>NC_044361.1:25998969-26641039 GCF_007364275.1 Archocentrus centrarchus
ACACAGGAAATGCTGCTATTGGCACGACTGGTGTGTTAAATATGCAACCTTTTAAGAATAAAAAAAACAACTTATAATGGCATTATATGTATTAGCATTAGCTTCAGCGACTCCCCAAACCGGTAGTACCGCAAGAAAACGAAATGCTTATTGGCTGAACAGAAAAAATATTTCCACCCTATTGGCCAACTTTCACTGTCAATCGTCCTGTACGTCACACACCCGGATGTCTTTTTCTTTAGCATTAGCAACAATCATCATAAACACAACCATTTTCCCGTAATTGAGAAGTTATTTCAGTGTTTTCCATTCTCTTACTTTTCTTCTTCTCATCATTCGTCGTCGAGTCATCTGACGGCGGCTGTGTTTCTTCTTTCTGCGTCTCTGTTGGAGACTCTGCACTGTCAGACATCTTCAGTTCACCACTGAGTTACTTACTTTATTCCACCCACCCCAGCCTCTGTTTTGCATCAACTGCTATTGGTGTAAAGAAGCGTCAATCTCTAAAGCACGCAATTCTATTGGTCAATAAACTGCTAGGAAGGCGATGCCTGTCAAAGAAAGGCTCAACACTTCGTGGTTTTCTTAGCTTCGTGCTAGGTTCGTTTTTATTGACTTCCGAATATAGATGCTAATATTTTAATACTTTAATAATGAATTTAGATGTTTGTTTATTACTATTTAATATCATTATATATATTGAATGCGTTCTTTCTTTCATCCATTGCAAGTAAAACATGTAAATATTTTGCTGGTTTTACACAGGCGACGTCACATGGGAAATAATACTTTAACCTGACAGTTAAAGTTTCTGCAGTCCCCTTCAGCCTGTTACCCACTATTCCTTCTCACTTTTGGACTACTAAAGCAACAAGAGTAAGTCACATTTCTTGTGCTTTAGTTCGCTAAAACGAACCATAGCTAATTCATTTGAGTTTAGCTGAGCTGTCATTGGTCCCTTTGTTTTCAAAACAGTGCAACACCAAAGAGGAAATAATGTCCCTACAAGGAAAGAAAATGCACCATTTTATAATCATGCTTGACAAGTTAGCTAGAGTCCATGCTTGACCAAATAATGTTTAAAGACAACAACAAGCAGCTGTAGCATAAACATGTTATTCGGCTTTGTAAGTTTTACTTCATATTTCTTTGATGATAGTATCACAAAACATTAAATCTGCGTGCATGCTTTTGTTGTTCTCTGTTATGTTGCTCTTGCAGTGGCAAATGTTGGCAGGCTCTCCACCAAGGATGCAGTACTCTTCCTGTGTGACATGCAGGAGAAGTTCAGACCCAACATCTTTCAGTTCACCAACATTGTCAGTAATGCAGCCAGAGTGCTCCAGGTTGGTTCTTGTCATCATCACCACAGTATTCGAACATGAATAATTTGGACAGTCTGGATCAGATTTGCCTGTTTTCTCCTCTCCTCTGACAGGCCAGCCGTATCCTGGGCATCCCCCCCATTTTGACAGAGCAATATCCTAAAGGCCTTGGACCCACAGTACCAGAACTGGGAGCTGGGGACCTGAAGGCCCATGCTAAAACTTCATTCACCATGATGATAGAGGAGGTGGAGAAGGAACTACAGGCCCTGGGGAACCCCAAACAAGCCATATTGTGTGGAATAGAGGCTCACGCCTGTATCGCTGTAAGACACAAACATGTTACATTGTCTGCATTGTTAAAATGAAACAAAATCTTTCCCTAGACACTGATTTATATAATGAATGGAATTATGTTCAGTCACTCATTCCTCGATCAAGCATAACATTATGACCACCTACCTAATATTGTGTTGGTCCCCCCCTTTTGCTGACAAAACAGCCCTGACCCATCAAGGCATGGGCTCCACTAGACCCCTGAAGGTGTGCTGTGGTATCTGCACTAAGATGTCAGCACCAGAACCTTTAAGTCCTGTAAGCTGCGAGGTGGGGCCTCCATGGATTGGACCTGTTTGTCCAGCACATCCCACAGATGCTCGATTGGATTGAGATCTGGGGAATTTGGAGGCCAAGTCAACACCTCAAACTCGTCGTTGTGCTCCTCAAATCATTCCTGAGACATTTTTGCATAGTGGAAAGGCCCATTATGGGTCTGTGATTCTTCAGACCAGGCCATTGCTCCGTGGTCCAGTTCTGATGCTCACGTGCCCATTGGGCATTGGTACCTTGACTGGTCAGGGCTGTAATACACTGTGTGTTCTGATACCTTTCTATCAGAACCAGCATTAACTTTTTTGGCAGTTTGAGCCACAGTACCTCATCTGTTGAACTGGACCACATGGGTCAGCCTTTGCTCACTATGCCTCCTATGACGCTGTTGTTGGTTCACCACTTCTGATAGATACTGACCACTGCAGACTGGGAACATCCCACAGGAGCTGCAGTTTTGGAGATGCTCTGACCCAGTCGTCTAGCCATCACAATATTGTCAAATTCACTCAAATCTTTATGCTTGCCCATTTTTCCTGCTTCTAACACATCAAACTTTGAGGACAAAATGTTCACTTGCTCCCTAATCTATCCCACCCACTAACAGGTGCAACAATGAAGAGATAATCAGTGTTATTCACTTCACCATTAAGTGGTCACAATGTTATGCCTGGTCAGTGTATGTTGTCCTAAGCATACCATTATTCAATGATACACTATCTCTTTCACGCTTTTTAACTGTGTATTTTATATGTGTAACAACAAAGTTGTAGTTATCAGGAGACAATTATGTGGAAATGTTATTCTTCACGTCACTTCACCATGTGTCTTATCATTGTTGCTCAAAAAAAACAAAACTATTTGTGGTCCTCAGAAATGAAAGATTTAGTCAATAAAGGATCATTTAAAGTGCACCTGGGTGCACGCATTTATATTATATTTATTCTGCATACTGTAGGCTAACTGTTGAATTTTAAAGTCACAAAAACAGCAGTGTGGCAGAGGTAATGATATAAGGTAGTAAGTTATTACGCTGTCATTAAGTAACATAAATATGCAATTTTGTAATTGTTTTGAATAGCTTTGCAGTTTTACTTAATGAATAGATTGAAAACTTTCCTCCTCGTCGTTTGCTCAGTGCACAGCTTTTGATCTGCTTGAGAAGGGGATGGAGGTACATATTGTAGCTGACGCTGTCTCATCCAGAAGGTACCTGTATATTTTACTAATATTTTTCTGTTACAGTAGGAGATATCAGTCACTGGGGATGCTACATGTGTGCTTTACAACTAACATTTTCATTTCCCTCCTCAGCCAAACGGACCGTTTATTTGCTCTGTCCCGACTGAAGCAGAGCGGCGCTTACCTCACCACCACAGAGGGCGTTCTGCTGCAGCTGGTTCAAGATGCCAAGCACCCCAACTTTAAGGAGGTACTTGCTACAGATGCTTCCTGTTGCCTTCGTGACTCATTATTGTTTAGTTCAGTTTAGTTTATTCAGTCTTTGCATATTGTGGGAAATGTCGTAAACAGTCAGTGGTCTACAAAATAGACACAGAACAGGTTTTTGCAGGTTGGTGAACCTCTGTCCATCTTTACTTCTGAGAAACTCTGCCCCTCTAGGATGTTCTTTTTATTTATTTATATATATATATATATATATATATATATATATATATATATATATATATATATATATATATATATATATATATATATATATATATATAATATACCCAGTCACATTACTGACCTGCTGCCAGTTGCAGAATGTTGTTGCCGTTTCTTTTTACTACCACTTACTTTTCTAGCCTTTTGTTTTCCCCATCCCGACTTTTTTGACATGTTTTGCTGCTATCAAATTCAAAATGACTTTATTCTTATAATGGTACATTTTCTTAGTTTAAATATTTGATATGTTTTCTATGTTCTATTGTGAATAAAATAATGTTTTGACATTCAGCAGCAAAATACTGAGTGGGTACATTTAAACAGAGCCAACCACTGAAGTCACACAAAACAGACAAAATCCCAAACTGAAACCAGGTGCAACACAAAATGATGCATGTATGCGCACATGCGCACACACAAAGCTGTTTTGGGTTGTAATAAATTGCAACTTGTCCCTGCTGACACTTTGTTTTAAAGGGTGCAGTAATCAGACCACTTTTGACACTTCGTTTTGCGTGTGTGAACATGCCGAAATAAGATATCTTTATTATGGGTCTAACACATGTCGTCAACTGTGTTGGCAGATCCAGAAGCTTTTGACCCAGCCGTCCCCTGACACCGGCCTCCTCGCTCTCTTCAGCACTCTGTAGAGAGAGCCATCTCCTGTCCCTGTGTCCCACTGTAAATGAGCTGTACCAATAAAGCAATGCTGCTACTTTAAATTTGTTCTGTGTGGTTTCGTGTTCGTGTATCTGAATCAAACCTTTGTACCTTGCGTAACAGGGTGAGAGCTTGAACTTGTCTTAGTGGAAAATTCAGATGCATTATCTCTGTAATAAGAACCTGACAGGCAGAGAAAAGGCTGGTGAAAAGCTAAAGAGGAGGAACCAGCTCCCAGAGGCGGGTGCACAGAGTGATATCACACAGGAGGAGGAGTGAGTGACGTCATTCTGGTAAGTCAGAAAGGGAGGGGAAGAAGAGAGAGAGGGAGGGAGAGAAAAAGGAAGCTGTCGCATAAGTTTTTTTTGTGTATATATTTCTCCAAAGTTACACAAACTTTCACTAGCCGAAGGTATGACTGCAACACTGTGGGGACCATCATGCTGAGGAGATAGATCTGAAGGGGAGGACGGACACCAGTTTGTTAGCAGTTGTGTGCAGCTGATGACAACATAAAATATTAACACTTTTGAAGGCCTTGGGCCTCAAGTGACCACAGAGAGGTAAGCAAGTCACCGTCCTTCTCAGAAAATAACAAGTAGTTGGAATTGGCACATGCAGATAGTCATGTTATGTCTTTGCTGGTGAGTGGAAAGTTTCCAGAGCAGCACAAAGTGTGTTCTGTCTGAACTTACTGGTGTGTAATAGACGGTAGTTGGAAGTACAGGAACAGGATGGCTGACACTGTTACAGGCAGAGGGAAATCCTCTGTGGGAGTGCTCAGTGTTTTGACTGCTTACTATATTCAGAGTAAACAAAAAGCAAAAAGACGTGTTGATCCAGTACTTTCTCTTCTGATCCTTTAGACTCTGGACAAAGAAAAAAAAAAAAAAAAAAAACTGAAAAATGTCCTCTGACTTGGACTCCAGTCTTACCAGTATTGACTGGTTGCCCCAGCTGGGAATTAGCAGCCTGCGTTCTGGGAAAGAGAGAGGAGGAGGAGGGGAGAGGGACAAGAAGAAAGACAGAGTGAGAGAGAGAGGAGACTTCATACCCTCAGTGCCGGACCCCTCCCCTTCTAACTGTAAAGGGAAACCCCCTCACAGCTATGCCACTTTGATTGCCATGGCAATAGCAGCTGCACCTGAGAAGAAACTGAGTTTAAATGACATTTACACCTGGATCAGTGACACTTTCCCCTACTACAGCCGGGCGGGCCGCGGATGGAAAGTAAGCTACAGCATATTATCAGTATAGGCGAACAGTAATAACACATCACTAAACTGTAGTTAGTGTAACATCTGCGTTACTGGACACGTCTGACGCATCTCATTCCCAACAGAACTCCATTCGACACAATCTGTCTCTTAATAAATGCTTCAGGAAAGTTCCTCGACCACAGAACGATCCTGGCAAGGTAAGTTACTTCTGTTGGAGTTTGCGTCCCATGAGATGGATGACTGTTTAAAAGAGCGTGAAGTTACAAACCTGTGGTGTATTTCTAGGGTTCCTATTGGACAATGGATGGATCTTCAGAGGCACATCAAATGAGGGCACTCAAACGTCCCTATCCCGAGGAGGACGAGGAGACAGAGGATGTATGTTTGCTTTTTTTAGTCGTTTAGTTGTTACTGTGACAAACTTTTATTGTCCAGCTGTCAAACACATAAAACTTTAATGAGACCACATGAAGCACAAGCACAGCTGCAAATGAGTTACTTATAGCTCATTAATTAACACTTAACATGTTAGTTTTCAAATGTATGTACTATAAAGTGACCGTTTATTTAAAAACCCCCACGTTGTTTAGATTGTCTGTGAAAACATTTGGCTGAGATTCCAATTTTAGCATTTTTGGTATGGCTAAGTTCTATGACAGAAAGTGTACCGATGAAATTATCCCGACAGAAAAATTCACTCTCACACTGCTGGATTACTTGTGGTTTCTTGAGTTTCTAAAAGTAGAATTGGAGCCAGAGCCTTCAGCTGTCAGGTCCCTCTTCTGTGGAACCAGCTCGCAGTTTGGATTCTGGAGACAGACACCCTGTCTGGTTTTAAGCCTAAACTCAAAATTTTCCTTTTAGTTAGGGCTAGATCAGGTGACCCTGCACTCTCTCTTAGTTATGCTGCTATAGGCTCAGACTGCTGCAGGACTTCATATGATGTACTGAGCACTTCTTCTTCACTCCATATGTTTATACACCACCTGCAGCATGTCATTAAATTTTGATCAGATCACATCTGGATTCTTTACCATTGTGTGACAGAGCAATACTGGCACTTTTGTCTCGTATCTTCATAAGTAAATATCACATTGAAATAACAAATATTGGCAGACGTCGTCTTGATGTTTTCAAACTAATCTGCATCCAGGGACTCAATTAATGCATACTGTGGAGGGAGTTTTTGGCCTTAGTGGAAGTACTCAGTCTCAAACTGCTTTTGTTTTATATTATGTTTTTAATTTTTGCGATTTGGGTTCATAAACTGTTTAATTTGAGTTACACTTACTGTATCTATTATCCTGCAGCATATTAATACCAATTATTTTTCGTGTTGAAAATTTTTACGCTGTCCTGTTACAGGTTCCTCAACTACAGGAGCCAAAAGCAGAGAGAGGGCCCTCTCCTCATCAGCCACAACCAGCTCCCCACACAGACCAACAACTCTTTAACTCAGAGCCACTTGGAGTCGTCCAGCAGCAGTCACCTCAGCCTGCCTCCCTCTCTCCTCCCCCATGCAAAGTACAGTCACTTTCGCCCTCCTTTTACACAGTTTGCTTTTAATTAAAAAAAAACGCCTTTCTCTACATAATACTTTATTCTTATTTTTACAGCAACCATCACCCTACATGCCCACCTCTGTCTCTAGCCTCCCTGTTCCTCATCCATCCATCTCGCCATCAGCTGTGCTCCCGCCTGCAGCCCCTATGCCATCCATCACTTTTTTCCCTCCTTCGCACATACCTGGCTCCACTTTTTCCATCCCCCCTGCTTCCGCTATACCTCTGGCTGCTGCCAACATGTCTACAGCTTCTCCAGCTGCTCCCTCTTTCTCTGATGCTGCGCTGTCTTTTCCTGTAACTTCAGGCCCCATGTCTGTTCCTGCTTTCTCCTGCGCACCTGACTCGACAGCAGTGCCTGTTTGCACCATGTCGGGACCCAATCACTCTTCCGAAGTGACCGTCCCTTCATCAGCTGCCGGCCCTCCTGTTGTTTCAATAAAATCCCCTACTGATCCTCCGCTGCGTTTCACCTTCGACGAGCTCAACTTACCCGATCTGTATGCGTCTTTCAAGTCTCTCTTCAGGACAGTGCGTGAGAGGGGAGGCTCACAGTGTAAGTAGTATGTGTGTAGGTGCGCTTTGACTCTATACATTTTAGATTCTGCATAGAGGGATTGAATGAATCGCCTCTTTTCTTTCCAGCGGACATAACTCCCCTGTCTCTCCCAAATAATGACACAACCCCACTTCACACTCCAACTCTCCTACCCATGTCCCCCCATCCTTCATCTGCACCAGCTACACATCCTGCCGAAACAGAGCGCATTTCACAATTAAGTAAGTCTCAACCCAGAAATGCTTGAATTGTATAAAGATTCATTACTTCTAAAGTTGCCTTCCTCCCTTCCACTGCAGCAGTGCCACCTGACTGGTTCAGTAACCCAGATTCTCTGAAGGAGAGCTTCCGAATTGCCAGTAACTTAGACTGGGCCACCATAGACCTCACTGGTCACCCAGGTATGTATTGTTCACCACAGTCTTGTTTAAATGGGTGCTTCACCCAAAGCACAAAATAACATATTTTCCTCACTTATTCTGGGAGTACTTTGGATTTTATTTTACTCTGGTTAAACCCAGTCATCAGCTTTCATAGGTCTGTGATCTTCAGACTAGTGAGCACGTGGGCTAAAGTGCTTAATCAGCCAGTTAGTCGAGTGATTGGAATTTAGTTGATTTTGTCTATTGTTTCATGTTAAAATGGCTGCTGTGAAAAATGTCTGTCTACAGATTGTGTGCAAATTATTACCTCAAGACATGAAAGTCACAACAGTTACAGCTAGGGTTCATCCAGGGTTAAATGTGTGTGTTGTCATTTGGGTGAACTGACTCTTTAGAAGTTTTGTTTTTGTCAGAACCTTTCAAGCCAGAAAATATGAGCACATCATGTAAACTAAGTAATCAATCCAATCCAACACAGTAACTTTGAGTGAAAGCTTTGCTGTATATATTTTTTAATATTTACAAAGGACTGTGATGTTTCATATTATTCCTAAAAAGCCACAGGCTGGACCTTCATGTTTTGATCTGCCTGTGTTTAAACAGTTCCTTCATTTTCTGTTTCCAGACCTGCTGCAGAGCATGCGGCAGGCAGAGCTCTGCGACTGGGCCCTGGACCCAGCCATCTTCACCTCCCTCTGTGACTCTCTGAACCGCTTCTTCACTCAGAAAGGCATGATCAGCTCTGGGAATAACTCCCCAGTAGCCCCTGGTGCTCCTCATCCCCTACCACCCTTCATCTCCAACCCACCTCCTACTCTCTCCAGCCTCACTCAGCCCTCACCCCTTCCGTACTCTCCAGTAGCTCCCCCTGCCAATGGCGCACAGCCACCCCGGAGGGCTCTGCCTATGCAGGGACCAGGTCTTCAGAGACCACAGCTAGCACAGCCTGCAAACACAGCTGGTGAGACCTGGACATCAAAAACTTGTTTTCTTCTTTACTTTTACGGTATATGACAAGATGGGTTCATATTTTTCTCAAGCCTTAGTAATAGATTACAAAATTCCCCAGATTATCAGTGACACGTGACGCGCTCTATGAGAGGTAGTAATGGAAACACAGGTTTAAGGGACTGAATGAACTGAAAAACTGTTTTCACCGAATATTTAACAGAAATTGTCATAAATCTGTACAGCAGGTTTTTTTTTTTTTTTTTACAAGGAACAGTTTCAGAGCAGATGTTCTGTGTGGGTCCTTAGTCATTTCCCAAAGTAGTAGTAACCATCTGTCTGTTTTAAAGGGGAAGTTGTTTAGATAGAGAAGATCAGTTTGATATTCTCTCACTTCCTTATTGTAATATACTCAGTCCATGTGCCTTCGTTTTTGTTCTTCTCAGCTGGGATTCATCCTCAGTCGATGACGGCACGACAGCGTCCCCCTATAAAGAATCTGCACAGCAACAGCGAGGAGATCCAGGACGACTTCGACTGGGATTCTCTGATTGTTTGACATTCACGCTGTGTGTGAAAATCCAAAAATGTTTCAAGGAAAATACTCTACTCTTTGCAGACGCTGTCTCACTGTTGTACATGTTAAAGCTTCTCTGAGAGCAAGTCTGGGATCAAGTTTGTCATATATGACTGAATCCTTTAATTCAAGGTTCAAATAGTTATTTTTTTTCAATATTACTCTAAGTCATATGCTGTAATACTGTTTGTTTAGCATATCTTATATAGGTAGTTGGCAGGGTGGTGTCTGTCAGTTGGATTGTAAAATATAGTACTGTGCAAAAGTCTTGAGATTCATCTCATCTCTTTATATTTTGCTTCCAAGGAGCCAGACTTTCTTGTAGTTTTTCAAAGTGGTCTTGAGCAAGAGTTCTGCAGGCTTTCTGAGGATCTTTGAGGGGTTTTTTTTTTTTTTAAATATTGGCTGATTTTTTTTACTAATTTTCGATCCAGTCCTTGTACCTGACCATTTTCAGAGGAACTTTTTGTTTAAGCCACTTAACATTGACCTATCAAGTGCAAAGAAGACATAACTCAAGAGATAAAAGTTTTGTCTACACATGACAACTCAGGAAAGAACCAATTTAAAATTTTATGTTTTGGCACTTTATCAGAAGTCTGTTGCAAAAACACATCATTTGTCCTCATTTGTTTAGTTAAACCTACAATAAATGCCAAAGTCTCTTCTTAAGAAACACCTGACAGATTGCATCTGGCCCTTCAGTTGATCCATAAATGGTCTCAAGGGCAGCCGTCAAGAAGCCATTCTTAAGGAAGAAAAACAGGAAGAAAAGGCTGAAGTATTCCAAATTACACAAGAACTGGACTGAAAATCAGTGATGAATCCAAATTTCTGGTTCAAATATGGAGGTGGTCAAGAGATGCATTTCCCTATGGGATCAATAGTTCTAATTCTTACAGCCATTTGTAAAACACAGTGGAGATTGTCATGGTTTGGGGCTGCATTTCAGCCAGTGATGTTGGCAATCTTTTCAAAATTGATGGAATTATGATTGCCTAAAAGTACCATTGATTTTGGTCCACCTTTCAATACCATCTGAAAAGCTTCCGATTGGCAAGTTTCATTTTTCAGCATGACAGTGATCCCAAACACACTGCCAATGCAGCAAAAGCATACCTAGATAGGAAAAGCACACATGGAACACTATCACTGTCATGGATTGGCCTCCCCAGAACCCAGATCTCAACACTGAAGCAGTGTGGGATCATGTAGACAGAGAACAGAGCAAAAGGCAGCCAACATCCAAAGAAGAGCTGAGTGTCCCTCAAAAAGCCTGGAGAACTATTCTTGAAGACTGCTTAGACATTTGAAGAAAGCTGCCTAATAGAGTTCAGGCTGTGTTGAAGAATAAAAGTGGTCATGCCAAATGATTTTCAAGCTCATTAGAATTATATAGACTCCGTTTTTGCCTTGCAGACTGCATTGCCATGTACGTTTACACTCATTTCCCTAGCAAAATATAAAGAAATGAGGGCTGGCTTAGGACTTCAGCACAGTGCTGCATATAAATACATTTACTAGAGTCAATTTGTTTTGGTCACATTATTGAAAGAATGAAAAAAAAAACAGACATTCTGTGTTTTTGTTTTATTTCATAAATTTCTTTTGATTTTTTTTCCATTTTACTTTTCAAATGTGAATGTTCACAGTAAACACCACACAAAATTCCACCTTACCCGATAAAAGATATTCTTCTTCTTGATATAAAATAACAATAAATTCATCAAACTAAATTAAAAGAACAGCATGAAGCATATTGTCGAGTCCCGGTTTTATCTCCTTTCAATCGCTGAAATAATAGTCTTTTTTTTTTTTTTTAAAGAAGCATCAGTTGCTCTCCCTCTCCAAAGGAAAGGGAAATGAAACACAAGGACAGTGCTGCTCTGGGACACCTGCATGCCAGGAATCCTGTATGAAATGTGTGATTAAGAAAAACAGCTTCTAATTAACAAAAAGAAGAGTGTGAAATATAATTGGCAGAAAAGCATGTGACCCTTATAACACCTCATTTGAAATCCCCACATTACATATTACAACTTCCAAAAGCAAAAATAATTGATGTGGTTTCTTCCTTTCTGAGTCACTGAAATGAGATCGGACACTGGAAACGTGGAGACAGTTACTGGTACAAACACAAAAAACAGGCATTTGTACGATTGTGTACTTGCACACTCACAAATGGGCATTTGTGTTCTCATTCACACTTTGCCGCAAACACACACATTCAACAAACATCATTCCCCCCCGCCCCAAAAATCGGATCACAGACTTCAGAGCTTTTTAGTTTTTCTAGAGTAACCAGGAGGGGGGAAAAAAAAAAAAAAAAAAAAAAAAAAAAAAAAGCAGTTGATCTAAATGGCATCATCACATGATTTTCCTTGTTTATTTGTTCCCAAAAGTTGGAAAAAATAAATTACATTTAACATTAAATTAAATTAAAAGTGAGACAATTTGACCACATTGTGCCTGAAATGTTAATGCAGGTTTTTCAGCCCATATCTCAGTCTACAGTTCATTAAAAATAACTCTTCATGCACTTGTTTCATTTCAGTGATTCAGTGTTTGTCTTCATCCTAGAGGGCGAAAAGAGGAAGAGGCAGGTACAACAGTTTCTCTGTCCAGTTTGTTAGTGGCTGTGTCTCCTCGCCCTCCCTCCCTCTCTCTCAGTGCAGTAATGTTAGAACAGAGTGACAGTACTGAGAAAGACTCGAGGTCTCACAGACTTACCTTCATTTTAAGACAGGACTGAAAAAAACAAAACAAAAGAAAAAAAGAAAAGGAAACACATGAAATACGAGACAGAACTGGATTAAAACAAAAATAAATAGATCTATTTCCCACCCCAAAAGTAATCCATGAAATGAAAGGACAAAGAAAATTATTCTGAAATGAAATAATGCTTTCAAAAAGGAAAAGATTAACAAAAAAAATTTGATTTTTTGTTGGGTTTTTTTTGTTTGTTTTCTTTAAATATAGAGATGTAGACATTTTTCTTTTTGGACACAAATTGCATCGAGGGGAGACGACTGTTGGGGGCAGCAGGTATGACAGAGGAGGCTGAAAGGTGAGCCAAGTAGTGGTGACACTTCCTCAAAGAAGAAATGGGTTGGTGCTTGCACCCGTCGTTCCTCCACCTCCCACTGATCCTCCCGCCCCCATCACCCCTCCTGTTCCTGTGGGCCCACCCAAAATCAGCTGAGGAGGTGGTGCACCTCCAGGTCCCATGAGACCCGAGCCTGGGGGTGCCATTGGGGAGAGCCCACTGTAGGGCATGCCCATGGGGCTGGCCTGCATCATGCCCAGGCCCATTCCTGGAGCCCCCATTCCCATACTCATCGGCGCCATGCCCATTCCTGGTTGCACCATGCCCAGCATGGGATTGGGAGGCACAGGACTGGTGCGGAGGCCACTCAGTCCAAGTGAGGAGGGCTGAGGTGAGATAGAGGTCATAGGAGGGGCCACACCAAAAGGGTTGGAGGACGCAGGTGTTGGAGAAACCCCCCTACTGGAAATGGTACTGCCTGGAGTCACTGCCATACCAGTAGCAGGAGATGAACCTGGGACAGAAGAAACAAATACATGGCATAAATCACAATGTTCACATTTAACACATTTTCATTTAATTTAATGTTTTCATTTATATGAAAATCCCAGCTGCGCACAAAAACAACCAAATTCTTCAAAATTTCTAGTGTCTGTTCTCTTCAGGGTCTGCAAATATCTCTCAAAACTATACCCGAAAAATGTCGTTTATTGAACAGTTTCTGATGGCATAAACTGCAAATGAACAACACAGGAAAAACCCCCCTCAGGTCAGCAAAGCACGCCTGGGGGTGTGAACAGCTCAGTTATTTTTTAAATTTTTTTAGACTTTTGCATCCTGATGCAGATGCTCTGATTTTAGATGTGCATGCAATAGTGAGACAAATACAACATAACAGACTGGACCCTTGTTTGGCCGCCTTAATGTTTTCTACACATTACAGTTTGAAATAGGTCGTGTCAGAAAATCCTGAAAAGTCCAAGCTCTCCTTAAATATGAATCACAAGAATAAGACTGCCGAGCTCATGAAGTGCAACCATAGCTGACCTGTGTTCTGAAGGAAGGGATTGTGTGCTGATGAGGAAGAGATGGAAGGTGGTGGTGGCTGTTTGGGTTTGGGTTTAGACGGCACCAGGGAATCAAGATCCACCAGTGCTGCGTTGGGGCCAAGGAAGGACTCAGGAGTCTTCCGAACAGGAAGTGAAGATCCAAGAGAGGACAGGTCAAAGGGCACCGGTGAGCCTGTGCTGTCAGCGCCTGTTGCTGAAGAACCTCGCCTCTCTGGATCTACTAAGTGAGGGTAGTGGAGGGTAATGAGGAGCAGAGAGAGTAAATCAAACACCAAAAAAAGTTCTCACATAATGGCAAAAAACAATATAGAAGTACATACTCACACACAGGAGGATGAAATGTAAGACAAGACAATTGCTGAGTGCATGCATTTGGACAATTTGTGTGTAAAATATGTAAACCTGTTTAAAAATGTGTACGACTACCTCAGTATGTGTGAGTTTATGTAGCTTAAAGTGTGAATGTACCTGTGCCGTTAGTGTGTTTGGCAGAGCCACTCCAGATGTCGGAGGTGATAGGGTCAGAGGCAGGGACAGGCCCGTCCTTTGCCCAGGGGTCTACTGGCCCCCCAGAGGAGGAAGTGCTGGGAGGCAATGGAGGACCCCAGGGGTCAGCACTGGGGGGGGTCACAGCTACAGGGGAGGGAAGGACACGCAAGGGAGGGGAGGGTTAACACAACACCTTACAGGTACAACTCAATAAGGATGGAACAGGAAGCTGGGCTGGTGGTGTTTCTCTCTCCTTAACCCTCTCCACCGCTGACTTTCTAAGAGAACAGATGTAACTGACTGCCATGTTGCTTACTACTAAAGATCATCTGAAATTCAGTGGAGGTAAAGGAGAGATATAAAATGCCACCTCGTACATTTTATTAAAAAAAAAAAAAAAAAAAGCATGCAAAGGGCAAGAGACGGCTCTGCTTGAGACGGCCACAATCAGTCCTGAGTAAAGACAAGAGGATGAAAATCCCTGGTTTAGACACAGGGGGAGAATGGATTCAGCATGCTTGCTTTCTTCATTACAAACAGAAAGCATGTAAACGGATGAAAAGATCAGATGTGACAGTATGATGACATGTATGACAGGAAATGGAACTGTGGAGTGAAGGGAATAAAAGTCTTCACATCCTCTTTCGCTCACAGGGAGAGAGACACAGTTCTGTTTTAATAATCAGCGATGAGTACAGTCCCACCCACCTGACTGCCTACAGAGTTCAAACATGATCACATGTCGTGGCTGCTTACCTGAACTTCCCCAAGGGTCGACGTTGTTAACTTTGTTGGATGTATCTCCCCAGGGGTCTGGAGGAGGAGCTATAGTGGGCGGAGCTCCCCCACCCCAAGGGTCGGAGCTAGTAGGGGATGTAGGTGATGCTACCCCCCATGGATCTGTGGAAGCTGTGCCCCATGGGCCTGAGGCAGCAGAGGCAGAAACTGTGGGTGGAGGTGAGGGTCCAGCAGAGCCCACAGCGGGAGCAGCAGGGGCCCCCCAGGGGTCCACAGCACTCAGCTCCATCAGAGCACTCTGTACAAGAGAACGCATTATGCATTAATGTTCACACAGCTGATGGATATCATTATGCACACTTTGGTGTGCCGGCACATCATCTATCAGTCTTGTTAACCTGCTCTCTCTCTCATTCATTAATAGTGCTAATTGGCTGCAGAAATTCACCTGCATGCATGTAAAACCACAGAATGCAGAGCATTGGCATCACTCCTCTCTCAGCACCAACTTTTCCTCTGTTGCTTTTTGTAGATTCTTCTAATTAATTATTAGTTGAGTTTGGAGTTACTAGGAGTCCTGATTTAAGTCTCTGTTTCAACAGTTTAGTTTACTAATTAGTTTAAGGAAGTAAGCATTAACTGAATGACTCATTGTGCGGTCGGTTCAAGGCTTTCTTCCTCTTGTTTGTTTTTGCAGAGGCTCCCTTCTTCCTTATTTTTGTTTGGTTTTTGTATGAATAAACTTAGGATCATCTTATATGTTGGGCTCCTTTGAGCCAAGGATTTAGGGATCATAACCTCAGACCAGATTCTGAGGTTAGATAATGTTGCTCTGATAAAGAGGTGAAAGTGATAAAAAAATAATAGTTGTGAGTTATTGTTTGAAGGGCATTTGCAGTCTCCACAAAGATGCCTTTTTGGCTTAAAATTCAGGCAAAGGCAAGACTGCAGTCATTTTCATTACCTCAGAGAGAGAGAAAAAAAAAAAAAAAACCTAATCTACTCAATGAAAGCACACGGCATCTCCCATTTTAGACAATGATTAATGTGTCTGAAATTTAGAAACTTGAAAGACCTGAAAGGTTGTGTAACAGACTAAGCAATGGCTCTGGACACAAAGCTTTGTTACAAATGAGTGGATTATTGCATCAATTATCATAAAATCTACACGTTGTGTATTTCACGAAATATGATGAAATGATATCCTCACTCCCACATACTGCGTCTTCCTGTTGGGTACAAAAAAACATTGTGTCTCTCCAGGCTTCATTCAAATTTGAATCCTTAACACTGCTTAAACATTAAGTCAAATAAGACAGCTGATAATGCTTTTGAGTACTTTGGGTCACTTTTTTCAGCTGAACAGTCTGTCTATATGAGGGGTGTCAAACATAAGGACCAGAAGCCAAAATTGGCTGGACCAAGACTCCAATCGAACCCAGTAGATGATATTGGAAAATGTGGAGGAGGGCATAAACTTTGAAGTTTCACCTGCATTTTTATAAGTTTCACAACTTTTCCTACTGATAAGGACTTCCCCCATAGCCATTAATACTACACCAAAGTAATTAAGTAACAAATAAACAATTAAATGACAAAACTTTGTTTTTTCACTATCGACTGCAGAAATTTCTGTTTTATACAACCGGTCCAGAGTAAAAAAGAAATCTTCCATAAATTAACAAAAAATTCTGGGCAATGAGCTACCAGAATTTCTGTAATTGTTTACGTTTCTTATCATTCTTCTTTAAATTACTTGAATGTCATAACTATTACATGGGCAACATGGGACCTAAGGACAGAATTTCATTCCACTGCATGCAAATGTGATGCGAATGACAATAAAGAATCCTTGAATAATTTCAGCCCAATGAGTTGTGCTGACAGATTTCTTTGTTCTGTAGGAAACCTGAGATGTACTGTTGAAACTGAACTTTTTCTTTTATTAAGATATCTCAGAGATTAAATGTTTAGTTAAACTTCTTTACACTGACTGAGGGAAGTTTCTGGGGTCCAGCCCACTTAGGATCAAAGTGGGCTTATTAATCGGATACACAGCTAACAAAGTTGCTGTCTTGCCGACTTGCTCATGGAGAACACACAGACCCAGCTAAAGCCATATAGACTGTCTACATTCATTTTATATGCACACCTCTGATTTTGGCTTCTCCCTCTTGCTCTCCTCGATAGCCATCTGCAGTCTCAGGTCATCACCTCTGCGCAGCCGCTCCTCCTGCCAATCACAAACACACAATTATATCCACTGGTAAACGTGGACAACCCACCACAGGCACAGATTTAGGATTCTTTTACAAATCGACAAAAAAGTCAGTATGAGTGAGGGAGGAAAACCAAATCTTTAATCACGATTCAAAGGCAACAGATAATTAATGCTGTTCACACAATGTGTGCGTGAATGAGCTTGTAATTTTAACACAGTTTAACACATTTTAAATCACAAGTGCTGTCACGCAGCTCTTTAAAACTAAAGATGGTGGCACGAAGAAGTCTTAGACTCTGGTTGGCAAAACAGCTCCTGAGAGGGTGGGCACAGATGCAAAAGCAGCTGTGGTTCAGTTTGGCTTGCTTGCCATTGTGAATATTCCAACTGCTAAGTGGGTTTTAACGGCTTGTGCTTCCCTTGCTAACAGTGCTCATGGTTAGGAATCAGTATCAGTCTGCTAGCTGAGCACAGCAGAGCTGCTTTATCACCTGAAGCGCAAAACTTTTACATGAAAAAGGACAGCGCTTTATATGAATCACTACCAAAATCAATTAATTTAAGTCCCAATACAAAGCTTGAATATCAACTTATTCTAATGCCTTTTAATGAGGACAGACATCATAGCACTGACTTATTTAAGAGACAGACTGTATTTGATGCCACTACGCAACATTAACATTACATTTTAAAGACTCTAAATTAGTCTAGGTGTACAGCAGGTGCAGGACTGCAAACACTTGACACAGGCAAACAAGGTTAGCACTCAACAAACACAGATCCAGGAAGTTACAACAACAGGAAAAGGATGTTAGAGGTTAGGAACAAAGTTTCAAATCAAGATTTGGGTTAAGTGCATGCTATCAGAGAGGGCGAGAGGAAGGAAAGAATAATCAATACTTGCAAGCCACTCACTGTTAAATTTAATAAATTATAGTAAATATTTGCCAATGACATGCAAACTCTATGACTAAATGGCAGATGATCAATTCTTTAGATGCACGCTTTTTCGCAGTTTAAACACATCTTGATGAGGACCTGAAAAGCACCTCTTCAGGTGCAACGTCATAAAGTGAATAATTGTAACAGGATTACTGCAAATACGAGCATTAATTAATTTTCCTAATTGATCAATACTTGACATTTGCTTGAGAAATTCCATTTGACAGAAAGACAGATAGTTGATGACAGGCTCTCCAGCCAGTTGGACACACTCTCTGCCCCTGACCTGTTGGTGAATCTCTTTGCTGAGTGTGAGTGCATAGCGGAGCTCTGCATCCTCCAGAGGGTCCGTGCTATTCTGGGGGAGTTCAGGGGTTAAATAGTGAGAGCAAGGCTAGGTGTGCTGTACAATATTTGTAATGCCTTTGTGTACATAAGTGCCGTGTGCATTAGACTGACTGCAAACTTATCTGAAGTACAGGACCAGCAAGCTTAGCTCAACAGGTCTACTTGCTGTTACCTGCTCTGCCTCTTCTTTACTCATGGCCAAAGCCAGCTGGAGCTGCAGATCTTCTTCTCCAGAGCTCTGTGGCCAAGCCTGCTCACTATCAGCACCACCGGAGTGAGAGCCCAGCGAAAGGCTGCCCCCCAGGCTGGGTGCTGAGGGGGCTGAGGAGGCTAGAGTGGAGATAAATATGCACAGATGGGATCCAACCCTCTTCTAAATTCTTCAATACTGAAACTGTGACCACTGGAACAATCTGTTTTAACTATTTAGAGTAGGCATCTCACCACTGGAGGTCTGTGCCATCTTCTCTTTGGTTTTCAGGGCATGGATCCTCTCCTCTCTTAGTCTCTCTTCATCTTTCAACAGTGTCACCAACTGTTTGGCTTTCTCTCGAACATTCACCCCCTGGGAAACAATGTTTTAAGCACAGTGAGCGACTGCAGAGAGGACCATTGTTAATGTTACACATTACATAAAACAGATACATTCACTTACATAATTACAGTATAAAAAGCAGTTACTTATAGTGCATGCTTTATTACTTTAAAACACTAACTTAAGCAAAGCTTAGCTATCAACAGCCAACAATCCTTTATGGCTGGCTTTTATATGGTTGCACAACAGGTCAGAGTCACTTAGTCAAACATGCTGCTTGTAGTTTAGTCAAGGACATTTGACAAAGTGTGCCTGCATTCCACAAACGCGGATCTTAATCACCACACACTAACTTTCTATTCAGCTTTGTGGACATGGGTGTGTCTGCATACCTGGTCTTTGCCATCTCTGTCTATGTACTGGAAATCTTTGAGGGTCTGGACTGCGTAAATATTCTCTCGGCACTGTTGGGCAACACGTTCTGAACCCGTTTTGATCAGGTACTCCATAAGAGTCATAGCCTAGTGAAAATAAAGAGAAGGGAAAAAAAAAAATCACAAGCAGTGACTTAGTATCCAGAAATGTTTTCCACTGAGTGCAGAAAAAAATGCAAATACTAAAGCAGTTACCGTGTCCCCCTATAATGTACTACACCTATTCACACCATTAAAAATAGTTACACATCAAACAGAAAAGACATTTAAAAACTACAAACTGCAAAAATACCAGAAGTAACAGAAACCAACAAATTAAAAAAATGTATAATATCTGAGCCATTTGTTTTTAATACGACACCTAATTACTGACTATCTCTGTACTGCAGACATAATCACTCTACAGCTGGATTCCCACCCAAAGCCCCAGAACTTTTTAGATGGCAATTATACTCTGTTGCAGTCAGACAGCTGCAGCTGGAAAACTTTCTTTGAAGTCCCCCTGAAGGGCGCACAGGTGGTGCACTGTATTGTAATGTCCTGTGAACTAATCTGTGCAGCCATAAAAACTGGCAGCCGTGGCGATGTCTGCACATAGCTTCAAGCTCACGGTTTGATATGGGGAAATTTACATTACTTGGACTCAAGCAGCGCACTTGCAGATACTGAAATTGTAAGACACTTTAAAAGGGTGATGTGTTTTTTTTCTTCTGAGACTAAGGCTGTACAATTAATTGAATCTTAATTTCAAATACAAATTTAGTTTCCAGAAATTATTAAAACAAGATGATAGAAAAAGAAAGATTATGTTGCATTCTGTTTTGGACATCTTTTTTCTTTACTGTTGCCTCTACATAAAAGTCCAAATTTACTTCCTGCCAGACAGTAACAGGTTTAGTTTGGTTCACATTTGTTCATTTGTTTAGTTTTTAATTTGAGCTAATGGAAACAATGAAAACAATGTTTGGAGGAACATTTTATATGCTGGGTCTTAGTTAAGCAAAAAGCTAGAAATATACACATAAAATTAACAGCTTGCACACTACAGGGCCCCAGGTTTACGTATTATTATACTAGATGTCTGATGAAGCGTTGAATTTAAAAAAAACAAAAACATCAGTTTAGCAGCACTCAAATGCATCATTTCTCATGGATGAAATAATGACATGCTGTGTTTTAGAGTTTTCAACTGGCAAAGAAGCCTGGTGTGATTACTATAATATATCTAGTGAAAGAACATTATTATCTTACTCTTGCACTTTACTGTCTTGCGTTTAAATCCGAATAGCTATTCCCAACTTCAACACACTCACAAACCTTGTACACATGTCTCCAGTTCTTGCCGTGGTCGTTGAGGCGCTTCCATACCATGCTCATGATTTCCGAAAAGGCCACGACATTGTAGGTAAGATCGGCAATCTCTGACATAAGAGAGCTGCTGGGGCCCCATGGGTCATTGGACGTCGCCTCTCTTACCTGGACACAAGAACGCTGTTACCGTTAATCACTCCATTCAAACTGACTGAGATGGGAATGATTTCAGCCATCACTTTGTGACAGCTTGGTGCACAGTATTCTGAGTAACAAAATAAATTCAATCAGATCACAAGCTGCAGAGAATAATGAATGGCTATGGTATGATTAGATTAGCTCATTCTGTACATAAGAGGAAGAGTGAGGAGGTTCTCCAAAGAAATATTAGATTATGAGAAGCTGCATAATTGCATCTGTGTGGCAGAGATACATTTGCTACACTTAAATCCTGGACACGTGGGGAATGTGTGCAGAAAAAGAAATGGGAAAAAGAAAACCCAGCTAAGAAGCCGAGAGAAACAACCTTGATTTCAGCCTCTGAATAGTTGTGGACGATGTTCTTCACTTGTCGCCGTAGCGATGAGGTCGACATGGCAACGGTCTGGCCACTGAGCTCTGTTGAAATCTGAACAGCAGATGGGCAAGAAGAAATGTAAAGTACAGTTAATACAATACAAATAAAATGTTTATTTCCAACACACACAAATGAACAAGACTTACAAATGAAGCAAAATGAAGCAAGAAAGACGATGAAGAGTTAAAATACTCGGGAGGAAGTGTGCGTGTACAAGAGACTGAAAGAAAGAGCAGGAGACCTTGAGAAGAACAATCAATGAGTGGAAGGTGGCATCTGCAACCGAAATCAGTATCAAACGAGGAATAAAGAGCATCATGCACACCTGTTACGCAAGACTGATGCAGAAAAAGGGTCTCTCCTCTTGGTATGTTGTCGTTCCTCTATCTTGGCTGCCACTCATTCATGGAGTGCTCTGTCTCGGTT
This sequence comes from Archocentrus centrarchus, assembly GCF_007364275.1. NCBI lineage: Eukaryota > Metazoa > Chordata > Actinopteri > Cichliformes > Cichlidae > Archocentrus > Archocentrus centrarchus. The sequence continues at coordinate 26,020,621 of NC_044361.1, forward strand.
TGTCTCTTTCTTCCCGTGGCAACATTGGGTCTCAAGACCACGGACTTAGGGGGATGAAAACTAGAGAGCAGGACTGAGATTAATGTAAATGCATCGTCACTTGGAAATTTCTGCTATAGCACAACAAGCAGGCTGAAACTTAATCTCTGACTAAATCCAAAGTAACCATTAATATAATTATAAAAAAAAAAAAAAGGACAAAGGAGATATTCAGCACCAAATATCACATGATCTGTTGCTGATCCACACATGCTTGATAGAGATACAACTTATCATTATATGCTTTATCTCACTAGTCAACAGCTTAAAAATAGGAATGCAGCAATTTTTAAAATGACCATTTGACCCAAAGCTGATACAAATTTTTTTTCCTGTTTATTCTGTTATGTGAAGAGAAACAATAAATCTTTACTCTAAATAATTATTAAAGGCGTTTTAAAGTCTGATTGCTCTTCTTTACATCATCTCTGAAGATTTATCCTAGGCAAAACTGATAAATTTATGTTAAATACATCAGTAAAATCATCTTTTTGATTATATAAAGACTGATATAATCGGTGCATCGCTGCTTAAAATGAAAAAATGTAAGTAAAAAATATCAAATCAAACAGTAGAAACAGGAAGAACAGGTCAATTTAAAAAAAAAAAATGGTTCATGTCATAGATCTAAACTGCAGCAGTGAATTTTGATTGGCCAACTTTTGACAGAAAAACATGACGTTCACACTTTCAGGTACACAATTAAGCACCTCAACCTTGACTCCTGAACCAAGTCAATAATTTCTTTTTCACATTTTCTAAACATTAAGGCAACTTCCAGCTTCACACCAGGGTAAAACTATACAAGAGTAGCACTGAGATAAATATTTTAGCAGGGATCTGTTTACTTAACTCCAGGTACTCTAACCAATGCATTGCCATAAACTTTTATCTTGAACCCACATTAACAGGCACCAGGAGTAGAATCATGGATTGTTAAAAAAAACAGCATCATCAACCAGTGTTGATAATCTGAGACAGAGTCACATAAAGATGTCAAGAAAAGGGCATGCATGGTTGAAACAAACTATTAACTAGAGGCAGAGTTTAAATGAGCAATTTAATCAGAACTAATTGATGACTAACAAGTGCGGGAAACTTTTTAATGGTGCAATAATATATAGTTTCTGCTGTGCAACACCAGTGACAGTGCTGGAATTTGGTCTTAAAATGATGGACTCATCCTGTTTGCTGATGGAGGATCAAAGAGGCATGCAGAGAATGATTTTGTGAATCAACAGCACATCCCTCAGTACCTGCTGAGGTTTTTTTTTTTAGTATCTGATTGCTCATGCATCAGGTTGAAACACTGTTGCCAACCAGATGCAAGCTCTCACTGCCACAATCTGCATTTTCTTGCATAACAGATGCTACCTCAGCCTCTGCTCCAAAAATATAGTCAGTTCTATCAGTGTTTGGACACTGACAGAATTGTTAAGGGAACTGGCCTCACTTTTCCACAAACCTGCTTGTCAGTCAATGCAAAACTTCTGTTAAACTCCTTGACTTAAAGCTTAAAGTCTGCACTTCAATCACATCTTGATCGTTTGAATTAAAATCCACTGTAATGGTGAACAGAGGCAAAACGACAAAAAAATCTATCACTGTCCAAACACTTATGGACCTAACTGTAGGAGGCAATAAAAGGCATTCTCAAGAGTCACCCTCAGACTTTATTTTGCTGTGTTAAGATCTACAGTAACATTTGGAGAGCTTCCCTGAAATAAAAGAACATGTGGTTGTTTCCTGTCATTATTATACCAAGTTATAAAAAAAAAATTCAAAATAAAAAAATTCAAAATTTGAAATTCAGCAGGAAAACAACTATCATCTGAAAGGTTAATGCTCGAGTAATTCCTTGGACTGCTACTTTTCAAAAATAGAAGTAGCACAATGTTATTCCTTTAGAATATAATATATATCAGTTTCTCCCCACCCACTGTATCTTCCTCCAGCAGGCAAACTAGCATTGACAGGAAACTGTGCTACTCTATTTCTCTACTCAAGCAGTTCCTTTTTCATACTGACCAAATAAAGTACACAACAAACCTCTACAACCAGCTAGTTAGGACACAAACTGGAGATTAGTTAAGAAAGAAAGAAAATGAAGATTTTAGCTTTGATTTTGGATCTGACTGTTTGTAAGTTATTAAAATGAATGGTAACTTCTGGTGATAAATTAACTTGTTGGCAATGATTAAACCAGTGGTTCCCAAATGGTGTGGCAAGGTGAGGCACAATGGTGTGCCTTGGGCAGGTCTAGGTGTGCCTGAATGGAAAATGATTACTGTACAAGTGCACCTAAGGATCAAAAACTGTCAGGAGAAATAATGTAAAAGCTACTTTTTAACTAATTCTAACATGGTGCCAAGTAAGCGCAAAAAGCACCTGGAAACCAAATATCCAGAGAGAGACATAGTCTTAGTCTGTAAAGCACAAGATCTGAATCATAGCCAGTTTGTTGGATTTTGTGAAAGTGTCTGATAAGGGGATGCTGGCAAGTTGTGTGTTTGTGGAGCTGCAAGGCAAAAAAAATTGAATGTGTCATGCTCTAAAGTGTTTTCATCTGATACCACAGCTAAAATAGTCATTTACACCATTTCAGCTGACATAAAGGCTATTTTCTACAGATATAAATGCAGATGTAAAGTTTGAAAACCACTGGGTCATTCAATTGCAAATCAACATGGGCCATCTGTTCCACCATCTCAGATTTGCTTAAATCCAAAATCTGGATTTTTGTGGCAATTAAATAATAAATAAAGAAATATTAAGAAGAAAATGGAGACAGACTGTCAAAGGTGTGGGAGCATTTCACAGAAAACAAAAATAAAGCTGAATGCAGACTGTTTAAAGCAGAGCTTTCCTTCCACGGCAGCATCACTGAAATGCATGAGCTTTTAAAACGCCAGCACCCTGGAGCTGTGACGTCAGCTCTGGATGGGTACGTCTTAGAGAGTTAGTGCATCACGTTGATACAGTACCTGTTAATGTTTGTACAGTAATGTTTCTGTAAGTTTACTTGTCGGAAACAAGCTCTCATGGATGATGTTTGCTAAGCAGCACCTTTTCAGTTATGTTAGCTAACGAGTGAAGGACAATAGGAGCAGTTACGTTGTCTATTTTTTTTTCTTGCATTAATATCAGGATTAGTCGCTGACTAATCGATAAAATAATTGGCAGATTAGTTGACTACCAATAATATTTAGTTGCAGCATATATATATATATATATATATATATATATATATATATATATATATATATATATATATATAGGCTGGGACTTTAACGCGTTAATTTCGATTAATTAATTATGGGGAAATTAACGCGTTAAAAATTTTAACGCATTTAAATCGCAATTTGCACCGTGGAACGTTTCTCAGTGCGCGAGTTCCAGGCATACAGATTATATCGACGCACAATGTCCAAATTAGGGGCCGCATCCTGCGAAGGACCAGGCCCACGTCTTTCGCAGCCCACGAACACCACAAAGGCCGGAAGTGAGCGGCTAGCCGTCATATCAGCTGCCGTCACCTCTGCATAGCTCATGTCGCCTAGCAACCGTGAGTGCGAAGCACAGCTGTGTAAAAGCAGCTGATTAAACAGAGAACGAACTTTTTCTCCTTTTTGTGGTTTAATTTTAAGTCTTTAATTCAAAATAAGCTGTTAAAACAAGCATAACACATTTCAACATCAAGGAATACAGCTGAGCGAATGATTAATTTCCAACTATAACAAGTGAGACATTAATGTTGAATAAAACTATCCAGTTATGATGCTTAACTTTAATTTCAGGAGTTTGCTTATCACAGGAGCACTGCCACCCTTCATTGGTCTGTGTAGTAGACTGGTGGGAAAATAAACAAGATTTTGAAGTTTAAGCTTATGTATATTGATTTATTCATCAACTAAACTTAAATTAATATTTCTCATGTCAAATATTGAAATGCGATTAAAATGCGATTAATTTCGATTAATTAATTACAAGCTTGTATTAATTCGATTAATTTTTTTAATCGAGTCCCACCCCTAATATATATATATATATATATATATATATATATATATATATATATATATAAATAAAATATATATATATATATAAATAAAATATATATATATATATATATATATATAAATAAATATATATATATAATATAATATATATATATATATATATAATATAATAATATATATATATATATATATAATATATATATATATATATATAATATAATATATATATATATATAATATAATATATATATATATATATATATAATATAATATAATATATATATATAATATAATATATATATATATATATATATATATATATATAATGTTTTTTTATATAGTATATTTTTCTTTCAAATCTAAGAATGTTTGAAAATAAATATTGCCAAAACTCTTAAAGACAGCTAGTTAAAAGATTAAAAAAAAACAAATCTGTCCTGTAAATCACAATATTTTAGTATAAACTAATAAAAAACTTGACATTACAAGGCAACAAGCACCAATTTCTGAATATTCGGGTATAATTCGGGTATGTGTTTAACAATAGTACACTAAATACAAAATGAAATGTATAGTATACTTTTTAACATGAAATTCTTAGTCACAAAGATGAAGAAAATGCCATTTTAATTAAAATTTCATGCTGGATTGAGAAAATATTAAAGCTGTCCAATAAAAACAAAAATTATCAGTAGATAATTTAATCCAAATAGAGCAAAATTTTGTAGTTCCCAGACGGCACACTAATTATAACTGAGAAAGTAATTTTGTTAAATAAGTGCATTTTTTTTTTCCATTTCCGAGACCTACTGCCCTGGAGGAGTCTTGTAATTCAGGTTAAGTTTAAAATATACCATATTAAAAATGTATTAAAAATGCAGTGAAAATTTCAGGTTTTTATCTTTAGCTTTTATCTAACAGTTCTGTGTTCAAACATAACCTCAGATTTCAATGTGTAATAGTAGTTTACAGAAATTAAAATTTTACAGCAATCATTATACATATCCAACCTTGAGCCATTAAATATTTAAGCACATCAGAGATGGTGGAGCAGAAAATATTTCATCATTTGTGATGGGATGACCCTGGCTTTTGTCTGTTAACACAGTTAAAATAATCATTCTCACAATTTAAACTGTCAAATGAAGGTGTAAAGTTTGAAAGCCACTGGATTACACATTTTTCATGGCACAAAACAAAACCTTTTACTTGTGAGATACATCAGTTATACTATACCAAAAAAAAAAAAAAAAAAAAGAACTGCTCCAAACATTGTTTTAAGTGAGCCTGACAGATACAAGGGGCTCAGATTTGTAGGTCAGATAAACATGAGCATGTTGCATAACTGAACAGAAAGTAACCATTGCAAAAGTCAGTGCAGAGACTCCTGAAGCCTAGTGCCAAAGTTCAGACACGCCAGCTAATCTTTGATAAATGACATAACATACCTTTTGTATATCTCCTCTTCTCGGATATCTTCAGTCTGTAGCCACACTGAAGAAGAAACCCCCACAAAGTTTCAATAAGTAGCTCTGAAACACTACAGTACACACTTTATCATCCTCAAGGGTTAAAAATACACAGATGCCTCATTTAGATCATACACAGAACAAGTTATAAATCAAGTGCTGTAACGCTTATTTACTAATAAGCCACGCCACACGAAGCTGCTCTATATGAAGGCTGGATTGTGCAACTTGTAGCCAGCTAAAAAAGCGAAGAGCATGGCATCAGGCTTGACTGATTTATTCCTCCTATCACTCACATCCAGCTAACACTACACAGCCCCACGAAGACGTGACCCCCACCCAGATAACGTTAACAGCCCTGGCAGACAGATGCTGAGCTCCCTGTCACACCTATTAAGATAGCAGGCTAACTAACTGATATGTTAGCAACCAAACTGTCATCTAACGTTTTTCTAGCTGCCAGCAAACGCTAGCGTCCGCTGTAAGCTGCCACACAATAGTGTTAAACGAGCACTTCTGTGTCACAAAGGTTTAATTTCTCAACTAACGGTGAGGAAGAAACTCTCTTCTTCTCAGCTAAGCTAATCGAAACTGTTTGCAGCCACTTTGCTACCAAAAAGTCTGGGTGCAGTACAAACAGGTGTACGGAGGGGGTTTAGTTAGGCGCAAAGAAGCGGGGAAACCAAACTGAACGAGTCGTTCCTGTCCCACAGGTGAATTACTCCAGGCTCGATAAGAAGGTGAAGGTTACCTGCCACTTTGACTGATAAAAGAAATCACTTTGCTGCTCTGCTGCTGCTCGGACACATTAGCCAGCTAGCCTGGTAGCAGTTAGCTGCTGCTAGTTTGCTACATGACTGACGGACCGTACGAGCTCCAGCTTCACGTCCTGCTTCGGGACACTACTAAATACACGCGTTCAAGAGTCGAAAAGGGCTGACAACACGGCACAATAAATATCTAAAATAAGTGTGTACTGACCCTGCTGTAGCTTGAATGTACGAGGAGATGGCCGAATTTCCGCTTCCGTTCTCTCCTACAGGAAAGACCGCACCCCCTGTAGCTTTGTTTTCCTGTGATGGTAGTAGGAGCCTCATGAATTATTAATTGAGCCGAAATGAAAGTCTCAAATAAAGAGACATAAAAACGGTGGTTTGTTGCTGTTTACATTCATCCGAGATATAGGGGCGTATATTTTTAATTGTTTTGAGTTAAATTTCCTCATTAATATTAATTTCGTGTTGACGGGAAAAAATCACATCCTCTTTTTTTGTCATTGTTTATGTTTTTGCACGTTTGTTCCAAGTTCTCTAGACAGCCTGTGTGGTAAATAGAAAAGAATCCTTAATTAGAAAACTGACTAAACTATTTGCAGTATGGAGAATTGCCCCTGGTTTCAGGATTCTTATATTGTGGTAGGAGCACAGAGGGGGAAGTGTGTGTGTGTGTGTGTGTGTGTGTGTGTGTGTGTGTGTGTGTGTGTGTGTGTGTGTGTGTGTGTGTGTGTGTGTTAAATCAAGAATTAACTGTTATTAACCACATCTGGTTAATGAGTTCAATTTCACTATCCACACCCAGGTCTGATTACTGCCAGACCTGCTGAATCAAGAAATCACTTAACTAGACCCTGTCTGACAAAGTGAAGGAGGCTAAAAGATCTCAAAAAGCAACACATCATGCCACAATGGTAAATGGACTAGTTCTTATATAGCGCTTTTCTACTCAGTATGAGCACTCAAAGCGCTTATACAACCTGTTTGCATTCACCCATGCACTCACATTCATACAAGCACTTCCATTTTTACAAAGCTAAGTGCTTTTAATTAACTAACATTCACACGCATACATACTCCGACAGAACGGTCGGAGAGCAACTTGGGGTTAAGTATCTTGCCCAAGGATACATTGGCATGTAGCCTAGAGTAGTCAGGATTCGAACCGCTGACCTTCCGATCAATAGGTGACCTGCTCTACCTACTGAGCTACAGCCACCCTAAATAATCTAAATAAACAGCTGAGAAACAAAGTCACTGACATCTTTCATTCTGCAAAGGGTTGCAAAGCCATGTCAAAGGCTTCGGGACTCTAGTGAACCATGGTGAGAGACATTATCCATCAATGGAGAAAACTTGTAACAGTGGTAAACCTTCTCAGGAATGACAGGTAACAGATTCAAGCTGAGTACATTTATTAGAATTTAGGTTGAAATAATGTGTTCTCAGTTTATACCATTTTGTTATTATATTATTGTAGCAGGTTCAGTTAGCATTACACAAATATAGCTGGTCACTGTCCTTCAGTGAGCTCCTTTTGCTTCCTTACTTTGAGTACATTTCAGAGCCTGCACTTTTTCACTTTTACTTGAGTAAAGAAGTTGAATCAGTACTTCATCTTTTAACATAGTGTTTTTTAACACAAGTATCTGTACTTCTAATTAAGTACAGAATGTCTTTACTTTTGCCATCTCTGCTTAACTGTACTTTTTTATATTTATGAACATGAAGTACCTTTGAGGTTTTTCTGGAGAATAATCTGGACAGTATTTGTCATTGTTTTGGATTGGATTGTTGCAACAATAATAAACAATATATTTGCATAAAGCAAGTATATTTGTCCACTCCCATGCTGATAAGAATATCAGAAACATGAAAAATATCACGTTATTGTACAAAAAATCTGCGCTTAACTACAATTAAATATTTCATTTATTGGGGATTCACTGTATTGTGGTTTTTTTTTGTTTTTTTTTCCAATTACTTTATTAAAGTTTTCCAATATAGCAAAGTTACAAAAATAGATAAAAAGGGAAAGGAAAAAAGACACTAAGAAGACAAAGAACAGTGAATAGGTAAACAACATTTGGCAACTGCACTGTCCTCAAATAAGGTACTAGTTGCCCCCACCCCCATACCCCTAAATTGTAAAGAGAATTATTAAACATGAATGGAACCTATGGAACATATAAATATACATAAACAGAAAAGAAACAGCACAAGAACATTCTACACATCCCACCTGCGTTCCACACGCACACATACACACATATATGCACATAAGTGCACATACATACAATTAACAAAACAAAACAAAAAAACCCCAACAAAACAAACAAAAAAAACAAAAAAAAGGGGTAAAGTAAATAAATAAGTTAAGATTAAAATAAAATAGGAAGGATCACCCAGGTTAGTTAGATTGATCACAAATAAATAATACATAAACAATATAAATAGAGATAATCTCGCCCATTCACCTCCCTCAACTAATCTGAAATAATATTGTACTCCCCTATGTGCCTGAGAACATGCAGCCATGTTTGGTTAAATATCTTTAGAGAGCTTGTCCTGAGTGCACGCAGCTTCTGTATTGTGGGTTTAAAAAAAAAAAAAAAAAAAAATCTAAATCTGTATCGCGGAGTTCTCACTATATTGTGGGATTTTGCGGTATACAGGTATTTATATTACTCTACATAACTATGTTCATCATCACTCGGACGAAGAGATCAGTTACGCCTTTAGTGGAAATAGACGTTATGGTCGAGGGTGAAGATACTGCACCACCTGATGAAGCGTCTGATGAAGTGGTGCCTTCAGAAGATCTGTAATGCTCTTCTTGGCTGTGCAGTACTGTACATTCGTCTCATCGTCATCACCATCAGTACATCACCATAGGTATATACACCTATGTTTTGGTAATAAAAACATCAAGATTCAAGAGAAAAATTTTTTTTTTTTTTGTTTGGTTTTTGTGTCTCTTAAATGAACCCTCAAGTGTTGTGAACCTCAGAGCCTGTGTCCATTAGATAATTTGGCCCATATTGTCACTATAATTGCAAAACAAGTGGCTCCATGGCGTAGTGGTTAACAGGTCAAAGATCCATGATTTGTGATTCGTGACCAGCCAGTTTACTCCTAATGTTGGTCGTGAGCCTAGATAAATAGGAGGGTTGGGCATATGGTGTAAAATAGGTGCCAAATCAAACGTGGATCCACTGTGGTGAACCCTCAAAAAATAAGGGAGCAGCTTAAAGTAGCTACTTGCACAGTCCTTTAACATTAGAATTGATCAGCCAACATCTTTGTTGTTCACACACAACCTTTTTTTTGAGCAATGAAGATGCAGGCCATACAGTCCCAATCCTGTAACCCAGTATATTTTTATCTTTGAATTGTACATCACCTTTTTCTCCATTAAGACTTGAGTTGAATTGGTGTTGACTCCTACTTAAATACAAGCCTTGTGTGAAGACACACTGATGGTTTGGAAAATGCTGACACATTTTTGAGCAGGAAATATTTCACTTCTTAATTAATTAAGGCGTGACAAGTCACACCCTAAATTTCAGTGATAAATCTTCCAGTGATAAATTTTATTTCTTCTCAGAAATGCAATGACCCTCACCATCCACAGAGAGGCATCCTTGAACTACCTGGTGTGACACCAGACCAGACCAGCTTTGCCTTCACTGGGATGATGAATAATACCCTGCAAGCCTCCTGCATCAGAACAACAGCTGGCATGCATGTGTGTTACAAGTTCCACTTTAATCCTTCATCTCTTTATCCCTTTATCTTTCCCTTCTCTCCAGGGAGGAGGGGATTGAAGAAAACATTGCAGTGTGACTCAAGCAAACTATATAACTGTAATGTAATGTTGCTCTGCTTTGGAAACACTAATCTTGTGAAGACAAGCAAAATGTCAGTGATTATAACAAGCGTAAGTTATTCTGGCAGGTGCTGCTTCACTGTTGTGTCACAGTGAAACTTTGCACCCAACCTGAGGAGGGCCTTTTAAAGAAGACAAACCTAACAAACTAGCACTGAAACTCTTGTGAGCTGTTGTTTTAACCCTCTACTGCACATATAATGATGGTACATGCTGAAAATTATTCAGCATCATTTACTGATTCATTTTGGGCCATTTTATTGGCAAAACAATTTTTTTTATATTTCAGACACCAAAATATTTTTTTGTTGCAACGTGGGCAACGCTGTGCAACAATGGTATAAAACCACAGAAAAAATTATTAATTCATAGATCATAAGGCAACTGTTAAAGAGCAATAAAAACACCAACAGTGTTTCCAAAAATGTAAACAAATGATGAAGCAAAGAACTGAAAAACAATTGAAACATATTTATTGGTGTCATTCTGTGTGTGAAACTTCACAAAACAGTTCTTCTATGCTGTAAAACAGAGGTGCATGTTACATTTTATACACGTTGCTTTTGGTGTTCCTGTGCACCCAGGAACTCTCCATCTTCCTTTGTTCTCACATCTTGTTGAGAATTTGATCATCGATAGTGTTGAGAGACCAGTTGACCAGATCCATAATTTAAATTCCAATTCAGGGAAAAGGGGTAAAGGGCCGCTCTAAGCAGCGAAGCAGCAAAAAGCAGGGGTAGAGAGGGAAGGTTGGGGAGAAGAGAAAAATGCGTCCGTCTCCACCGAGAGCAGGAAAAAAAAAAAAGTCGAAGAGCTATTGCTCATTTCCAGCTTCATATTTTTTTTTTATTCTTGGGCTGTATCAGAGTAGCTTTGCATGGTTCACATTTCAAAATCTTTCTTTTTTTATCATCTACTCGTCCTGGGTGAAGTACCTCATTTCATCCACTGTCTGAAAGATGCTGTTTTAGCTCCTCTCCCTTCAAGGCCACTAACCCTATAACAATCTTTCTTCTGATTGGCTACCACAACAGTCCCATGGCCATATAAAGAATATATCCTCTCTGACATCACAAAGATTCAACAGTAGAAAAAAATGTCATAAACTGAGTGTTTAGAGCAACTTTTGGCTCAAAGATATCACTTTAACCACTTTGATCACTTTGACCTAATTATTTGGAAATTTAGCCATGTTTAACATATTTAGCCATGTTGCATTTGTGGGTTGAGCAGCAGAGGTGAGTATGTGGGTTGCACCCAAGAAAAAAATTTCCAAATCTTCTCTGCCAGTGCCAAACAGCTTATTCTGCTATTGACTCTTCTTTTGAGCTTCTGGTACCCCAGGTGCCGATAATCAGACTTGTCATCATTGAAAGAAATATCAATGGAGAGAGATATCAAGATGAGGTTCTGCAACCAGAGGCAACCCCATATCTCCCCAGTCTGGGACCAAACTCTATCCTCCAAGAGGACAACGCTCAGCCCCACACAGTGGGGTTTATCAGAGACTACCTCCAGAATTTGGGAGTGGAGAGGATGAAATGTCCTTCCTGCAGCCCTGACCTCAACCCCACTGAAAACTTGTGGGATCAACTTGGGTGTGCTGTTCATGCCAGAGTGACCAACACAACCACACTGGCTGACTTGCGCGACAAATGCTGACATCCCACAGCAGTGTGTGACCAAGCTGGTGACCAGCATGAGGAGGAAGTGCCAGGCTGCTGAGGCAGTGTATGGTTTCTCAGTGTATGGGTTAAATTAATAAATTGTTAAATTGCCAATATGTCTCATTTCTTCAAACTTCAATCATCCAATCTAATAAAAGACACCAAGCAAGAGTCAGTAGTTTGGCATTGGTAAAGAAGATTTGGCAGGTTTTTCATGCTCAACTCTGCTGCTCAATCCACCTTACAAATCTGGCACCATTTAAGGGGAAATAAACAAGTTTCCTTCTTGTGCTAAGTTTACATGAGAAAGACAGGTTGTTGTGAAGGGATCATGGACTACTTCTTTCATTGAACCATTCTCAGCAAACTGAAACCTGACCTAAATGATTTGATGTGATTACCATCATCATCACACTTATCAAACCCCGGTGGATAGGGGCACTGACATCCTGAACGAGACTACTGCCATTAGCATGGAAATGTGTCATCGTAGGATGAAGGTGACTCTGAACTATTTGTATTGATTTGCACTGACCCTTTCCTCTGGGGGACAAGAGGACTAAACTGTGCCAGAAAACAATCCCAACCAGAGCATGACCCCAGCACCCAACAGCCACTGCATCTAGTCACTGCAGGAATCAAGGGTTCAGGTTTTTTTCTTTAATGTGCCCCCTATCTATATAACAAGCACAGACCCTGAATAAACGGGCCTCTATTGTATTAGATATTTTAGATAGATCTATTTCTATATACAGTGTATATTATGTGCCAGTTACATAAAGCTGAGGGTCTGTGTGAAACATCATCTGTCCATCAGCACCCAAGTGGGAAATATATCAGCAGTTTTTACATGTGTGTCTTGCACACGGTAATTGTGAATGAAACCGACTCACTCTTGGCAGAAACTTAGTGAGAGCAAGGAAAGTTTTGTTGGTGGAGTGGTGAAGCTGGTTGTCACAGCAGGGGCCAAAGAGCCTCATGGTGCAGGGACAAACATGCCGCCCATCAGTGATGACCAGCTGAACACAAGCAGTGGTGTTAGTAACTTGAGAGGGGACTGGCCCGTTGTGATAGCAGCCAGTGTTTGTGTTACATAATGCACGGCCCACAATCCAGTGGCAATAATAGTTCTATAGTATGTAGAACCAGGGGAAATCCATCTGAGCAGACAGAAAGAGGAGGAGCTGGTGGAAAGACCTGACCTACAGCTGGTGTTAACTAGGAAATAAAGCTGGCATTTACAGTACAGAATGAAATTTTTTTTTTGTTTATTTGTTTGTTTTAAAGCAAGTTTTCAGAGGTTGGTAATATGAGTCTGTGATGAGGTGCAATAATGTGTGCTTGATAAAAAGAGCAAGTCAGACGTGGTGTGTTACAAGAAGAGGAATGAGTGGTCTGATCAGTTTTAAATGTATCCTGCTGAGACTGACGGATATGAAGGGCAAGCAAGAAAGAACATCAATAATGGACAATAAATGGCTCCATAACTATAGGCTGTAATCCCAATAAGATTCAGGGATCATGGATACAGCTTGTTGGCCTATTCCAATCATTCCAGCATACCTGTTGATTAAAAGAGGAATCCTATACTGTTGGGAGAATTCACTGACTCAGACTTGCTGAGAGGGTGAGAAAGAGACATGGAAAGAAAATGAGGGTGTACAAGGTGAATGACAGCTGAGGAGAGGGGAGGCAGGAGAGCCATGGGATAATGTGGTCACGCTGACTGACAGACAGATTGGAAGCGGTGGGATATTAACAGTGCTGTGCAGTAGAGAGGGGCATACGGGGAGTAAGAGGTTTGAAATTCCTTGTAACTGGTATTTGCCAGCATAACAGGCTAGAGGCGGAGAGAGCAAGAGAGTTGGCACAAGAGTAGGAAAAGAGAGGGAGGGAGTTAACATGTGTCTCATGGGGAGAAGCACACAGTCAGTATCCAGGTCTCCTGTAAACATCTATAAGCCTCCTTTATAAAGTCAGCTGTGCTACTGCATGGAACAAGGGAGCAAAGGCAAAAATATCCAGTCTGATTATCAGTCTAGCTGTGAACATACAATAGATCACCAGCAGTGAACAGCAGCTAGAGTAGCTCCTAACAGCAGCTGGTCAAGAGTTTAAAGAGTCTTTGATTAGATGCTGAAAAGAGCAGAGAAAACTGAGTAGAGATCATCCAACTGAGCAGAAAATGACAGTAAGTATTGCGCATTATTCCTGTCCTTATAAATCTAAACCGTTGCATCCAGATTTAAAAGACAGGTGTGTGAGTTCAATCAAACTCATAATGTTGACATGTGGTGCAGCAAAAACTAATGCCAAGAAAACGCGTACATAAATGCAATTATATCGTGTCTGTGCAGACAGTTGGGAGTTTTCTGTATCATATTAATCATTTGCCTCTAGTTGATGAGATGGCATGCAAGCTTTACATGAATGCACTGATGGCCTTTTACTGCAACATTTCTCTGAGGCTGCAGACTATATTGTTAAGTGGTGTTTCAGCTCTTGATGCCTGATAATTCTAATGGACTTCAAATTTGTGATGTAAGCACAACCTGAGCCACATTCAAATCTTATAGCACTTGTTGCTTTATGCCAAAGGCCATTAACTATTAGGGGTTTAATTAATAATCACTTAGCTTATTAGGACATGGCAAATATCAGGATGCTACAAATGTGTTAGATGCTTCTGTGTGATTAATGTGTCATTAAATCACTCAGCTAAAGTGTGACCTAGTTACAACAAATTATATTGATTTTCACTTGAGCATGTGTGGAATGAGGAGCAGCAGAAGAATCTAACAGTGTAATAACTGCAACTTGTGTCAACAGCTCCAGGAATGAAATCCAATGAATGAATGAAATCAGATTTGAATTCAGGGAAATTTACATTGTAATTTTCATCTTCTTGTGTTACCGGTGTGCTCAAAAATATGTCAAAATTTTACTTTCATGCATCTGAAAACTGTTAGAAATGTAGTGTTTGATAGTGTTTGATAAATTGCCCCTTGGGGATGAAGAAAGTTCTCTGAAATCTGAAATCTGATCTTTGGGATATTTGCAGAGTATAAAATGTTTTAGGCGCTGCAGACAGGATCCTACTGTTGGACCTGCAGCGTCAGTCTTTGCACTATCAATCTTGAAACGGCCCATCATCGCCTCTGTTTAAAATACAGCTGTCCTGGTTGCATATCTGCACAACATAGCCAGAACATTCAGTTTTATTTTTGGCTGCTCATCAGATCCATCAGTTTGCTTAGAAATGACTCATTGCTGAAATGAATCCATTTTCTAAATATTTGGAATAGCATTTCCAGGTTTATTAGTGACTGGAAACATTTCTGTAGTAATAATAATCAGGCTTATTATCTTAATTCAGAACAGAAATACTGACTGATACTAGTGCTGCAAATATTACTGGTGTTCGCAGAGACATAACAGCTGTATTTTAAGTTAAATTAAAATCAGTAAGCACAGTTACGCAATATGTGGAAGGTCACAAGTATAAATTTGTTATCCTCCTGGAGTCTCTTTATCTTTTGTGTTAAGCTGTTGTCTTAGTTGTTCACACCCGTTCTGGTACTCTGGGGTATGTGGTGGGGGATCTACTTCAAAGGAAATCATCCTGGGTGAGCAAAGAATGCCGATAGGGATGGACACTAAATCACGCCCCCAAATGTTCTGATCATCCTGATAAGACACCCTGATGTCTGGAGTGTCTGTATACCCCAGTATGTTCCAGTATTTTCTGCCAAATGCTTGCTGGGATGGAACAAGCTTTTTAAACTCTCAAGAGAGAGCTATTAAGCTTTTACTATTGTAACTAATGAAGTGTATGAGGTTTAAAGCCTGAAGGTCTTGTCGTGCTCCAGGTTTAGGTAGCACATCTGAATGTGCACCGTCTGATTCAGACTTCATTCTTTGAAGTTATCCATCAATAACATCAACACATGCTGGTCAGGCAGCGGATTTTATTTCATGAATATGGATTCATGTGTGTGCGCTTTCATGTGTGCCCAGGCTGCAGCGGCTCGAGAACTCGACGAGCTATGTTTCCTGTCGGCGCAATCCATGCCCAATCTGAAAGTGTCCAAACACTTTCAGATGGTGAAGCTCCTGGGAGAAGGATCCTATGGGAAGGTCATGCTGGCTGTACACAGAACGAGAGGTTAGTGCAAGACTCAGTTCAGTGGGAGTGTGTTTAATTAACAGTTTTTCCATGTTTAAACTCACACTGCTTATCTGAAATATTGCAAAACTATCTCCTCTGGGCACCTCAGGCTCAGGTTTCTCTCTAATGAAGAAGCTACATGTTTTTTGTGGGGTCAGCTCTGCAGCAATGTGAGAGCAGATCCATCTTTTGATAGTGTTCTGTTGCTCTAATGAAGAGCTTTCTTACATTCTCTGGGATAGAGTTGCTGCAGCTGGGGTATAGCTGTGAAACATGGTCTCCCCAAAGGGGAAGTTATATTTGTTCACAGTGTCAGTGATGGACAACACTCACATGCCACCAATGGTGACATTGTTTTAAAAGAGCATATTAAAGCTAATTAGAGAGTGCCTTTCTCAACACATTTTGTCTTGGTTTACTCTCATCAGGAACTCCTATGGCTCTGAAGTTCTTCCCTCGTCAGTCTACCTCGCTCACTTCTTTCCTGCGTGAATACAATCTGTCCCTTTCTTACTGCACCCATCCTTCTCTGACACGAGCCCTTGGCATCTTCTTCTCTACGCCATCCTACTATGTGTTTGCCCAGCAAGCCGGTCTATATGGTGACCTCTACAGTGTTATAGTGTCCGAGGTCAGTTTGGCTGATGTGTGGCATGAAAGAAATTATATGTATACTCTACTAATACAACAGAAAACATGTATAGCAGCAAAACTCAATACAGGCGTTAGTTAACGCATGTTTAAAGGGCCACAGCGCTGATCCTGATTTATCAAACATTAGGATATTTTCACTTTATAAGCCCTGAAAATCCAAATAATTCTGTCACTTTATCCAAAGCATAAAAAACACTGCTTGCTAAAAATCATCCAGACAGCAAAACTCTATACTGGCATGTCCATGACAGGCAAATTTGAATCACCAGCAATCTGGAAAGCTTCTGGAAATCCTGCATGTCAGCTCAGCTCGCAGGGAACTTTACTAACAAACCATATTCTGTTAAAGTACTGGTAAGCATATTTGTAAGCATTTACCTTCACTGTGCAGCAACTGTTATCTACAGCAGTTTCCTAATGTGATTTCTTTTTTTTTTTACAGTGCTGTTATCTTACTGTAGTTATGGGAATTTGTACTTTTTGAGCACTCATTTCCAAAAGCCAAAATTTAAAACATGCTTGACAACAACTTCCAGCTTCCAGCTCACCTACTTCCCTGTTTGTGTCTCTGCCAGTAACATAATGGAGCACTGATAAGAAAAAGGACATCCCGCTCTCACTCAATGAAGAGAGAGTAGATGAAGTTAAACAGGGATTTCCAAATGCGTCACTGACCATTTTGGTGATGCAGATTTTATTGCCTTTGTGCCAGTAACATAGTGCTCCCATCAGACTCCAATTGACCTAAATGTCACATTAAATATCATATGAAAAATAATAATAATTTTCTGATTGTGAAGCATCACTCTTCGATATTGCCTGTCTGTTTCAGGCTGGGGTGGATGAAGACTGCGTCCAGAGGGTGATGTCCCAGCTGAGTGGTGCAGTTACACACCTCCACTCTCTGGGCTTTGTCCACCGTGACATCAAACCTGAGAATATCTTCCTCTGTGACAGTTCCTGTCGCTGGGTCAAACTGGGTGACTTTGGCCTCGCCCGAGCCATCGGCAGCACTGTTCGAGCTGTCTGGTATGAGTCGCCCTTCTGCACACCTGAGGTGGAACCTGCCAAGAAGGCTGAGAAGGAGATGGAGAGAAGGCAGGCTGAAGGAACCGAAGACGAAGTAGAAGACATCTGGATATCAGTGGAGCCCAGTATTGACAGCTGGGCTCTTGGTGTACTAGTCTACTGCCTACTAACTGGCTGCTTCCCCTGGGAGGAGAGCACTCACGATGACCGTGGCTACCAAAAATACAAGGAGTGGTTTGACCGTGAGGCCGAACGCGATGAGAAAATAAGAGATGCTGAGTGGAGGGATGAGGAGGACACTGATGGTTACATCATTATGGAGAAAAAACAAAGAGACAATCCTCCCCCTTCACAGTTTGAGGGCCTCAGCCCATTAGTGATGACTCTGTTGAAGGAGATTCTCCACCCTGAGCCCAAGCACCGAGGGAGTCCAGAGGAGATCCTGAGCTATCTGGGGGGGCCGTGGCTGATGGAGACAGAGAGAGAGGAGAAAAGGAAAGCAGAGGAGGCAGAGAAGGAAGCCAGAAAAATGAGAGAGATGGGAGGAGTGGAAGAAGAGCTGCTCAGGGAAGGAAGGGGCGAGAGATAAGCTTTGTCTTTGTGAAATGTTGTCTTTATGTATGTTTCAAGACATCAGTACAAATGTATACACTATGAGAAGCTGCATTTTTCATATTTTTATAAATATCGTTACTCAAGTTAGAACTTTGTATATATTTCTTTGTGAATGTTTGTAAATAGGTGTGTTTCCATGAAAATGATGCAACAAATGTTTGATGTCTCTGGAGCTTGAAAAAGGCGACTGGACTTCTTTTTGTTTCTTGAAGACGTTTCACCTCTCATCCGAAAGGCTTCTTCAGTTCTCAACCAAATGGTGGAGAGACCCAGGTATTTAAACCCCTGTGGGCACACACACCTGGGCACATGTGTTCACGCACATGATCAATAGAGGATCATAACCACCTCCAGGGGACTACGCCCACAGGGGTTTAAATACCTGGGTCTCTCCACCATTTGGTTGAGAACTGAAGAAGCCTTTCGGATGAGAGGTGAAATGTCTTCAAGAAACAAAAAGAAGTCCAGTCGCCTTTTTCAAGCTCCAGAGACTACTATGACCTGGATGACTGAGAATCTACACAGACAAATGTTTGATGTCTGAACAACAAGCTGTATTATGATGCTAATAAACATCTGTGCTGGAATTGCTGCTTGAATTAAATAAATTGGTGTTGCATGTGTTATATAAGCAGCAACACACAGCAGTAAAATAAATAATAAAGGGGATTTGCAAGAGCATACTTATTCACATACTTCAAAAGTAAAATTTGAAGACAGTACAATGCAACCCAAATCTTAATCCATTCAGAAAACATTGCAGGCATTGTAGACATCACATAGAAAAGCACACCTATGGAAATCAGTGACATCTTGGATGTGGTGTTGAAGCAACAGGTGCAGCAGAACAGCAGGAGCACATCTAAAATTGGACAAACAATACAGTCTGATAGTGATACCAGCATGATCTTCTTTCATCCTGCTGTGATGAAAATCACAGTCGTGCTACCTATACTAGGAGAGAAAAGGATTTTAGGGCTAAAATTACCTTGTTATGCTGTCTTTGGCGATGCCCATTGTACATGATTTATTGACAATAAAACACCTCATGGAAAATCTTCATGTGGCAAGCTGACCTTGATACTGATTCAGGACTGAGTTGTCCCGTATCTGTCAAAGAGAACAATTATTTGTTGAAAGATTACCTGCATGCCTGTTACAGTACCCTCCAAATAGATATCATGGAATTGCTAATAGCGCCGTTGTTCACATTTGCCGCCACTGAACCATGCTATGATGTTAACTAGCCACTAGTGTGGATACAAAGAACTTGCATCCAGTAGTAATGAAGTAAATCACAATACAGTCTTCACCCTGCTGCACATTAGATGGTGAATGCACCATCTAATGTGCAGCAAATGCATCTCACAAATTCAAATTCACTCTTCACTTTTCAAATGTTCACAATATCAGTTTCAGTTTGGAGTGGATCCCTGTTGGTAGCAAGCTGCTAATGCGCAGTGCGTGCATGTGTGCATGTTGGTAGGGTCTGTGCTAACCCCTGCTAAGGGCCACTCCAGATGGATTTATAAATAGACCCCTGGCCCATCTATTTGCAAACCATGCACATCATCACCTCCCTCTGACTATCTGCACTCCACAGCCCTCCAAAGGCAAAAGTCAGGCTGCCTTGGCGCCCATGGGCCTGTAACAGCATAATCTGATGGAACACTTTGACCCATCTTGCCCATTTACTCTCATTTCAGTCTCTTTTTATCTCTGGCCCTGGTGCAGATTACTTTTCCCTTTCTTCTGCCAGGCCACTTGGACCTGATCTTTCCCTTTCATCTTTGCTATTACAGTCGGATCTGCTTTCTTCACACTTGACGGCTGTCATTCCCCCATTCTCTGGACTTCCTTTTCTTTTTTTGTTTTTATCTCAGATCTCAGCTAACATGAATTAAGAAACACATCAGCTGTGTCACACATTGCTGACTGTTTGGATGAAAACATTTATCTCCTTTGGCAATAGCCATTTGGGATACGCCGGTTTCTGGGAAAAACCGCTCATGTAACACTCAGGTGGGGCATTAAAGGAGAATCACAGCCTGACAAATGGAAACACATGGTGCAGATCACTGAGACAATCGAGTGCCAACACAAAGATGCTCATCGAGGTGCAAATCTGTTGGACATCCAGAAGGACAGATAGCAGGGATGATGAAAACAGGAGAAACGAGGACAGCTACACATGTGGACTGCTGCTGAACTGCTAAACTGAGCTGGAGATGCGGCTCAGTTTATTTTAACTCACATATGTACTTCCAAGTCACACGTCACGACAGACCTTTGAACATTTGTCAAGATGAAAGACATACTCCCTAGTCCAGAAACCCAAGAAGCCAGAATTTAGGTGTCAGCAAGATTGAGATTTCATGTTACCAATACTGCACAAAGCACACTTTAGTCTGAAACTTTGTGAAGGTCTACAACGTGCCACATTTACTGCCTTCAAACCACCTCCTGATTTTACATTTTAACATTATAAGCAGGAGTGAAAGTAAGCCGGTACGGTCCGGTACTCCATACCACTAAAAGATTGTGCGCCGGTACGCAGTACCTGGAAGAGGGGAAGCGGCTGTCTGCTGTAAAGCCGTCATTCAGAACCATTCAGTCACGGCTGCACTTTGGGTCAGAATAGATCCGCTAGCAATAAGCAGTCTAAAACACAACTTAATCAGTTAATAAACAGCTTTTTTTTCTCATTTCAAATTGCTTCTGAACTAATCGTGCTATGCTGGAGCCTCAATTTTAGGCTTTCCTCAACAGCCAGCCTTTAAATCGTTCACCGCTATGTTTAATGTCTGTCTGCTCGTTACAAAATATCCAAATTAAAAGCAAAGAGTAATTGTGTTTCATGTTATTCTGCTCAATTTCAACAACACAGCACAGCTCGAAAACACAGCTTATGACCGGAGATTTGATTTACGCTACACGAGAGCGCATTTACCTCCAAAACACAGTGGTTGCCAAGGAGATTGGTGCATTTGATTTTACACAGGTGGTGCACAGACCACCAATTCACCAATTAGTGTATACAAAACAAACATTACAGACTAACAAACAGAGGTATTGATCTACAAAATAACAAATAACCAATTAGATAAGAGAACTAACAAAATAAACGAACAAAAAAGGGGGTACACATTAAAATGGATACATTTAGGACAAAGACAAAACACAGAACATAACCAAGTGGGGTCACAACAAAAATGGAATTGTTTAACATATGTGAGTTAGGATACATTTTTTTTTCTTTTAATCTTTGCAGTTATATTCTGATTTTTTTTTTATTATTATTTTCCTTTTCTCTAATATTCCTTGTTTTAATTCATCTAGGGTCACACAGATATTTTGGGTAGAAGTGGGAAAGAGAGGGAGAAAAAAACAAACAAAAAAAACATGCCAGACAAGAATAAATAAGTAAATAAATTAAGGATAACTAACGAACACGTTTTATGATCTTATTAGTAGGTTTTCCCATTTTCCCTCTCCTCCCCTGGTCTTTGTTTCCGCAGTGGCATTAACTCACTGGCATTGAAATGGCGTTTAAAATTATGGAATATATTTTATTGAAATTTTCGAATAGATTTTTATCTATTGCTGATTGTTGTTCCATTGATATCTGTTGTGTGAGAAGATCTAGCCACTGTGATGTACTGATTTTTTTTCCTGTTTTTCCAGTTAAGCAGTATTGTTTTCTTGGCGATAGTCAGGGCCACAAGCAGCGGTGTTTGGGCCTGTTTGGAGTTTATGTTCAATTCTTCTAGATTGCCAAGTAAGCAGACAGAAGGGGACAAAGGGATGTTGTGGCCAAAGGTTTGAGAAAGTTTGGTGATTATTTCTTTTCAGAAGTTTTGTATTGGTGGACAGAGCCAGAATGCGTGGCGGTGGTCATCAGTTGTGTTAAATGTACAGTGTGTGCAAACATCTCAGTTCCTTAACAACTGAAAAATATATATTCCACATTGTCAAGTACAGGTAAAGTAAAATATTGATTGATGTATAAGGCAGAAATTAGAAGCACTTGACACTGTGGAATATATTTTTTCAATTGTGTAAATATATACACACACACACACACGCACACACGGGGTTTTTGTCATAGTACCGGCAAGAATTTAAAACTACTTTCACCCCTGATTATAAGGCCTTTACTTTCTTTCTGACTCTGAAGATGTTCCTCAGTGTTCGTAAAAGTGTGTTTTTAGAAAGATGAGACAGAGGGTACAGAGAAGACCAGCTGGAAAAGTACACAAGATGTAACAGATATTTAGACAGGTATCTGCTGAAGGTTTTCACCTGTCATGAGAATGAGATCTGCAAAAATGGACCCCGATATAAGAGCCAGATTAATAGAGCAAACAAAATGTTCATATGGCCAAATGAATGAAATGTAACCCAACATGGAAGCCCAACACTCAGTCCATCATGGCATAATATTTCCACTGCAACCCCCAACTTTTTCTTCCACCTGGCTGCTTGCAGCAGTTCAGCAGATTTTTTTTTTTTTTTTTTTTTTTTAGCCTGTCATGTCTGGTAGATCTTGCAAGCAGAACTGTGATCTGAATGCGTTGTTGTGCCAAACATATTTGCTATTTCAAGATGAGCTCTATAGGTTCTCAATAGGCTCTTCTTGTTGTTGTTTTAACCCTTTATTTTATTTATTCTGAGTTATTTTTCCACATACTATGTAACAGCCAGAGCTGACAGGCTGAAGAAGAGGAAAATAAAGAGAAGAAAAAGGGAGAGAGAAAGGGAGCAAAAAAAAAAAAAAGGGGAAAGAGCACAAGTCTATTAATCAGATACTTCATCACTTTAACATATAAAAAAATACTATCAATACTTGCAAAAATAAATTTGTGTGTGAAAAACAAAACTAACAAAGCATGTTACGCACACCAACAATTTTGTTGAGTTGTGATTGAGTGGGCGTTTGTGTCTGTGTCATGTTTGTGTCTGTGTCATGGAACGTACTTACCAATGAGGGCAAAACGCTGCAGCTCCACCCATCAGAAGCCAGAGGCAGGTACGGAAAGCCCCCAGAACCCCAGGCCACCAGCAGCCCACCAAGGACCAGGAAGACCCCCGGCCACTCAGTCCAAAGACAACCGCACACCTACCCCAGCAGACGGGAGAGGGTGGTCTCAGACGGAGCCCCCCCAGTCGAGGAGCGAGGGCTCCAGGGAACCCAAGGCGATGAGAAGCCAGCCCCCCCCCCAGCGGCCAGCCCCCTGCACTGGCCGGCGGCAGGGCTCCCGGGCCCACGGCACCCAAGGACCGCCCGACCCTCCACAGAGCCCCCCCCACGCCGAAGAAGCCAACGCAGCCCCGCACCGCACCCCCAAGGGGGGCAGGCCAGTACCCACGCCAGAACACCCAGCCCCACCCAGGAACCCCGAGGCACCCCCATCCCAGGGGGGTAGGGGGGAGGAGGCAACCAGCAAGGAGTGGCCAGGAGGCAAGGCACAAGGCCCAGACCCAGGTCCAGCCATACATACAAACACACCCAGACACCCGTGTACACATTTATACACAGATACTCATACATGCCCATACATACTTACCCACACACAGATATGCCATACATACACATTCACTCACCCACCCATACTCACGGAGACGGTGACAAATACACAAAGACACACATTCATCCATAGCTACCCACCCTCTGAAGGCGGGGCAAGTGGAAACCACCCCAGGGCCAACAGCGACCCCAGGACGCCACCAGCCCGGTCCCCAAGGAACCACCCGACCCCTACCCCGGGCGAGACGCAAGAAATCGGGGTGTAAGATGACCCATCCACCCCTCCTCCTCCCCAACTTGTAGGTCTATGTGTTAATGTTTGTGAGTGAATGAGGTGTATAGGGTGCAGTTAAAATTGAGGGGACAGTTATGCCACAAGCGCCAACTGTTGGTCGTCAGCGCTTGCCCACACTGCCCCCCCAAAACCCTCCATGTCTAAAGTGCAAATAAAATTTGGAGACAGACAGTGACGAGGATCCGAGTGGGGCCACCTCAGCGGCCCATCTCATCAACCTCTGAGTAACATGCCTGCCCCAAAGGTCCTATGTGTATCAGGGTGTAAGTGTGTATGTGTTGTGAGTTATAATGACTAAAGTGCAATTAAAACGGAGAGGCAAGTGGTGGTGCAGCTCTCCACGTGGCCTCTCCATCCTACATCTGTGAGTGATGTGTATTCTGTGTGTGTGTGTGTGTGTGTTTGTGTATGGGGAGGGGGAGGGGGGGGGGGGGGGCATATGACCAGGAAAAATCCTGGAAGAAGAGAGCCAGCTGGCCGCTGGCTCAATAGGCACCCCGACCTCCCACACCCCAGCACAGGGCAGGGGGAGGTGAGCCCGGGGCCGCGGTGACAGCATCCCGGAGCACTGCAGCACCCGAGGTTGGCGCCCTCGCCCCCACCGCAGAGGGCGGCCCGCTCCTCCTAGATGCCCATTCACTCAACAATAGACACAAACAGGCGACAGGACATACTGGCCTGGGCATGGAAATGCAGTGCCCAGTCCCCCCCAACCACCCCACCGCGGCCCCATCCCCCACCCCACCCCCCTGCAATGCAGGCACCCCAGGGCCCCAAAAGCGTAGACCGGACATCCCGACGTCAGGCCAACCCACCCCACCCGGCGGCGCGGCCGGGGCAGCAGAGGCCCCCCCCGCGCCAGGGGGGGCCCACCGGGAGCCGGCGCGGCCCCAGTGCCGGGGCCCCAGACCCCAGCCCCCAAGCCATACAGGGAAGACCAGCCAACCGACCGAGGGCCGGCACCACCCCCCCAAGCACCCCGCCCACACCCCAGGACCGAAGGCAGCACCATCCAAGCCCCCACCACCATCAACCAGGACAGGCACACAGACATCACCAGAAGGTCGCCCCAGGACCCCAGCCTCAGGAGGCTACCAGCTACCCAGGCCCCCGGAGTCCCCCCCCACCCCCCCCACAAAGCACATCAGGAGCAGAGCCCGCAGCCCACCACCCCCACTAAGTAATGTAGCTGAGCAGTGGGAACCAAAGAGAGTCAAATTCCTCCAATTTGTTTTTAGAAGAAGCAGACATTCTCTCTAAACTAACATGATCTACTAATAAATTTCTGTACTGAGTAATACATAGTTTATTTTTTGTCTTCCAGTTCATGAGGATCATCTTCTTAGCGATGCACAAGGCAGTAAGAACTATGTGTGATATATTTAACTCCATAATTAATTCACTGACATCACCTAAGATGCATAGTCTGGGGGAAGTTGGGATATGACAGCTAAACCATGTGGATAGATCTTCACAAATCCTCTGCCAAAATCTCTGAACTGGTACACAAGACCACAGAGCGTGTAGACGATTATCCTCTGAATTGCTTGTACAGTGGGTGCATATGTTTGAGTGTGTAAGGCCCATTTGGAACATCCTTTGTCCAGTGTAGTATGTTCTATGGAGAATCTTATATTGTACAAGTTGTATTTGGGGTCTTTTAGTCATTTTGAAGATATTTAAACATATTTCTGTCCATAAATTTTGATCCAGGTTGACAGAAAGATCACGCTCCCATTTTGTAATTGGGAGGGAAACTGAATCATCAGTTTTTATTAATAATTTATATAATTTTGATAACAATTTTGGGGTACAGAGGTTAAGAAATTCTGTTACCCAAGTAGGCATTTCTAGATTCAATTGATTAAGGTTAAATCTTCCCTGTAGGACGGACTTAACTTGTTGATATTCCAGAAATCTACCGTTGCCAATTCTATATTTTGATATAAGTTCTTGGAACGTGATAAAATTTCCATCTTGGATAATATGTTCTAAGTTATTTATACCCTTATCACGCCATAACGGAAAATTCAGCATTTTCTTTTTCTGACTTTTTTTCTGATTAAGAGGGTACAGAGAAGACCAGCTGGAAAAGTACACAAGATGTAACAGATATTTAGACAGGTATCTGCTGAAGGTTTTCACCTGTCATGAGAATGAGATCTGCAAAAATGGACCCCGATATAAGAGCCAGATTAATAGAGCAAACAAAATGTTCATATGGCCAAATGAATGAAATGTAACCCAACATGGAAGCCCAACACTCAGTCCATCATGGCATAATATTTCCACTGCAACCCCCAACTTTTTCTTCCACCTGGCTGCTTGCAGCAGTTCAGCAGATTTAATTACTTAAACAGGACTGACAGAGGTGATTCTGGCTGACTGGGAGAACCTCAGATCAGTTTTGCATAGTGAGAAGCATCAATAAGCAACACTGGATCTGGTTTAGAAAATGTCACAAAGTGCAATGTGCCAAGTTCATTGTGCAGGAAGTGCAGCAGTACGAGAAATCATCTATTAGTTGGTTGGAATCCAGAGACTGTAAGAGAGACGAAGAGTGAAGGTGGAGTGTTCTGGGGTGAGAGAGTATGTACTGCAGTGCTGGCATGCCTCATGCAATGCCATCCAACTAATAAACAACTGGAGTTTTTATCATGTGTTTACGGTCTGGCATATTTTTCCTTAACCATTCTTGGTCCTTCTTGCCTTGCTCAGGACCTGAATTTGCTTTCTGCCTCTTGCTAGAGAAGCATGGGCTGAGGAGCAGGTTGGTGCGTCCACATGATTGATTGTGCTTGTTGGCTCCTCTCCATCTCTTTTGCTTACACTGCCTCTATCTGTCAAGCTGTCATCGGGCCTCACCCAGTCGACCTTGTTAGGGCCACCCCACACACTCACCCTGGAGTCAGTGTAGCCTGAATATGTCAAGGTAGATGATGAGTGTGCCCCCATTGAGTTGACTAGGCCCACCAGGGGGTGAGAGCCACTGAGACTTTGTGACTTCAGTAGTATGTGTAGCAATATTTATATTAGTCAAGTTCATAGGAGCCAAAGAAGAGTCAAGTTTCACCAAAGCTGCTATAGAGGTCACAATGAAAGCAAGCTTTCAACACAAAGAGCCTTTGAGACAATGGGTCAGGAACTATGGCCTTCATCTTACACAGATAATCACTCTGAAGGGTAGCTTATGTAACCGGATTATAAATGAACTGCAGCGCACAGACGACAAGTTTAATTTTATATACAGAAATAAAAATTGCCCACAAATTTTCTTAGAATCTGCTGCATGCAAGTGGATGCGAGTAACGTGTATAATAGCATCCCTTGTCCAAATTTTCCAAGCAATTGTGCCACATCTCTCTGTCTCAAACAAGAACAAATGGTGAGCAGCACGAGCTGATGACAGAGTGCACTTTCTTTGGGCTTATCAGGGATCAGAAACCTTCTTTGGAGCTACATGTTATTTTCTTGAGTGCATTCATGACAGATTCTTGCCTGTGTGAGCCTTAAACACAGCTGATCTTCTTTAACTGGGGTTTTAAGTTTTTTCACGTTATTTTGCCACGTTCAAAGTGATGCTCAGTTTTAACTTCAGCAGGTCATCTTGACGATGTCTACATGACTAAATGCACTGAGCTGCTGAGCTGCTATGTGATTGGCTGGTTAGATTTACGTTAATGAGCAGTTGAACCGGTGTACCTAATAAAGTGAGTGTATTATCAACTTGTATTGCTGCTGCTTCATCAAAAACAATTTTATTTTAGTAAGTTATTAATAAATAATTTGAATATTTCTAATAATGAACAAAATAATAAGTCAGCTCACACAAATACATCAAAATACATACATTACCATATGTACATCAAAAGTGGCACCAATAATTTTCTTTTTATCATAGTATATTGATTCAGGGGGTGAAGCATGTATGAAACCACACTAATGTCACCCACTTCTATAAATGTATAACAGTAATGGTTTCTTTTCACCTCAGGGTAGATTAGAAGAAGAACAAACTAAACCCACATCTTAACTCAACTGTTTCTACTGACTGGTCCTTATGACACAAGAGGAGCGTCTTCAAGGGGAAAGCATCGCTTTCTTGTGTCCATTGCTCCATCTGCTGGTTGTACCAAATACTGCAAAGTCAAATTTGGAGCCAGCACTTGACTGTTAATTTGTGAAATAAATACTAACATATGCCAGGAAATAAACAGCTCATGTTTACAGTCGTTTATCTGACACAAGAATGCAACAAGAGGGAATATTAAATCAAAACTCTTTAAGCTTTATGCATGCTATTACAAGGAAATATTGTCTTATTTACAGAGAAATTTTTGAGTCACTGAGCCAACTGTAATGCATGTACTTGATCTACCTATTCACTGAAGAATAATTGCTAATTTATGGTGATGAAACAATGAAACAGCACAACACAGGGTACTGGACATGTTTATACAATAATACTATGCAAAGGTTTAGGCAGCTTCAATTATTATCCATCACAGGGATGCCTCCTAAACTCATTCTGCATCAGAACAATGAGCCCGAGCACACAGACATTCACAAGGACTCATCTTTAGTTTTGAGAAGAACACATTTCTGCAACAGAGTGAGAGCCAGACAGATTTTAAAGTGTTATCACAACAAATATGATTTGATTCTGGTGTTTACTGTTCACTGAACTTTGTATATTAACAAATGGACAAACCTTTAAGGGCATTTCATGATATATTAACCACCAGGAATGAAGCCAAAGGCAGGTGACTCTAGCTGAATGCTAAAGTTTTACCAAACTGAGGCAAGAAAAAAGCATGAAAACTGTCATGTGAAGGAGGACAGGGGGAAGAGAAGGAGGAGGAAGAAGAGGAGGAGCAGGGTGCAGGAGAGGGAAGGAGGGGAAAAGAAGAGAAGACAAAAGATTCATAAAACTAAAGCAGTTGTGGACGACAGCAAAAGTTGTGAGTACAAGTTCTGCTTCTTTTTCACCTGATTTTTATAGATTCTGTAGGAATTACATGGAGGAACACCCACAGATTCAAGATAACTCACATCCAAAGACATTAATTGGGTGATATGTCCTACTGATTAGGTGTAAACACAGGTTATGGAAGAATGCCTGACCAGTTAACTGATTAACGTCTCAGAAGACTTTCTAGATCAGTGAAGGGTTGATTGCATGCAGATTTCAGCAGATACAACCAGTGAAAAAAATCTCACAAGCCAACAAACCAAAAGAGACATGCAACCAGCTAAACCAGAACAATGCAGTGTTTTCAGCTGAGTAATTGCAAATGTGTGACTCCGGGATTATCGACACAAGATGGACAAGATGTGGAAAAAAAAAAAGAAACCATCAGGCTCAGACTGGCTGGTGATGATTGTACAGTTGGAAAGCAGCAATATGTTCTCTGAAAATAAAGCTGGCAAAGAATGTGCAACTGTAACAGAGGAGGGGTGGAGGGGTCCTCAAATAGGGCACAAAAAAAAAACACATTCTTTTGAGAGAACTCACATCTTGGACTGCAAAGTTACAGTGACACATCACGAGAGGAATGGTGCAGGGTGGGAGATGAGAGAGGGAAGGGGAAAAAAAGGAGGAAGGAAATCAGGCATCACTTATCTGTTTACAAGGAGTCCAATAAATACTAGAATAAATAAATGTAGGAAAAATGACATCAGGCGCTCTCGTGCAGCACTGCGCTACACATCTGTGTTTTCAGCTGAAGTAAGACTCTAAGGAAAACATTACCCTGAGCTGGAATGTTGGGAGCATTTATGCAACGGGATTAAAGGAAACATAAACAGCTAAGAAAAAAAAAAAATCATAGTGAGGATATTGAGCAGTTTCACTCTGTGAAATCATCCCGACTCTTTTCCTCTTCGGTTTCCTGCAGCTCGTAAAGTTCACCTCTTACAAGCTAAAGGAATGGGCAGCCTCCCAGTGGTCCTGCTCCTCTGCAGTTTCCAGGGTAACATTACCAAACAGGACACACAAATCATTGTGTTTAATTATGGTTGAGTCGCTGTGTTTTTGCTTTTATGCTGCAAAACTCTCCCCTCATGTGGTTTCTGTTCCACAGCACTCATGGCCGTAGCCCAGACTCAGCCAAACGGTAAAGCTTTTTCTCACAAGACACACTTTTGATACTGATGATAGACATCTGTCACTCTGTAAGTTTTACCCATTTCTTGTTTTTTCTTTCCGCATGTCTAGAGGCACCTGGAGGTGTTTTACCACCCAGTGAGTAGCTCCTCTTTTGGGGAGTTTTGGTGTGCTTCATCTTGTCATTGTGATGTATACAATTTCAAATACGACATATATCTCCACTGGATCTCTCCGCAGATTGTAGGGAGGAGATGTATCCTTGCACCAGGATGTACTCAGTTCACAAGCCCATCAAGAAATGTATTGGTAGTCTTTGTCTCTACAGGTGATCTGCACATTTTTAATTTGGCCTTTTTCCAGAAAAATGACTTGTTTGCTTTAAAATGAAGCAATAAAGGTCCAAGTGTTGTACGTCACTTTTTCTTCAGTGTTTCAGAGATAGGTGGTAAAAGAAAAGAAGAAAGCAAGAGTTCTCCAGGCTTTCTGAAGTCCTTTCAAAGTTTTTCTTTGGACATTGGCTGCTTTTTTCATTCATTTTCAGCCAAGTCCTTGTACCTGATCATTTTCAGAGGAATGTTTTTTGTTTGTTAAGCCACTTGACACTGATCTATGAATCATTCAAGCATTAAAAGGCACCTGACTCAAGGTATGAACAAGTGTTGTGTCTACACATAACAGACAGCTCAAGTTTTAAACTGTATCTTTAGGCACTTTGTGCACCCTGTGACAAAACACACATTTTGTTCCCACTTCTTTAGTTGAAAAGTGCCAAAGATAACACCGTTTAACAGGCATAAATTAGTATTTTTTGCACCAACAAGGTGAATCTCAAAGAGCTATTAGCTGAAAACTTGGCACATCTCAGTATGGTGTGTGGTGTGTCCTGAAAACTGGACAGGTTGAGCAGTATCTGGAAGTCATGTCCCTAAGAAAAAATCCAGCAAAGATCTGACACAGGACCTGAGAGATGCATCTGGCCCTTCAGTCGATCCATCTACTGTTCACTGAAGCGTCATCAGAAATGGTCTCAGTGGAAGGGTGGCTGTCAAGAAGCCATTCTTAAGGAAGGGAAACTGGGAGAAAAGGCTGAGGTATTCCAAATTACACAAGAACTGGACTGGAAATCAGTAGCAACAGGTCTGATGGAGTGATGAATCAAATTTGAAATTTTTAGTCCAAATCATCAGCACAGAGGAGGTCAGGAGAACTTTGAATGTCCTTCAAGAAGCCTGGAGAACAAGTGTGTTTATGTATGTATATAACATGCTACAAAAAAATAAATATATTGGGGTTGCAGAATTATTAGTACCTTAGTATTAATATACAATATTGCGTAAATGTCTTCAACTTATAAGACCTTCATTACTAAACACTGTCACCCTGTCAGACTGAATGCCTATAGGCATACTCTTAATGTTCACGTTTTATCCTGTTGCTCTTGCAGCCTCCCTCGTGTCTACGTGATCAACAATGAGATCTGTATGAGGACAGTGTGCCAAGATGATGAGAATCTGAAAGGTGAATTACTCTTGATGTACAGACAGGTGAAAAATTAAAGGAAAAACCAACCTAAAGCGACAAGCGCCACTGGAGCAGTTTCGATGTTCATTGGCAGGGATTCTCCAGGTCTCTGAGCCTCTACTGGAGAGGAAACACGTTCCCTCACTTGGTGATTTGATGGTGCTGGAGAGTGTAGTTTAACACATCAGTTTAAATTGATTTTTGGGGTAAATAAACCAATAACAGTTTGCTGATGTTGTAATGATTATCTTTATTTTATTAAAATTAAACTTGGTTCTTTTTTTTTAATTGTTAAAGAAAGATGAAAATTACGGTAGGTGGGGCATGAACGTTTTTCAACATGAAAACTGCCGCTCTAAGAAGACAAGTCACCCAAACCAGGTTATGAAATTACCCCTACAGCATGTAGGGGCAGGTTTCACCTTTAATTTTTCACCTGTCTACATAAAGGTGCAGTGCTCTTACAGTCCATGAAAATATATACACAAATAAATAACCTTGTTTTTTAAAAAAAAAAAATATTACAGCTGAACTATGCAGAGAGTTGTCTGGATGGCCCAGACGTATCCAGAGGTCATCCAATAGGAAACCTTGTCACAATCGTCGTGGCAACACTCAAACCTGGGCAAACAAAGCCTGATGACCACACTAGAATGACCACATGACCACCGGTGACAACGGTGCCCCTTTAGAGACACGACCCGGGGGCAGCATCATAAAAACACCCCATAAAAACGCCATAAATCCACTGCTCCACATCTGAGGGTCTCTTTCCTTTTCTTCCACACGTACACGTGTGCTGAGTCATATCTACATATGTTTATGTGTTAGTCTTTTTATTGTGTGTGAATATCGACTGTGCGCTCATGTTGTCTGTGTGTTATTGGACACAGGTCATGTCTTCCATGGTTTACGATTCATTTTAGGTACTGTAGTAATGAGCCTATAGCAGCACTGAGTCATCATATAAGAAAAAACTAAGCAAAACAAAGACCTATCCTGTTGTGGATTTTAAGGTACACACTGAAATTCCAGTATTACGTGCACTATTGTATTCAATAAAATATAATGGAAGTTGTTCATGAGATAATTAATTTTTTACTGCTTAATTTGAGGGGAAAAAAAAAACCCAACAAATGAAAGTTATGGCCATTAAGTGTTTACTTTATAGTTTTCTTTGCATATTCATTTCCATACACACTTACAGTTTGAATAACAGGTAACATCTGGGAGAAATAATTTAGACAATAAACAAACACTGACAAGCATCCTTGGGGCTTTGCACTCACACACTCTCTGATCAACATCCATCATCACACCACTTTCCACTGCACATCTGTTACAACACGTGCGTGTGATATCATTTTTACATAATCCATCTCATGGTACACAACAATATCACCACAAAACACTGCATCAAACACAGACTATCTTGTTTCCACATTGCATTTGTCTGCATCAGAATACCATTAACAGAGTAACACCTTGATATGGAACTGGAGTTCACATTTAATTCATCTGTACAGTACAACATGCTGTGCTTGAGCATGACCCGATGACCTTTCTCATAAAGATTTAAGGAGACAGAAACACAGACCAATTCACTGACGAGGAGAGAGGCCGTCACCTAAATGACTCACCAGTCACAACTTTAACAGCTGTGCTGAGTGAAGATGACATAACATGGACTAAATCATATCTGCTTCCCCCTGAGGCAAAGATAAAAGCACTTGATGCCTCTCTTTCTTTTGCTAACACCCTCTCCCATCCAGCATTCTTGCTTCCAAGTGTCCTGATTTATTGTGAAAACAATGCACACAGCACCCGGGCCCATCCCCGGTGGAATATGTGTTCAGCAGCTGCAGAACCGCAAGGGCAGAGTAGAGAGTGCTAAAGAACGCGACCACTCTGTAAATCAACTGCGACTCAACAGGATTCTTTCAAGTAGAATGACTTTGCGGTAAATTTCGCAATAATCTGAATCTAGAATGAGACAATCCCTGTCTTCACTGCGGATTTCATGAATTACTAACCACAGAGACAGATGCGACCGTCAGTCAGTGCATATAATCAGTCCCACTGCTGGAGACTTGGAGAAACAGAATATAGACCAATGACAATAATTACACACATGTAAAATAAATATTCTCTGTACATTAAAGTCATTCATGAACATTTCAATAGATTTCATCATTAGATGTTGATGACAAGATTATGCCTCCCTTGATATTCCTATTATGCAACAGCTACAATAGAAATTAGCAAATAAAACAGTGTAAGAACGGGGAGAACAGCAGAATAAATGGAGTTACAGGGCTAGAGAAATACAGAAAATCCAAACAGATGTAGTGAAGGGCCTGCAGCTGTAGCTGTAATTAAGACTGTGCTGTGAGGTCAGAACAAGCTATGAGGAATTCAACTGAAATAAAACAAACTATTACAGGGGGTTACCCTGCTTGGCAGGGAGAAATACGGGACCCCGTAATGGTGGGGGGGGGTTGCAAAAAGTGCTGCATAATT
The DNA here is from genome assembly GCF_007364275.1 of Archocentrus centrarchus. NCBI lineage: Eukaryota > Metazoa > Chordata > Actinopteri > Cichliformes > Cichlidae > Archocentrus > Archocentrus centrarchus. Next base: position 26,054,915 of record NC_044361.1, read on the forward strand.
TACAGAGGGAACGGGGAGGAAAATAGGATGAATCGCTCCTCACTTCGGAGATGCCGAATCAAAGTCTCCCCACAGGTCAGAGCTGCCTGTTGAGCTGGGGTTGGATGGCGCCATGGAGTTGGAATTACTGGAATCCAGGTCTAGCAAACAACCTGGTAGTACGAAATAAAAGAAAAAGAGACACACACACACCTCTGAATCTGTAACATACAAGGATCTCTAAAACTATTTGTGGGCTCTACTCAATCACTAAAAATATTATTTCTACAGACAGCAAGAAAATATTGTCTTACAACTTTTTACTTGCAGTTATAGTCACATTATTTTCTGACTTACCCTGGCTGTTATCAGCGATGCACGTGGTTTCGGTTTTATGCACTGAGCTTTCTAGATGTCAACCTCTGAAACTTCTGCCACCACCCAAACACAATGGTGGTAAAATACTGAAAATTTCCATTTGAAACTCAGAACTAGTGAGTCTTTTCACACATTTGCTCTGGATAAACCACACACTGTATCAGTTAGAAGACATAATTTCAGAAAGACAAGATTTTGTATGTTTTTTCGGTGCTTTGAACACACATTCACCTTTATTCTATACAGACTGGCTGAGGAAATCTCACACAGGCATCTACAAATCTTAATACATGAAACTGAAACTGCATGCATCATTAGATACCACTAGAAGCATGTAGAAAACTGTGACACAGTTTACCTCTGTAAGCATCTGTGCTACAGAAAGACACAGGAAACAGTATAATCTAAAGGAAAGATTTTTATTTTTATTTTAGAATTTAATTGTCATAGATTTGTCTAATAGGTCAGCATAACACTGTACTCACTACATCCACTGTGAAGACTGACTTGTGTTTCAATGGAAACAGACAGGGTCAAGGAAATACAAGCCTTCATCAACAAAAAACTTCCCTCTAATTCATTTGCAAGGAGCTTTTTTCCACTTTGAGGTGCTATTACCAGGTCATATTTCATGTCCCACTGTTAATGAAAAAGCAGCACCCATCTAGAAGAACCTGCAGTTTGAACTTGGGTGCTTTACTGGGATAATAAGGTTCACCCTAATTTATACTGTAAATCAAAAAAACTGCTTTTGACAGTGAGTCAAAACTAGGCTGAACCAGCAAACCGCACAGGTGCACTCTCTTCAGAGTAACCCCTGAAATTCACCTGCTGATTGTCTGTAAAATCGTGTCTCCAATGCGGTTTTCTTTTGTCTTTAGCATGACTTCAAATCACACTTTCAGAAACAGAGCATTCAGTCTGTATCGGGTCTATTATTTAGAAAACTTGATTCCTGTACCTGACTTCCTGCCCTCCTTACTGGCTCTGTGTAGCTTAACACAGACTGCAAAAAAAAAATTGGACTGGATTTTAAGTGACGCAGAGCAGAGAGCTGCTGCGGTGCACCTGGTGGAATTGCAAGCATCATTCTGAGGGAATGGAATCCAGCCACACCCATTTTCCATCCTTCTTTTCCAATCTATTGCTACAAGGTGCCAGCAGCAGCAGCAGCAGCAGGAGCAGCATTATAGTACAATAGCAGAGACACATTATAAGTAAGAATAACAGATGCCAAAGGGGTGTAAAAGCTGTGTAAATTTGAACAAATAAGTAACTTAACCCTGTAACTCTTCAGAAGCATGCACAATATTGCCATGTAACAAAACTGAAAGTGAAAAACATTTTCTACCAGGGACATTCTAGCTTGGTTCGAGCTTTTTAACCAGCTGCTTAAAGCTCTGCTTTCACACCATATAACCGCATCAGTAATTTCCATCCACTGTTTGCACTTTCTGTCACGTGGAGCACAGCCAGCGAGTGCCCGGGCCATGCTCACATGAGACATTTGTTGACTTTTGGGTCGCACATCAAAAGCTGCTAGCATCTCCTCGTTTGCAGCCGCGTTTTACTCGACGGTGAATTTTTGTCTCAAGTGGTGCGAACAGGTTTGTTGTTTCCACTTTTAGCGGAAAAGCACTGTGTTGGAGGTTGTTCAAGTAGCTCCCTTTTTACTAATCGGAGGCTGACATGCCGCTCTCGCGGTCAGACATGCCTGGGCTTGTTTGGTTATTGTGCACACCAGGGAATGTAAACACATGGCGCCGCTCTATCATTGATATCATGATATGACACTTTTATATCATGTAAAAATGTATACCGGTATTATCGCGGACGATATGAAATGACACAGCCCTACTCGTGAATTCTCCTTTATATCTTTCCTTGAACTCATAACACTGTAAACTGATGTGAAGAAAGAGCATTTAGGAAAGAAAAATGAAACAAAACAAAAAACAAAACATGGGATTGTTGTTGGATTATTACCTACCAGAGTCACTTCCTCCTGCTGACAGTTGTGTGTTATGATTTGTTGATCTGGCTGAAGGGGGTGGAGCCAGCTTACCCCCAGGGGGAGGTGGAAGGAGCCCAAAGCCACCTGAACTCTGCGGACGAGACCTGTCCTTCTTTTTCGATTGCTAGATAAGATGCAGATGGGAGGAAATAAAAGCTGTGCATGAGTGAGGGCACAGTGAGGGACAGTAAGATGGATGCATAGCAGTAAACCTTGCAGTAAATATCAACATATATATATACCACACCCAATGCATTTGAGGTCTACAGAGACATATTTCTACAGCTATGAAAAGACTAAACACCACACTACAACTAATGAACTCATTGAAAATAAGGGTACCCCAATATTAAGAGTAATGGTCTGTCCTTCTTTGAAGCCCAGGTCAAGTTTGGGAGTGGAGTCTGGAGCCTGAGCCTGTTTGCTAAATTCATTTTCTTGTTTCACCCACCTGAAAAAGACGAGAGAGAAAGGCAGAGACACAAAAATGTATCTCAGGAAACACTAAAGAAAAAAAAAAACTGCTGACAACTCCATTAGTCATGAGTAATGCTGTGTTACAGAGCAGCTGCATACTTAAAATGGTCTTGAAGTGCGACATTGAAATCAAAGGCATCGCTTCGGTCTCCAAACCCGATGCCTATGAATGCAGTGCGGCCTTTGAGAAAGAAAAAACAAAACAAAACACAACAAGCATGTTAGAGCAGTAATAACAAACAGAACAAACCTGCAGGTTTCTCAGAATAATCTGTACATTGTAACACATACTGGGTTAAATGTGCTGTATAGAAACTTATGCTGTCTAATTATCAGGGTCCTTGTATTACATTAAAAAAGCAATGAAACCTTTTTAAGATCTAAAAAATAAGAATTAGGACTGAACAAAGTTGAAATTATGTAGGATATTTTTGCCTTCTATATACAAGTTATGTTTACAGCTATTCAACAGTGCAGTATTCCCCACAACAGACAGTATTTGATTCTTTCTTTTGCATCACACAACAGTAAAGCAAATGTTTGGATTCTGAACTGCTAAAAATGTCACGCTGATCAGTGGTTGTAACTATGAAAAATATTTTAGTATACTGACAGCCCTGCAGCTCATTCAGATTAAAATGGCCTTCTGCACTGGAAAAACTTGTCCTCTAAAGAACGAACACATTTACTCAACATTCATGGCTTAGCAGTTATCGGTTTACCCACCGTTGTCATCCATGATGCGCAGCACAAAGTAACGGCTTGAGTCGCTAACGGTTTCCACTGCAACGCCAGGATACTCCTCCACTGGCGCTTGGGCAAAAAGCTCCCCTGAAAAGATATGTATTCATTATGTGCTTGGAGAAATGGTCTGAAGGTGAGCAGGATCATGAAGAAACACTAAAAATCTAGGGCTGTGCTCAAACAGTCCAAAAAAAAAAAATGACCTCAGACCACACTTCTCTTTGACCACGATGGAAAATACCGTGAGGTCAAGAAAATATGTGAAGGAGAATTATTAAATTATTGAGTTGGGAAAAAAGCATGACGCTCAGAGAATCTGACTGCATTTATAAATGCTGTTTGATGTTTCAGGTTATATAAATGAGAACCACTGATGAAATATATCATTTTATTACCACAGTTGTGATTTGAGCTAAACAGAAATATCTGGTCTACACAGTCAGTAAAAATCCCTGTCATACTGAGATTAGTTGGTCCTCTCTAGTTAGTGCTAGCTGTTAGTTTTCCTCTTATATTTACTCCCTCCTGGAGAGATGATCCAGTATAATTCCTACCTTTGTTAAGATTTTTGTGAATGAAGTCAAATGAATGAATGCTAATCCTAAAGGCAGCAATGCAGCAACAGACATAAAACACTGTGCAAAAGTCTTGAGTAACCCCTCATTTCTTTATATTTTGCTAGGAAATAGAAAACATGTCCAATGATTTATTGAAATATATGCAAACATACATGGAAATACAGTATATAAGGCAAAAAGAGAGTTTGCATAATTCTAATGAGCTTGAAAGTCAATATTTCTTATGACCACCTTTTATTCTGAACTCGCTTAGGCAGCTTTCTTGTCGTTTCTTTAATTAGTCTTCAGGAATAGTTCTCCAGGCTTCTCGAAGGACACTCAAAGCTCTCCTTTGGATGTTGGCTGCCTTTTGTTCTGTTGTCTGTACAGATGATCCCACACTGCTTCAGTAATGTTGTGGTCCAGGCTCTCGGGAGGCCAATCCATTACTGAAAGTGTTCCATTGTGTGTTTTTCTATCCAGGTATGCTTTTACTGTACTGGCAGTATGTTTGGGATTATTGTGATGCTAAAAAATAAAGCTGTTGCCAGTTGGATGCTTTCCAGATGGCATTACATGGTGTATCAAAATGTGATTGTCCTTTCTGTATTCATAATTCCATCAACTTTGACAGGATCTCAAACACCTCTGGCTGAAATGCAGCCACAAACCATGACAGAGCCTCCACCATGCTTTACAGATGGCTGTAGACGCTCACTGTTGCACTTCTCTCCTGACCTCCTCTGTACATGCTGACAATTATTTGAGCCAAAAATGTCAAATTTGGATCACTCCATCAGACCTGTTGCCACAGATTTTTAGCCTAGTTCTTGTGTAATTTGACATACCTCATCCTTTTCTCCCTATTTTCACGCCTTAAGAATGGCTTCTTGACAGCCACCCTGAACGAACCACCACTGAAGCCTGTTCAGAAATGGAACCAGTGGAAGCACTGAGACCATTTCTGATGAGGCTTCAGTGAACAGGAGTTGAATCCACTGAAGGACCAGATGCATCTCAGGTCCTGTGTCAGGTCTTTGCTGGATTTTTTCCTATTTCATAAGGACATGACTTCCAGATAAAGTTTATCTGCTGTAGAGTTTTTTTTTTTTAGACCTTCCACTTCTTTTTTTGTCCTCCACTTGTCCAGGTTGCGTAATTTTTCAAGGAAACACTGCACACCATGCTGAGTTACGTCAAATTTTTGGGAATCACCTTGTTGGTACAAAAATACAATTTTATGCCTTTACACTGTGTTATTTTTGGCACTTTCCGTACATTCAACTAAAGACATGGAAACAAATTATGTGTTATGTGACAGGCTGCTACTAACAAAGTGCCTAAAGGTACAATTTAAAACTGGTTCTTTGCTAAGTTGTCTGTTATATGTAGACACAACACTGCTTCATCCTTTGAGTCAGGTACTTTTTTTTTTTTTTTTTTTACACTTGAATGAGTCACAGGTCAGTGTTAAGTGGCTAAACAAACAAACAAACAAAAAAAACAATCCTCTGAAAACGGTCAGGTACAAGGACTGGACTGAAAATGAATAATAATAATAATAATTTAAAAAAGCCAATGTCCAAAGAAAAAACTTTGAAAGACTTTCAGAAACCCTGGAGAACTATTGCTCAAGACAACAGAAATCTGGCTCCTTGGAAGCAAAATATAAAGAAATAAGGGGTGGCTCAAGACTGCACAGCACTATAACTGATGCAAGGTGAATGACTGTAAACCTTAAACTCCCTTTGATCACTTTAATATAGCTCATAATCTTGATTTAGTTCATATAATGCAGATTTTATCACAACAGTGCTGTGTCCACACTTCACTTGTGAGTTTAACAGCCTGCTTGTTCAAAACATATCAGCGGGTTAGGTTAATTAACATTTACATGATCTGCATCACCTCTTGGCTATTTTGATTGTTCTGTGGGACTTTATCTCCTTCACTTGCATAAAGGATAGTCTGGTGCATCCTATGCTAAAGGAGGCAGTAAAGGAAGCACCTTTTCTTATTATGGTTGCCGGGCCACTTAACACAGTGAGGAACTTTTGTAAGCAAAATTGACTATTTGACCATTGCCATAAACTCAAATGAGTTTACGTGTGATTTTGAGTACAGGTCACATGAAGGTGTAAAAAAAAAATAGGTGGGTTTTGAATAAAAAAAACCCAGGTGCAGTATATTTCTAAAAAATGCACTGATGCACCCTCCAGACTGCTTGCTCAACTGCAGGCTGGGTCACCTTGGAATCGATGAGTAACAGAGAGCAGGGTGACAAACAGGAGACTACACAGTGAAGTGATTTACAGCAGTGACAGCACCGGTAAACAATGGCGCTGTCCTGTCTGCTCGTCTCTCACCAGAGACTTTGTCTTCCAATTTCACGTAGGCCACTTTGCCCCGGGCTGTCACACGCATGCGTCCCGTCCAATCAGGGGCATCCAGCTTCCAATCGGCAGCCCTAAGACACACACAGAGGCAGACGGTATGATGTAGGTGAACTGATGACAGTTTACTGAGACTGATGTTGACAGAGGAGGTGAATAAGCAAGACAGAGGAAAGTTACTGTTATGATTTGTCATACTCAGACGCACTCATTTTCTACGTGTGCGAAACGTGACTAAGACATTTCACTGAGACATCAGGATGAAATATTACATCATCATCCTTACTCACAATACATATGGTCAGTGGTTAACCAATCCTGTGTCACATGGGACTGAGGCACATGCTACTGTTTGGTTGGTGTAATGTCCAGTCAGAAGCAGCTGCGGCAGGTCAGGCTGAAGGAGCAGCCAATGAAAAATGGGGTAAACAAACCAACATCGACCTCTTTATAGAATCTGCATTACCTGCACAGTGAAGACATAACAATGGATTGAAGTGACCACACTGCCTCACAGCTGAGGCGCCCACGTTTAACCCCTTGGCATGAAGCCACGTCAAACACTGCGTCCTTGAGCAGGACCCTGGTCTCTACAGCCCCAGGGATGCTTACTTGTCTAGTACTTAAACGACAAACTAGCGAAATTAGGATGTATAACAAGCTGTTCTCATAAAATAACTGATTTTTAAGTATCACGTCTCTCCCGATATGCCACAGGATGAATGCACGAACACTGGGACACCGTTAGGGATGCAGGCGATCCGACACTGTCCTTATTAAGTGGGCTAACAGGGCCCGATACAAGTCCATGACCTTGTAAATACACAGCCAAAACAACAACCTGCTCATAAACTACAGTCGCCGTTACGTGAGGCTTCGTGACTAGCGGGCAAGCTGGGTAGGTAGGTAGGTCGCTGAGGCAACGGCTCCTAACTGGCGGCAGCACGCGTATGCTGGGTCAGAAACCCCGCCGCCCAGCCTCCGCCATCCCTCACCTGATAGCCCGGTTAGATGCTCTCGGTGGGATTCGGTAAACGTTAACTTCAGGTTTGACACAGAGGATCGACTCATACTCGAACTGACCATCGGTCGCCATCTTGACTTTTACTCAGTCGGAGTACGCCGGTGGCGGTGATGGTGACGGTGAGTGGTGTGTCCGCGCCGCGTTAACGGTTACTTGACCGTATTAGATGGTGTATTTGCGCATAAGCGGGTCCCACTGCGCCATTGCTACCGATACGTTGCCACGTTAAAGGGATGTTACACATATTTTCCACGCTAAAGGGTCAGCAAAGCTATAACATTTAAAGGATTAATAGCTCTTGGTTGTTTTATAAGATTTTTTAACTTGAAAATTTGACTATTAAGCCTCCACTGCTTTTCTTTATTGCCAGAGTACAATTTAAATCTGAATAACTGCAGCCAGTTCTTAACCACAACCCACAGTTATGGATTATGGTTAGCTACCAGCTGCTAGCAGTTAGCTGATCAGCCCAGAATAATTGTTAAAAACTATAACATTAGGAATGCTAATCGCAATCAACAACACAACCCAGTATCTTATTGTAAAGTATTTTATTTCACTTTGCTACAGACACAGCAAGCAGGACCTACCTAATGTTAAAGCCTTGCCACAAGTTGAAAGCATATTATCATTTTTCTCAGTTTTTTTTTTATTCTCAGTTTAACACTTGTAGTGATGGTCCAACACCAACATATCTTTTTCTCGTCTGACTTAATAATAGACTTAATGCTAACTTCAGAGGCAGCCACAGGTTTGTTTCACAGTCCAAGAAGCTTGAAGGCATCTCTTAAATCTTCTGTCTCACAGGGCTGAAAGAGAAAAGGCAGAAACAGGACATTATTATCATTCTAAACACATCATTATTTCGATTGGCCTCATCCTGCTTGCTTGAGGGAAAATATGCTGTGTGTTACATGTTGTACCTGGAGGATGCGGTTGAGTTTTCTGGCTAGGCGAACTGAGTTTTGATGCAGATCATCCCAGGGCTTAAATTTGCTTTGTTGACGAGCCACAAAGGTCTCCCAGCAGTAGAAGAAGTCTGAAAACAATTGACAAATCCCACAGAAGGATTATTTTAGGGAATAACGCGCAACTCTAGAATCAAATACATATCTACTTTCTCTGTTAATCTTTCACTTAAACTAATTTATTCATCCACCTTTGTAACTCATGACTGTGATGTGCACCCCGGCTTTTTTCAGCAGCCTTAGACCCTCTCTTTCGCGGCTGTCCTCCATGTCACAGAAGTAAAGGCGAGAGACAAAGAGCCTGAGGCGAAGGTTGGGTGTCCGTCCGAGGAACTGGGCTAGTCTGGAAGAGCAGTTAGCACAGGGAGACCAGGAGCAGAACCAGGTGATGGAGTAGCTGACCCTCCTCTCGCCAGGAGCTCCATACCCACACAGACCAGGGCATAATGCACTCAGGTAGCGCAGGAACAGCAGCTGCAGGGAAAAATAAGAGTAAAATAATCATTATGTAGCCTGCATTCAATTGCTGCTTTCTCTCTTGTCACTGAACAGGCCCTTTTCATATCCTCTCCCACTTTACCTACCTCTACATGGCAGCCATTCCGATTGCGGAGGTGTCCAAAGTCAAAGGACAAGGAGTCTGGGCCCACTCGTTTTTTCACTACAAAGCAGAGATATGTCTCATGCCGGCCCCTCGCCCAGCGTACATTCTTATAATGATAGAGGAACTTTTTTCTGGGCAGAAGCATGCTGAAATAAAGGGAGAAAACATTAAAAACACACTGCAGTAAGCACATTATTTTAAAGATAAGATACTCGTACAGAAAGCACACTACTCTCAATTCATCAGTCAACATTTTGTTGCAAAAAGTGTGGCAGCTTTGGCGTCAGATAGAGTCACTAGTAATCAGTACAATTAATACTTTCATAGCTATAAAGTCTGAGACTAACTCCTGTTACTACTCAGATGGCTCACTCATTAATGCAAGTTTTAATCACATAAGTTAGCACAAGTAATGCATGCAAAACTTGTGGTTAACCAAACATGAGTGGACAGTCAGAAAGTAGCTTACAGTCACTCACAAAACTTTTCTCACTCTCAGTTTCACGACTTTTAGTGAAAGCAGGACAGTTATTAATACTGAAACTTTGATATAACTCAGGAGTAAAGGGTCATAATTATTGATTTCCACTGACGAATCTTATTATAGTATCAAAGTATCGTAGCGTGGTAAAAGAACTGTAAAGAAAAAAATTTTCTTAATTAAATCATTTGCATGCATAGTTTGTTCAAATGTTTGTCATATGGAAAGATTAATGCAAAATATAAATGAATAAATCCCTTTCACTCACCTGTCTAACTTTGCAATCATTTCAAAAGATGCGCTTTGCCACTCGTCGGGCTTGGGTAACAATAAAGCGAGGTAAATGAGAAAGAGTGAAAGTGTGTGTGTGTGTGTGTGTGTGTGTGTGTGTGTGTGTGTGTGTGTGTGTGTGTGTGTGTTGGGGGTTAAAGGGAGGGAACTAAGAAGATATACCTCTAAACATAAACATCCTGCATACAACAGAAGGCAGCTTCTGGTTGGACAGAAAGATTTTTCAAAGATGATTTGGGGGGCGTGATACAGAAGAGACGGCTGGATTACACCGTGCTGCTGCAAAACAATTAAAGCTGTAACTGGATTACTCACTGGCCAAATGTTTTCTTTTTGAATGCTTCATGGTTTTTTTATGTTTATTTAAAGAATTTGACATCTGTTTAAACAGTGATTAAAGTGAAACCGTTCTTTTTTGTGAAAGGCAATAAAGGAATTTTATTGGAGGGGGAGATTACACAATGCAGATTTTACAAAATAATCTGAGTGACCACACATGAGAGGAGCGTTTGACGTGATTTATAACCTTTGGAGTTTTTACAGACGTCAGTAAATGTTGCCAACTGGATGGAACTTTCCAGACACTTTATACTCATACAGTCTCTGGCCTCGACTATTTGGTTTTCCCATATCCTTAAGTAAAAACTTCCAGATACCTTTCTCACCTTGATCCACAGTGCTGCTCAGCCTTTTCCACCTAGCTGGTTCCCCCCACTTCCTCAGGGGCCCCAAGATTTGGTGGAGTTACAGGCGTTCCCAGACGTAACACTTAACTTTGTCTTCTCATCTGGGTTTTCCCAAACTGTGTCAGGATGGGAGCAGACCTGTAATCGACCTCCCTCACCCTACGTGCCTGCCTCACTGACTGGCCAGCTGACCGACCACAGCGGGTGGATAAATCTCACTCACAAACCTTTGAACTGTCAGATGCTGTCATCCGTTTGGTGCCAAATCAGGATGTGTATTATTTTACTCTCGTCTTTTCTTTGCTCTGTCTGTTTTAGCTCTGGCCCAGTCTGCTCCCTCAGTAGCACTGCATGCAGGCATCCTGCTTTCCCATGACTCCCCTCACCCTCTCATGCACTCTGTGGTTTGGGGAATTCACCGTTTCCCAGGGTGGCTGTTTTTGGCGCTCATCTGTGTGTGTATGTGTGCAAGCATGTGTGTGTTGGCCATCTGTATGAGCATGTCATTAACACAGTCTATATGTTATACATCATCTGGAACAAATTTATCTAATTTATCCTGTGATTGTGTGCTGCCCCCAAATTTAAAGTGATTCATGAGTGTGTGTGTGTGTGTGTGTGTGTGTCTACATGCTGAGAGCAACCTCACATCATATTGCATTACTCTGACAGTGCACTAAACCTAATGTCTCTGCACATTTGATCTTGAGCGCATGTGTCTTTTCTGGACTTCAAGAGGTTGATCAAATGCCAAACTATATGCAACCACTTCCCAACCACCTCTCTGGGTTTGACCACAGTTGACCAAGGTCATCTCACAGTCACACATGAACGCTCACGTGTACTACCACCCCTCCAGTGCACTGTCTGCGTGCGTCTGTGCTGGAGTAGTACAGTATGGCCAGACGTGCATTTAACCCGTAGTCAGGGGGGAGAGACTGGGTGTAAGAAATGCCAAGTCATATTTTCCGAAACCCACCCGCCCACACCCTGCTCACGCACGTGCGCATGCACACACTCACACAGCCATACCGTGCAGACGCATATGACCACAGTCACAAACAGACTTTCTTTCCAGTGTGTGAACTCACATCTGTTTCCTGACAACAATAATAGCTACAGATCAGGCGGGAAGAGGCCCAGCTTACAGGTGTCTTCTGTTTGACAGTCGCGAGGAAACAACCTGATGATGACCGAGAAGTGTCACAAGTAATAAATACAGCTTTTACAGGGTGAAAATGCCCTGACCACACACATACTCGTACGTGTTGCAACACTGTTGTGTTACTAGGTGTTTCAGCTTTGTCATTTCATTTAATTAAAGGACGGTGATTTTCCACTATGGCTTGGCTTGGCTTGCATGATTTAGCAGTAAAGTATAGGCCTATATTTGTCTTCACATCAGGTGTGATATGCTTCCTTCCCACACACATTAACACTGCACAAACATCCTGTGGTGTTTATGTGTGGCAGATTGATGCTATACTGACATCGTCTGAGGTTAGCAGTGGGGTAGACTCGCAATGCAAGCGCAAGGGCTGCTAACCATATTAAGGTTAGCCTCAAGCAGGGGGGGGTTGTGTGCATTTCCCCACTTAGTCATTTAAACTACCATTTACCTGCAAACCACACACATGCTTAAGTCAGATTACCTATGTATAAATTTAATGTACCATGTTACAGTCTGCATACAAATGTAAATATAACTCATCTTGATTACATCTTTGTAATAATGCAGTATTTTGGGAATGCAGCTAACATTTATTTTCATTAAAATGAATCTAAATTTGTTCACCTTATTAAATATGTAAGACTGTGATAAGAACTTTAAAAATGAAATGAGAAAGAAAGCATAAAAATCCTATTTGAGAGGCTGTAAACCAAAATCATTTCTAATTTTTAAAAAACAAATAGCACAATGTATGTATTAACAATGATGAATAAAATGCAAATGCCTAATGATTTATTTCCTGTCCATTATTTAAGAGCACAGTTCCAGCTCTAAATATTTTAACCAACACTAGCATTATCAGCATTAAAGAAGGCACTCTTTTTTGCTGCTGATATCTCTGCTGTCCCCAAAAATACAACAAAGAAAACTAAAAGTGGAAGGAAACATAAGCAAGGGTGTGCAGTTTTTGCAACCTCATCGACCCACAAACTATTGTGAAGGTGAGCAGCGGCAGTCAAAGAGTGCAGAGATAAAAGTAGATAAATTCTGCATATTCACTAAACCACACACGCTTCCTATACTGTACAGCCTCCTACACATCTGTTTGGTTTCACACAAAGAAATGCATGCAGTCTCACACTCACACACACTTTACAGTATTGACTTTTTTTTTTTCTTTTAAAGAACTGCACAAACAGTTGAATTTAAATTTTACTTTATAACAAATATTCAGAGAACAGCACGCCTGAAGTATAATCATGCTATCTTTGAATGATAAATAAAGAACAATCACTTGCTTTATTAAAATGAAATGTCATTATAAATGACAGGATGATAAAAACATAAACTTAAAACAAACTAATAGTCATGATAACAACACACTAAATAAATACTCTAATAAATAGCATAAAGATTCCATAAATTAACCTAAATGTTTCAAACATGCTGCCGCAGAGATCAAATGTGTTTCTTCTTTATCTTTTTAATGGCACATGTCCATTGTAACTCAATCACAAGTCTTTGTAAAACACTTTAGTGAGGGGGTGGCCCAGAAAGCCTCTCTCAGGAGTCTCTTGATTTAATTCTGTATCATCTTCATCATTAGTCCCCTCCCCCAGCTGGCAATAACCCAGTTTCCTGAAGAAGGCTTCCCCCACCTTAGAGGGGTAGGGGACATGTGCATACACTCTGTGTGCCCCAGTCTCCCTCTCTCTCTGCTCCAGACTTTGGACAAGCAGCCGACCGAGGCCGTCCCTGCGGTACCAAGAGCCTGTCACCAGCCTGCAGATCCTCCTGATGCCCGTTCGTGTCTCGCTCTCCCGGAAGATGCAGCCCAGGATCTCCCCCTCACTCTCTGCCACCCAAACTTGCCCTGCTGCCTGCTCCCTCTCTGGAGTGATCTTTTCTGTTGACATGTCCTTGTCCTTGTCTTTGGATCCAGCTCTGCACCTTGGCTGAAGAGAAGTCATATTTAGCCACTAGTGTAAGTAAAAACTGCTCCAAAAACTGAGAACTTTCAGCAAGTCAACAGACTAACCTTTCTCGTAAGTGGCGTCTTGCCACTGATCCTGCAATAGGGATTCTGCAGAGTATCATCCTGTGCCCCTCTGTAGGTGCTACCCACATAGTCCCAGTAGGGGCGGCTGCTGCCCAGAACCCCAGTTGACCGCGGCATGGTGATTTTGAGAAAGATGATTAGCAGGAAGACAGGAATAGCAAGGGCCAGGATAAAAGAGTGGACAAGGCAGCGCAGAATTGAGGAGAAAACAGCCAGGATGAAAAGGCAGAGTGGGCGAGTGAGGATGTGGAGGATGAGACGATTTTCGGTGCCCTCGCAACCCTCCTGCAAAGAAATTGATGCTTTTTTTTTTTTTTTTTTTTAAATGGGAATAAACCTCACAAAAATTTGACTGAATACCCAACAGGATTGTTGTACAAACCTTGATGAGGGCTTTCACCATTTCAATATCTTCCTCCTTCATCCTCCTCATCACCACCTGGTCAAGCTCCAGCCTCACCATGTTCAGGCTTTTTGCTCAAACAGCTGTCCTGCTCCAACACTGTTCTATGTTGGAAAAAATCAGCATCCACACCGTCTACACAGGGAGCATTAAAGAGGAGGATGTTATTTGGGGGGGCTAGGGTTAGTGAAAAGCTTGTGGATGATGCTGTTGCACACTGAAAGACTGGTTAGTGGCATTTAAAAAAATCATACTATGACGGATGTAATGTGGTTAAAATAGGTCAATATATTTCAAAACGTATATACTATGAAATGCACCAGACTTCACTTCCATTGAGCCAGTAGTTGCACTGTAACAGCACACCCACGCTGGCTCCAAACAACAAACAGATGGAGATTATGGGGGATTTGCAGCCTGCAACACCGCTTTCAGTACTGTATAATACACATACATCGAGCTTTCACCTTTACATTTAACAGAGATCATCAAAGGTACACGCGAAAGCGAAAAGCCCTGGTTCAAATCCTTATATGGTTATTACGAAGTGCTGCGGTCTCCTGACACATTTAACCCCCCCCCCCGCTTACCTTCTGCACAGCGTACCTTAAACCAAGCTGAAAGATGTGAAACGCGCTGTTTCTGTTTGTTTTTAGACCGTGTACGTTTGGCACGTTGTACTGAATGACCAGAGCATGTTTTCTCGCAGACAGAAGAGAATTATGAATACGAACTTACTCTATTTTATGCCCATTACACGCTTTCAATGTGGCAATCTACGCCATTTGCGTACGTAAAATTTGCACTGCGTAACCGCTACGTGAATAACGAACGCAACGTGACAGCACCGCGTACGTGCGATGGTAGCTGTATAAGCAAAGGAGCATCTCTGAATGCACAACAGGTCAAACCTTGAAGCAGGTGGGCTACAGCAGCAGAAGACCACACCACATGCCACTCCTGTCAACTAAAAACAGGAAACTGAGACTCCAATTTGACTCAGCAAAGTTTGGAAAAACGTTCTCTGGTCTGATGAGTCTTGATTTCTGCTGCAACACTGAGAGCATGATTTAAACACCACAGCCTACCTGAGTATTGTTGGTAACCATGTCCATCCCTTTATGACCACAGTGTGCCCATCTTCCGACAGCTGCTTCCAGCAGAAAAAAATACGGCACATCGCAAAACTCTAATGATCTCACGCTGGTTTCTTGAACATGACAGTGAGTTCACTGTACTCAAATGGCCTCCACAGTCACCAGATCTCAATCCAATAGAGCACCTTTGTGGTGGAGCGGGAGATTCACATCATGAATCTGCAGCCAACAAATCTACAGATGCCATCAGTGATGCTATCATGTCAGAATGGACCAAAATCTCTAAGGAATGTTTCCAGTACCTTGTTGAATCTGTGCCACAAATATTTCAGGCTGAAAGATTTAAGGCCGTTCAAAAGGCAAAAGGGTCTAACTCAATGCAAGCAATAAAGGGGCTGGTGAGCATATAATGCATTGGTATTTCTGGTGCCGTGATGTAATGCCAGCACTACAACACAATACTGAAAATATATTAAAAGATACGCATTTTAGGTAGTTTGATTCAAATATATTAAATATAGTTGCTTTACTACAAAAATGCTACATGTGAAGGTTTTGTGCCTTAGCTCCTCTGTGATCAGTTACTGTACTGGATGTGGAAAAACAGACATATTGTTGAAACTGCACTTATTTTTCTAAAGACAACTCAGGCTGTTCATCTGTTTTGAATCATTAAGAATGTGCTTTTACCAGTTCTGTTTTTTTGTTTTTGAAGGCAAAGAAAGTGGAGGAGGAACGTTCCTTTTCTTAAATACATGGCTTTACTGGTCTGGCTCACTTAAGATCAAATTTGATGGTATGCAGCCCAAGAACCAAAATGAGTTTTACATCTGCAGCAGAGAATGACCAGTTGTCCCACCTTGTGTCTCACAAGAAACAAGTACCTCAAAAATGGAGGTGTGATCTCTGGATGTATCCATAAAGGCAAACTACAGAGCAGGTGAAATATGAGTTAACAGTTTTAACACTCTTTGCTCCACATTTTGCTCGGTGTTGACCTGGTCACTCTACCTCTGTATGTTTAGGTTTTAAAAAGAAAAGGGAGAAGAAAAAGGAAGCAAAAAAAGCCAAACGATAAAAGGTATTAACAGATTTATTAATAATTACTTACTATTAACATTGTGAAGAAAGTAGGCAATATACAACATTTATTCACAAAAACATATTTACTTAATAAACAAACTGCCAATGACAGTATCATTTAAACTAATCTTTAGGAATATTCTGAGGTCCATGTACAGCCTATTTAAATGTATAACATTTGGCATGGCATTACAACACAGTACTCATCTAACTGCATGTTCTCTTTCACTTCCAAGAGAACTCAACTGACTATAAAGTGCTAACAAACAGCCCACAAAAAGTGAGGCATTTACTCAGACATACGCTTTATTCTTCTTTTAACACGCACTGTTCTCAGTTGGAGAACTGTATCTCTTTAGATTTAGAGCTAGGTCCATTTATTGTGTCTTCAGCTGATGTTTGTACCTCTGTGCTGGCTGCAGAATTTAGTTCCTTTACAGACTTTTCCTTAGCCTCTTCTGTTACACCTTCATATTTCACCTCGCTACTTTGTGAGATCTCCCCGTCCCCTCCTCTCTCCATTCTCCCTTCTCTTAAGCTACTGGTACTGACTTCAATTATTACAATTTCATCTCCACTTTCCAGCTGAAATATACTTTCCATACCTCCTCCACCCTCAGTAACTGTGCTACTTACAGTACTGCAACCTCGCCCCTCCTCGCCTATTATTCCTCCTTGACCATCTATAAGTGCTATCATCTGCATGCCTTCCTCACTTTCCTGTTCCAGCTTAGTCTCACCCCCAAGCTCAAACACCACCTCCTGCCCATCAAGGGGTACCAAGCTTTGGGTAGACGTGCAGGAAAGTTGCAGGCTGTTGTCCGGCCCTTGGCTGAAGGTAGCACCAGATGGAACACTGTCTTGCGACTCGGTGTGGAAATGAAGGACATATGACTCCCCCTGGTTGCCGTCCCCTCCTGATTGTCTCTCATCCTGTTTTTCTCCACCCCATTCTTGCAGAAGTGACATCATCCTTTCCTTATCACCCCCTTTTTCGTCTTCACCTGGCCCATCTGTCTTGAATTGCAACACAAGTGACTTTCCCTCTCCACCCATCCCTCCATCGATTGCCTCCCCAGATGCATTTCCTTCAAACTGCAACACATATGACTCCCCAGCCTCCTCAATATTCATCCCATCCTTTGCCTGTTCTTCATTATCAAAACATAACACAAACTCTTTCCTTGTCATAGTTTCCCCTGCCCTCATTTGCTCCACAGTGGAATGAGGTTTCCTTTCTGCAGGGACAGGAGTAGAAACTGAGGCTGCAGCTAGTGTAGTGGCTGGTGTAACCATGGTAACAGTCGGTGAGGGTCCTGAGGTGTCCACTGTGGGGGCTACAGTGGCGGGGGATGAAAGAATCGGGGTATTAGTGACGGATGTTGTGGGTAGAGAAGATAACTCCGTGGTAGTGTTCGCAGCAGTAACAATCTGGGTGCCACTGGTCACATTAGAGTTTGTTACAGGAAGAGCTCCACCTGCAACGTGACTGACAGGAGCTGGGGCTGATTTCTGAAGAGCAACTTTTGGTTTGCGCCCCCTTCTGCCTCGTGCAGTCCGCGTGCTCTTCCCTAATATGGGCTTCGTCAGTAGGGAGCTGACTGAGAGGTTGTGTGTTGGTGTGGCAACTGGAGTGTGTGCATTGTTACTGTTGTTAGTAATTATGATCCTGGTCTGCTGTTGTTGCTGTGATACAGTTGGAAACTGGGGTATCTGAGTCTGGTTTTGGTTAAGCACAGGCTGGAATGCTTGGATAGTTTGAAGTACAGGGAGGGACTGAGGCTCTGGAGCTGGTGGAGGGTTGTTTGCTGTGGGAAGAAGAATCAAGCTGGACTGGCTGCCATTGTTGGAGGGACACTGCAGGAGGAGAAAGTTTTGGGGCTGGGATGGTGGTGGTGGAGGAGGAGGAGGTGGCTGCACTGGCGTAGGGGATGATAGAGGAATGAGCTGCAGGCCACTTGCTGTCTGTATCATGAAGTAGTTCTGGGAGGTGTTAGGTGGAATATTAAGTGCTGGTTGGGACACAATCAGACTGCCACTGTTTCCTGAGGCTTCCAGGGTGATGGGGTTCAGCAGGGTTGTAGTAGTGGTTACTCCTCCAACACTGGCTTTCACAGCCACACCGTCTTTACCTCCACCACCTGGGCAAGGCAGGGCAACGCCAGTGCCGTGGGTGCGGATGTGCCTCTGCAAGTAGGAGTGCATGACAAACTCCTTTGAGCAGTACGGGCATTTGAAGTCCTTGCGTGAGGAGTGCGTGCGAAGGTGGAGCTGAAGGTTGGAGGAGTGTGTAAAACTCTTACTGCAGTGGGTGCACTGAAAAGGCCTTTCGCCTGAATGCGTGCGTTCATGCTGCTCTCAGAGAAATATTAACCAACATGGAAAGAAGAGAAATTATGAAAATTGGTTGATAAGATAAAAACAGATCTTTTCAACTGAACATTTGATAAAGTGAATCTGTGGCTGCACTGACCTGCTTTAGATTTGACGTCTGGGAGAAGGACTTGGAGCAGATGGTGCACGTATGAGGCCGCAAACCCGAGTGCATCTGACTGTGTCTGCGCAGGCAGCTGGTGTTCTTGAAGGACTTACCACACTCTTTACACACATATGGCCTCTCACCTGTGTGCTGCCGCAAGTGGTACTGGTAGTGGGAGCTCCACTTGAAAGTGAGAGGACAGTGAGGGCACTGGAATGCCCGTACACCTGTATGCACCTTGGTAAGGTACACGGGGGGAGGGGAGAAAAAAAAATATTGAGATTTATTTTTTGCGTGAGGCTTCAAATTTTTAGTGTCCTACCAAAAGGAGAATCTAGCGCTGAGCTTACTAGAGAGTGGACGTCAGCACAGGGAACAGCAACATACAAGAACAGTGCTGGTTACAACTGCAGCAGTGTGTGATGGTGATTTTAGTCATAAGAGACCTATAACTGCAGAGCGCTACACTGACAGTATATTTTTTGTTGCTTTTTGCATTTGTCTCATTCATCTCCAGAAGTATGTACAAGAGAGCTAGAATATCTAATCATAAGGAATGTTGAATTTTACACAGACCACAAACAAGTATCTCATTTTGGTAAATAAACGTGTGATTTATTTGAGTGGAACAGAAACGGGAGCCTTACCCTCTGATGGATAGAGAGCAGTGATGATCTCTTGAAGCTCTTTCCACACTCTGTGCAGCGGTAGGGCCTTTCCCCAGTGTGATCCCTCATGTGGTATTTTAACCCTGATGAACCTTTGAAGGCTTTTCCACACTCTGAACAGCGGTACGGCCTCTCTGTGTGAAAATGTGACATGAGTTTAAAAAAAAAAAGAAAAAAAAAATACAGCAGAATAACGAGTTCGATAATAATAAAGAGGCAGCATCTAAATGTCAGCATAATTTTATATGTATGATCTGCTTTTTTTTCCTAAATGTCTTTACCTCCAGCAGGAGTGCTTTTGCTGGATCCTGTCTTTTTGTGGGCTTTGGTTGGTTTTGCTGGCTGTTCCTCTTGTTCCTCTCCGACAGCTATGATATTGACATGGATCTCCCTCTGGCCCTCCTGTTGCTTGTCAGCCTGGCTCGGAGAGGAGGGAAGGGGGAGAGATAAGGAAAGCGACGGAGGGCACACGATTTCAGCTTCTGCCTCAGCCAGGAGACGCTGCTCAGGAGTGTGGGAGTGTTGGTGTGTGAGGAGTGAGGAGAGAAGAGGGAAAGAGCGGTCACAGGCAGAGCAGCTGAACTGGGAACGGGACTGTGATGAAAGAGAGTGCATCTGGAGAAACAAAAGAGGGAAAACAGGATGTAGTTACTTTAAAAGAAACTGCACTGTAGCAAGTAATATTTCTATGTGTTTTTAATATAAAGCACCCCTAGGTGCTAAATAAATATTGTTAAATTATGTAAAATGCACAGGGAGGCATCCAGGGAGTAATGCACACAGCTCATTCAGAAACTGCCTTGGAAACAAACTATGAGGACTTTTGTAATGTTGTGATGCCGCAAGTCTTCAGTCACCACCCTCAGCTTAGCTACCCCCCCATCCCCCCACATCCCACCTACAACAACAGTCCAACTTTTTTCCCTTTCGGCACTGCCAGCTCCAACTCTAAAACATCTCAGCCACAAGAAAAGCAATAAATGACACTAAATTTCCTGTTGCTTGCTGCAAAAGCATGTAAGAGTCTTCATGCACTCCTGGCACCTGAAGAACTGAAGGCCCAATAGACTGCTTTTATTTTTGGTGGCAATGTTCCCTTAACAGGAAAAAAAAAAAAAAAAAAAAACATTTTGTGGGGAAATCGGAAATTATGGAAACTCAAAGACCAGTTTCAGACCAATAAACAGGGAATGGGTGTGGGGTACAGTTTTTTTTTTTTTTTTTTTTTTTACATACAGTGCAACTTAAACTCAGCTGGATTTTTTTTTCAGAGCATTCCCTAACTAAGTGAAAAATCTGCTAACAATGAATGTAATGTTGGAAATGATAACACCACTACAGGAAAACTGTGCTTTATGCATAAATGCATCACTGTACTGAGTCAGATTCTGGTTTCAAACAAGTACAATTTGGGCTTTTTGTTGTTACCAACAGTTCTTCGAGGGCTATGCCTAAAGTCAAAGAATCTGAGGTTATGCTATTTAACTAATGTGATGGGTTTTTTTTTTTCATGGCAACAGCGGGAAAGGCACAAAACTCTTTTGGAAAGAGCTGTTAGATAGCTGTAGCTCATTTCATTTAGAGCCACAGACACAGAAAAGGCCTGTCTGGAAAAGGGCTATGCAGGCACGATAGAACAATCCATCAAAGTCCCATTCTGGATAGATGCCAGGGGTATAATATGGGAACTTCAAGATGGATAAATGTTATTCTTGTAATAACTTCTGTAATCTGCATAAAAGTGTTAGTAGTAAAACAGTTGTAACAGTCATTCTCACCAACGATACATGTCTATTGAGGCCTCCGCTGGTCTTAAAGGTCTTATTGCAGTAGCCGCATGACAGCCCTGCCCATGTGGTTCTGGCCTCTGGCTGAACGGTCTCAGAGCTCTGAGTCACCTCAGTGAAGCTCTGTAACAGGTCAAACTGGGCCTGGGTGGTGCCGACATTCTGAGGACAAACCAAAGGAAGTAGTAATACATATCAAAAATATATGTCCTCAAACTGAACTCATTGGCTTTATAGAGTTGTTCTATTTTTTTGGCCCAATTAAAAGTAGATTATTCAGATCTTTAAGAGTACTTATAATTCTGCCCCACACTACATAAACAGAAGATAGGCCATCTGACCTTCTGAATTCACGTCATTTATTTTGTATACGACCGGGTTCGTGTCAGCAATGCTTGTTGGGGGTTGATCTATTGTGGCCTTCACACCAACATCATGTTCACATGATAGAAACTGCAATAGCAGTTGCCATGATCAGCCAGCTTAAAAGCTTGCCGCAAGTTATCAGAGACATATGTCAGTCTATGAAGTGTCTAACAACTGTTTCAAGTGCATGACTAATAACCCATGCTTATCACTGTTTACTAACCAAATGTTTTCCTATAATTTCTAGGGTCTAAAGTGGCCTTAATTGTCAGACTACTAGACTTATTTTAAACTTTTTAATTAAACAAGTGTGAGATGTTGGTGGATTTTGAGTTCAATATTTTTTATGCAATGTACATTTATCCATTTGAACTCATCACTTACTGCATTGCTGCCATCTGCTCCCTCTGATAATCCAAGGAGCACCTCTGTCGTGTGTCCACTTTCAGCCACTGTGGTAGTTTCAACCACCTCCTCAAAGTCAGCAAGCAGGTGTCCAGCTCCCACCAGCCCATCCCCAACTTCCATCCCGGATCCGACCCCTGCCTCCCCATTAGCCCCATGGTCCTCCGGAGCCATGTGGATGGCCTGGTGCTCCTCTAGGTCTGTCCGGGTGCCAAAAGTGTGGCTGCAGCTGCCACAGCTGTACAGGAGCACACTGGCTCCGGTGTCTGTGCTCAGGTGAACCTCTGTCCCAATGGCCCTAGACGTGCACACGTCCTCCCCAGAAGGAGTGAGGGTGAGCTGGGGGAGAAGGCTTGGATTCTGGCCAGAGGAGGTGGTTGACAGGAACACTTCTTCCATTCCCACCCCGACTCCATCAGTTCCTTCCTGGCTCACAAATCCTACCATGTCTGTCAACATTGATGACGTCACTTCCTCTGCCCCCACCACCACCTCCACTACCTCATTTCTCTTCCTTCCATCCTCTCCCCTCTTTCCCTCTTTCCCTCCTGCATTGAGGCTGGAGTGAGAGTTCTTGTGCAGCGCCAGGTTCGACGAATGAGTAAAGCTTCGTCCACACTCGCTGCAGATGTAGGGCCTCTCGCCTGTATGTATCCTCATGTGCTGCCTCAGGTTGGTAGACTGCGTGAAGGATTTGTTACACACTGTGCAGGTGTAAGGTTTGAGACCGAGATGAACATTCTTGTGTCTCCGCAGACTGCTTGAGTTCTTGAAGGCCTTGGGACAAGTGTCACATGGGTATGGGCATTCTCCTGTGTGTTGCCGCAGGTGGTACTGGTAGTGAGAACTCCACTTAAAAGTAAGGGGGCAGTAGGGACACAAGAAAGTACGCACTCCAGTGTGAACACTCTGATGGACCTGGGGACAGACAGACATGGTGAAATATCTCATTTGTAAGCATAAAAAAAAGCTTATAAAATGACTTGGTTTGATATCTCACCTGGAGTAGAGATGAGCGTTTGAAGGCTTTGCCACAGTCCTGACATTTATAAGGCTTCTCCCCTGAGTGAGACCTGCAAGATAAAGGTAACTACTCAGAAGGACAGCATGGTATATACCCTCATTATTTATACAAAATTCAATCAGCAAAAGCCACATACAAGTAATTTCTTTTGATGTACATTGGCACAGGTATAACATCTTGTTTGATGTGAGAAATTAGCTCTTTATTCTACATAAAAATGTATCCTTTTGATATTTTCCACCAACCTGACTGGCCCAACTAAAGATGAAAAAAGGGAGAGTGAGACTGGGAGATACTGGTTAGATTATACTTCATACTGCAAATATTCACTCCACCTCTCATTCACCTGCTGTTTCTGACTGATCTCTGAACTGATTACTCTGTAAAGCTGCCAAGAGCAAAACTGAAGTTGTTTCATTATTTAAGCAATTCTAGAACATGGATTTATAAAACAGTGTTTTGGATGACATACTGTGCATTTAAAGATTGCAAGAATTAAAATATCTGTGGAATTGCATTTTAATTACAAAAGCCTGTGACTGCAGGATGTCTTCTATATTTAGAATATAGATTATCATATTAGATAATGGATGCTTCATGGCTGAAGCAAAAAAGAAAAAAAAAATAATTGAAAATTCTTAAAGACCCTGTTATAGTTAGGTCCATAGGTTTTTTTGGACAATGATACATTTTTGTAATTTTGCCTCTGTACACCACCACAAAACCAAGTAATCAAGATGTGACCAAAGTGCAGACTTTCAGCTTTAATTCAAGGTGTTTAACAAAAGTACTGCCTTAAGTGTCTAGGACTGTCCCCAATTTTCAGAGCTCAGAAGTAATTGTCCAGATAAGGCCTGTTCCCTTGTTATTTCATGACAAATTGAGCAGATAAAATATATGGAGTTGATTCCAAGTGTTGAATGTGCATTTGGTAGCTTTTCACTGCATCTCTTAGTATGAGGCCCAAAAGATGCTGATCCAAGTGAAGGAGGTCACCATTAGGCTGAAAAAACTAAATAAATCAGGGCGATTTAATAAACTTTAGGAGACCCTTTCTTAAAAACAAGGAATGTACTGGCAAACTCGGTAACACCAAAAGGCCTGAAAGAAAATGAAAGCCAACTAGAGTGCATGATGACATAATTATTTCCATGGTTAGGAAAATCAACTTCACATCTAACCAAGATAAAAACACGCTTGAGAAGGTAGATGTATCATTGTCAGAGTCTACAATGAAAAGATGCCTTCATGAATGGAAATACAGAGTTTACAACAACATGCAAACCACCTGTAACACTCGAGAACAAGAAGGCCAGATTAGACTTTAGAAAACATCTAAAACAGCCTGAACAGTTCTGGAAAACAAACAAACAAAAAGAAACATTTAGATGAAACTGAGATGAACTTGTACCAGAATGATGGGAAGATCTGAAGCATACCACATTATCTGTCAAACATGGTGGAGGGAATGTTATACCATGTGTATGTATGGCAGCCAGTGGAACCGGGTCACTGGTGTTTATTGATGATGTGACCTCTGACAGAAGTAGCAGGATGATTTGTGAAGTGTACAGGGCCATACTCTCTCCTCAGATTCACTCAAATGCTGTAAAATTGATCAGACTGCGCTTCACAGTGCAACTGGATAATGACCCAAAGCATACTGGAAAAGCAACCCAAGGGTTTCTCAGGCAAAAACATGCAATATTCTTTAGTGGTCAAGTCAGTCACCTGATCTCAACCCAACAGTGCATTCTTTTCAGTTACTGAAGACAAAACAGTCAGAGAGAGACTCACAAACAAGCAGCAACTGAGGATGGCTGCAGTAAATGTTTAGCAGAGCATCCCATGACAAGAAAGCCAGCTTTTCTTTGTTAAAACCCTCTTGAATTAAAGCTGAAAGTCTGTACTTCACATTGTGATTGTCTTATTTAAAACTACTGTGGTGGTGTGCAGAAGCAAAAGTCCCAAAAAAAACAAAAACAAACAAACATCACTGTCCAAAAATGTATAGAACCATATACAAAAAAATCCTTTGTTTCTTTTCAAAAAAAAGAGTTGTCCTACATTCATATATATAAATATTTAAATTTTTATTATTTCACTCTACAATATTTATTAACACACTGTAAAGTGACATAAATGATGAGACTGTTTTACTCAACAGAACTGTAATGCACACCTTTGGCAAACAGACTGGTGTTTAATGAGGGCATGCTGGGATGCTCATTTCAGTGCAGGTGAGGGAGGTTAAATGACTGAACCTATTAACGTTGTGCTGTATTAATCTTGAAGACAAAACTGTAACAGTGTTACAGTTTAATTATATAATAATAGAATAACACAATATGGGTGATATCAGTCAACAATGCTGATATCAGCCTTGTTGACTGACACTGACATATCTGTAAATAAGATGACATTTACCTGTTGGGTTGCATCAAGTTTTTGGGTGTCTAATTGCTCAAAAGATAGTTTGATGAAGCGCTGAGAGACAATTAAGTTATTTTTTATAATACACATTTCTTTTTTTCCCCTGACACAAAGACTGAATAAATAACAGAAGAAACCAAACTGGAAAAACATATCATTATTGGCATCTGCTATCAGCCAAAATGTTATTTTAAACATCAGTACTGGTCAAGAATTTCACAATCTGTGAATCCCTAGTAATAACATAAGTTTACTGTGAGAACCTTTGGTGGTAGAGCAGAGCAGAGGAGCCCTTGAAGGCCTTGGGACAGAGGTTGCAGCGGTAGGGTCTCTCATTGTTGTGGCTCCGCAGGTGGTGGGTCAGTCTGGATGACCACCTGAAGCTCTTGCCACAGTCCAGACACTGGAAGGGATGATCTGACTGCTCCGGCTGCGTGGCTGGCCCAGACACCGATGATGACACCATGCCCAGAACCACCTCCTCTCCACCTTCTACTCCCTCTTTGTCTCCCTCCACCAGCTCCCCTCTCTCCCTGTCATCCTCGCCATCCTCTCCTGAACCAAGAAGGGACGGGAAAGGCGAGAGGGAGGCAGTGGACTGAGTCGGTAAGAGTTCTGCTTGGACTACTAGGGCCACTGAATTAGCCATTACCAGATCAATCTGGTGGCAGATGAGAATTTTCCGTGGAGGCAGGTTGTGGATCAGTTTGAGTGCAACATCATAGTTTGTCTTTCATCTTTTCTTCTGTGCCTTCATAAAGTTCTTCCCTGGCGGCCACTGAAGCACCGGCTGTCATCCCAAGCAGTGAAATGAGGGCACGTCTGAGATAAAGGGAAATGGAGAAAAAAAAATACAGTATTACTAACTTTCTGAATCCTGTCTGCAGTGTTCCCTTTAAATTTCCCTCCCTCCCGTCACTGAAGCTGGTCCTCCCTCTGGCCGTCAGTCCGTGTGCACTCTGTCTCCACACTGGCGCACGGTTTCTGTCCTTCCCCGCAGTGCGGTGCTTGTTAGCAACACAAACCAGAGGCTACCGCAAAGTTACCCACTGAGTTACTTTATAACTGTCCCAATGTGTCCAACGAGCTCTTCAAGTCAGCAGATGACACAGACACACACATACAGATTCTTTGCCGTACCAACAAAAAACAGCCAGTGGCCTGCTTTTAAAGCTAATCAAGCCTCCTGCTCAGTGCGGAACAGCTTCTCCTAACTGCTCGGCATGAATGTGCATGAATGCAGGCTGAAGCAGTACTCACCGCGCGGACTTAACTCATCTTAAAGCTATATTGTTGATCATGTGAAAAGAAACTGGGTACCGCAGTGCTAATCCACACAACCTTAACAATAAACACAGCACAAACTAACAGCAGCTCTCCACCCAATGCCGCCTTTCAAGAACAGCGGCGGCGACTGGCTGATACGTACAATAGATGAGCTACTCCCATTGGTTGGGAGCTTGAACAGACAGGTTGACGTTTTTTAATCTTACGGGAAAATATAAAAACAAAATTTGACGGAAGTCAATTAGTAGTAATGTGTGCACACTACAAAATGCCCCAAATTAATTTATAAAACTTTACTCACACTTACACTAAACATTTATCCGTTTTTGTCTCGACTCTGCCGCACAGACTATTGGGTAATGTAGTTTCTCAGCGTGTACCACCCAAGAAAACGTCCAGCTGTCAGAGTTTATATTGCAGGTGTGGTAGTAAGCCATGCACATTTAAAGATACACACAAAACCCACTGTACACATTCTTAAGTTTTTATTTGACCAAGGCACATATTTCACATTGAGGCCAATCAGTGTGTGTAAGAGGCATCTTGATGTTAGAACAATAATTTAAACGTGATGGTATAATAAAGGCGAATACCAATAAAAACTGTATAAAAGTACAAAAGGATAGGAGACTTGCTCCACTGCAGCACAAAATAAATAGTTCCACCAAGTTACTTAAATAAATAGTCAATACTGTAACAAATACTAGAATAGGAATGAATAAAAATTATAGTGATAAAATTGGTCCTCTACACTATATGGTAGAAAATGACATAATACACAAAAGCACTGTATACAACAATTTACATTCTTGTACATTTATGTACATCTGTACAGAACATAGTGTCACAATACATAGTATTTTAAGGCTTTGGGTGTTTAACAAAAAAAAACAAAAAAAAAAAAAACTTTTCTACACCAAAGCACAGGTTCAAAATCAGCCATCTCACTCTTCAAAGAGGCTAATCCCGACAAGTTTGTGCAAAGAATCTAATCAGGACCATCAGTGCTCAGCAACAGGGCACATTCATATTACTTTACCACAATGTTAACTAGGTCTCCTCATGCAGAACATGAGAGAAACAGGCACTGAAAACACATATCTATGATATGAAAGAAAGGATTTGCTTCTCTTCTTCCTAACATTAAAAAAAAAAGAAATTAAATGAATTTGATAAGGAATTGATGCGTTAATATGTGGCATTTTTTACCATGGTTGGAGATTGTATTAACATCTTCTAAAATGTGTACTTTAAATAAGCAATAGTGAGGGCCTTGGCTGTCCCAAATGCATGCTACATCTACTGGAAGAAATGTCATTTGAAAAATAAAAATGCAAAGTAAATTAAGTTGATTTATACAAAAGTAATTATCAGAGCTATCAGTTCAGGAAGTGCTACAGTGTTTGTTTTGTTTTTTTGTCTTTTTTTTAAAGGATCAGTGAGACACAAGAGACAGGAAAAGATTACAGAAATGTGGGCAAAGTTCACGTTAGTACAGAAATAAGATGTGACACATTACAACCTCAAATAAATAAAAATTAAATAAATAACTAACATTCAATAAATAAATAAATACATAAATAACAAGGTCATGAAAAGGGCCTTTAGGAGAAAGTTTGGGGACTCTTGAAATGATCATTGGACTTAAACTGGAACTTGAACTGGAATTGATGGTTGTAACTGGCTGCATTGTGGTGCATCCTCAATGGCTCTGATGGAAAGACACATTCTTCAACACACATGATGACACACAGGTTGATATTTTGGCCTCTTTAGGGATGCTGTTGACTACAGTGCACATGGTCTTGTTTCCCCTTTGGCAGAGACAGAAGTCCATGCATTCTCACTGGCCCTGCAGTCCCTTTACTTCCTGGACCATCATTGCACTGCAGAAACCTTGGGCTTGAGGCTGAGAAATGCCCTGTAAGCCCAGTCACAGAAGAGCTTGAAGTGTTGAAGAAGCTCATTGGTAGATTGCAGGACATCAAACTGATAGGGAAGGTGAGGGGGGAGGGAGGGGGTCGCTGGACTCAGCCTTGGTGCTTCGACTCTCAGCATCTGTGGAGGAGATAACAGGCAAACAGACGCATTAGAAAAAACTCATTTGCAGCAGTAGCACATGCTGAGGATCAAATTGAAAAATTCAGCTCCTCACATGACGGTGCAGCAGAGTGATAAGAGATTTCATTTCTCTGACCATCTCCACCAGCTTGGGCACTGCAGGGTGGTGGTGCTTCTTCGACACCCTGTTGAGCCACTCAAAGTGGTGCTCATACAGCTTCAGGTCAGCATGAAGCTGAGAGAGCGTGGGCTTCAGCTGGAAACAACACAAAAATACTTCAGAGACTTAGCATGGGTGTGTCAAAACACATCAGCCCCCCTCTCTCGCAACACGCACACACACAAATACATTATCAGACCATTACCTCAAGATTGTTGAGGTCATGGGCTGATCTGTTGCTCATTTCTGGCAGAGACTTGAACCTGTGGGGCTCCACGTCTGAGTCAAATGCATGCTCTTTCTGAAAGAGAAAACAAGACACAGAGCAGCCCCTTAGCAATTTACATCAGCGCAATTTTACTCATCCTGAAACAAGTCACGGCAACACGAGGAAAGTATTAGTAGAGCACCTTTATTGGGTGCCTGCTTTCTGCTCTTACAGACAGTAGCTCTCACTGAGGGGAGTGTGGTTGATTGGGTCAGGGTGAGTTCACCCACATTCAGCCTCCCCAAATGTCAACAATAAGAGTAAATGGCCTGAACCCACAGGATGTTTTCTGCTGGGAGTGTGGATAACAACATATGCAGTGACTAAGAAAGCTCCAAGTGGGACAGACAACACAGGGTTGTGGGGAAACTCCAGGGTCACAGCTATAAAAAGAAAGAATGACGCAGTGCTGCTGCCCAGCTCACGCTGTGTTGTAAACTATGTCCAGACAGTAGATGTAGTGCCCATTGTGACCAGCAGAGGGGGATAAACAACCTGATGCCAGGTTTATGGTATTCTACTTTAGAAGGGCAGCTGAGCTCATCAGAAGTGCAATTTAGTATTAAAGATGTAGGCCTATTTTAGTAATGAACAGGGACAAATAGAGATGACTGATGTGGCATGCGTCATTTCCAATTGGTAGAGGAACATAACAACATTAGAATAATGATTGCTGAGAAATGTTTTGTATAAACAGACTGTGTGCTTATTGCTTCCTTAACCTGTTGTTCTGTGCTTCCCTTGCATTACTTGTTGTTCACTTCCACTTGTTTGTGTTGATGTATTTAGAGATAAATGTCCTGCATTGTCTCTCCATAGCCTTTCATAAGAGCTCACTTATGTTTGTGGTCCAATGTTTTGTCTCCACTGCCATTCTCCTCCTCTGTCCCTTACTTCCCCCCTCTCTCCCCTCTCCCTGTGTCTCATACCAGGTGCACAGGCACATGCAACATGATGTGCATGTGTGCATGCACGCACACACACAGAGACACACACACACACACACAAACACACCACTGGCTTGTCATCTAGTTGTTTCTCTGATCTCTTCATCTCTTGTGGTTTTTTGCTCCATCTTTCTCAGCCTTTAATTCTGCCTCTTATCCCAGTTTCTCTCGCTCTCTTCATCCTAGACCATGACCTCACCCGACAGAACCTAGCATCCAGCCTTTTTCTTCCTGAATGCAAATACTGGAATGTGATAAATCTTTTTGATTTTTATCAAGTCACTTTGCTGTGGCGACCGAAAGCAAAACACTAAACACTGCACCTACACTACCACGGCTATTTAGAGCCCTCAATGCACAGACACATGGCCACAAAAATGCATACAGACAAATGCATGCGCACACATATACACGTATGTGTATATGCAAGCATGCACAGAGTCATGCTTGCACACATACACGGTCACACTGGAAAACTTGGGCCTATACAGAACTATGTTTATACACAGACACACATTTGTCCCTCTTTGAAGCATCAGTTTCATTGCTTTTTTGCAGGGACTTTCCATGGATTCCCATTCTATTTATCTTTCCTAACTTTGTCCTCTTTTTGGAGGAATTCCACACAAAAAAGGGGGAAAAAAAATTAAAAATAAATTCCCAGTGTTACTGAACAAGGTCTAACACTGTTTCAAATGCCCTCTGATAATCCTACTCGTTCACATCTGAATTTCAGATTGTACTGCTGCTGCACAATGGCTGTCACATTATTTTAAAGCAACAAAGGCAATAAAACACACACCACACACACACACACACACACACACACACACTTTCTGAACACTACTGGGCAAGACTAGAGAGAGTATGTGACTATTTCTAATTTTATCCCCTGAACAGAAGAGTTTAAAGATTTGCATAATGCAAAAATAGAATCTAGATCAGTCATGTGTAACCAAAGATCCAGAGATATGATGCCGTTTTCTTTTCACCTGTTAAAACATAGTGTTGATACACAATCGCCTGTTGGATCCAAATCTTGTCTAAGTTCTCAAATCTGATTTCCCTACTAACTTGACTGTCATCAGAATATGATTTCGAGCCAGACTTGTTGCACTTCATTGACGAGAAAATCTCAACACTTAACCAGCCGCAGAACTTAATAAACATGTTTCCGTGTAAACAAACATGTGAAACACGCTGTTGTCATTTCTCACATGGCATGCGTGTGTGTTTTGCAGTTGGATGCAGGTATATTTAATTTCACCGCACCTCTGTTGGCACCTTCTTTGCCACTGCGGTGACTTGGCCACCAAGTCTTATTGCAACCGCCACCAGGGGGGTGACCACGCACACCGGGAGGCTGCTGAGTCAGACCGCCTCTCCCTTGAGGATTTCAGCCTGGATTAAAAGTGAGATCACTCAGTCAAATCTCCCCCCGAGGAGTTTGCTGCCCCGATCTAAGCATGCAGATGGACTCCAGCCAGTATGTCATCAATGAAAGCAGCTTAAGGCGGACTGAAGCCCTGAGCAAACCGGGTAGGTGTTTCCACAACAGTGCATGATGCAAAGCCAGTGCAGTTTAATGTGTGAGGTTACCTAGACTGAAAGCTAACATTAGAACCCAAATCCAATTAGTAAAAGATCAGTCTGTGGTGTAATGGCCAGCATCGTCTTCCAATTCAATTTACGCAGGATGGTCAGGGTCTCGCAGCCTCTCCCCCAATCAGGGGCTGATTGGTAAGGCTAATTGTCTTCACTTACCAGCAGTTCTTGGGTGATTTTCATTAGATGTTTGGTCTGATTGGACAGTTTATCCAAGTCATTGGGCCGCCGCTGTGGTACCGGAGAGGCAGACGTGAATACAGGCAGCTGAGCCAATAGCAGCGAGAAGAGGAGAGATGAGGAGGAGTCCAGCAGCACTGCAGGGGTAGAACAAAACGGAAGCAATTAGTGGCGAGGCGCTGTCATCTCGCCATAATGATAATGGCCTCGGGGCACGGCTGTCAGCTTTAGGGGAAGATATTGCACCATGATATAAACAATAGCTCCAGACTTGGCAAGAGGAATCCTGGAGAGATTCAGAGTCATGTTTTCACAGGCTGAATGCAAATCATTAAAACATTAAAACCCAGGCTTTGACACAGAATAGCTCCATCCCTTCTTTACCATAAGCAAGGCAATGAATGCCGCTGATTGTCACACCTGCAACTCGATAGGTACGTGAGCTGGTGGTATAAATTATATAGACCAAGCCAAGTCAACTCTCCTAACAGTAAGCTCATTCATTCTTGTCCTTTCAAGTTCAAATAGAAGGTAGACTAAGTATTAAAAGGGAACCACAGTGGTGTTGAGATGATGAATGCTTGATAATTACAGGTGAACCACAAGAATCGCAGCCAAAATAACACTGCAGAAGCATCTGAGCTCCCCGTCCCAGAGCAGCTTTAACAGTTTAGGGATCACCAAAGGATAAAGTTGTCCATAGCCACCAGTCAAGCAATAAAGATGCAGTTCTTTAAATTCTCTGATCTCTAAATAATTTAACCTGTGCAGTGGGGAAAAAACAACTTTGTATAACCTCAAATTTAAAAAAAAAAAAATGAAACAAAGCTGATCAAAAATTGAAAATTGACACATTAAACATTTATAAGTAAAAAAAACAAAAAACAAAAAAACACGGTCATATAATCACTTACATTTCATATTGGTTCGGATCCAAGAGATAGGTAAACCAGCAGACAAACGGAGACAAATAAATAAATAAATAGAAAATTAATAAATAAATTGAACTCCGGAAACTGTCACGTGCTCCGGTTTCTTCTTCTCACTCTTCTGTCAGAGTGAGGAGGAAAGTTGTTAGGACAGACTGAATGAGAGAGAGAGAGAGCAGAGTGATGAGTGAGAGCGCTCAGAGGGAAAGTCAGAAAGTTAAAGGTAAAAGGCAAATATCGTCAAACTTTCTGTCTTTAGTAAAAGTTTGAGAGGAGCCCCTGCAGTCTTTATAGAGTGCAGAAGGCAGAGAGGCACTTAGACAGTTTGGAGAGAGAGAGAGAGAGGCTACAGAAATGCAGAGAGAGGGATGCGAGTGTGGTAAGTCCAATTTTTTGCGCGCAGTGAAGTGTTTAGGCTTGTTTAAAACTTCCTTTATAAAGACGTCGGGCCTATGACACATCAGGCAGTGACTCACTTCATTCATAAAAACACGCACACACACACACACACACACACACACACACTCTCTCTCTCGCTCTCTCCCTCCTCTCTCTCTCTCTCTCTCTCTCTCTCTCCTCTCTCTCTCTCTCTCCCTCTCCCTCTCCCTCTCCCTCTCTCCTTCCTCCTCCCCTCCCTTCCACCCTGGTCCCCCTTGCGAAACTTAAAAAAAATGTTCCGTTGTTTTTTTTTCTTTCGTCTATCACTTTCTCCCTATCCTGTTCTGTCCCTATCTCTAGCACTTCCTCCGTCGCATCCCGCTACCTGCGCCAATCAGTCGCATCTACCTCTTTCTATCTTTCCATCGCCAAATCTCTTCCCCCCCACCCCAACACTCTATCGCTGCACATGTTTTAAAAAGCCCATTGTTTTCATGTGTATCAGTATATCTTATGTAACCATGTATCTTTTAGAGCCTCTACACTCTAGTTTTACCTGTCCTATCTTTTTCTTGCGCCCTGTTTTTTTTTTTTTTAATTTAAGGGTGACATGTCACAGAAATTGTGCTCCTACTTGTGGTTTAGGCTACACATGTCACATTCCCTGTATTATAGCTAATGCCTTTTAGCAAACACCTTTTCTCTCCCATATTTCTCTTCCTCCTTTTCTCACCCCTTGCTCCTTTTTTCAGAACCCCTCCTGAGACAGCAGCCTGTTATTTCCACTGCCCCCCCCCCCCCCCCCCCCCCGCTCTCTCTCTCTTTTTTTCGCTTCTTCTCTCCCTCTCCAGAGTGAAGGAAAGAGTGAGGAGTGAGAGACGACGGATAGGAGCAGGAGAGGTGCTGTCCAGACCAGAAGGGGCCTCTGAAAGTGTTGCATAGAAACAGTGAGCGGACACACACCACAGGGGTGTGTGTTTGTGTGTGTGTGTGTGTGTGTGTGGGGGGGGAGTGTTTGGGTCAACAACACATAGAGACACATGCACGTGGATGTGTCACAGAAAGGAAGATACAGCTATAATAAACCAAAACAGTCTTTTTCTGGCACAAAAACTCACATGCTGATGCATGCAGAAACATCACAGACTAGCTACTCCAACTTGTTTGTGTCTCTTTTTTTTTGTACAAACACGCACACACACACATATAGAGCGGGGCAGCCTGGAAACACTCAGTCAGGTGCAGTAAAGCGTGGCCCACTGTTGCAAAAGGGCAAAAATGAGTTTCCAGTCATCACATTGGGACAGCTAATGTATCATACTGTACACACACTGTAAAGTAAATCACAATGGAATCTCACTCAGACATACACAAAGGGAGAGAGTGAGAGAGAGGGAGGGAGACGGAGAGGGGAGCAGGGAAAGGGAAGAAAGCGTTTTTGAGTCTGGGTGTGAGATTAGGAGACCCTCATTCACAGACATACACTCATGGTGTGGTTAGAAAATAATTAGTGGTGGGCTTTGTATGCGCACACTTGCACACTCATGCACATATACACACAGAGTTGCCAGTCCGGCGGTGGGCCTACACAGACAAACAAACACCCTCCAAATGATGAGGGCCTGGTGGCAGCGAGTGGGTGGTGGAGTTGTTGTGGTGAAAAAGGGTCATGCTCTGTTTTCTCGGGTCAACAGGAGAGAAGAAAAGCAGGGAAAGCAGAGAGCAGGGGAAGGAGAAGAGGAAATAGATGAGTGCGGTTGGACGTAGGGAGATATTGACACACTCGCTCTTTTTAATTTCCCACATCAAAGAGACGTTTGAAGACACAGCTGGGGAGAGAAGAAAAGAAAGAGTGAAGTTAGTCACTCTCCCTCATTCCCTCTCCGGGCTGCCTCTTCTGATGGGGGTCTCCTGGGTGGTTCTGAAGCACGCAGTCTTCTGTTAGGCCATCCGCCAGCACTGATCACTCACACACTATGACACAGGGAGGGTGCCCTTTAAGTGTGTGTAAGTGTGTGTGTGTGCACATGGAAGTTTGCACACATGCAGAGTTGCCAGTGTGCGAAGTAAAAAAAAAGGGTTATGTATCTTTGTTTAGACGTTTGCTTTTTGTGTGTGAGAGTGAGCACAGAGCAGCGCATGTTGGAAAAGGGGGAATCCAGGGTTTGTGTAAATGGGTGTGCATACAGTATATGTGTGTAATTATGGGTATGCGGTGGTACAAGTGCGGTGTCTGTATAACGTGCATGAGCGTTTGCGTGCGCGTCTGTGCGTGAGAGTGTGTTTGTGTGTGGCCTTCATATGCTACCCATTACATCACCAATCTGTGTAAACCACCATAGGAGGAGAAACAGAGTGAGACACTCAGACTACGACCTCAAAGACATCAGAGAGGAAGGGGAACCTGTGACAGAGCCTGCCAGCCTGCCCTCGTTGCCAGACAAACTTTACTCACACAAACTTCTCTCAATTCGCTCATGCTTTACACTGGGTTTGCTGTGCGCCATAGCATGTACTCACATTATTGCTCTTGCTTCGAATCACTTGAATGCCTCACTCTCTTCGCTTACACTTTGCTGGGTTGTTAATCAACACAGCTGCTCAGTTTATTTGTCACTTAGAAAGCCAACAAAGCAAAAAGAAAACCCCTGTGTATTTTTTTGCAACATCCTATAATAAACTGACAAGGAAGCGCTTGAAGAATAGATCTTGTAATGCTGGGATTTTTTGTTCAGTGTTTACTTTAGTGTGCTTGTGGTTGTACTCTGATTATGAGAACTCATACCAAATCAGCCCATTCTGTTAATGTTGGTTTTCCCATAAATGTTTATTGCCGTGGGTCAATATCCATGTCCAGGTGGATGAAAAAGTAGTCTCTGTGGATTTTAGGGTTAAGTCTCATGTTCTGCTTACCTCTGTGTAATAAGTAAACAGTGAAAACGTTGGCCCTGACGCAACTTTGCTTCGATGGTAAAAAGGGTTACAGGAGAAGAAGTAGTAATAAATTAATCATTTTTATGTTGCACCCTCATTTCCTCTAGAGAATTCCAGCAGGGCCTGAAAAAACAAACCCGGAGATTACGTTCAAAGGGGAAACCAAAGGTCCGACCTATTACTGTTAATATTTACTCTCCTATAACAGTACACTTTCAAGTTTCCTTGTGACCTCCTCAGCCTCCAGTGTTCTTTCTCTCTACTCCGTCATTCCGTTGGTCATTCAGTTTCTCCAGCTCGCTCCCAAGTGGGGGACTCCAGTGGGGTATCCTTTCTTATCCACCACTATCACTGCCCCATTCCCCTTCTTTCTTCCACTTACCCCCTCATACTGTACCTCAACCTACGTCAGAGCATGAGTGAGTGTGCTAATAGTTCTGAAGGGGAAGAGGAGAAATAGTGACACACAGGAGGGGGGCTATAAAATGACGTCTCTGACTTTCTTTGTCCATGTCAAAGATCAACTTTAATGTCCTCTTGTTACTCTTGTGGGGTTTTTTCAAACAACTATCTGACATAAGGGGCTTCTTTCAAGCCCCCACGTCTCTGCTCTACTGGCGAGCTCTTATTTGAGAAAACTCCCTGTAGACGTGATTTACAAATTATGCGTGCCAATTGCTCTCTTCCTTTTCCATTCAAACAGCCCACTCAAGACAGATATGGCTGTTGTGCATCTGCTGCTTTGCCTTTTTATTCGACCATTAAAGGAGCATATTAGCCAGCATCATTATGGCAGGTTTCCTCCACTGGCTCAGTTCAGAGCCGTGCAAAGAGCAGGATGCAGGGATGAAAGGGAGAGCATGAAGCAGAGGTCTCTCCTGGCAGAAAGTGGGGGAGCCAAACGTTTAAATCAGCTCTCTATTAAGCACACTTTTACAAGGGTCATTTTGTTTGGAAACCAAACTATATGGTATGTGACAAAACACAGTGCATGTGTGTATGCATGTATGTGTAACAGGGAGACAGCCGAAACCGTCTCCCTCTCTGACTGTGTGTTGCTCACCTGCTCACATCCGCCAACACACACACACACACACACACACACACACACACACACACACACACACACACACACACACACTCACACACACACACACACACACACACACACACACACACACACACTCTCACTGCTTCCAGGCAGTTTTGCGTCTGCCAGTGAGGAAATCTCTAGTTGAAGGAGTAGGTCACAGACGGAGTATGAGAAGGAGAAGAGGAGGGG
Organism: Archocentrus centrarchus; assembly: GCF_007364275.1. NCBI lineage: Eukaryota > Metazoa > Chordata > Actinopteri > Cichliformes > Cichlidae > Archocentrus > Archocentrus centrarchus. The sequence goes on from NC_044361.1 coordinate 26,092,517, forward strand.
TGGTGGGGTGTACAGCGGGAAGTAAGCAACCCACGCACAAGGAACTTTTTACTGTGCAAACAGTCTTTCCATCTACCCTGCTTGCTTCCTTCATCTCAGACTGGTGTTAATACACTGGAGAGCCCAGGCCTGTCTCAGAGCTCCTGCTTTCTCCTTCTCCCTCCCGCTCCTCTCACTCTCATTCTCAGTCGCCCTAAACATTCTTTCCTCCCCTGTCATGGTGTGTCCCGTCTGCATCCCTCTCTCTCTCCTCATCTCTTCCTCCTTTTCAAAGTGCTTCCCTTCAGCTCCCTCTTGCTTTCTCACTCAATACCTTCCACTTCACCTCTCTCCTCCTGATCCCCTTGTTTTCTCTGGTGCTGGCTAGTGCAGAGAAGGATCAGGGAAATACTACTCAAGCAAATGATTTATTATTATTTTTATTTCAAAGGCCGAAATATCAATACACCAATCACTCGATACAGTTTTTTTTTTTTTAATTTAAGTAAAGGAATAAAAAGAGGGGAGTGAAATTGAAGCTCCTATTTTTGGTGCATTCCTCAGCTTGCAGAGTAGTTACCCCAGAGACATTACTTGTGCATTTGCTGTCTCTTTGTCAGCCTTGCACCACTTCTGTGGTGAGTTACTACATCTATGTGAGATGTGTACTCTATCAAAGCTGACCACTACTTACCGGCGCGCCGTGCATCTGCGTCAGCCACACATTCGGCCTGTTGTCGTGTTATTCTTTGGGAGCTGAGAGCTGCTTACAAACACACAGGGGAAACTGGGAAGGGTGTAATTGAATGTGTGGTGAGGGGCGTGTGTGTGTGTGTGTTGGGGGGGGGGGCAGAGGTTGCTGAGACGATGGGGAAAGAGTGAGGGGAGGAAGAAGACAAAAGCAAGAGGACTTGTGTGACGTCGCAGTTTGCCCTACAGAGTCACTTTGTCAATGTGACATGACCTTAGTCACATGGAGGAGGCGGGAGGATGCCCTTTTGCAGACAGATGGACACCTACATACACATCGACACATATGCTTACGTCTGTTCACACCAGCATTTAAAACTATTTATAACCCTCTATCCCCTTTAACCTGACATGGTCCGGCTGTTTCTCTGAATGCTGACGCATTTCAGGTCCCTTCATCACTTGCTATTCATTAAATTAACGCTCATTACACACTAACAATCATAAATCAACCTCCCACAACAACGATAGCAGATAACACAACTTATAAGGGAGCACATGGCCAGCTCGTTCTGCCAAACACTTCCTGTGCGTCAGCCATACAGAGTGTGTAAATTTCATCATAACTAAGAGCAAACACAGGAAAGGAAATTTCATATCCGCATGTTGTCACTGTTTATGTTTTGAAGCAGAGTACATAAAGGGATCATGAGCTGAGCACAACGATTTAGATGTAGAGTACATTTGAAAATGTTTGGAAATCAGAAAGACTTCTCTCCATATTCAGTAGGCTGCGCTTTGACCGCACAGGGAGGGGAGGTGGACCTCAAGTTCACTGAAATGTCAGCTTTGGTTTGAAGTGACTTTGACTAAAAGCAGTGCAAACACGGCACAGAAGATACCCTGTCTTCCTTTTTAGATTCAAATTTCAGCAGTTGTTGTCTTGCTGTTTGTTTTCTTTTCTTTTCTTTTTTTATATTCTCCCGAGGAACAAAAACATTTACTGTAAATGTTTATATAAAATGTGAACTGTCTATCCCTCATACTTCTTGGACATGCTATCTTATCTCTAGAATAGTGAGAGTAAGATATGGAAGTAATGTGTTTGCGTGCATTCTTTTTAACCATCGTTATCTCCAGCTGACAAGTTTGACGGCCATCGTTTCCTTGCACATCTGCACGCCCTGTCACAAACCCCAGTGTCTCTTAAGTTTTATTTTCTTGACCTTTGTTCATCGTGGGAATGAAAAAAAAAAAAGAGAAAAAAAAAAGCTCAGTCTTGGACGCCTTTATCGTTGAGGTCTGTGACTAAGAGGAACGACATGAAAGTTATTCTAATCTCTCTATAATTGTTGACAATGTTTATGTGCACTTTGACCCCCCTGCTGTTCCCAATTAGCCATAAACTGCTCTGTCGGGAGACATTTAATGCCTTGCATGTCTCCTTTTTTCAATAACATTCTTTGAGTCAAGGACTTATAAATGAAAGCTATCCAGAATGTTCTATTTTTGGCACAGAGTTCACACAGATTGATAGTTTTCTTTTGATGTCACCTCCTTCTCCTTGGCTCCTCATTCTCTTTCTGTTCATCAATCACCCTGTCCGTCCTCATCAAAAGGTCACTCCTGAATATATGAATGATGTTGGTTGGCTTCAGTGCCTGCCTTGTATTGCAGACACCCTTCCGTCTGGTTAGACCCCCAGCAGTGCCAGCAAGTATGCTAAGAATGCAAGGAATGGCCCAGTGAATGATAAGCAGTAAAATTCCCTGCAGCAGACTGGACTAAAAGCCCGGAAACAACAGGCCCCGGACATTCGGCACGGGATAATGGATGATGATAAAGAGTGGGATTGGATAAGGTGGAAGAAGGAAGTCTAGACTGACACAGATCCAGGTTATGACTCTTAAGACAATGAACAAAGGGAGTGGCTTTACTAGGAGGCTGAGAGAGAAGATGAAGAGATGAGAAAGGAATAGGAGGGGTAGGGATGGCTGGACTGAGATAGGTGAGACAGTAATAGGGAAAAGAGCAAATTAGCACAGGAAGAGGTGGATTTGAAAAACAAAGTGATTCCATGGAAAAGAATGACTGACTAAAGATAGCAAGTGCAAAGACGTAATACAACCTATAGCCCATCGAAAGGGTGTTGAATGAGAGTGAGGGACGGCTGTGGGACAGGAAGAAGGCGTACAGATAGAGGCATGTCATAAGAAAGATGAGCCTCTTTAATCAGCCCCTGAATGGGTGACTGTGCCTGGGAAGAGGACACACACCTCACAGACGGATTTCTTGCTGGTGAATCCTTTGGTTTGACTGACACAGCCTCTAGATGACTCACTCACCTGACTTTTTCTTACCATCTCCCACGCAGTGCCATCTGCAGAGGCTTTCAAATGCATTTTAAACAGCAAACACAACATTGCCAAACCCTGATCCAGATTAGCTTCCCGTCTGTAGTGACCTACTAAATGTGACTTTACATCAGCTTCTTTTAACAAGCCTACACCCCTTTTGTCTGGTTCCTGATTTTTGGGACAGCCGGTTGGTAATTGTTTTGAGTTGCCAAATTGAAACCAGAGGGATTAGGTTACCTGCCACCCGGGTAGTACCCCCCTCCTTGTTTCCCTGTTTTCCCTGGATTGCATCAGAACAGCACCTTCATCTGTGAGTAAGCACATACCTCACAGTTGCATGGGAGGCCAAAAACATGCCAGACATGTTAGAGTACAAAGGAGATAATAGGATATATGAATTGAGGCAGGAAGTGTAAACAGTTCTTCCTGTGTAAGGTTTTTATTCTGCTCAATGGAAAGATAAGAGATGTTGAAGATGGTTGATGGCGATCTAGTTTCTGTTTATACATGCTTGTGTGTATCTGTATATGTGCTTCTGCATGTTTGCTTATTGTTCCTATCTGGCTTAAACCCAGTCTTTTCTGTTTCCAGATCATAAATAACAACCTAGAAGGAAACGAAACATTAAAAAACTCCCAAGGGTGTCTTATCTTGTATGACATTGATTCATTCCTGTAATATTGCAATCATAGCATAGACCTTGGCCAGATATAATAACAAAATTGAGACACATAAACAGTATTCCCAGCCACAATCTGGGCTTCTTCTCTCAAAAGCTATGTATTAATTAATCTTCAAAGTAAAAAGCATTCTTGCTTGACAAAGCAGGTCTTTTAAATTGCTAGTCAGAAAATACTTTCCTAAGCCAGGTCAACATTATAAAGCTTAATGGAGACACAGTAAGTAAAGACCAATGAGATGAGAGCCAATACATGAGACTCCATTTGTACTTTATGGTGTGGTTGTACAGAAGAAACCCAGGTCAGAATTCAATCCAGTGAATGTGGGCAGTTATGCTTTTGTCTTGTATGTTTAGTTCAAAACCTCATATAATGGCTTGTGTGGTTCTCTGGCTTTTCGACCCATCTGAAACAGCTGACACAAAGCTGATAAGTGGGTGTGTGAGTTTTGAGGTGAAGCAGTGAAAGGCTCCGGCAGACAAGAAGGATTTTTTTTTTCATTAACTCCATTAAAAAGAACCCCTGGGAAGTTTGGATGACTGACAACTGAGGTGGAGCCTGTGGCAGCCAAGCAGGAGGAAAGAGTGTTTTCATGTGTTTATGTGTGTGTTTTCCTTCACTATTGGGACATACATATAGAAATCTCACACACACACACACACACACACACACACACACACACACACACACACACACACACACACACACACACACACACACACACACACACACGCACACACGAGCTACTTGTGTGTATGGCTGCAGGCCTGTCTGTTAGGTTCTAAGCTGAGTGTGACGGGGGTTCACTCAGGGGTATAAGAACAGGCCCGAGGACGACCTGTGGAACACCCTCATTATGCTCCAGGCAGTGATGCTTTTGAGGTGCCGTGCCCCGCCACCCTTCACCTCCAATGTGCCAAATCAGTGGAAGGCAGAAACCCAGAGAGTATCCCTGACACTAATATGGAAAAAAGCCTGTTTGGAGTGAATATAAGGGCAAATATTATTCTTCCTGAGCGTAACCACGGCGAGCACCTCTGACCTGGCAGTGAAAGTGCTGAAACAAAAAGCCCAAAGACTTTTTCTGCTCCATCAAAGGAGCGCTACATAAAATAAACATGGCCATCAGATTACCACGCTGAACACGGGGCCGCGTTAGCCCGCGCCGGCCGCCCTGCCGCCCAACCCCATGGCTCTATGGGAGTTAAGTGTGGGGTCCGCTCAGTCAACACCATGACGCAAAATGGAACAAGCCTCTGACAGAAGCCCCAGGCTGATGGAATAAGGCCCCTGCCCACAGGCCCCCTGGCCCGAGAGAAACATACTGAGCAAGAACGAGAGAGAGAGAAAGAGCAAGAGAAGCAGGAAAACAGAAGAAAAGAAGAGGGAAGAAGGGAAAAGGTAGAAGAGGGCATTTTGGAATAAAGGGAAAGACCACCAGTTCCAAATTTGTGCCCCTGTCCCAAATTGAACAGAATGCACACAAAGGCAAAGCTGCTTCAGAGAACCAGAAGCTCCAGGCAAGGACAGACAGCCGCCAGTGGAGAGAAGGCCACAGCAGGGCAAGACAGGGCAGGGTAAGATACAGTGGTTGGTGGTGGTGGTTGTAGCTGCCAGAGAGACTGTGAGGCTTACCTGGCTAGTCCTACTAACAGTGGACAGCCTCAGCTCAGTGGATCTGACCTCACAGGGGTTCCTTTATATCACTGCATATGTCTGTGTGCATTTGTGTGTAGGTGCATGCATGCGTGCACCAAAAAAAAAGAGAAAAGTTTATGTGTTTATGTGTGGAGTTCACGTTTGGGTGATGTAACTAGGAGAAAACAAATCTGTCCCTTGAGCTTTTCTCTTGGCCTTTTAATCACCTCACTGAGGTTCTGCTGTCGGGTTCATCATGGTTCTCTCCATCTCCAGCCTCAACCTTGTTCTGTTGTCTGACAGATGACAGAATGAAGCACCTCTGACCTTCTCTTCAGTCATCTCAAACCCCACACAGATTCCTACCCCCCCCCAGTCTGTCTCAGACAGGGCCATGCACAATATTCCACTCTCATTTTGTTTTAATCCGGAGCTGACTCTGGTGAATATGTCTCATACAGCCTGTTTCTTAAATGTTTTCAGTCAAACTGAGAAACCAGACTCCACACTACTACTATTAGTTTGGACTTAAACTCTCACAAATTTCCCTTCTGATTTCTTTGTATCACAACCTTCATCAGTGGTCCTATTGTCATAATTTTTTTTTGTTGCCATTTTTGCCTGATGTATGATCTGAAAAACCTTCTTATACTACAGGCTTTAGCATGACGCAAGGCTCAGTTAAAGTGCAACCAGATCACAAATAGATACTGAGGTTGTGCCAGGCTGTAGCTGTTAGTGTTAAGTGTGAGAGCCATGGGCTTTTTTTTTCTGGTTCCTGACTCCTGTGTGTGCACAATGAACACAATCACTGTGGTCCACTGGGCCTCACACCAGCAGCATTGCATTACCACCCTTGCCTCCCTACTGTTCTGCTTTTCTTTTCATCCTTGCCTCCTTTTCTTCTCTGACTCAGCTGTTTTGTAGGAAACTCCGTCTCTTTGAAGAAGGGAAGAATCTTTCATTACTCGACAGCAGGGAGAGAGAAAGAGATGATAGGGACAGAATAACTGCCCCATTGTCTTCACCCCCTCCCACTATCCACCAATGATAATTGTGTTGAGCTAATTACAGAGGATGGCAACAACAGGTGTGGGGCTGTGCACCTGGGTAAAGAAGTGTACTTAGTCCATGTGTGTGTCAGACAGAAAAAAAAAAAGGGTTGTGTGTGTCTGTGTGTGACTATGCAATTCTGGGTGAAAGTGACTCTGACATCGACACTTTGTTAGTGATTGAGATCACAGAAAACCTTGTGTGTGTCACATCCTTACAAAACCTCACTTGTTAGTGATAGTACTCAGACACTGGTCACCACATTGTATTACAGACTACTGTATTATCACACAATGAGTATGGACCTATACCAGTCTGACTTACATCTGTGTTTAATTATAAAGCTACAGACTACATCTGTATGGCATTACTGGAAAGATTAAATTAGCACACAACACAGTCTCACTCTCACTCATACGCCACATTGAATTTCAAATGAGAGCGATTACAATCACCTAATTGATGAATTTAACCACATGGAGGCTCTCCTCATGATTCATAATCTATAACTGGCCTTTCTCAGTGTCATGTTTTTTGATGTCCACACACTAGAAAGTGGGGGGACAGAACCAGAGGCAACAGTAATGACGTAAGCAGGGGGGGGGGTCTCTCACGGGACTGATGTTTTTTAGGGATTGTTTTTTTCTTTTTTCTTTTGGCTTTTACCGTAAAGGAACTCATCTGAAAAGCTGACCGGAAGAAAGGAAGCCATTTGGGTGGATGCCAAAGGAGGAGCATGATAACTTGAGTTCTTTGAGACGTCACAGAGCTTCACTGTCAAAACAAAGAAAGTTGGGAACTGTTTTCTAAAGACGTCTGGCTGACCCTGCAGTGAAATTGACTGGATATTACAAAACTGGATCAGACGCACTTTCATGTTACTCACTCTCAGTGATATCACCTGTCTGCTGTATATTCATGAGAGCTACTTGCTGTTTTATGCTTAATGAGCTGGACTTTTTCTTCAAGGAGTTAGGGGGATTGTACCACATTAATGAAAATTGAAACCATACCCATGAGTGTGTCACATTGACCAAAGGGAAATTAAAACTCACTCCTGCTTTTAAGTCACCAGCTTCGGCCTTTGCAACAGCTCACCTCGGTAAAGGTAACCTTTGAGTGTGATGATCACAGTCTCATTTTCTTGCCTGAGTCATGACCCTGCGTAAAATGCTACCATTATTACAGGAAATGAGAATGTGCCTTTGGATCAGTCGATAATGTAGTTATACAGTCACCTCCTTAGCAGTTCTACCTGCAGACTCATGGTTTATCCTACAAGTGGAATGAGTCCTGCATCGCCACCTTGTGGAATGTTTCTTTGGTGTAGGAGTAGAAGTGTGTGCCAAGCCCCAGGGGCCCTGCTGTGGGAAACAAGCTTGTCAAAGACCATTCGGAAACTGTAAGTCTTTTAGGCTAGAATTCAGCATTTTATTAAAAACAAGTAGTTTGAAAACATACACGGAAGCCAAGGAAAACAGTCATGTAAAGTAAAGCATAACACTATGTTACCTAACAGACATGGGGCTTTAGTCCTTGCTTTGAAACAAATCTTATAAAGACATACCAGAGCCAGTACATTTATTTTGCTTGACAATATCTAAGTGGATAAATGTGATGATATGAAGGTGTCAGGAAAAGCAACAACCAGCCAATAAAATACAAAAAGCATATCCGGTTTGTATTTTTCTGGTGTGCAGTTTGATGTTTTTTGGTGATATCCTTTTTACTTTGATGACCCATCAATACAGAGACATATATGGGCTTCCTCAGAGTCGAGTCCTCTGATTGGCAGGGAGCTCATCCTGGTCGAGTCCCCACAAGAAGGTGCGGAGACGTGTAACTTCTTTTTGTAGCTCAGGGCTTGGGATTGGCTGGGAGAGGTCAAGGCGTGGAGTCTCATTTGGCAGGATAAGAGGAGGATGGTCCAAAAAGCTCTCAAAGATGTCTGAAAAATGAGAAAAGATTGAGAAACAGTTTACTTAACATATAATCCCACTATTAATTATAGTTATTAAATTTTCAGTCATAAAGCTTTTAATTTATTACCTCCACTCAGTTCAGTGCCTGGCGGAGGGCCCCAGGATGCCGGTGGAGCTCTGGTGGGTCCCAGCTTGTAATGGGTGAGCAGGTGGTGCAGCTGAGAAGGACTTAACAAAACATGTTCTTCCTGTAGACTGGCCCAGGATGACTTGGAAATGAGAAGTTAATAGAGAAAATGTTAGATGGTGTTCCAGCAGAGGGCTGAAAGGGCATATTGCACATATAGCTGTGTTACCTGGATGAGGCGAGTCTTGGGAATACAGAGGAAGTTGACTGTGACTGACAGTTTCTTCATAAACTCAGAGGCGATGTCTCCTAATCCTGCCCCCTGTAGCCAGTCCAAAACCAGGTCCAAGTTTGTACGGATCTGTACTGCTCTGGACCATGAAAATAGTCCATCTGAAAACAAGGAAAAAGGATGTTGGAAAAAACAGAAAAAACTGTTTGTTGTGTCAGAAGAAGTAAAGTGGCGGGTCTTCCTTTTATGTATTTGTTTGTTTTTTTTAACCAATAACTACACAGGATTTCTTTCTGTGCCTTCTCACCTCTCTCCAGCAAAGTATTGAGCAAGGAGGTATTGGTGAAGAAGAAAAGATAGCCAAAGGTTTGCGAGGTGAGTGGTGGGGAAAGGCACGCCTCCCGCGACAGCATCAGGGAGCAGCGATACACTTCCACCAGTCCGGCAACCTTGGGCGGCAAGGCAGACACGTCATCCACCTCTCTTTCTCCTCCTTTTTTCTCTTCTCCCTCTGCAGCCTGAGCTCCATCCTTCTCTTTCTCCTTCTCCTCACTGGAGAATGGGTTGGTGTCCAGGAGGGCTGGAAGAAGGGAGTACAGTGTCTTTGTGGACAGAAAGGACAAAAAAATTGAGTTAATTTCTTTTATATTAAAAGTAAAATAAAATAAAAAAAACAAAACACTAGCAGTGGTTTGGTCTGTGATTCCACCATTTAGATCCAGACTGAAACACATTAACATTCATAGTTATCGTGACATTTTGTACAGACAGTAATGGTCCAAGTCTCTGACCTCTAGGGCCATCATTAGGTGAGACTTGGTGTTCATAAACAAATGCACAATTTTATAACATTAATGACACTTATGTCAACCTTAGTTGTGTTGCTATTTCCATGTCAGTATGTCCCACATCCATACAGTTTTTCCATACAAAACCTTATAAAAAACAGCAAAATTATGAATATGCAAATGAAATAGCACATCCTAAATATGGTCAGTTTACAGCTGATACATACTGTTCTCCCATAATGCAATACAATGCAAAGGAAATGGAGGAGCTGCATGCAGCTGGAGAAGATTAAAATCAATTGTGGGTGGTGGTGAGACTGTTCCAGAAAAGAACAGTTTTTATGTCCTAAGTCATTTGTGCTGTCTCTGTGAAGTTAAATAGAAACGGCTATCCGGAGTTACAGTATAACAGGCATGCAGCATTACAGAGAAAATGGTAAAATCGATTTTAAGCCATAAGAGATCACAATATGTAGAGTTTTTTTTCTTTACCTTGGTAAGGTGATACACACACTGCTGGAAGGTGTGCATAATGACATCATCCAACTGTGCCAGAGCTTCTGAGCAGGTGTCCATGTCAGCTGTCAAAACTGGATCCCCAGGCGCTTCAAAGAAACCATCATTAATGATCAATTCCAGGCTCAGTGTCAGCTTTCATTTCTGTGTTCAACTTTGCCAAATTCCTGTGCCAGTTTATACTTTTGATCTTCTAAAGGGTTTATTTATTTTTTGTTCTGTTGTTTTTAAATCATTCTCACCTTCAAACTCCCACTCTTTCTCCATCGCTTCTACTTTAACCTGGAAGAAGTTGAGGAGCTCTGTGGCATTTGACATCCAGAACATGAGCGGTCGAAGGTCAGATGACAGTTTCTGGACGTTTGGTGTGCTTATCTCTCCTTCTTGCTCTGTTGAACTGGACACAACATTTATGTAATGCCAAAGATATGTTAGTTGTTAAGTGTTGTGAACATTCCCTGTCAGTTTTGTGTTTGTGCTCTAAAAGAGAAATGATCCATGCTGGAAGTAAAAATAGAGTGAGTTATTATTATCCAGCTATATTCGAGGCAATGCTTTCATCATACCACAAAAATTTACAAAAGACATAACAGCACAAGCACAAATGTATCATGAATCACTCAGCTGGAAATCTCTAAACAGAGGAAACATTACGTAGGGCAAAAATGTTCTTACTTTTGCGTGGGATGCTTATCCCCAAATTCCTTAATGTTATCCTGCAAAGATAGTTGGAAACAGAAAAGAGGAGACTTAGTGTGGAGGTGGAGGAGGGGGAGTGGAGTCTAGCCCTGCAGCCTGGACAGTTAGAGCACATTTTCCAGCAGGAGGGAAGTGACATCAACTCATCCTCACTCCTGCTCATAAGCCAGTAGGCCGCAATGAAGGGCATATGTCTGTCTGCTGATTTTTCTGTCTGATCTCCTCAGATATATTATGAATTCATAGGTCATGCCATAGATAGGGGTTTTTTTTGTTTTTTTTGTTGCATTGGCAGCATAGCTCTTTGGGAAGGAATGTGTGTCTGTCAGATGGTCCATCACTTGTGTCTAGATTATCTCAACAGCTGGTGAATGGATTGCCTTGAACTTTGGTACAGAGACTTGTGATCCCTAGAGGATGATTCCTTCTGATTTAGCTGATCCCTACACTGTTTCATCAGCAGTAAGAAGAAAAATGGAAAGACTTGATCAAAAATTGAATTAAAAAAAATCCAGATACGGGCACTCAGGTAGGTTTGAAAAAGTAATAAAGCCTTTATTTCAGTGGGCAAGAGACATAAAAAATTACACCAATATGTATCAGCTGGCACATTCTCTTCACTGGGAGATTTTAGTGTGAAACATTTTGACTTTTCATGTAGCATCATTTAAAGTTTTAATTTTGTTCAGTACTTTGGTTTATGACCAGAAAATGCTAAACTGAGGTTAGCAAAAATAACATGTAAACAAGTAAAAATGCCAAACATGACACCTTTACGTACTAAGCCAGATCCATTGTACCACCAAGGCTCCCCATGTATATTCTTTTATCATATAAAGCCGTTGTTTTTGTTTGTTTGTGTTACTTACCCACACAATTTCTTTTATAAGATTGGCTGACTTGAGTAATATCTGTGGTAGGAGAGCAGGGTCCAGGTGTTTGGAGGCATGATCTATCATGATTGACAGGAGATAAGCAGGAGCTAAAGGCCCACCGCCAGAGTCGGGAGAGGAATTTCTGGAGATTATCTCCTAAGAGAAAAGTAAGGGATCAACATGTATGTCATAAAGGCTGTTTTTTCAACTAGATAAACTTTTATGGTCTGACTGTAGTTAAGTCTACTGTTTGCCCTTTTTACCTGTAACAAGGTATCTGAGTGGCGAGAATGGAATTTCAAAACTGCTTCAGTGGAGCCCAGGTACTGCCTCAGAGCTTCCTGTCTGTCCACCAGCCCTGAAGGGCAGCAGGTGGTGGAGGCATCAGTCTGCCACGGCAAGGTCAGTGCCAGCGGTGGGGGTGGAGTCACACGAGGGTCACGATACAAGAAAAGGAAGTGGTTCCCCAGACCAATCACATCCCCTGGCTTTAGGACTGTCTCCCTGTAAAGGGCCACTCCATTGTGCGTGACTGCACCTCCTCTGAAGGGTCGCATCAGGGCTGGGATAAAATTTATATAATATTATCTGGTTCAGTTTTGTTCAACAGTTCATGATAACCATCTCAAGGTAAAGACTCTACAGTATCAGAGGTAACCCCCAACAACCAAATGATCCCTTATGAACAATCACTTGGCAAAAGTGGGGAGGAAGAAGCCCCTTTTAACAGGAAGAAACCTCCAGCAAAACCAAGAGTTTACAGAGAAAAAAAGCATTGAGAACAATGATTGTGTCTTTGGACGTACCTGCTCTAGTTTTGTATTTTGTACAAGTGTGTGCAGCATGACTCTAATGATGATCTGTGCCAGTGTACCTTGTCCAGTGGGTGTCTCTGGAACAGCGGAGTCTCTTCGGACTAGTAAGTGTCTAGCCAAAAGGTCCGGAGCCGACAGGAATGTGTCCACCTTCAGTGGCCTCTTCCCCTTCCTCTCTCTCTCTCTATCCTTCTCTCTCTCTCTTATTGTGGGTTTTCTTCCAAACACGTGCATATGTCCCGACATGATGTACAAAACAAAATCCTAAACAAAACACACAGTGGGTCAGTGAGTCGGGGAGGTCTGTTATCTTTTAAGTGCTATAGTTTATATCAATCTTCTATCAGATTTTAAGCTGAACAGAAGGCAGTCGATAAGGAATGAAGTGTGTCACAGTTTATTACAATGGAGACCTGTGTGAGGTCATTGTGTGAGATGAAGTGATGTGCACAGAGGGGTTTTGTGCATTGGATGGATACATTTTCTGGCATTGTGCTGCTCTGAGGCTGTTTTGTGCTGGGTGGTGAATGGGAGAAGCATGTAGAGGGATGGAAACCCTGATGGTATGTGGCGATTACAGACATGCAGGTATGATGTAATGCACAGGGTGTGTGCATGCGTGTTCCTCAGCACAGCTCCACTACACCATGCCTGTTCCTTTGATTACGTGCACATCAGAGCGCATGTCAAAGAGTACATTGCTGTTTGTGTGTGTTCATGTGTTTACATAATGTACGTGTGTGTGGGTGTTGTTTGTGAGTATGTGTATGTGTGATACCATCTGTCAGCATGTCTTGCCTTGCTCTGATCATAACCCTGTAGCAACAGGAAGTAGGGTCGGTCTGTAGGTGGAAGGATCAGACTTTGTGACATCACTTCCAGATCACAGCTGGAATAATCCTTCTCGTCCTCTGCCGGCTGGTTTGTCCATCCAACCTTCGCTTCAGCTTTTGACGCCCTAATCTGCAGAAATGGTTTATGATGGTTAGAAGACCAAATGTGTGGTCAGTTCAGTTTCGACCTACTGCATCCTTCTCTTTACCTCTCCTGGGTGAGGGTTGATCATGCTCACAATGTTCTTCCTGTCATGCACCCCTCCACTGTTGTTAGGCCGATTTCCAGAACCGCGGGGGTCGTTGCTGACATGATTGCCTTGGCGACGCCGCAGACTAAGATTCATGTCACTGATGCTCCTCCTGAGCTCTGTGTTCCTTCCACGGTGACCCCGCTCGTCCTCCTCTGCTCCGCTGCCCGATGGCGTCCTTCTCCGCCGCCAGCGCACACCTGTTACCCAGACGACCCGAGCATCAATCAGTTTCACTCTGTGTTGTGCATAAATGGCCAGATTTTTCTTTTGCATGCTGCCACACCTGTCTGCGGTGCCTCACACATACCTTGGTTGTTCTCTGCTTCCCTCTCACGCTCCTTCTCCCTCTCAGATTCTTCTCTCTCATAGTCTTCCTTCCTTTGGATTTCAAAGCGCCGCTCAAATCCTTCCTTAGGCCGCCACATGTCCACTAACAACAAAGGACATTCCCATGGGGCAACGCTTCGCCGGCACTCTGTCTCCCATTTGATAGCTCCATCTGGCTGCTGGATGGGCTTTCCAATGACATCACACAATAGGAAGTCCTCGGGGCTGTGTTTCTGGAGAACTAGAAGGTAATGGAGGAAAGGAGGGGGAGGGAGAGGGAGAGGGTAATTATTTTTCCATAACACTACTGTTTATGTTTATATTAAGTCATTCCCAATTGGTAGAAAATATTTGAGCAAACAATTCCCAGTCATGGATCACAGCACATGTCCAAATGAGCCAAAATTTCCCTTTCATACCTGCGTCATCTGTCTCCTCCCGCTCTCTTTCAGTGTAGCGAGTGATGACCTGGGCAATGAGCTGCCTGGCTGTAGAGTGTATGTTGGCCAGCAGGGAGCGATAATTGGCTCCACTAGAGAGTGCATCCCCATAGATCTTGATCAGGCCTGGGGCGGAGGAAGAGGCAGGGGGCAAATAGTGGTGGGTGGAAGGGGCAGCAGAATGAGCCCAAACTTCTCTCTCCTTCTCTCCCACTGCACGGTCCCGGTCGCTGTTGGAACGCCCCCGCAGGAAGAGATGTGAAAGGCGTTTTGTGCGGGACTGGGGCGCAGCAGGCCGCGGCCTGAGGAAGGCCGGGGAAGGAGATGGGGATGGGGTAGGGGAAGCCAGCGAGGGGGTGGAGTTAGAAAGAGAAGAGGAAGGAGCAGAGGGGGCCTCGTGGAGAGAGGCTGCGTCAGAGCTGGTAGTTGACCTGGAAACAACAGAGGAGGGGAAGACAAATGGAAGAGAGAGGAAGCAGAAAGGAAGGGACCAGTCAGCTGTGAGTTATGACTGACAAACAACAAGGACTAAAATAAATGGAGGACAAGGATACAAATGACAGTGGAAGTAAGATAAGATAACATCAGTACACAAACTGAATTCTACCTGCATGATATGGACAACAACAAAACTCAAGATTAAAAAAAGTGAGTTAAAGAGCTTTGGACTGACTTGACAGAGAGAGCGCTGGGCCAACGACCACCGAGCTTTGCAAAGTGTTTCCTGGGGGAGTTGATCCACAAACCCACTGGGAAATGGAGTTTTCTGAAGCGAGGACTGCCAGATCCCTCCATCTGACCAAGAAGAATTCAGATATTTAAGAGAAACTGTCTTTTAAAATCACTTTAATAATCTATCTTATCGTAAGATATATAAACATTAGGTTTCCTCTAATCTACCTCCACACCATACCAAAGATTGTGTGTCACCAGTGCCAGGATATAAACAATATAACAATGGAATGATGTCAACCTTCAAAAATATCAACAGGATACCTACAGCAGGTTGTTAACATGACAAAAACAAATGAAAAGACATCAGCCCTCCCAACAGCCCTTGAAAATCACAGTATGTTTTTCCCATTCTCAAACAGGAAGCGTGTTTTTTAGGACTCGGGTCCAGCTGTCGCAGTGACAGGGAAAAACCCACTCCAAAGGTCACTGCCTGTACAATTCTCAGTAATGCTTCTATTTAACTTACCATCACAATTTAGGGCCACATGTTTTCTTTTACCTAAAATTAGAATATGGAGATAAAGGCAATTACTCTGTGGAAAATTAATTCATTTTTAAAGCTATTGCCTCAGACAGGTCATATCTAAACATGTGTCCACACCTAAAATCTGTTATTGGTATTCTAGGCAGAAAGGCCTCCTCTCCTAGAAAACGCCCTGGAATATTTTTGACAAAATGTGAAATATTAAAAGTAAAAGATGATTCAAATTATTTGGTTTTGAAGAAACTTACCCACAGTTACTTTGAATCCTTTTATAGTGTGTCTTTATTATCCTTTGCCACCAAAATGCAAATGCGCAGCTCAAAGCACCCTAAAAAACGTGTATTCTTCCTTCTCCTCAGGATGAAAATCCATTTTCTAAAGGCCTCGGCTCCTTAAAAATGTATAAAGACATCTTTAATTCTAAGAAAATGAAAGAAAATGCCCGTTTCATTAGTTTTTCACTCTAAGTGGCTGCTACCTCCCTCTCTATGGCTCTCGGCCGCTCTGGGTCTATAGATAGAGAAACCGGCCCATTGTTCTAAGTGACAGAATTTCCTTCCTTTGCTTTGGACAACACCTATATCCTGACTGAGTGAGAAAGAGAGGGAGAGTTTGGTAGAAGTGAGAGAAGAGTAAATTTATGCACACACACACGGGTGTTTGGCACCCTGTTGGGAATATAATATACTATATTGTAGTCAGCACAATACAATGTTGATATCTATCTTTTGGTCCTTCTGAGTGAAACGAAAATGTGCTGTCACTGTTTCGCAGACTTAAGCATAATTATATGAAAATGGGTCTAAGACCTTTATTGGATTTTAAATATTATTTTGATTTAAATCAGGTACTGTGTTGTGATTTCTGATGAGAAAGAAACACAAATGAGGACCCAGTTTGAAGTTTTGCTGAAAAGAGGATGAAGGAAACACACAGTGAGACAGGAAGCTAGAGCGAGGCACCTGTGATCTTTGACCTGGTCTTCAACAGGAAGATGTTGATCGAAAGAGAAAGGACTGTCATGGTCGTTGTAAAGGGCCAGTAACGTTTGTCCCATTTCAAAGGGTCCTTCAGCATTTCCAAGTTCCTGCAATGACTAAAGAGGGAAAGAATACATTACTTGTGCTTAAATGTGGACTAAATGTACAGCAATGGTAACATTTGCTGTTAATGTCAGTACCAATAAAGTATTATGACAATTTCACATTGTTTGATAAACAGGGAAGTACAGAATGTATCACCTACACTCACCAGTCACTTCAGTAGGTACACCTGTTCAACTGCTCGTTAGTGCTAATCTAATCAGTCGATCACATGGCAGCAACTCAATGCATTTAGGCATGTAGACATGGTCAAGACGATCTGCAGAAGTTAAAACTGAGCATCAAAATGGAGAAGAAAGGTGATTTAAGTGACTTTGAAAGTTTCAGAAAGTGCTGATCTACTGGGATTTTCTTGCATAACCTTTTCTAGGGTTTAGTGAGAATGGTCTGAAAAAGAGAAAATATCTAGTGAGTGACCGCTCTCTGGGTGAAAACACCTTGTTGATGCCAGTGGTCAGTGGAGAATGGCTGCTCCTTTGAGCTGATAGGAAGGCAACAGTATCTCAGATAACCACTTGTTACAACTAAGATATGCAGAAGAGCGTAGGTGGTTGTGTAATGGTCTGGGGCATATTTTCTTGGCACACTTTGGGCCCCTTAGTACTGACTGAGTATTGTTTAAACACCACAGCCTACCTGAGTATCTTTGAGGACCATGTCCATCCCTTTATGACCACAGTGTACCCAACTTCTGACGTCTGCTTCCAGCAGGATAATGTGCCATGTCACTAAGCTCAGATCATCCCAAACTGGTTTCTTGAACATGAAAATGAGTTCACTGTAATCAAATGGTGTCCACAGTCACCAGATCTCAGTCCAATAGAGCACATTTGGGATATGGTGAAATAGGAGATGAACATCATGGAAGTGCAGCCAACAAATCTGCAGCAATTGTGTGATGCTGTCATGTCATTATGGACCAAAATCTCTGAGGGATGTTTCCAGCACCTTGTTGAATCTATGCAATGAAGAATTAAGGCAGTTCTGAAGGCAAAAGGGAGTCCAACTCACCACTAACAAGATGTAACTAATGAAGTGGCCGGTGGGTATATATGCAACATACTGTATTTAAAAGCAATGTTTGGTGATGATCAAACCTGAGTTTCAAACAGAAGAAGACTTCAACAAAATAAAAAATCCTGGGTTAAGCTACGTTTTGAAAAATTGCTGTTAATAGATTACATATTTTTTTCTGTCTACTATGTCACAGTGTCGGAAACAGCAGGGTGGAAAAAACCCAGCAAAACATGAGAGCACATTAACAGGAGAAAAAACAGGAAGGTATCTGATTTAAAATAGAAAAAAGAAAAAAAAAGAGAGCGAGAAATATATTCTGGGTCTGGCATTGATTTAATCTGAGGTCTAAGTGATTTAAAACCAAACAGCCTTAAAGGCAAGAAGGTGAGGTCATCTTTTGATCCCAAATCTGGAAATATTATGTCGCAAAATCAAAACCACTGCTTTCCCTCAAGCGGCAACAACTGTGCAGGTCACATGGGGGGGAAGGATAGAGACTGAAATAAATAAATAAATAAAAATAAAATAAATAATCTAAATTGTGAACTTCTTCTTTGGCCCACGAAGTATTTCTTATTTGGTCACACGCTAACATTTTACCTCTGAAAAACAATATACACGTAATTTTATCCAAAAACATGCCTGGAAAAGAAGAATATCTGTCGCAGAAAACAAACCAAACATACGTCTCACAAACCTATCCCAGGAGGCCTTGCGCGGTGGAGGAAGGACATTTTTCTGGAGCGGACGCGTTAAAGAAACGTTTCAAGGTTAGCTGCTAATAACTTCGAAGTTTTTGGTTATTTTCCGAACTTTCTTGGCACCTTTGAGGGTGTCTTTCCAGTGTTTCTTTGGCGTTTGAAGCAATTTTAAGAACAGCATTTATCTTGCCACCGTATACACATAGATTGACTCGTTAGTAGTGAGCTAACAGCTAAGCGTTAGCAAGTGTCCTCTAAGTTTTTATCAATTTGTTTATTTGGGTGTGGTTATATTAGCTGTGCTCATTTCTGTACTGAGCTGTGTGGTTATGACAAGCGAGTTAAACGTATAACTTGTGTTTCCGAGTTTATTTGAGCAGCACTAAGACTGAACAAAGCAGTTCAGTGTAGCTCGGCTACCTAACGTCCATCTTGTATTAGGTCCCATTAATTAAATGTGTCGTTTGTTTTACGCGCTTATATTCCTGTTTCCTCTGCAGGCTGTCTCACACCGTACCCTGACCGAAGGATAGAAAAAAAAATGTCTGAGGCCGTGTCAGATAAGATCAAGAACTACAGGACGGCTCCGTTTGACGCCCGATTCCCCAACACCAACCAGACCCGAAACTGTTTCCAGAACTACCTGGGTGAGGACCACTGTGCTGTAATCGCACATTAACCTGACCAGAAATCTGTCCTAATATCACAGTATACCCCTGTGTGTATACTTATTAGTGTTAGGGCTACACGTATTTATTATAGTTCTTAACAGATGGGTCCAGTTTATTAATAGAAGAAACATTAATCTAAAACTCCTGCATATGGAAGACAAACCAACCAACACTAGTGTTAAAAAATCCACTAATTTCTTTACATCTTGCTATGGAAAATGGGAAGTAAGTGCAGCAGTTTATTGAAACGTGGGCAAGCACACATGGAAATGCAGCATATAAGACAAAAACAGAGCTTGTACAATTCTAACGAAGTATTTGGCCTTTGTTTTTCAACTCAGCCTGAACTCTCTCACACAGCTTTCTTGTAATGTCTAAGCAGTCTTCAGGAATAGTTCTCCACTCTTCTTGAAGGATGTTCAGATCTCTTCTTTGGATGTTGGCTGCCTTTTGTTGTGTTCTATGTAAAGATGTGCCCACACTGCTTCAGTAATGTTGAGGTCTGGGTCCTGGGGAGGTCAGTCCATGACAGTGATAGTGTTCCATGTGTGTTTTTCCTATCTAGGTATGGTTTTACTGCATTGGCAGTGTGTTTGTGATCATTGTGATACTGAAAAATGAAGCTGTTGCCAATCAGAAGCTTTCTAGATGGAATTACATGGTGTATCAAAATCTGATTGTACATTTCTGTGTCCATAATTCCATCAATTTTGACAAGCTCTACAATACCACTGGCTGAAATGCAGCCCTAAACCATGACAGAGCCTCCACCTTGTTTTACAGATGGCTGTAGACACTCACTGTTGTACCTCTCTCCTGACTGCCTCCATATTTCAAATTTGGATTCATCACTCCATCAGCGCTGTTGTCACTGATTTTCAGTCCAGTTCTTGTGTAATTTGGCATACCTCAGCCTTTTCTCCCTGTTTCCCTTCCTTAAGAATAGCTTATTGACAGCTGCCCTTCCACTGAGACCATTTCTTTTTAGGCTTCAGTGAGAAGTAGATGGATCAAGAGCCATCGCTCGGGTTCTTGGTCAGGTCTTTGTTGGAATTAAAAAATTTTTTTTATTTTTTTTTAAACTCCTTAAGAACAGTATCCTTCAGAAACTGTTCATCTGCTTTAGATGGCCTTTTTTTTTTTTTTTTTTTTTTTTTTTTTTAAAGGCCTGCCACTTTTGTCCTTTTTCCACTTTCCAATTAACTAATTAGGACACTGCACACCATGCTGAGATATGCCAAGTTTCTGGCTAATAGTTCTTTGGGAATCACCTTGTTGGTGTAAAAATACTATTTTATACCTGTCACACTGTGTAATCTTTGGCATTTTTAATAGATTCAACTATAGAAATGGTGACTTGTGCTACTAACAGAGTGCCTGAAGATGCCATTTAAAATGAGTTCTAAGCTGTTTATGTGCAGGTACAACATTGGTTCATCTGTCGAGTTAAGTCCCTTTTTAAATGTTTCATGGGTTGATGTTAAGACAAATTTTTTAAAAATTCCTCTGAAAATGGTCAGGTACAGGACTGGATGGAAAATGAGTGAAAAGGCAGAAAGACTTTGAAATATTGTCAGAAAGCCTGGAGAACTGTTGCTCTAGACCACTTTAAAAACAAAAAGTCTGGCTCGTTGGAAGCAAAATGTACAGAAACGAAAGGTGGCTCAATAATTTTGCGCTGTATTGTATGTCATGTTTTTTTTTATTACCCTTACATTTACTTCTTAAGATATCTAGTTATTCAAAAACATTTAGGGGTGACAATTTTTGACAAATTATTTATTGAAAGAGTAACTACAGGAATACTCCGATGAACCCATTAGTCATGTTCAGATTTCACTGTGAACCCTGCAAAGTGCATGTTATAATGCCCAGTGACAGACTATTACGCCACCGTCACCCTGTAACATAGTTCATCCAAGTATTATGATGAAGTCTGATATGTAAAAACCATTTTCTTTATAATTGCTTTTCAAAAAGGGTGTTTATAAAAAAATTAGTACGAGTAAAAGATGCCTGACTTGATGACTGTGAAACACATTTTTTTTTTTTTTAAAGGACCAGATGGAAAGCTTTACTTGCCTTCAGATGGGTATTTTAAACCTTTTCATAAATCAACCAGAAGAAGAAGAAAAAAAGATCTAAATGTATGGTGGTTTTCTGGCTGTTAGCGTTCTGTGTTCGTTCATCATCCATCTTGAGGTAAATGTGTGGGGATATACACGTCTCTTCTTTACAAAATAGCAGCTTCCAAGATAAACCATTTTCAGGCTAAATTAGATAAAAATGAGATAAAAAAGCAGTGCGGTAACAGCAGCTGCTGCACTGAACAGACAACAGCTATTGTTATTCATGCAGCTGATCAAACAAATCCTGAAGAGAAACCACTGAGAAGGACAAAATGCAAGACTTATTCTCCAAGTAAGATTAGATAACCAGAATAAGCTCTTAGTTGCATTTCATGGTAGCACTATTTGTGCTCAAGATTACTTTTATCATATAAATAAACCTTGAACCCTTTTTGCTCCTCCAGACTTCCACAGGTGCAACAAAGCCCTGACCGCTAAAGGCCATGATGTTTCTCCCTGCGAGTGGTACCATAGGGTTTACAAGAGCCTCTGCCCAATGAGCTGGGTAAGTTTGAGGAGAAGCTGCAGAGGTTTCTGACTGGGCGGTTTGGTTTATACTCTGCTGTACTACGACTTTTGCATAATATGTAAAAAAAAAAATTCTGAATGACTAGTTCATTAGTTAACTATATGTATTTTGGGGCTTTTTAAGTACTTTAGGCTGCATGTCTTTTATCATATTTACTGTTGTGACAAAAAGTTCTCTGCTGCTGCGTGTGTTGCAGTCAAAGTTGGAAACCTCTTTTACAGTTGATGTTTTGAAACTGTTTCCTGATCACATGTAACTTGTGAGCGAATGTTTTGTCTCATCATTGTTGTTTCCAAGGTTAAGAAGTAGGAGTTAGTTTGTGACACACAGACCTTGTTTTCTCTGATGTCTCCTGCAGGTTTCTAAGTGGGACGAGCAGATAGAGAATGGAAGTTTCCCCGGAAAGATCTGAACTCAGCAGCTGTGACAGTTGGCTGCAGGACTGTTACTTGCACCTCGACCTCTGTCATGTGCCTGCAAATGTCTTTACAGCCATTGTCCTTTCATCATTATCATTGATCTTACAAACAAACTAAAAACACGCACAACTAGCACCATTTGTAATCCTAGAACACTAACGTCGGGTGATTTTTCAGCCACACGAAAGAGTGATAGTTACAAAACTCATGTTGGTGTTCTAGGGTTAAGTTCAAACATTTCTCATCTGTTATAAACTGCTCTTATAGTTTGGTTGATTTAATGGATAATGGAAGTTCATTATTGTGCTGTCTTGGATTGACTTCTGGGTCTCCAGAGAGCAATAAATTGATTTCACAAAGCAAGACTGAGTGGCTCTGTAATGAATAAGTTTCTGTGCATGTTTAGGAGAAGAGGAGAGGGGCTGGATTTATTTTTCCCTCAAGTGTTTGATGGTCTTAACTGTGTTAAAAGGTATGGAAGCTTCTTTCTGCCCCTGGAAAAGAAAAAAACTTTTTAGTCAAGTCAGAATTTCAGGTTATTGTCTAAAAATTTCATCATTTGAGTTATTTTCTCAGCATTTCAAGTTAGTAAGTTAAAATTGAGATGACACATGATACAACTCCCCAAGAAAAGTCAGTTACTAATATATTTTCTAAAGCTTTATCTGACTACACAGATGTTTGCTCACAGTGGCTTTCTTATGTATTTGTCCACTTTAGTCATAAAGTTTAGTCTGGAATAAACACTTTGCCATTAACAGGTTTTTAATTCCTGTCGCCCTCCTGTGTTAACCAGCATGGCCTTCAGCTGTCCTGTAGCCCCATTATTCTTGTGTCACAGTATAATGGGGTTACTATCAGTGATGATGTCATGAATAAGCAATTTTATTTCATCCTCTTTAAAACTTTCCTCACATGTGCTCTCTGAAAACTGAAGGGAACTTTTTTTTTTTTAACCCCCTTCTGGTTGGTGGTGGTAGTGATGAGGTCAAACGCTGATTGATTTTTTTTTTTTTTTTTTAATCTCCCTTTTTACCACAAGGTGGCACAATTAGTCCACTATTTTGCTACTCGGAATCGTGCCAAAAATGCTTGAAATAACCCTTTACATACCGTTTCAGTCAAATCTGACATGTTTTTACAATAGACAGCAGGGAAAATACCCTTAATGATGGTCTTTTAGCCTGGAATTTGATGACCTTACCTCAAGTGGCCCTTGACACAAACATAAGAGCTACAATAGGGTTACACTGTGATGCAGTGAATAGCACTATAGCCTCACAGCAAGAAGGTTCCAGGTTCGAATCCCAGCTGGGGTTTTCTGTGTGGGCTTCCTCTGTGTATTTCAGCTTCCAGCCACAGTCCAAAGACGGGTGTTCAATTAATTGGTGATTCTAAATTGGCTGTGAATGTGAGGCAGATGAAGTGCTTTGAATGGTCAGTAAGACTAGAAAAGCACTAAATGCATAAATGTGAGTATGTTTGCAAGTGCAATGTAGAAAAAAATCATTGAAAAATAAATCAATTATTGTGAGCTACCTGAGATTAAACTGATCTGAGATTAAAACATCAAAAGAGAGACTGGGGTTTATAATTTTAGATGGTAGTTATGAGGATATTTTTCATCAGTGAGAACAGTGATTAACAGTTACAGTGGTTAAACAATAAATCCCAAATGTTCCAGCCATTTTCACTTTCAATAAAAAATATAACAACTATGGTCTCTTGGGTAAAACAACTGTGTGTGAGATGTTCTCCAAAAATTGTGTTGTAAAATCTAAAAAATTGCATTCTTCCTGCTCTCCTTCCTGGATGTCAGATTTGTGCATTCTATCTCGATCTGTAGTTTAAAATTTTGTACAGACATGAGGGGAATTCTTGGCCTGAATCAAAACTGACCATACAATACAGTGAAGGCACAAACCGAATATAAGGGTTCAAATTTTGGGTCAGCGATTAAGAAAGGTTGCTGGTGCTACACCCAAATTTATGCCAGCAAACTATTTCAAGTGTGGAAACAGTAGTGGATTTCATCAGAGGTGGGTGTGTGGCGACAGCCCGGTCAACTGAACTCCTCTCGCTGTGACACAGAAAGAAGACAGAGTCAGTATGGCACAAAGATTTTGGAGGACTTGTAATGAACTGATGAGTCATAAAATTATAATTATTGTAAGAACTTTATTGGGTACATCAGTCTTAAAATACGTTTGTATAAAACACGCAAGCACCTAAAACTTACATATTATATGCTGAATATTAGTTTCCATTTATTATTTGAGTCAAAGTTTATTCACTAGAGTTTTAAAGGTGAACACAGTGCTGCAGTCCTTACAATCTTCATGTGAAACTGTCACATTTTCTTTTAGTTTATTACACATCTCATATTTACTTGGACTCTGTGTCTCGCAGATGTTTTAAAACCTGTTCCTATACTATGCAACAGTAATCTGTGGCACAGCTAAATGGGTTTATGTCCCTCCTATGATTTGATGAACTGAAGGAAAAATTCCATGAGACATAAAGAATTCATTTTTTATTATTTATAAGTCTATGACTGCCACTACTCTGTAAATACCAGCTAAATGACTCAGCAGGAGGGTTCCTATTCTGTATTAAAATACGCTTGTTTGGATCAATAGCAAATCTGAAACACGAGGTGGCAGTGTTGCACTTAGTAAAAGTCAGTAAATGCCAAACTCTAGTTAATGTACCATCCCTCCACAGTCTGTCAGATCTTAACAAGTAAAATAAATGACCTCCTAACCCTCATGACCCAGAATCTTCACATTATTAACGTATACTCACCCAGAGGCAGACAGCTCAAATGCCATGATGCCCAGGGGAGATATATGACTTTCATTATGAAGCTGTACTATTGGAATGAATGCAGAATGTGTTTTAACAAAATCTGAAATAACCAAGGCCTTCCTTTAAAAAGATATCTGGGTAGCAGCATATGACTATCAAACTCTGATGCTTCTCTTTGACTCAGAGGAGCTAAAAGAGTTTTAAATGTTAATAGTCAGCCCACTGTATAGTTTTCCAGTTTGCCTCAATCCAATAACCCAACAAAGGTATAATAGTCAATTAAAATTAAATTAAAAACTAAAATTAGTTGCGACAAACAGTTTTAAATGAAATAAACATTAAAAACTATGGTTGGAAATAACAAGAGCTTACTGAAAAAAAAATGTAATTAAGTATCATTAGCTATTGGTGCATACAGTCATGGTCAAAAGAAAGCAAGTTTGTTCAGTTCTGAGGTTTTACATATCCAGATACACTCCTACAATGGTGGGGCGTTTCCAGACTTTTCTCTCTCTCTCTCTTTTTTTTTTTTTTTTTTTTTGTGGTTTCACTAAAAGTACAAGTACCTAAATTAAAAGGGCATATTATGCATGATCATATAGGTTATATTATCGACTGATCAATTATGTAGCATCACTTAGTAAATTTATATTTTAAATTTCCAAAATAAAACAAGTAAAGGACAATCTTTGCATCCAAATATAGTGGTGCAGAAGCAGAAAGACCACGTGTCATAAAAACAAGAAAAATCAAATATTTTAGAAATCTGTTAAAAACATGTTTAAAACTAAAAAATAATTAATTTCCTGAAACAAATTAACGTTTTAAATCCAAATTTGAGCCGCCACTAGACTTCTCTGAGAAGTCCGAAATTAATCAAGCATAACATGCAACTACTAAAACTAAATTTTCTGTTCATGAATGTAAGCAAATAACTAATTTGGCATCAAACAGCTTGTGTATACTGGTGGGTTAAACGTTGCAGAAAGATCAAAATGATCTCAATAATTAGAAATACTGTTAATTTAGGACACCTGTGGCACAAACCTTACACTGGGTGGTGGTCTAATAAATTTGTTACGCACTATATATTAACACTGTAGTTCAATAAAAGCTGCATTACACCACTGGTTTTATCCACGCTCTCATCCAAATGTCACGGGCACTGTCAGATTAACAGTACTTAGTAGTAACATGGCACTGGTTGATTGGAGACACAAGAAGAGGCCAGTGCCACACTATACCCCAACAATAGACACAACCCTGGACAAGTCGGACCCTTTTGTTGGCTTCATATGTTAAAAAAAAATACTTGAATAACCAGTTTTATGTACACCTAATTAAAGAGAAATGTAAATAAATTATTATATTAGTCCAATCAAATGAACCGGTAAAAAGGTGATGATCAGTGCTGAGATCTGAGGTAGTTCCAGTTAAATGTAACATTTGATCATGTTAAAAGTCGAGAGTGAACAATGTTAGAAATAAATATACTTCCCACCTGCAGCCTTATCTGGAAATAATAAAAGAGGTAAGTTTCAGAGAATGACTCTGTGACTTCCTGACAGGGAGATTATTTTAAGATTATGAACTGATGTCTGTGGTTCTTATGAAGCTGCTATTACACGCTGTATGGAAATTTAGGAGATCTTGCACTGCAGGAGAAGAGTGACTGTGATTCACACAGGCCAGAGCTGAACAAAGAAAAATACATGTGTTTTTTATTTATTTAAGAAAATACAGTCAAACCAACAAGTTTGATGAGCCTTGTACACATCAATTTAAATAAGCGTTTAGTGTCTTGGAGTTGCTGTCCTCATATTTCTACAGCAAGGTTACGCCATAAGTTTTCTTATTTGCAGCATCACTGACAGCAGCTGTATGTGAGGTTCCTTTAAACGTGGGTGGCTTCTTCCCTTTTAGCCTTTCGAGGAATCACAACTATTTTATTTGATTTCGATGTGCTGATGTTCAGGTTCTGGGCTTTCAGTGCCTTAAGGGCTTGTTAAAAATATTCTTTGTGCTTCTAACACCCCACTTCTCTGTGCCAGCATCTCAACTTTGCTGCTGAAAAAGAAAAGAAAATCTGCAGCATCTCCTCTGGAGATTTGACCTGAGTGAGAAAATCATACGACATCTGAGAAATCACACGTACACAGGGGCACCGAGACAGAGGAAAAGGAAGTGATGAAAGCTCTGACTATTGTTGCGAGATGTTTCTGTCATTTCAGAGCTTTTAATACAGACTTACATTAATTTCCTGCACACTTGCGCTAACCACTTCTTCCCTAATCCGTACCCTGAACTGAAATCAAGTCTTCACCTTAAAACTTAATGATTTATGTTATCAGAACTTGCTTTTCTTCCCCTAAAGGATGTTGACTCCACCACAAATGTGTGTGTGCTTCCTCAGTATTGCTAATGGTTTAAAAGCATCAACTTGTGTTTTTAAATTTGTCTTCTATCAGACTATTTATTTCAGTTTTGTTTAAACAGTGTTATCCTGTAATACGGTTCATATGAAAAGTAGAAGTAATGAAACACTATCATCATTTCTCATTTCTGTAAAGTAGCCTACAGCACCTCTTAGAAAATTTGCTTTCAGAGTTACAGCATATAATGTAATATATACACTCACTGGCTACTTCATTAGGTACACTTTGTTCATACAAATATCCAATCAGCCAATCACATGGCAGCAACTCAATTCATTTAGTCATGTAGACATGATCAAGACGACCTGCTGAAGTTCAAACTGAGCATCAAAATGGGAAAGAAAGGTGATTTAAATGACTTTGAACATGTTGGTGATAGGCAGACTGCTCTGAGTATTTTAGAAACTGTTGATCTGTTGGGGTTTTCCCCACACAATCATCTCTAGGGTTTGTAAAGAATGGTCTGAAAAAGAGAAAATATCCAGTGAGCAGCAGTTCTCTGGGTGCAAATGTCTTGCTGAGGCCAGAGGTCAGAGGAGAATGACCACTCATTACAGCAAGATATGCAGAAGGGCATCCCTGAATGCACAACATGTCAGAACTTGAAGCAGATGGGCTATGACAGCAGAAGACCACACCGGGTGCCACTCCTGTCAGGAAAGAGCATGAAAGTGAGGCCACAGTTCACACGGGCTCACCAAAACTGGACAGCTAAAGTTTGACCCTAATTGGGTCACACAGTAGGACCATGATGCCAAGCACAGCAGCAAATGTACAACAGAATGGTTGAAATAGAAAAGCATCAAGCTGATGCAATGACCCAAAATCCAGATCTAAACCTGAATGAAATGCTGTGGTGGGACCCTTAGAGAGCTGTGCATAAATGAATGCCTGCAAACCTCAATGAACTGAAGCAAAGCTGTAAAGAAGTGAGGCAATATTTCCTGACAATGATGCAAGAGACTGATCCAGGAAAACAAAACAACAGCTGCTGAAAGTGTTTCTACAGGCTGAAGGATGAAGGGGGTACCATATTTTTCGGACCATAAGGCGCACTATCAATGAACGGGTCTATTTTCACACATAAGGCGCACCGGGTTCAACTCATTCACAGTAACTCAGAATATTGTTCAGTTGTAACAAATACAGAAAAATACCCTCACATTTTAAATTCCTCATCTTCAGTGTCTGAGTTGAAGAGTTGGGAGATTTCGGCATCAAGCATGCTGGGCTCCCTCTCGTCATTATCCGAGTCAGTCTCGTTGTTACTGTTTTGTTTTTGTTGCGGCACACAGCAACCATTTAATTGTTAATAAAAGGGCAACTTTTGCTGGCAATCTCTCGCCATCTTCTTCAACGTCTTAACAGACGCTGCAATATATTCTTTATTAATGAAGGTAAGAACAAGTAATTTCTTCATTTTCTATATAAGCCCTTCCTAAATCCTGTGCGCCTGTCTATTTACTGATATCAGCAAAGAAAAATATTTAAAAAACAACAACAACACCTGAAACCTGAAAACTCAGCTGTCACCGTGTTTTGTGTACGTACAGTGCTCGTACTGCGTCCCTTCATACGCTGTGGCATCGCCCGGACCTCTCTTGGGCACAGAGGAAAACAGCACACACACACCCCCCCGGGCCTCGATTCGTCCTTTAGCAACTTTTGAGACAGCCAACAGCGAATTTTGTTGCACAAAAGTTGGCAACAGCGCCGGCCGCTGATCGCTAGATTACACATAAATATCCGGGGCAGTATAGATGAAAATAGGCCAGGAACATGCAGAATAAAATCCATCATAGTTTTCTGCGGTTTACTGCATACGGTTTCTATTTCTGGAACAATGCTTCCACTTCATTTTGAATTTATCTTCGGCGGTTTTGGCTGCTTTCCACACCTGCTGCACTGCACTCACAGCTTGTTCCTGTCTAATATCGTCAGTAGAGTCATTTTGTGAATCGATGATGGACTGTTTTAGAGAATTCAATGAGGCCTTTGAACTGATCCGCCAGACGGGAGGAAATATCGCTGCAGACCACGCAATGGTGCAGTGGTGTGGATTCCTCGGCCAAGGGTCAGACGGCAGCGCTCAACTATTTGAAAACCGTACGCTGGGTGTCACCCCCCCCTGTTGTACGCTCTGGAAAATGTCGATATTTATTAAGCATCTCTTACCAAAGTCGCATTAAAACGTTTCGACATATTTTTGAGCGCAGTGTACCACATAAAATTGTTTCAAGGTCAGTAAGCACAACAAGAATTCACACATAAAGCGCAAACAGCAGCTGGCTATGTGGATGTTGCAGGTCCCAACTGACACAGGGACTCCGGTAACAAAAAGAGTGTCTGTAAAGCAATTGTAGAGTGGAAGAGTAAGAAGCACACCAACACTCATGTCTTTCTCCAGACTGTGTATATTAAAAATTTTGTTTCAACTCATTTACAATACATTTCAATGCTTTAAATGTCCAGTACAAACCATCAAAATAGATAAAGTCAAAATAGAGTGGCATTCTGCTTTCATTCATTTCTTATTACCCAGAACTAGATGCAATTACAACTTTTTCATCTCCAGATGACTCTTAGAAATGCTGGTAAACAATGCATATATATTGCAGTTTTAATGTACTATAGGTTCCTATTTAAATAGTGCAGAACTCAGTGCATCACCTGTTCTTCCACATAAGCATGTTTAGCTTATTTATAATTGGACTTAGCTCTTTGAAATTTTACTTAACTATAAACTCTCTTGGTTGTAACATACTTCTCTAATACATAAAGTTAACACTAACAGTCTGGCATTAACACAACAATACTGATAATCTGGAACTATGCATCATTCTGTGCTTATAAAACTCATCAAGCCACATCAGGAATTACACAAAGTAGATTGGGAGACATTTACATATGAATGAGGTGATCAATATGATAATTTCGGTTCTTTTAATCACATTTTAAGCGTGAATTCGACATCGAGAGGAAAATGCTCATTATTGCGAGAAAGACGATCATTAACGCGATCGCAGCTCAACGCTGCTCAATAAAACAGTCATCGCAAGTCACGCCAATCATCCTACGCAGTGACTAAGCAATCTGAGCATGATGAACAGCTTAAGGCTTTAACTCACAGTTGTTTCAACTGAATACCGACCTGTAAAGCAATTGTAGAGTGGAAGAGTAAGAAGCACACCAACACTCATGTCTTTCTCCAGACTGTGTATAAGCGCGAGCAGGAAGTTGCACCAGCTTATGCAGCCGGGACTGAGAGGTGCACAAAGGTTCCACTCCTTTCAAACAGGACTACTTATGCAAAGTAAACAATTCTAAACTCAACACTCATGTAGGATAATAGGGAACACTTATTAAGTGACATTTAAAATTGCAACTTTTAAACACTAATGTGGTTACATCATTTAGATGGACCACATGGAGATGTTGCAGGGGGCATCCCTCATGACTGAGGGCCCTCGTCTGTGTGGTAATGACTGGGTTTTTCAACAGGACAATGCTGCAGTTCACAATGCCCGCCTGATACTTCTTCCAGGACTTCTTCCAGGAGAATAACATCACTCTTTTGAACCATCCTGCATGTTCCCCTGATCTAAATCCGATTGAGAACATTTGAGGATGGATGGCAAGGGAAGATTACAAAAATGGACATCAGTTCCAGACAGTGGAAGCCCTTCGTGAAGCCATCTTCAACACTTGGAGCAACGTTCCCACTAGCCTCCTGGAAACACTGGCATCAAGCATGCCTAAACGATTTTTTGAAGTGATCAACAAGAATGGTGGAGCTACTCATTACTGAGTCCTTTTTTTGACACTTTGATTTCTGTTTTGGGGGGGGTTTCGGATTTTTTTTGAGTTATGGTCTTAAATTGCCGATTTCTTCTTTTAGCATTGTGAAGCTCTACTTAGAACCTTCTTAAGATCCAATAGTGCAAAATGCAAATTCTTGCAATTTTTTAACTGGTCTTAAGATTTTGATCAGGAGTGTATAATAATAATAATAATCATCTGGTCCTCAGCAGGGTTTAAAATCAGGAAAATACAACCCCAGATGAAGCGCAACACATGATATATTGCACCATGTTATTATTTATTTAAGAAATGCCAAGACAAAAATGCAGAAGCTGTGTGCAAAAAACAAAGTACCCCACATCCTTCATCCTTCAGCCTGTAGAAACACTTTCAGCAGCTGTTGTTTTGTTTTCCTGGATCAGTCTCTTGCATCATTGTCAGGAAATATTGCCTCACTTCTTTACAGCTTTGCTTCAGTTCATTGAGGTTTGCAGGCATTCATTTATGCACAGCTCTCTAAGGGTCCCACCACAGCATTTCATTCAGGTTTAGATCTGGACTTTGGGTCATTGCATCAGCTTGATGCTTTTCTTTTTCAACCATTCTGTTGTACATTTGCTGCTGTGCTTGGCATCATGGTCCTACTGTGTGACCCAATTAGGGTCAAACTTTAGCTGTCCAGTTTTGGTGAGCCCGTGTGAACTGTGGCCTCACTTTCATGCTCTTTCCTGACAGGAGTGGCACCCGGTGTGGTCTTCTGCTCTCATAGCCCATCTGCTTCAAGTTCTGACATGTTGTGCATTCAGGGATGCCCTTCTGCATATCTTGCTGTAATGAGTGGTCATTCTCCTCTGACCTCTGGCCTCAGCAAGGCATTTGCACCCAGAGAACTGCTGCTCACTGGATATTTTCTCTTTTTCAGACCATTCTTTACAAACCCTAGAGATGATTGTGTGGGGAAAACCCCAACAGATCAACAGTTTCTAAAATACTCAGAGCAGTCTGCCTATCACCAATATGTTCAAAGTCATTTAAATCACCTTTCTTTCCCATTTTGATGCTCAGTTTGAACTTCAGCAGGTCGTCTTGATCATGTCTACATGACTAAATGAATTGAGTTGCTGCCATGTGATTGGCTGATTTGATATTTGTATGAACAAAGTGTACCTAATGAAGTAGCCAGTGAGTGTATATATTACATTATATGCTGTAACTCTGAAAGCAAATTTTCTAAGAGGTGCTGTAGGCTACTTTACAGAAAAGAGAAATGATGATAGTGTTTGTCTGTGTAGATTCTCAGTTATCCAGGTCATAGTAGTCTCTGGAGCTTGAAAAAGGCGACTGGACTTCTTTTTGTTTCTTGAAGACGTTTCACGTTTCATGTGTTCAAGCACATGATCAATAGAGGGTCATAACCACCTCCAGGGGACTACGCCCACAGGGGTTTAAATACCTGGGTCTCTCCACCATTTGGTTGAGAACTGAAGAAGCCTTTCGGATGAGAGGTGAAACGTCTTCAAGAAACAAAAAGAAGTCCAGTCGCCTTTTTCAAGCTCCAGAGACGATGATAGTGTTTCATTACTTCTACTTTTCATATGAAC
The DNA here is from genome assembly GCF_007364275.1 of Archocentrus centrarchus. NCBI lineage: Eukaryota > Metazoa > Chordata > Actinopteri > Cichliformes > Cichlidae > Archocentrus > Archocentrus centrarchus. Next base: position 26,125,175 of record NC_044361.1, read on the forward strand.
CGTATTACAGGATAACACTGTTTAAACAAAACTGAAATAAATAGTCTGATAGAAGACAAATTTAAAAACACAAGTTGATGCTTTTAAACCATTAGCAATACTGAGGAAGCACACACACATTTGTGGTGGAGTCAACATCCTTTAGGGGAAGAAAAGCAAGTTCTGATAACATAAATCATTAAGTTTTAAGGTGAAGACTTGATTTCAGTTCGGGGTACGGATTAGGGAAGAAGTGGTTAGCGCAAGTGTGCAGGAAATTAATTTAAGTCTGTATTAAGAGCTCTGAAATGACAGAAACATCTCGCAACAATAGTCAGAGCTTTCATCACTTCCTTTTCCTCTGTCTCGGTGCCCCTGTGTACGTGTGATTTCTGAGATGTCGTATGATTTTCTCACTCAGGTCAAATCTCCAGAGGAGATGCTGCAGATTTTCTTTTCTTTTTCAGCAGCAAAGTTGAGATGCTGGCACAGAGAAGTGGGGTGTTAGAAGCACAAAGAATATTTTTAACAAGCCCTTAAGGCACTGAAAGCCCAGGACCTGAACATCAGCACATCGAAATCAAATAAAATAGTTGTGATTCCTCGAAAGGCTAAAAGGGAAGAAGCCACCCACGTTTAAAGGAACCTCACATACAGCTGCTGTCAGTGATGCTGCAAATAAGAAAACTTATGGCGTAACCTTGCTGTAGAAATATGAGGACAGCAACTCCAAGACACTAAACGCTAATTTAAATTGATGTGTACAAGGCTCATCAAACTTGGTGGTTTGACGGTATTTTCTTAAATAAATAAAAAACACATGTATTTTTCTTTGTTCAGCTCTGGCCTGTGTGAATCACAGTCACTCTTCTCCTGCAGTGCAAGATCTCCTAAATTTCCATACAGCGTGTAATAGCAGCTTCATAAGAACCACAGACATCAGTTCATAATCTTAAAATAATCTCCCTGTCAGGAAGTCACAGAGTCATTCTCTGAAACTTACCTCTTTTATTATTTCCAGATAAGGCTGCAGGTGGGAAGTATATTTATTTCTAACATTGTTCACTCTCGACTTTTAACATGATCAAATGTTACATTTAACTGGAACTACCTCAGATCTCAGCACTGACCCTCACCTTTTTACCGGTTCATTTGATTGGACTAATATAATAATTTATTTACATTTCTCTTTAATTAGGTGTACATAAAACTGGTTATTCAAGTATTTTTTTTTTTAACATATGAAGCCAACAAAAGGGTCCGACTTGTCCAGGGTTGTGTCTATTGTTGGGGTATAGTGTGGCACTGGCCTCTTCTGGTGTCTCCAATCAACCAGTGCCATGTTACTACTAAGTACTGTTAATCTGACAGTGCCCGTGACATTTGGATGAGAGGGTGGATAAAACCAGTGGTGTAATGCAGCTTTTATTGAACTACAGTGTTAATATATAGTGTGTAACAAATTTATTAGACCACCACCCAGTGTAAGGTTTGTGCCACAGGTGTCCTAAATTAACAGTATTTCTAATTATTGAGATAATTTTGATCTTTCTGCAACGTTTAACCCACCAGTATACACAAGCTGTTTGATGCCAAATTAGTTATTTGCTTACATTCATGAACAGAAAATTTAGTTTTAGTAGTTGCATGTTATGCTTGATTAATTTCGGACTTCTCAGAGAAGTCTAGTGGCGGCTCAAATTTGGATTTAAAACGTTAATTTGTTTCAGGAAATTAATTATTTTTTAGTTTTAGTTTTAGTTTTTTAGTTTTTCTGAAAGTGCTGTAACTAAGTTTAAGGATCTAATTCCTTCATTGTTATGCTCTTCAGTGCCATGTGCCAACACAGTGCAGAGCAGCTACCTAAACTCTGCTCCCAGTGAGGTCGATTATCTCATCAATAGTTTTACATCCTCACTGCATATAACTTTGGGTACTGTGGCTCCTCTGAAAAGGAAAGCTTCAAATCAGAAGTGCCTGACTCCGTGGTATAATTCACAAACGCACAGCTTAAAGCAGATAACCTGTAAGCTGGAGAGGGAATGGCGTCTCACTAAATTAGAAGATGCTCATTTAGCCTGGAAAAAGAGTTTGTTGCTCTATAAAAAAGCCCTCCGTAAAGCTAGGACATCTTACTACTCATCATTAATTGAAGAAAATAAGAACAACCCCAGGTTTCTTTTCAGCACTGTAGCCAGGCTGACAAAGAGTCAGAGCTCTGTAGAGCCGAGTATTCCTTTCACGTTAACTAGTAGTGACTTCATGGATTTCTTTACAAATAAAATTTTAGACATTAGAGAAAAAATTATTCATAACCATCTCAAAGATTATTCTTCATGTTCGGCTGCTTTCAGCACTGCTGGTATTTGTTTAGACTCTTTTGCTCCAGTTGATCTTTCTGAGTTAACTTCAATAGTTACTTCCTCCAAACCAGCAACATGTTTGTTAGATCCCATTCCTACTAGACTGTTCAAAGAAGTCTTTCCAATTATTGATGCTTCAATCTTAAAAGTGATCAATCAGTCTTTATTAGTTGGCTATGTACCACAGACCTTCAAGGTAGCTGTAATTAAACCTCTGCTTAAAAAGCCATCACTTGACCCAGCTGTCTTAGCTAATTATAGGCCAATCTCCAACCTTCCTTTTCTCTCAAAGATTCTTGAAAGAGTTGTTTTAAAACAGCTAACTGATCATCTGCAGAGGAACGGTTTATTTGAAGAGTTTCAGTCAGGTTTCAGAATTCATCACAGTACAGAAACAGCATTAGTGAAGGTTACAAATGATCTTCTTACAGCCTCTGACAGTGGACTCATCTCTGTTCTAGTCCTGTTGGACCTCAGTGCAGCTTTTGATACTGTTGACCATAACATTTTATTACAAAGATTAGAGCTTGCTATAGGTATTAAAGGTACTGCACTGCAGTGGTTTGAATCATATTTATCTCATAGACTCCAATTTGTTCATGTAAATGGGGAGTCTTCTTCACACACTAAGGTTAATTATGGAGTTCCACAGGGTTCTGTGCTAGGACCAATTTTATTTACATTATACATGCTTCCCTTAGGCAGTATTATTAGAAAGCACTGCATCAATTTTCATTGTTATGCAGATGATATTCAGCTTTACCTATCAATGAAGCCAGATGACACACATCAATTAGTTAAACTGCAGGAATGTCTTAAAGATATTAAGGCCTGGATGACCTCTAATTTCCTGCTTCTAAATTCAGATAAAACTGAAATTCTTGTTCTCGGCCCCACAAATCTTAGAAACATGGTTTCTAACCAGATACTTACTCTGGATGGCATTACTTTGGCCTCCAGTAACACTGTGAGAAATCTTGGAGTCATTTTTGACCAGGATATGTCCTTCAATGCACATATTAAACAAATATGTAGGACCGCTTTTTTGCATTTGCGCATATTTCTAAAATTAGAAACATCCTTTCTCAGAGTGATGCTGAAAAGCTAATTCATGCATTTATTACTTCTAGGGTGGACTATTGTAATTCATTATTTTCAGGCTGTCCTAAAAGCTTCCTGAAAAGCCTTCAGCTGATCCAAAATGCTGCAGCTAGAGTACTGACAGGGACTAGAAAGAGAGAGCAGATTTCTCCCATACTGGCTTCTCTTCATTGGCTCCCTGTTAAATCTAGAATAGAATTTAAAATTCTTCTCCTCACATACAAGGTCTTGAATAATCAGGCACCATCTTATCTCAAAGACCTCATAGTACCATATCACCCCAATAGAGCACTTCGCTCTCAGACTGCTGGCTTACTTGTGGTTCCTAGGATACTTAAGAGTAGAATGGGAGGCAGAGCCTTCAGCTTTCAGGCGCCTCTTCTGTGGAACCAGCTTCCAGCTTGGATTCGGGAGACAGACACCCTCTCTATTTTTAAGATTAGGCTTAAAACTTTCCTTTATGATAAAGCTTATAGTTAGGGCTGGATCAGGTGACCCTGAACCATCCCTTAGTTATGCTGCTATAGGCCTAGTCTGCTGGGGGGTTCACATAATGCACTGTTTCTTCTCATTCACCTTATTTACTTTGTTTATACTCCACTCTGCATCTAATCATTAATTGATATTAATCTCTGGCTCTCTTCCACAGCATGTCTTTCTCTCCCCTCAGCCCAACCGGTCGCGGCAGATGACTGCCCCTCCCTGAGCCTGGTTCTGCTGGAGGTTTCTTCCTGTTAAAGGGAGTTTTTCCTTTCCACTGTCGCCAAGTGCTTGCTCATAGGGGGTCGTTTTGACTGTTGGGTTTTCTCTGTATTATTGTAGGGTCTTTACCCACAATACAAAGCGCCTTGAGGCGACAGTTTGTTGTGATTTGGCGCTATATAAATAAAATTGAATTGAATTGAATTGAATTGAATTTTAAACATGTTTTTAACAGATTTCTAAAATATTTGAGTTTTCTTGTTTTTATGACACGTGGTCTTTCTGCTTCTGCACCACTATATTCGGATGCAAAGATTGTCCTTTACTTGTTTTATTTTGGAAATTTAAAATATAAATTTACTAAGTGACGCTACATAATTGATCAGTCGATAATATAACCTATATGATCATGCATAATATGCCCTTTTAATTTAGGTACGTGTACTTTTAGTAAAACCACTTTTTCCTCTTTTCACCGGCGCCGTTTGTTCACCCATCTCCCTGACCCCCCTCCTTCTCCAGCTGAGCGGAAGCGCTGTTTCTTCTGAAAAGCGTGGGCCGGTCGGGAAACTTTACGCATCGCGACGCTTTCGTCAAGAGTGAGTAAGAGAAGGCAACGTGCCTCTGATCATGTACAGCTTTCTATAAAACACCCCGATAGCAAGGCGGATTTAATTTTGAAGATACAGAGGGTGATGTAGACACGACTTGTTTTTCTTCTACTGGATACATAAAGGCTTACCCAACATAACGGTAAAACTTTTACCTTTAAACTTACTATCCTTATTCATTGATGTAGTTAAAGAGTTTCATGTTAATTTGAGTGAACTTAATTCTTATAGTGATGCTGCCAATACAAAAGAGTTAAAATAGCGTGATATATATAAAACTTTTAAAAACTATAATCCACTGTCATCTAGGGCTGCAACTATCGATTGTTTTAGTAATGAGTTATATTAACTGCAGATGTTTCACTGTGTGAAACAAACAGCAGTGGATGGAGCAGCTACAAAGTTCTCTTCATGTTGACACTTGCTGATCAGGTGGTTGATGAAAGGCCTCCACCTGTTTATCAGTAAAGGTTTTAATGGTGGTTACAGGCAGGGTTCTAAATTAACTTTTTTGATCACCAGCCAATGTGGCTGGTAACTCTCTAAAGTTACCGGCCAATCAGAATTTCCACTAGCCAAATTTTCTTTTTTCTTTTCTCTGTCCTCATCATCACCTGCCTTGTTCCTCTTCTTTCCCCCAGCTCATACCTGCTTCGAGTTCATCTACAGTCAGGGGCGCAGCTTTAAACTTTCTGAGGTGTATGCGGACACATTTTTAGCCCCCCCCCCCCCCCCCCCCCCCCCCCCCCCGAGGGGCGGGGGTGGTAATACTAATTAGCAAGCTAATACTAACCGCTAAAAGCTGCTCCTGCTTGATAATTGAGGGAAGGGGCCTACACATGTAATCAGAAAGCACATCTAAATCCTAATCACAGTCTTCGTGAACCTGTAGTTCCATTTCTTGAGGTGCGTGTCATTTTTCTTAAAGGCCTTTCACAGCTCCACTGGTGCTGAAAACTAATGTTTGACTATGGCTTTCTGAATACAGCTATCGATTATTTTAGGAATCGAGTATTGTATCGATTAATCCATTAATTAATCAAGTAATAGGATAAGAAATAATTTTTCATACTAACAATTCATCTGCCCATTTTAACCTCCATACTGCAGTTTTTCTCTATGTCACGTGTCAGACTCAAGGTCTGCGGGCCACTTCCGGCCCACGATCTAATTTTACACGGCCAGCAAGATGATTTCATATAGCTATTATTAATAGCCCGCGGGCAAATGTGCTCCCACCACTTATACTACAAATTCGAGGCACTGCAACAGCTGCCGGCAGGCCAAGAACTGTGTGCTAACCCGTTTTCCCTATTGCCGATTGATCAGTGATCAGTGGATAAAACATCGGTCAGCACTTTTTACAGTGACATTTAAGCTGCCTGACTCCCCAAAAATAACCCAACGAAAAGTGGAAAACAGGGATTTTCCAATCAGGTGGGAGGCAAAAGACCTGAACGCTGACATCGCAGGTAAACCATCTGTCTCTTTTCCTCACTTGCGCTACGGGGAAAAGAGCGAATTGGTGGGACAGATACGGGAAAAGATGAAGAGGAGACCTGCACAGGTGAGCTGACAGTCCATCACTGCGTCACACAGCAGGAAACGCTGCAGCAAAGTCCTGAAGACAGAACGCGTCATAAACACTGAAACACAGACATATAAGAGGCAAAGGTTTAAATCACAGCAGTTTCAGTCTTTTCTGGAGTAAATAGTTTCTGAATTTGGTGACACGCCTTATTACACAGGTGCGATGAGCTGCCTGAGGAAATCTGTCAGTTCATAGAAAGTGCAGGAAAAGCCTCAGCAGGGCTCCGGGATGAAAGGTGGCTGTGAGAGTCGGCTTTTCTCATGAAGCATCATAATGCTTCCCTGCAGCTTTGGGGACTGGACCGCGTGAGTCTCCACCGCTGTGTTTGCAGCTGCGCTATTTGCTGATAAACTGGAAACACTGCGCAGTTTATGCAGCGTTTTTCCGACTGTGAAGCGCAGAAATTCACATTTCAATTTTTACCTGAAAAATTTGCAACTTTTCATCAGTTTGAAATATATTCATTTTTCCTGGCGTGATTTTTGAAGAATAATATAATTTTATATTTTATTTAATGTGTTGAGGGAAAAAGCTGCTGTATTCTGGCCATTCAAATTTATTTTACTGATTCAAATAATTATTTTTAATCCTGTTCGGCCCGCGACTCAGAATGTGTCTTCAATTTTGGCCCGTCCTGTGACTGACACCCCTGCTCTGTGTGAAACAAACAGCGGTGGATGGAGCAGCTACAAAGTTCTCTACAAACAATCGCACAAACCAAACCACCAGATTGAGGTTATAGTGATCGTTCTGGCAGCTACAGCTGATGTAAGGAAAAAATAGCAGCACATTCTCTGCACAGCCAGTAAAACCACACAGACAATGGAGGCGTGGAAAAAACTTGTCAGCGATGATCCACTCCTGTTAAATCATGCCTGAAATTTTCATGATCTTCGTTTTTCTTCTTACTTCTCCTCATTCATGCTGGTTGTCATTTCGATTTCTGCAGCCGCGAAATCAAGTGCGCATGACCTTAGGGACACCAAACGTGCACATTGTGAACTTTCCCTGCGCTGTGGTAGATTGTAACTTGCAGTGAAATAATACAGGGGTTAAAAGCAGCGATCTAGCCGGTGCGGAGTCCGCGGGGTGGGCTCCTGTTTGCTAAATGCAGAGACAGCAGAGCTCCGAAAGTGAAGTGTCTCAGCCCGGCGGGGCGCCTTGCAAACAACCGCTAGCTAGAACCCCCCCCCCCACACACACACACACACACAAAACGCACCATCCGCATTAGGGTTTAATATTTTTCCCGAAAATGACATGAATCAAATCCAGGGAAATGACGAGCCATTTCCCGGGAATCCCGGGAAAAAGTTTATTTATTTTTTTATTTTAATTAGGCCTTCTGTAGCCTGTGTCGGCCTTAACCTATTGTGATATTGTAGAGGTAGCTTTCCAGCTATGTCCTGTTATGTCCAGTAGGGGGTAACGTCGGCTTGATTAATGCAATAAAACCTACATCTCGACATTCGAGTGCTCGAGCTATGCGGTGTTGTATCGTTCCTCAACACTCCCGTAACAAATATTATTCGAATATTCCTCCATTGTACATGGAATTATAACAAGCTATTTTACAACTGCTGGTGCAAAACAATACGGTTCATCTCCACACAGCATTGATAAAGGCTCAGCCACGCTGTCGTGGCGACATCTGTTGCGCTATATCTCCACCAGTGGAACGCTGTAATAGTCATTGAAAAGTTAACTACCGTACTTCACTATAATATGGCATAACACAGGGCCTTGAGTAATGCACTACGACTTGGTCATTGCCATTCTGGCAACAGCAAATTTATAACACCGTGTCTGAGGGTTAAAGTAGGTTCGCTGTGAATCGTCTTTTGAAAAACTGGCCAATCCTTATAGCCTAAAAAATATACATTTTACTCAACTCCATTTTAAAAGCGAAATATGTTAAAGCAATCTATTTCATGATAATTTCTTCACACATTAGGCCCGTATCCTAATTCATGATAGTAAGCGGCTGCAAACGAGGAAAAGAAACACTCGAAGTTAAACAGATATTTCTTTATTGTTCAGGGCAGGCATATTTTATAGGCTATATAATGCAATATAACAATATATAATAATATAAAATTATATAATACAAAATACCTTAGGGTAAACACATTGCCTACGATTTCAACAAATTAAAGAGGAAAAAAGTACAATTGTGTAATACCTCTATTTAGGGCTGCAACGATTCATCGATTAACTCGATTAATTCGATTCTAAAAAATTATCGACACAAATTTACTGTGTCGATGCTTCGTTTAAACTCTGCAGCGCTCAGCTGTCTCGGTGTAAGCAGCGCTCCTCACTAGCACTAGTGCTCCGTCGCCTTTTTGTGGGTTTATTGGTGGCTGGCAAACCAACATAGAACTGCATTACCGCCACCTACTGGACTGGAGTGTGAATCACGCGCACACACACACAGATTCTAAAAAGCTCTCCGTCGCTGCGATGGATTTCCTTTAACACAGAGTGGATCATCGCTAGAGTTGCCACCTGTCTCGTAAAATACAGAACCCCGTATGTTACGGGACTCCGCGGAATACGGCTCCGTAACATGCGGGGTTCCGTACTTTACCGGACGGGTGGCAACTATCGCTGACATGCATTTCCACGCCTCCACTGCTCTCTGTGTGTCTGTGTGTGTTGTGCTCGCTGACAATTTCAGCTGTTATTTTTGTCTTTACTTCAGCTGTAGCTAGCACAACTGGTTTGCTAGAGCGCCGGCCATTAGCACTAGCGATGGTTCGGTACCGGAAGGCCCGCCCCCCAGGACCGGGAGGCTCCGTCAAAAATTTTTTTTTTTAATCCCTTATTAGTGACTAAATATAGACCTGCAGTAGAAACGTATTTTTGAGATTGCTTGTGAATACAAAGCATTACAACATTACTCACACATGCACCATGGCTCCCACAGCCACTAGTTTTTCAAAACACTCATAGCAGGCAGCGGTTTTAACTGCGCAAGCGCAAAGAGACGGTGAGCTCAAGTAGTGCAAAAGGAAACGTTTTTCCAGCGTCCAAAACAGCAGCTTTTTCTTTTAGTAACCAGCATTAAAATCTTTACTGGGAAACAGCTGGAGGTCCTTCATCAAGCACCTGATCAGCAAGTGTTAAGGTGAAGAAAAGAGAACTTTGTAGCTGCTCCATCCACCGCTGTTTGTTCACACGGCGAAAAACTGCAGTACGGAAGTTAAAATATGCAGATAAACTGTTAATAAAAAAAGTATTTCTTATCCGATTACTCGATTAATCGATGGAATAATCGATAGAATACTCGATTACTAAAATAATCGTTTTATGCAGCCCTACCTCTATTAAAACGCTTGAGATGAAGGCTGAAGCCAGTCTTAAACGGAGGCTGAACGTGCCTGAAATGAAGAATAATGCCTTTCGCATTAAACGAACACTTCTCTCAATATTTCCTTAAATTTAACATTCTGAAGCTTTCTTTTCTTTCTGAAAGTCAAATCAACGCGCGCGACTTTTTTCCCGGTTTCCCGTCTAACGTTTCCCGGGAAACGGGAAATGGTTCTGATCGCATTTCCCGGGAATCCCGGATCCCGGGATTAAACCCTAATCCGCATCCTCTCAACGTTTACTGTGTTCATGTGTGCAGATCACTTATTCATGGACTTATAAAATACAAGACTTCTATGACATAACTTACCGACTGTCTTTAAATGGGACAGGAGGAGGGGAGGTGAAGGAGCGCAGGGGCGCCTAATCAGCACAGCGCCTCTGTTATTGATCATGTCATATGCACAGCTGTTAAATACAGAAAATGCAACTAGAGAAATATTTTCCCAAATCGTTTTGGCGCCCCCCTCTTGTGCGGCGCCCCTATGCATTGCATATAGTGCATACCCCCTTTTTGCGTCACTGTCTACAGTGCAAGTAATCCCAGAAAGACGTATGATGGCTGGAATATATGGACATATGGACGTTTTCGATGAGTCTGGTGAGCAATGGACAACGTATATTGAACGTTTTGAGCATTATTTGGTGGCTAATGACATTCACGAGGCTAAGAAAGTTTCAGTACTGTTCAGTGTGATGGGACCTAAAATGTATGGACTGCTTCGTAGCTTAGTAGCTCCCGTGGCACCTGGCACAATGACTTACGAACAGGTTGTAACTGTGCTTAATGATCGCTTCACACCAAAACCGCTTGTTATAGCCGAGAGGTTCAGGTTCCACAAGCGAAATCAGGGGGAAGGAGAAACGGTAGCACAGTATGTAGCAGTGCTCAAGAAGCTATCGGAACACTGTGAGTTCGGGGCTTACCTAGAGGACGCTCTGAGGGACAGATTTGTTTGCGGATTGAAATGCGAAGCTGTGCAGAAATGCCTTCTGACTGAGGAAAACCTCAAGTTCAAGAAAGCAGTTGAAATTAGCGGACCAAGACGGCGGCTAGAGAGTAAGACGTGTCCCGCTCGGTCTCTGCTGTATCTCACTTTCCTACCTCAGTTCTGCTTAACCCTCTTATTTACCACCTACTATTGACACTATAACCACTTCTAATAGTAGCTGTGTCTGATTTGGAGATGTCTTCTAAGGCGACGAAGCAGAGCAAGAAGGAGCAGGCTACCTCACCTGATGCCCAGGATCAGCAGGTTAGCTTTGCTCAGCTAACCGCACTTCTCGAAGAACATCGCAATGCTATCTGCGCGGACCACAGACTTGCACTCTCCACGCTGGAGTCCAAGATGGACCAATTGCAGCTTACGGTAACTGACCATGGTCAAAAAATTGCCTCATTCGAAGCCAACTCGAACTCGCTGGATAAACGGGTTCGGACGTTGGAAGCGACATGCTACGAGCTGACACAGGTTAATGCTAAGCTGCACGCTAAAATGATTGATTTGGAATCTCGCAGTAGACGCAATAATATCTGTGTTGTTGGTGTGCCAGAGTCTGCTGAAGGTCAACGCCCTACCGCTTTTTTCGCTGATTTACTGTCAGAGGTATTTTGGGGATGTGCTCGCTTCTCCGCCAAAGATAGATGGGCTCTGGCTAACAGGTCTCAGAACACTAACAAGCCCAGGGCTGTTATCATCAGGTTGCATCACTTCCAAGTTAAGGAGAACATCATCCGTGAAGCTCGCTCTCGGACAGGTAATCTGCAATACCGCGGACGCCCTATCGCTATTTATGAGGATTATGCCCCTGAGGTCCTTGAACACCGAGCCGCATATAGGGATGTGCTTAAGAAGCTGTACGATGTGGGCCATCGCCCGGTGTTACGCTTCCCAGCTAGACTTTTCATCTCTTCTCCTGGTGGCGACAAGAAGAGACTCAATTCGGTTGCTGAAGCAGATGATTTTCTCAGATTACAGCGATCCCCTGATCCATAGTGTGTTGTTTCATGAGCGTTTGAGACCTGCCATGGACTGGTGAGCCTTTGGCTGTAGACTGTTACGCAGCTAGCTGTTACGTGCGGCTGCACATTGTTTTGTCTTGACAGCTTCAAGTGACTTTTTGTTTAGGCCATCTATTATTGGTTTGCTAGTTGTCAATACTTATTGACTGGTTTTAATTTTTTTTGTTTCTAGCCTTTTCCAACAATTTTATTTATTTTTTAATACAGAGGGTTTTCCATTTGTGATCGGAGACTGAGCCTCAAGAGTGTTAGATAGGTTTAGTTTGTAGGCCTAGCCTTTTGGACTGTACAGGGGTGGGATTAGGGTATGTTTATGGTGCGTTAGAATACCATGTTGGGTTTTTGTATATGTGGGAGTGTGTGTTGTTTGGATGTATGTTTTTTTTTTTTTTTTTTTTCTTCCTGCCTTCCTTCCTTCCCGCCAGTTCACCCCTTGGCCCCCCTTCTGCCCCCCCTTTCGTTTCTGGAGGTGATCACTGTTCTGCTGACTCCCAGTCCCGCCACTTTTTCATGATATGTTAACTGGTCTCTGAGTGATCTCCTGGAATGTTAACGGCCTGAACAAAGCTATTAAAATTGGTAAGGTTTTCTCTCGACTTAAACACCTTCAGGCCGACATTATTTTTTTGCAGGAGACTCATCTCAAGGCCTCAGAGGTCCACTGCATTAAAAGGCCCTGGATGAATAATCTTTTTCACTCCAAGTACTCAATTCGGGCAAGAGGGGTGGCTATCATTATCCATAAGGATATTGATTTCGAACTGACTGACACACTTTCAGACCCCAATGGTCGTTTTGTGATCGCATCTGGTGTACTGTCGGGCCTTCCAGTAACATTGGCCTGTATTTATGCCCCTACTGGGATGACGTTGTTTTTGTTGACAATTTTTTTTTTTAGTCTCCCCAATGTAGATATGCACCATGTCATTATCGGCGGCGATTTTAATTTGGTACAGGATACGTTGTTAGATAGATCCTCCCCCAGACATGCAATTGTCTATGTCTAAATCTGCGGCCCGAGTGCTTCATTATGCTTCCCAACTTGGTCTCTCTGACCCTTGGAGAGTTGCCCACCCCCTTGATAAAACTTTTTCATTTTTTTCTGGTGTTCATCATACTTACTCAAGGATTGACTTTTTTTCTACTTGATAATAAATTGCTTCTGCAGGTTTCATCCTCGGTCTATTATCCCATCGTTATTTCAGACCATGCTCCTGTTTCTATTGACTTATGTCTTCCCACCGTCATTTTTAGCCAGAGGCATTGGAAGTTTTGCTCTTACATGTTGTCGGTAGACAACTTTAAAAAATTAATTACATCCCAAATTGATTTTTATTTTTCTGTTAATGCGTCTACTGAGGTTGGAATCCACTCTGTCTGGGAGGCCTTTAAGGCTTTTATTCGGGGTCATATTATTTCATTCATATCTCACACCAGGAGGACAGAGAGGCAGAGATTAGGGATGGCACGATACCACTTTTTTATGTCCGATACCGATACCCAGTGGCGCAAAAAGGGGGTATGCACTATATGCAATGCATAGGGGCGCCGCACAAGAGGGGGTCGCCAAAACAATTTGGGAAAATATTTCTCTAGTTGCATTTTCTGTATTGAACAGCTGTGCATATGACATGATCAATAACAGAGGCGCTGCGCTGATTAGGCGCCCCTGCGCTCCTTCACCTCCCCTCCTCCTGTCCCATTTAAAGACAGTCGGTAAGTTATGTCATAGAAGTCTTGTATTTTATAAGTCCATGAATAAGTGATCTGCACACATGAACACAGTAAGCGTTGAGAGGATGCGGATGGTGCGTTTTGTGTGTGTGTGTGTGTGTGGGGGGGGGGGGGGGTGTTCTAGCTAGCGGTTGATCGCAAGGCGCCACGCCGGGCTGAGACGCTTCACTTTCGGAGCTCTGCTGTCTCTGCTGGTCAGGTTGCCTGGGTGAAGTGTGGGGTCCCATCAACGATTAACCCCACAGAGCGCTTAGTGTTGTTTGAAGCAGATGATAACAGTCAAACAATGGAGCAGCTAGACCTAGGACCAGGCTTGCTTCCTCAAGACACAGAATCCCACAAAACCCTATGTAACAGTGGCGGTTGGCAATAACACCAAACATGATATCACCTTACCAAGGAAGACTGTGTTAGGCACCTTACAACACTTCGAAAGGATCATAGACGCTTACCCACACAGTGGGCAGGCATCCTTATTCTCTGCAGCTGTTAATGAGGTGATCACCCATACCATGCCACCAAGTGAGCCAACCAAAACCCTGTGGCACCCACCTGTGAATCTTGATCATTTAGAGGGGGAGCAACGAGAAGGCGTAAAGAGGATGCTATATGAAGAGTCGTCAGTCTTTGCAAGGGATGACAATGACATTGGCTGTCTCCCAAGCCTGCAAATGGTGATAAATCTGAAAGATGACATCCCTGTGCAGAGAACATATACATCCATCCCAAAGCCTCTTCTGCAGGAGGTCAAAGACTACATCCAAGATCTCCTAGGAAAAGGATGGATTGTTAAATCAAAGTCTTCCTATTCTGTGTGTGTGCAAAAGAAGGATGGCACATTACGTCTCTGTATAGACTATCGCTTGCTGAATCAGAAAACCATGCCAGACAGACACCCTTTGCCCCGGACACGTGACCTGTTGGATACTTTGGGGGCACACTCATGGTTCAGCATTTTAGACCAAGGTAAAGCATATCACCAGGGCTTTGTGGCTGAGGGTTCATGCCACCTCACGGCCTTTATCACTCCCTGGGGGCTTTATGAATGGGTGAGAATCCCATTTGGTCTGTCAAACGCACCTGCTGCTTTCCAGAGAAGCATGGAGGAGATGTTGAGTACTTTGAGGGATGAGTGTTGTATACCATATCTTGATGATGTCCTTTGCTACTCCCGCTCATTCGAGGATCATGTGGGGGTCATCCGCAAGGTGTTCCAAGCGCTACAATGTCATGGGGTGAAACTCCGGCCTGAGAAGTGTGAGATGTTTAAGAGTGAAGTCCGCTATGTGTGCTGCCTAGTCTCTGCGGAAGGGGTTCGTATCGACCCCAAGGACTTGGATGCTGTACTGGCCCTCAAAGCCAAGACGCCACAGACCATAGGTGAGCTCAGAAGAGTCCTGGGATTCCTCAGCTACTACCGGTCATACGTACAAACTTTTTCAAGTATAGCCAAGCAACTATATCAGCTTCTCCAAGTGAAAACTCAAGCATCATCCACCTTTCCCCATTCAAGTAAAGACAAAAGTAAAAATAGAGGACCCCAGTTGTCATCCAAAACTCTAATAGAGTGGACTGCTGTGCACCAAAACACTCTGGAGAGTGCTAACCCACCCTCCAGTCCTGGCATACCCAGACTTTGACTTACCATTTGTTCTACACACTGATGCATCTGAACAAGGTCTCAGAGCTGTCCTCTATCAACAGCAAAATGTAAGACACGAGTCATTGGATATGGGTCTCGAACTCTGACGTCAGCAGAGAAGAACTACCACTTACACAGCGGCAAGTTGGAGTTCCTTGCAGTAAAGTGGGCAGTGTGTGAGAAGTTTAGAGATTATCTTTTCTATGCTCCACAATTCACCATCTACATGGATAATAATCCCCTAACTTACATTATGAGCACAGCCAAACTCAATGCAGCTGGTCACCGATGGGTAGCTGAATTGTCAGACTTTTACTTTAACATCAAGTACAGACCAGGGAAGGTCAATGCTGATGCAGACACCCTCTCTCGTGTCCCACTGGATATTGACCATTACATGTCAACGTGTACCGAGGAGCTGTCGCACGAAGTTGTAGGTGCAGCCTGGGAAGGAAGCCATGCAGCCCAAAAGAAAGATGTGGCCTGGGTGGCTGCCATCTTTGCCTCGTCCCTTGAGGTTGTCCCACAGCCTAACACACCCCTGCAGAGGTTGAGCCAAGATGAGCTGGCTCAAGCTCAAAAGGAAGACTTGATAATAGGGGAGATAGTGAGGCTGAAGGAAGTGAGTGATAGACTCACTGATAATATCCGCAAATCAGCGAGGGGGCCGGCCCGCAAACTTCTCCATGAGTGGACACGGTTGCACCTTGAAAATGGAGTTCTGTATCGTAAGACACCTGAGAGAAAGCAGTTAGTGTTGCCACAAAAGCACCTGGCTGTTGTTCTGAACCACCTCCACAATGACATGGGGCACATTGGTACAGAGAGAGTACTCCACCTGGCCAGAGACAGATTTTTCTGGCCTTATATGAAACAGTCTGTTGAAGATTATGTGACAAAAAGGTGTTCCTGTATATAGCAAAAGAAGCCCACAGTTCATGTCTGTGCCCTCAGTCACCTTTGGAACTGGTCTGTATCGATTACCTGCATCTTGAGAAAAACAAAGGCGGGCATGAATACATTTTGGTTGTCATAGACCATTTCACCAGGTTTGCGCAGGCTTATCCAACCAAGAACAAGTCAGGACGGACAGCTGCAGACCGAATATACAATGACTACATACCTCGTTTTGACTTCCCTCACAAACTGCATCGTGACCCAGGACACGAATTCAAAAAATGAACTGTTCCAAAGACTTGGACAGCTGTCAGGAGTAAGCCACTCTCGGACATCTCCATACCATCCCCAGGGTAATCCAGCTGAATGGTTCAACCGTACGCTGCTGCAAATGCTGCGGACACTGACGGAGCAAGAAAAGGAGTCATGGAAACCTACCACATAATGTACATTCGTACAACTGTACTTGGCACGAAGCCACTGGCTACTCGCCTCATTTTCTACTTTGGCTGAGGTCTACTTCAAACTGGGCCGAACCAAACATAATGGATGACTCACGGGCTACACTCGGTGAACAGCCAATGGGCATTTCCGAGGTTCAAGTTCCCCCCAGGCAGATGCCTACTTCAAGAGCAATGGGACTCATCAGGACTCTGGATGAACCAGAACAGATGGAGGCCCAAAGCACACCAGAACCTAACTTAATACCACCTCAAACTGGAACACAGAAGGGGGGTCAGTATGAAGTGGAGTATGAACAAAAGCAGAGTGGAGTACAACATCTTAGTGGACAGGACAAAAATGACCAGGAGGCGAGCCAGCTGTCACCTTCAAACATGCCCCTGGCTGAGGAAGTGCAAGAACTGCCTGAACATGCATACTTTGAGGAACATGGACAAAACTCTCAACCCAGTTTGCCTATCCCACCCAGGCGATCCACTAGAGAGAGACACCCACCTCAAATACTTACTTACCCATCTCTTGGTCATCCCACATATGAGTCTCACTTATCTGTAAATACAACAGATGCTTACCCCTTCCCCTGCCCTCATTCTGACACATCCAGCCATATACATCGCCATTCCAATACACACCACTAACCCAGTATTCATACTTACCTGTCATGCACCCTATATATGTCAGAATCCAATAGGACGCCTAGTCAGTTCATTCATCTGTCATGTGTAACACAGACCCGTAACACAATAAAACAAAAAGCATGCCTGCACATAGCAATAGTGCTAAAACTCTCCAATGTGCAGTCTTCCTGCCGGCACAACAAAGTTATCGCACTAATAATAAAACAAGGCAGCGGGCATAAAACACTTGTATAAAAAAAAGAGGGAAAGGCAAAACAGCAGCACGCTGTAGCTTTATCCTGAGGAAGCGATGGCAGCGCCGTGGTAAGCAACATGCCGCCAACCCTGGCCCAAACACCCTATAACACACAGTAAATATTAAAATGACTGGCAAAGATAATGAGTATAAACAGAAATCCTACGGAATTACATACCAGTCAGTCAATGCTTGCGGGAACCAAATTGGCCGGTACGGGGCTTCCCCAGCTACTACCTACAAGTTAAAAGACCAATAAGCTACAGGATAAAATTGCATCACAATAAAAGGAAGTATACCATACCCAAAGCTTATGGAGGGAGGGCTCCTAATGGGGTTACCACCAGTGTACTCTGTAACACGAAATATCCGTAAGGACCAGAGCAAGCAGACCTACAGCAACAACAATATGTACTCAGTTCTAACCTGCTACAGCTAGGAGAAAGCATGAATGAGAACCCGGAAGTGTGTGCGTCACCAGAAGCAAGATCGCCATATGCTGTTGCAGGCCACCGTTTTATACCACGGCCTCCCACTCATAGCAGCCAACCAATTAGAGTCCCTTCTGCTAACACTTACTGTCATTACTAGCACTAACAAATTCTCCATCCACTGACAGATTTCAGACAGTGCTGAGAAGTGCCTAAGCTGCCTGAGTGAGCTCCACTACCAGACTCCATTAGAGGTATGCAGTTTATAGCTCATAAAAGCTCTAAGAGGCTTCAAGAGGGTAATGATTTCCTTTGTAACCCTCTGGGTTTATTTGAATGTTCTGATCATGGATTTTAATCTTAAATCTACATTAAAATTGCAAAATATGGTTCTTTTGTTTGTTTGTTTTCAGGTGTTTCTGCTGACTGCTTGCACAGGGGCCTCTTCATAAGGAATTAGACTCTTGAGTTTGACGAGCTTCAGTATCCTTTCTGTGAACATCAAACAGCAGAGATCAGGATGCAGCATCTGGATGATGACAAGGTAAAGAGAGCAGTTTCTTACTTATGCTGTTGCAAGGGTTGCTCATATTGTTTTGATGTTTATTCAATTTAATGATCAGAAGTTAATTTCACCCTTTAAACAATAAGCCACGTTTTTATCCTGAAACGGATGCTGAATTTCACCAGCAATAACTGCCAAATGATGAGTTTATGTAAAGTACACCAGACAGAGGGTTATACAACAGACCTGCAGGTTTTCTGTATCTTTCCATCTGGTGAGAGTTGAGCGCTTTAGGACGTGACTAAGAGAGCGCGACTGGGAGTCAGGACTGGCAAGTCTAGACTTGAGTGTGCTACAGTTCCTCGTCTTTATTGCGTCCTGCCTGGAGAGGTGGGATGAGGGAATCGCAGTCTGACAGAGAAGAAGGGGCATGAAAACTCATGTACAACAATAGCACAATGTTGTGTGCAGCACAGGAGAGTCAGTGTTATTACTCAAGTACTCTTGATAATCATAAAATCAACTAAATGCATTCATTTCGCCGCTACCTCTGACCTCCGGCCTTTTTTGCAAACCTTTGTCTTTTGTAATCAGTTTCTTACAGTTACTTCATTTTCACGGTTGTTTCCAAACTTTTTTTTTCTGCATAATCGTAGACAATTGCGAGATGACATGAATGTGGAAGTTGTGCCATGTTTCTTTTTTTTTTTTTTTTAAAGGCTGGTATCAGTTTAACTGCATGTGCTTATTATTTATTCTTCTATTTAATTATACATTGCAAGAGGAAAAATCAATCAGCAATAAATACAGGAATTTAAAAGAGTGAAGTTTAGAAGATGATAGGTTTTTTTTTTTTAGGTGAATACTTTACATTGTAACTAAGGATGTTGTAAAGTTTACAACATCCTTAGTTGCAGACACAAATTTGGGCCAGCGTGTGTATTCTACTCTTCAGTCATTTTTTTTTTTCAATTCACCCGCAGATATTGAGTAATCTTGTGGGCTTGGCTGCAGATGTTACAAATGCTACAAATGGCACATGTATAAACAAACATATGAATGTGTGCCTGTGCAACCGCATGCCTCAGGACAGGTCGATACAACCCCGAGTCAGATGATCCTAAGATATGTAACATTTTAGCTTTCTTCATCTCAACTTTCATTCAGTTTGTTTGGGGGAGTCTGTGTGCTGCTTGTTTTGAAGTCAGACTGTTGCTAATATTGTGGAAGTCTGTTCTAAAAAGCATTCAATATGTTGAATCCATGCAGACAGTGATATCATGGACAAATCTCTGTGGGCTAGTTTTAAAGTCAAAGTGAAACTTGGATTGAAATTTCCATATTATCCATATGCTGCCCACACATTGCATGAGTAAAGTTACAATGTCATTTATACCAGTGTGCAGGTCTGCTTCACTGAATGCTTTTGCATGCCAGTGTGAGGGATTCATGTAAGGTGTATTAGCTTGTTAGTATGAGCTAAGCCCAGTTTAATTCTGAAACCTGCAGTAGAAAACAGTCACAACAGGATTCAGTCTTACTGTCTCACAGTGTCTTTACTAGGGTTTAATATTTTTCCCAAAAATGACATGAATCAAATCCCGGGAAAAAGTTTTTTTTTTAATTTTAATTAGGCCTTCTGTAGCTTGTGATTTTGATATTGTAGAGGTAGCTTTCCAGCTATGTCCTGTTATGTCCAGTAGGGGGCAATGTTGGCTTGATTAATGCAATAAAACCTACATCTTGGCATTCGAGTGCTCGAGCTATGGTGTTGTATTGTTCCTCAACGCTCCCTTAACAAATATAATTCGAATATTCCTGCATTGTACATGGAATTATACCAAGCTATTTACAATTGCTGGTGCAAAACAATACGGTTCATCTCCACACAGCATTGATAAAGGCTCAGCTACTTGCGCTGTCCACAATGCACACCGTTCCACCGGTGGAACGCTGTAATAGTCATTGAAAAGTTAACTACCGTACTTCACTATAACATGACAAAACACAGGGCCTTGAGTAATGCACTACGACTTGGTCATTGCCATTCTGGCAACAGCAAATTTATAACGCCGTGTCTAAGGGTTAAAGTAGGTTCGTTGTGAATCGTCTTTTGAAAAATTGGCCGCCAATCCTTATAGCCTAAAAAATATACATTTTACTCAACTCCATTTTAAAAGCGAAATATGTTAAAGTAATTCATGATACTTTCTTCACACAATAGGCCCGTATCCTAATTCATGATTGTTAGTAAGCGGCTGCAAACGAGGAAAAGAAACACTCGAAGTTAAACAGATATTTCTTTATTGTTCAGGGCAGGCATATTTTATAGGCTATATAATGCAATATAACAATATATAATTATATAATGCAAAATACCTTAGGCTAAACACATTGCCTACGATTTCAAAAACTTAAAGTGTAGATACCTCTATTAAAACGCTTGAGATGAAGGCTGACGCCAGCCTTAAACGGAGGCTGAACGTGCCTGAAATGCAGAGTAATGCTTTTCGCATTAAACGAACCCTTCTCTCAATATTTCC
Source organism: Archocentrus centrarchus (assembly GCF_007364275.1). NCBI lineage: Eukaryota > Metazoa > Chordata > Actinopteri > Cichliformes > Cichlidae > Archocentrus > Archocentrus centrarchus. Next base: position 26,146,004 of record NC_044361.1, read on the forward strand.
TTAAATTTAACATTCTGAAGCTTTCTTTTCTTTCTTTTCTTTACTTTCTTTTCTTTCGCGCGACTTTTTTCCCGGTTTCCCGTCTTAACGTTTCCCGGGAAACGGGAAATGGTTCTGATCGCATTTCCCGGGAATCCCGGATCCCGGGATTAAACTCTAGTCTTTACCTACTTATCTGGGAAGTAATTTAGAGCTACAAATCATGGAGATTCACTGCACTGCAGCCAGCCCACAGTTACTAATGCAGCAATCTTAAAACCAGAAGCGAGAGCAGATGGAGAAAGGCTCATTGTTTGTAATTACCAGTGTGACTGTAAACAACGAAAGCTTTGTAGAGCCAGGAACAGGCCATTCAGACTGTGGGAATGATTGGACAGAAGTGTCATCTGCAATTTATTGTGACAGTGCATCATAACTGAGTGTTTTCTTCTCTCTCAACAGCCCAAGAAGAAGGTGACACCTTACCTGCTCTACTGTGTGTCCACGGCAGTCATCGGCTCTCTACAGTTTGGCTACAACATCGGTGTCATCAATGCACCCGAGCAGGTGCGTGTTTGCAGCCGATTGAATTCATGCAGAGTTTTTCCATGTTTTAGGACAGCAGCACAAGCCTTTAAAGGAGTCTGCACCATTCCTAGATTAATAATATATGCATCCCTCTCACTTCCTCGTATTAATATTGCAGTGATGGCTGAAACTGCACAGTACTGAATACCCAAAGTATCCTAACACTTTTTAGGTTCAGCATTAACATTAATCAATCTTTCTCTATGTCTGTTATCTTTTGTGCTTCCTTAGTTTAGCAGTTCTGACCTAAATGTGTCTGTTCTCATTTCTATTATTACAATGCAAAAAGCAATACTGCCACCATGTGGTAGAAGCAGAAACTCCTCCTAAGCACCACTACTTCTGGTAGACTTTAACTAATGTTTCATAAAATAAGCCACTCCTGACCTTGTCACCCTTTTTTTTTTCCTTTGGCGTGGCAGAAACTGCGCACGTTTTTCACTAATGTGTCCCAGGACCGATACGGGGAGCCCTTTAGCTCGAGGACAGTTAACCTGGTGTGGAGTTTTACCGTGGCCATCTTCAGTGTGGGAGGCATGATCGGGTCCTTCTCTGTTGGAGCGATGGTCAACAAATTTGGCAGGTGAGAAAATGAAGGATTAAACACTGAGATTGGATGAAGAGTTTCATTCAGCGTATCAGGCAGTAAAATATGAATTCCCATTTTTCTGAATGTAACTCACATTGGTAAAAACAAAACAAATATATCTATTATGATTTGTTTCCTTTGCAGCTGAAACAACAGGCTAATCATTTCAGCCTTTTAGTAAACAAAAAGCAGCAACGTGTTTTGGTTTTGGTTTCTCATATAATAAAATCTTTCTATGTCATGTAATTTCACTATATTTGCTTTGGACTCATATTTGGACCAAACCGCACTACTACTGAGAATACTGTACACACTCTGGTTTCTCTGGGTGCCTGTTTCACTTCTGTTTTTGTCCCTTACCATCAGGCGGAAGTCCATGCTGATAAACAACGTCCTGGCTCTTCTGGGCGGTGGTCTGATGGGACTGTCGACTCTGAGTCAGTCTTATGAGATAGTCATCATCGGCCGGTTGATCATCGGTGTGTTCTGCGGTCTGTGCACAGGACTGACACCCATGTATGTGGGCGAGATCAGTCCCACTGCGGTCCGAGGAGCCTTTGGTACACTGCACCAGCTGGGTGTAGTTATTGGCATCCTGGTGGCACAGGTACACTATCGTGATGAATATTAAATATGCAAACCAACATGATAATATTTTCCTTTTTACAGAATAACACATTTGCTCTCAGCAGATACATAAATTTAGATGAGCATAAATAAACAAAATATGTGATGTTTTCTAACCTGTTTTTTTTATTTTAAAGCAACACATTTTTTTTTGCTTTTTCCACCTCATTTCATCAAAATAGCATCCTTCATGAAATGAAAGGAGCACTCATCTGCACATACCTGTGTGTGTGTGTGTGTGTGTGTGTGTGTGTGTGTGTGTGTGTGTGTGTGTGTGTGTGTGTGTGTGTGTGTGTGTGTGTGTGTGTGCTGAAAGCTGAAAGCTGAAAGAGAAGAATTTTATATACCAGGAGTAAATTGACTCAAATAGGTCTATTTTATGCACCTCATTTTCTATATTTTGCCTGTGTGTTCTTCAGATCTTTGGTCTGGAGTTTCTCCTGGGTTCAGACGCTCTGTGGCCTCTGCTGCTCGCTCTGACCATCATCCCTGCCGTACTGCAGACAATCATGCTGCCCTTCTGCACTGAAAGCCCTCGCTACCTCCTCATTGTTCTCAACCAGGAGGAAGAGGCAAGAAAAGGTCAGTCTTAAGTCTTACGTTTGCATACTTCTAAATCGAGCTGGCAACATCGGATTAATGAGGCTGAATCTAATATGACTTATTTTTAATGATGTGCAGAAAAGTTCACTGCTCCAAGCCGCCTTTTACTGCAGATTATACTTGTACTTACCTCCCCTGTATTTTCTCTTATCTGTTTCTCTTCTTGTAGCTCTGGTACGTCTGCGTGGCACTGAAGACGTGGAGGATGACATTCAAGAGATGAAGGAAGAAGGGATGAAGATGTCCATGGAAAAGAAAGTGACCATCTTAGAACTGTTCCGCTCTCCAAACTATCGACAGCCAATCATTATCGCTATTATCCTCCATCTCTCACAGCAGCTGTCTGGCATCAACACTGTGAGTAGACGTCACATCCCATAATACAGTGCCATGATAGGGATATAATTATCACATGTCAGTCCACATGAAGTGACAGAGCAATCTTTAAAGTCAACCAGGAATGTTTAAAGGAGCGTTCACTAAAACTGTACAAATGTTTTTGACAAGCACACGAGAAGAGGTGCTTCTTGGCTTCAGGCAGTGCTAGATTGAGTGGAATAATGTAAGTCTTTAAGGGTGATTGAAACAAGATAAGCACAGTGGTATTTAATAGCTATTTTGTTAATAAGGTCACGTACCCAGGCTGACTAAATTCATTAGCAGCTGCTGTCTGATCTGACAGGCACCATGAAGCTGCAGCCTGGGGCTAAAGGCTGCAACATTCAGCATTAACACTCATGACCCATATCACTCACCAGGAAACAACCAGTGCAGTTTTACATGGTGCAGCGTGAGTCATTTTCCTTCTGTAACTGTTCCAGTGAGTGCATTTACCAGTAGTTTTATAGTCAAATGACTACACATGGAGAATTACCACTCAACTCTGCTGCATCCTTGCACTCTCAGCAACCTTGTTTCCAGCCACAGCAGGAGGAAGAAACTATTAAAGCCATTGTTGACTGAGCATAAAAGAGAATTTGGTTACAAGAGAATCAGATAATATCTCAGGGGTTAGAGATGACCAAACTAATGCATGTGCAGTGAAATCATATTGCAAACACTTTTTGTTCATTTGTTCCTTCATTCCTTCTTTCAGGTCATTAACTACTCTACGGGCATCTTTAGTAACGCTGGTGTAACTCAGCCCATCTACGCCACCATAGGAGTCGGAGCTGTCAACACAGTGTTTACTGTTGTCTCTGTAAGTGCCTTACAGCACAGGTGCTTTCTTAATCCAGTGCAGGTTTAATATTTTAATGAATGACAGTCGATCATTATGTCTCTTTGAACTCTAGCTCTTCCTGGTTGAACGGGCGGGACGCAGGACACTGCACCTTATTGGACTGGGTGGAATGGCCATCTGCGCCCTCATCATGACCATCTCTCTGTTGTTAGTGGTGAGTGCCTGTTGTCGTACTGCTTACAATTAAAACCCATCCTGTTGTGGCTGAATGACATTTTTTTCCTCATTTTCTTTATTTCTTTCTCTGAGCAGAAGACCACCCCATCTCTGGTAATAGTGGCTGCGTTCGGCTTTGTTGCCAGTTTTGAGATGGGTCCAGGTCCCATCCCCTGGTTCATCGTGGCTGAGCTCTTCTCCCAGGGGCCTCGACCTGCTGCCATGGCCGTTGCTGGTTGCTTGAACTGGACTGCGAACTTCTTGGTGTCGCTGGGCTTCCCTGAACTGCAGGTATTTTTCACATTTATTACCCCTGCAAAAAATGTTCACATGTACAAATATTATTCAAGTTTGTCTCATAACAAACCTCCTTCTCCTTTTCTCAGGAAATCTGTGGTCCTTATGTCTTTCTCATCTTCATGGTCCTCCTCATCCTGTTCTTCATCTTCACCTACCTGCGAGTTCCTGAGACAAAAGGAAGGACCTTTGATGACATTGCACAAGGATTCGCTGCCAGTACAGGGAAACCCCCCCATTCCTCGGTGCCCGAGGCAATTGTCGTTGAAAACAAAGAACCTCCACCTATGTCCCCCACAGAAAAGTTTCCCATGGTCAGTCTGCCTTCAGAAACAAAATGAATACCTGTAGAAGATACGAAGGAAGACTTTGGGTGCAGCAACGCAGGCAAACATGTTTCTTGCACATAGCTACTGTAAGAGTTCTATTATTATATATTATATTTATATATTAAGAGTTATATTCCATACCTCAGAAACAATGAAAGGTGTGTGTTTTAAAGAAGCCATTTCAGTGTACTAAATGCAAAATAATTTTAGTATTTTAAATGTATGCTTTTAAAGTGCCTTTTTAAAAATGAAATAGTGTTTTTAAAGACCCCCCACCCCACCCCACCCCCAAGTTAGAAATGCTTTATTAATTACAGAATTTCCTTTAATTTAATTCCCTTTAAAGAGGGGGCACACTTAACTGAATTACCAGTACTTAAGGTTTGTTGACATTTCCGGTGCCAGCCCCCGTCCTTTTTTACCTCATAAGAGGATCAGCATATGCTCTGTGTGAGGTCTTCAGCTACTCTCAGTGTTAAAAGGTTGCAGGATTTAGGGGTTTATGTATTGAGGTCAAGCTTGAAAAGCTGGTTTTTGGAACTCAGCTGTTTGACCCAAAAAAAAAAAAGACAAGTTTGACTTGATGTCCTGTCTGAAATGCCTTGTTGTCAGGGGGAGGGACTCGTGATGTCTTGACTAGGCAGAAAAAAAAACAACACTGAGGAGGGTTTAGCAGCAGTCCCTCTCCCCTTCAGGTCCATATAGATATGAAATAAATATATTTATGCATGTAGAAGGCAAAGACTTCTTCTCATCCAGCAGCAGCACCATATCCCCTGACAACAGATGATGTCTTTGCTTGTGTGTTGTTTGGATGCAGCAGCGTTTGAGAAACAAGTAAAACAAGGAGAGTTCTGTAAGCTAGAGCCATCTGCATCAAATGTAATATTTGTATAAGGATGAGAGCAATGTAGTCTAGCACTGCCAAGCCTGAACAAAAGCCTCTTTAAGGCTTTCTCAAAAACAAAAGCTTACCTCTTTAGGTTGCAGATTTCACTGCAGGGTACAACCAGAATGACAAAAAAAACAAAACAAAAAAAAAAAAGTCGTCATAATGCTGGAATTTACAGCATGGATTGGATTTCTGAAACTCAGGTGGCTAAACGTGTAAGTTTATACAGCTCCTAACTGTTATAGCACAGAAAATATATTGATCCATCACTGTACTTGAAATTCTTTCAACATCTATAGTATATTTGCGAGACGCAGCTATTACAACGTAGGTTATAAAATAAAATACAGTTACATTTTCTGCAGCAGTGTTTTGAAGTACTTGCTAGTGTGATACTATTACCTGATTTTAAGGGATGGATAGAAACACATCACGATCTACTGTTAACTAAACACATCTCAGTCACAACAAGTCATTACACACGCTAGATGATGTTGAATTAAAAATAACAAAAAAAACACTACGCCAATTGTATTAATTTTAGAACCGAAGTGTCATTGTATGCATTTGTTTCTATTTGAGATGATGTGTATCGATTGTAAAGGCTCCAGTTACTACACGCTGATCGCCTGCAGTAGCACAATATGATGTGTCAGTGTTTGTAGAGCAGAGTCTTCTTCTGGGTGTGCTCACACCGATGAGCTTAACAGGGTTTTGTTAGCACTTTGGCAGTCTGACTACTGAATAATGAGTGTTCATGCCGTTTGTGCCTGTTACATGTAAATATGCTGTATGTGTTTTAAGAAGGTACTAAACATGTGTTACTTCCACTTTGATTTTTCTTGCACTCTGAACCTAGTGTTAATGTATCGAATGCAATTATGTTGCTTTGCAGTTTTCACATTTTTAATATGTATGTTTTGCTCTTTTGTTATCTTTTTGTGTGTGCGTGTGTGCAAGGGCGTAGGAAGGAGTTTACTATTGGGGGGGACACATAGAGGAAACCTGACAGATCCGTAAATACTTGGAGGAAAGCATATAAAATGCTATTTGATCTTTTACTTTTTTCTTTTTTAAATGTTTCTTGGAAAAATAGTGTTGTGTACACCGATATTATTGCATGTATAATTTACATATGTATATGTTTTATAATCAAAAGATGTGGACACACCACCAAACAAAATGGCTTGAGTCTTTTATGAAGCATAATGACCATGTCATTCCAGGCTGTAGGGCTTACTTTATCAGCTAGCCCCACTGGTACTAATACAAAAGGAGTATTAGGGCCACGTTGAGAAAAAAAAATTGTGCATTTTGGGAATAAATTCAAAATTTTGAGAAAAAAGTCGAAATGTGCAGATTAAAGTCGTTTCAAGTCAAACAACTGCCACGACACGTCTGTTATCCCCTCCAGAATGTCCTGTATTATGAGTTAGTGAAACTATACTTTAGAATCGGTTTTAGTAACAAGGAAATGATTTCTCTTTTAGTACATAAACACGATGTAGTGATAAGTATGAGGATGTTAAAGAGAGAGTGCAGAAAGCTGCATCTGCTCAGAAGGAAAAACCACACAAACTGGCAATGGTTAGATGGAAGGATGGCTGCAACTTTGTACAGTAGTACAGAGGGGACATGTAGAACCACAAGACACAATAACACAGCTGATCAAGTTGTTTCTACCCCAGGCATTTTGTAGAGAGTATAGCAGCTGTGGCCATTATTTGACTTGAAATGACGACTTCGACGATTTTGACTGTATTCTCAAAATGCACAAAATGATCTTTTTTCTCAATGTGGCCCTCACACTCCTTCATATACTAGCAGAAGTGCAAAGTTTGACATGTTTTATTGGTCGAAAACATTTAATAATGGTCAAAAATGCATTTGTGTAGGTTGACGTTCTGACATGAAAGAATCCTCACAGATAATGTAATGAACAAATTATTCACTTTTTAATATAAACCTTAAGTTAAAAAAAAAACAGCTATTAAAATATGCCTATTCAGTTTGAAACTCTAATCTACTAAATCAAAATAAATATCAATAAAAATAATAAGCAAAATAAATAAATAAAAGTGATACCTCTCACATTTAATAGACAAGCTGTGTGCCTCTTTACAGCCCTGCATTTAGCCAAACAGGTACACAAAAAGTTAAAAACATTGGCCTAAGCAGAAGAGCCAAAATGATTTTTCCGCCTCTCATTTGAAATTCATTGCAAATTGACTTCTTGTCCAGTAAGTAAACTTTATCCTATGTATGAAAGTAAACTGACAAACAAGCCATATTCATGGTAACATTCCCGACAGACCGTTTTACCTCATTCAAGGAGTTTCTGACTCCTGCTGATGTCTCCCAACACTCGGAGCCGTTCAGAGGGGGGCGGGGAGCGCAGTGGCATGACGCTGTGTTGCGCCTTCAAAATAAAAGCACGCGAATTAAAGATTTTTCTCCTCCGCGGTATAATTTTTGGGTGGGACAAATGCGCCTGTCTCCAATATTGGGGGGGCATTTCCCCCCCGTCCCCCCCCGTTCCTACGCCTATATGTGTGTGTACAGTGGCGGTCCTAGCTTGTTTGGCGTCCTGGGCGAGCATCCCCACCAGTGCCCCCCCCCCCCCCCCCCCCCCCCCCCCCCCCCCCCCCCCCAATAGCGGATCGCTGCAGCAGCGCCTACCGCACTACTCCACTTGGGGGGTAATGAGCGAGGGAGGGAAAAAAAAAAAAAAAGAGGCACTTTTGCGAGATCTCGTAAAACTTTTCAATATTAGTACATAGGCTTCCGCGTTAATCTTGATATGGCAGTGTCAGTGAGGATGAAAGGTTTGGCGAGAGACTGCCAGCAAAAGTTGCCTTTATTTACAATTCAGTTTTGTTACTGTTGGCCGCACAAATCAGAGCCGGGCCCTTTATACCCAAATAATAAAGCTCATCATAACATCATTTTACAACCTACACATGCCCACAACAGCGGGAATGTGTATGCTATGAAGTGCCACTCATGTTAGTTTAGTCCGTAAAAATGCTCCATTTAAGGCCTTTACACACCGGACGCATAAATTCTGTGCGAATATTTTTCGGACTCGCCTGTTCTTAATGCAGCCGTTCACACCAATTGTGTCATTTCACAGGACGAATTTGCGGCATTTATTTTTTCGGCTCAAGTAGTGATGGCAGTAATGGCAGAGGCTTGTTTAAAAGAAGAATAGCAAAAAAGTCAGTGATGTTATTCTTCTTTATCATTTTTTTTTCAATGAAATCATTTAGATTTTGGTTACAGACAAAACTGATGCAAAGGGTGATATTAAAGGTTTTTGCCATTAGTATTATGATACATTAGCCTTCTTCAGTTTAAGCAGCCATCATGCTCAAATTTCCATAATGCTTTGAGAGATGAGGAGTCAGCCGAGTACCTGAGGGCTACAGCTTTTTGCACCCCACTATTTGTTTGCGTGCCTGCACCACACTGCCATCATTAGAAGCTGTTACCAGTTCCTGTTTTCCATGATTTCTAAGCAGATTCATCATTTATTTACAATGAGCCGGGTCACACTGAATATAAAAATACGTGTATCAGATCTGTATGTCCAGATTCGACTGGATAAACCACATGTCTGTGCTGCAAAAGGTGGGCTTTTGGCTAAACACTGGTGGGACAACCAGAACTTTCTGCCCTGGTGGGGAGCACAAATATACTCTTAGTGTAAGCACTATTTTGTAGAGTTTATAAATTTATATCTGATTTATGTCATATATTAGTTTCCTTTTGTGTTTCATATTTGTATAAGTAAGTTAAAAGGAAATGTATTTCATTTGTAACATTTGGATTTGAGAACATCTGTTAAGAAAATGTATTTTATGTGATTGAACTACAGAGGGCGCAATTCTGTTGTTAAGGCCCATGAAGAATAAAATGTTCTTGTATTTGAAGATGTAGAAGAATAAAGATGGCCGATGGAGCAACACGGTAGTTTTACCGTGCTGCGGCTGAATGTTGTCACACGCGTAAAACCGGCTCTGTATTGGTCATTCAAAGGAAGAGGTTAAATGGAAATTACAGAAGATTGAAAGAAACTATAGATTGGCCTCTACACTTACCATTGGCTCCATACTGTGGTAGTTTACACATTTGTGCAAGCAAAAGATCCCCAGTTCAAGTCTAGAAGGAGACACAAATCCCTGGGTGGTTGTGTTAGGAAGGCCATAAAAACCATTTTAAATAAGGAAGAAGCTGAAAGTAGCTTCTTCTTTTTCTCTTTTGGTAAAGTCTCATTGATCACTTTAGGTCTACAGTATATAATCTTCCATTTCCTGTACATCAGTCTCTTGAAGCACGCAACCTTTGGTAAGGGCCCCCCCGGCTGGCTGGGAATGGGGCCATCTAACTGTGTCAAAACAACACAGCACATCTCCCTGCGAGAGTCTAACGGCAGTTACTCACAGCAGTGAACTGGAGCATGAAAGCCCATCAACAAGCTGCAGTACTGCAAGCTGGCCAGCTAGTGGCGCGCACAGACCAGAAGGGCTGCTCAGCTGTGTGCGTGCGTGCGTGTGTGTGTATCTGCATGTGAGTGCATGTCTACATACTGTCTGGATGAGCTGTCCTGAGACATAAAGAATTAATTTTTTACTATTTATAAGTCTATGACTGCCACTACTCTGTAAATACCAGCTAAATGACTCAGCAGGAGGGTTCCTATTCTGTATTAAAATACGCTTGTTTGGATCAATAGCAAATCTGAAACACGAGGTGGCAGTGTTGCACTTAGTAAAAGTCAGTAAATGCCAAACTCTAGTTAATGTACCATCCCTCCACAGTCTGTCAGATCTTAACAAGTAAAATAAATGACCTCCTAACCCTCATGACCCAGAATCTTCACATTATTAACGTATACTCACCCAGAGGCAGACAGCTCAAATGCCGTGATGCCCAGGGGAGATATATGACTTTCATTATGAAGCTGTACTATTGGAATGAATGCAGAACGTGTTTTAACAAAATCTGAAATAACCAAGGCCTTCCCTTAAAAAGATATCTGGGTAGCAGCATATGTTGTTCCATGACTGGTTAATATTATTTATATTATTACATGTCAATGGTGTCTTCTCAGAGTTGAAAATGAAATACCTCCCCAAATCCTGACTATCAAACTCTGATGCTTGTTCAGTTCTGATGTTAATAGTCAGCCCACTGTATAGTTTTCCAGTTTGCCTCAATCCAATAACCCAACAAAGGTATAATAGTCAATTAAAATTAAATTAAAAACTAAAATTAGTTGTGACAAACAGTTTTAAATGAAATAAACATTAATAACTATGCTTGGAAATAACAAGAGCTTACTGAAAAAAATGTAATTAAGTATCATTAGCTATTGGTGCATACAGTCATGGTCAAAAGAAAGCAAGTTTGTTCAGTTCTGAGGTTTTACATATCCAGATACACTCCTGATCAAAATCTTAAGACCAGTTATAAAAATTGCAAGAATTTGCATTTTGCACTATTGGATCTTAAGAAGGTTCTAAGTAGAGCTTCACAATGCTAAAAGAAGAAATCGGCGACTTTTGAGCAGGTAATTTATTGAAAACTGCATTTACACTCAATCATGATTTTTTTCAGCTGATCAAAAGTTTAAGACCATAACTCAAAAAAACCCGAAAACCCCCTCAAACCAGAAATCAAAGTGTCAAAAAAAAGGACTCAGTAATGAATAGCTCCACCATTCTTGTTGATCACTTCAAACAATCGTTTACGCATGCTTGATGCCAGTGTTTCCAGGAGGCTAGTGGGAACGTTGCTCCAAGTGTTGAAGATGGCTTCACGAAGGGCATCCACTGTCTGGAACTGATGTCCACTTTTGTAAACTTCCCTTGCCATCCATCCTCAAATGCTCTCAATCGGATTTAGATCAGGGGAACATGCAGGATGGTTCAAAAGAGTGATGTTATGCTCCTGGAAGAAGTCCTTTATCAGGCGGGCATTGTGAACTGCAGCATTGCCCTGTTGAAAAACCCAGTCATTACCACACAGACGAGGGCCCTCAGTCATGAGGGATGCCCCCTGCAACATCTCCACATAGCCAGCTGCTGTTTGATGCCTCTGCACAACCTGAAGCTCCATTGTTCCATTTGAAGGAAAACGCACCCCAAATCATGATGCCCCCCCACCACACCACTGTGCTGTGTAAAAAACATCTCAGGTGGGATCTTCTTGTCATGCCAGTAACATTGGAAGCCATCAGGACCATCAAGGTTACATTTTTTCTCATCAGAGAAGACAACTTTCTTTCACCTTTCAGTGTCCCATGTTTGGTGCACCCTTGCAAAGTCCAAACAGGCAACTTTGTGTCATTGAAGAAGACGTGGCCTTTGAAGACGTTTTTTTGTTTCTGAAGCCCTTCCCTCACAGATACCATCTGATGGTTATTGGGCTGCAGTCAGCACCAGTAATGGCCTTAATTTGGGTAGAGGATCGTCCCGTGTCTTGACGGACAGCCAATCGGATCCTGTGGCTCAGCGCTGGTGAAATTTTTTTGGGTCTACCACTTGACTTTTTTGTTCCATAACCCTCAGGATCATTTAAAAAATGCGAAATGACTGTCTTACTGCGTCCAACCTCAGCAATGATGACACGTTGTGAGAGGCCTTGCTTATGCAGCTCAACAATCCTACCACATTCAAAGTCAGTGAGCTTTTTTGCTTTTGCCATTAGGAGGTCTTGACAGTGTAAAGACTTGACAGAAAATGACATGGAATCCAAATTTTTTGCACAGCTTTTGGCTTTTAAAGGCCATGGTCTTAAACTTTTGATCAGCTGAAAAAAATCATGTTTGAGTGTAAATGCAGTTTTCAATAAATTCCCAGCTCAAAAGTTTTTGTCTCTTGTGCCGATTTCTTCTTTTAGCATTGTGAAGCTCTACTTAGAACCTTCTTAAGATCCAATAGTGCAAAATGCAAATTCTTGCAATTTTTTAACTGGTCTTAAGATTTTGATCAGGAGTGTATAATAATAATCATCTGGTCCTCAGCAGGGTTTAAAATCAGGAAAATACAACCCCAGCTGAAGTGCAACACATGATATATTGCACCATGTTATAATTTATTTAAGAAATACCAAGACAAAATGCAGAAGCTGTGTGCAAAAGCAAAGTACCCCACACCCTTCATCCTTCAGCCTGTAGAAACACTTTCAGCAGCTGTTGTTTTGTTTTCCTGTATCAGTCTCTTGCATCATTATCAGGAAATTTTGCCTCACTCTTTTTTACAGCTTTGCTTCAGTTCATTGAGGTTTGCAGGCATTCATTTATGCACAGCTCTCTTAGGGTCCCACCACAGCATTTCATTCAGGTTTAGATCTGGACTTTGGGTCATTGCATCAGCTTGATGCTTTTCTTTTTCAACCATTCTGTTGTACATTTGCTGCTGTGCTTGGCATCATGGTCCTACTGTGTGACCCAATTAGGGTCAAACTTTAGCTGTCGGCTTCACATTTGACTCTAGAATTCTTTGGTATACAGAGGAGTTCACAGCCAGCTCAGTAACTACTAGCTGCTCCTCCAAATCATCACCCCTCCACCACTGTGCTGGACAGCTGGTATGAGGTGTTTGTGCTAATATGTTGTGTTTGGGTCTCTCCAAACCTGGTGCTGTGCATTATGGCCAAACATCTCCACTTTGGTCAAGTCTGTCCAAAGGACATTGTTCAAGAAGTCTTGTGGTTTGTTCAGATGCAGCATTGTAAACCTAAGCAGTGCTGTTATGTTCTTTTTAGAAACAAGAAGCTTTCTCCTGGCAACTCTTCCAAACAAGCCATACCTTTTCTGTCTTTTTCTAATTTTACTATCATGAACTTTGACATTTAACAGGCCTGTAGAGTCTGAGATGTAGCTTCTGGGTTTTTTGTACTTTCATTTGAGCACTGTGGTGCTCAAATGTTTTCCGCTTGTGAATAATCTTTCTCCCTGCAGACTTCAAATTGTTGGGAAATGACCTTATAACCCTTTCGATATTGATGGGCAGCAACAATTGCTTCTCTAAGATCACTGCTGATGTCTTTTCTCCTTTTCATTTTGTTAACACACACACACACACACACACACACACACACACACACACACACACACACACACACACACCAAAATGCTCCAGACCTGCAAACTGCCAAAACATCTGATTTTATAGAAGTGCTCACATTTGCTGATGACCAATTAATAAAGTGCATTTGATTTTCAGCACCTGGCTGCTACTTACGGTCTAGATTCCCACGGAAACAGTAAAGATGTACTTATTTTTTCACACACTGCTTCAGCATTTCGTGTTTGTATTTGTTAAATCTGTAATGACAGGGTGCAATATGTCATGTTTTTTTTGTTCTTGTGAGATTGTATTTACTTCATTTTAAGATCTGCTGAGGACCAGATCATTATTCTATCCTCATACATAAAACACACTCACCTAAGTGTGTTCAAACTTTTGACTGGTACTGTATTTTCTTTATTATCATGACATGAAATGTGTTTGTATTGTTATATGTGTTCTGAGCTCTGTAAATCAGAGGATGTGCACATTGTGGTCGTAAAGGGAGATTATGATACTCAGGTAGGCTGTGGTGTTTAAACCCCATTTAATTTGTACTAAGGGGCCCAAAATGTGCCCAAAAAATATCCCCCACACCATTCCACCACCAGCAGCAGCTGCCTGAACTGTTGATACAAGGCAAGATGGAGCCATGCCTTCGTGTTGTTTACTGCAGATTCTGACCATACCATCTGAATATCACAGCAGAAATCGAGACTCATCAGATCAGCCAACATTTTTATAATCTTCTTTTGTCCAGTTTTGGTGAGCCCGTGTGAACTGTGGCCTCACTTTCATGCTCTTCCGGTGTGGTCTTCTGCTGTCATAGCCCATCTGCTTCAAGTTCTGACATGTTGTGCATTCAGGGCTGCCCTTCTGCATATCTTGCTGTAATGAGTGGTCATTCTCCTCTGACCTCTGGCCTCAGCAAGGCATTTGCACCCAGAGAACTGCTGCTCACTGGATATTTTCTCTTTTTCAGACCATTCTTTACAAACCCTAGAGATGATTGTGTGGGGAAAACCCCAACAGATCAACAGTTTCTAAAATACTCAGAGCAGTCTGCCTATCACCAACATGTTCAAAGTCATTTAAATCACCTTTCTTTCCCATTTTGATGCTCAGTTTGAACTTCAGCAGGTCGTCTTGATCATGTCTACATGACTAAATGAATTGAGTTGCTGCCATGTGATTGGCTGATTTGATATTTGTATGAACAAAGTGTACCTAATGAAGTAGCCAGTGAGTGTATATATTACATTATATGCTGTAACTCTGAAAGCAAATTTTCTAAGAGGTGCTGTAGGCTACTTTACAGAAATGAGAAATGATGATAGTGTTTCATTACTTCTACTTTTCATATGAACCGTATTACAGGATAACACTGTTTAAACAAAACTGAAATAAATAGTCTGATAGAAGACAAATTTAAAAACACAAGTTGATGCTTTTAAACCATTAGCAATACTGAGGAAGCACACACACATTTGTGGTGGAGTCAACATCCTTTAGGGGAAGAAAAGCAAGTTCTGATAACATAAATCATTAAGTTTTATGGTGAAGACTTGATTTCAGTTCGGGGTACGGATTAGGGAAGAAGTGGTTAGCGCAAGTGTGCAGGAAATTAATGTAAGTCTGCATTAAGAGCTCTGAAATGACAGAAACATCTCGCAACAATAGTCAGAGCTTTCATCACTTCCTTTTCCTCTATCTCGGTGCCCCTGTGTACGTGTGATTTCTGAGATGTCGTATGATTTTCTCACTCAGGTCAAATCTCCAGAGGAGATGCTGCAGATTTTCTTTTCTTTTTCAGCAGCAAAGTTGAGATGCTGGCACAGAGAAGTGGGGTGTTAGAAGCACAAAGAATATTTTTAACAAGCCCTTAAGGCACTGAAAGCCCAGAACCTGAACATCAGCACATCGAAACCAAATAAAATAGTTGTGATTCCTCGGAAGGCTAAAAGGGAAGAAGCCACCCACGTTTAAAGGAACCTCACATACAGCTGCTGTCACAACTGAGTGATGCTGCAAATAAGAAAACTTATGGCGTAACCTTGCTGTAGAAATATGAGGACAGCAACTCCAAGACACTAAACGCTAATTTAAATTGATGTGTACAAGGCTCATCAAACTTGGTGGTTTGACTGTATTTTCTTAAATAAATAAAAAACACATGTATTTTTCTTTGTTCAGCTCTGGCCTGTGTGAATCACAGTCACTCTTCTCCTGCAGTGCAAGATCTCCTAAATTTCCATACAGCGTGTAATAGCAGCTTCATAAGAACCACAGACATGAGTTCATAATCTTAAAATAATCTCCCTGTCAGGAAGTCACAGAGTCATTCTCTGAAACTTACCTCTTTGTTTGTTCTAGTTATTATCAAAACAGGGACAAAAATAAACGTCACATATTTTTATTATTTCCAGATAAGGCTGCAGGTGGGAAGTATATTTATTTCTAACATTGTTCACTCTCGACTTTTAACATGATCAAATGTTACATTTAACTGGAACTACCTCAGATCTCAGCACTGATCATCACCTTTTTACCGGTTCATTTGATTGGACTAATATAATCATTTATTTACGTTTCTCTTTAATTAGGTGTACATAAAACTGGTTATTCAAGTATTTTTTTTTAACATATGAAGCCAACAACAGGGTCCGACTTGTCCAGGGTTGTGTCTATTGTTGGGGTATAGTGTGGCACTGGCCTCTTCTGGTGTCTCCAATCAACCAGTGCCATGTTACTACTAAGTACTGTTAATCTGACAGTGCCCGTGACATTTGGATGAGAGCGTGGATAAAACCAGTGGTGTAATGCAGATTTTATTGAACTACAGTGTTAATATATAGTGCGTAACAAATTTATTAGACCACCACCCAGTGTAAGGTTTGTGCCACAGGTGTCCTAAATTAACAGTATTTCTAATTATTGAGATCATTTTGATCTTTCTGCAACGTTTAACCCACCAGTATACACAAGCTGTTTGATCAAAATGACATTTTTAATGCTAAAATATAATTATTGTTGTTATTCTTGAATTTTCAAATTTGTCCTTTTACAAAAAAGCAGAAAAAAAAACCTGCAGAGCACATTATTATTTTTTAATTAAGTAGTTGCATGTTATGCTTGATTAATTTCGGACTTCTCAGAGAAGTCTAATGGCGGCTCAAATTTGGATTTAAAACGTTAATTTGTTTCAGCAAAATAATTAGTTTTTAGTTTTAAACATGTTTTTAACAGATTTCTAAAATATTTGAGTTTTCATGACACGTGGTTTTTTTCCCCACAGCGGCTTTTGTTAGCAGTGGAGAGGGACAGGAAATGGGGGAAAGATACAAGGGAAGACGCGGGCAAATTGGGGACAGGCCGGGACGCGAGCCCGCGCCGCCCGCGCCGCAAGGCGGCAAATGTATGTTGTCGCCGGCTTCACCACTAAGCCACCCAGGTGGCCCGACACGCGGCTTTTCTGCTTCTGCACCACTGTATTTAGATGCAAAGATTGTCCTTTACTTGTTTTATTTTGGAAATTTAAAATATAAATTTACTAAGTGATGCTACATAATTGATCAGTTGATAATATAACCTAATATGCCCTTTTAATTTAGGTACTTGTAATTTTAGTAAAACCACAAAAAAAAAAAAAAAAAAAAAAAGAGAGAGAAAAGCCTGGAAACGCCCCACCGTTTTTTCTGACATTGTTTTCCCTGTTAAATACTTTTCCTGGAGCTACATTTGGATTACAGAATGTCTTTTTAACCTATACCACTAATTATAGACATAAAATAGAAAAATGTCACCACATTCAGGGTAGACCAGTGAAAGCACTTGCTACTGTTAATAAGATCCTAATAAACAAGGCAAAGATAAAATAGTAAACCAACTAAGTGGCTTTAAAAACGATCTCACGATTTCTAGAGAATTTACCAAATTCCAGACTGAGATTTTGATGGTTTGTGAAGTTTATAGCTGATGAAGAATTAGGAGGGCGGGGGTCCCCGTTTGTTTACCACCCACTGAGCCGGTCTCATGATTTCTGCATGACCAGGCTTTGTGTCTGAATTCTGGGCACACTGCCTTTTGTTCTCGCGCCCCCGGTGGGCCGGCGACGGGGCCGGCACCAGCACAGAGCCTCTTTTCACCGGCGCCGTTTGTTCACCCGTCTCTCCCAACGCGCTCGCTGACCCCCCTCCTTCTCCAGCTGAGCGGAAGCGCTGTTTCTTCTGAAACGCGTGGGCCGGTCGGGAAACGCTTTCGTCAAGAGTGAGTAACAGAAGGCAACGTGCCTCTGATCATGTACAGCTTTCTATAAAACACACCCCGATAGAAAGGCGGACTTAATTTTGAAGATACAGAGGGTGATGTAGACACGACTTGTTTTTTTTTCTACTGGATACTTGAAGGCTTACCCAACATAACGGTAAAACGTTTACCTTTAAATTTACTATCCTTATTCATTGATGTAGTTAAAGAGTTTAATGTGAACTTAATTCTTATAGTGATGCTGCCAATACAAAAGAGTTAAAATAGCTTGTTATATATAAAACTTTTAAAAACTGCAACTATCGATTGTTTTAGTAATGAGTTAGATTTACTGCAGATTTTTCACTGTGTGAAACAAACAGCAGTGGATGGAGCAGCTACAAAGTTCTCTTTTCTTCATGTTGACACTTGCTGATCAGGTGGTTGATGAAGGGCCTCCAGCTGTTTATCAGTAAAGGTTTTAATGGTGGTTACAGGAACAAGGCTGCTGCTTTGGATGCTAGAAAAACGTTTCCTTTGCTCCACCTCGATAAGGCTTCCGCCTCTTTGTGCTTTCCTGTGTGTGTGCTGCTGTGGTGTTATCAGTGTTTTTGTTGAAAAACTCAGGGCTGCACATGCTTAAAGTTGTAATACTTTGTATTCACAAGCGCCCTCCCAAATACGTTTCTATTGCAGGTCTATTTTTAGTCACTAATCAGGGATTAAAACATAAAAAATAGACCTCAGGGTGACCAGTGGTTTCTGTTACGGTGACGATACTCTCAGTGTCAAAGGGTCCTTTTTCCAAATGAAGGAAATCCATCAGAGGGCCGGAGAACTTTAACGCTGCTAATGCAGGTGAAAGGCTCCGCCTACCTGGTGACACCTGACCAGAGTTTAAATGAAGCATCGGTTTTTGTAATGGCATTATTAGAGTTACTGGAGGAATCGTTACAGCCCTGCTGTCATCAGTACAGTATTATCTGCGGCTCCATCGCACCACGTGGGTTATTATGCTCTCTGAACGCCACTGGTATGTTATAATGTGCTTTGTGTTGATGGGAAAGAAGCAGTGCGGCAGTAATTTAATTTGAAAAGATGAAGTTACATCACTTTTTTCTCTCTTTATAGCTTTCAAACTGGGGAGCGAACAAGTGGGGGGTGAACAGGGAAGTAGAGGGCGGTGCTTACTGTCATTACTAGCACTAACAAATTCTCCATCCACTGACAGATTTCAGACAGTGCTGAGAAGTGCCTAAGCTGCCTGAGTGAGCTCCACTACCAGACTCCATTAGAGGTATGCAGTTTATAGCTCATAAAAGCTCTAAGAGGCTTCAAGAGGGTAATGATTTCCTTTGTAACCCTCTGGGTTTATTTGAATGTTCTGATCATGGATTTTAATCTTAAATCTACATTAAAATTGCAAAATATGATTCTTTTGTTTGTTTTCAGGTGTTTCTGCTGACTGCTTGCACAGGGGCCTCTTCATAAGGAATTAGACTCTTGAGTTTGACGAGCTTCAGTATCCTTTCTGTGAACATCAAACAGCAGAGATCAGGATGCAGCATCTGGATGATGACAAGGTAAAGAGAGCAGTTTCTTACTTATGCTGTTGCAAGGGTTGCTCATATTGTTTTGATGTTTATTCAATTTAATGATCAGAAGTTAATTTCACCCTTTAAACAATAAGCCACGTTTTTATCCTGAAACGGATGCTGAATTTCACAGCAATACTGTAACTGCCAAATGATGAGTTTATGTAAAGTACACCAGACAGAGGGTTATACAACAGACCTGCAGGTTTTCTGTATTTTTCCATCTGGTGAGAGTTGAGCGCTTTAGGACGTGACTAAGAGAGCGCGACTGGGAGTCAGGACTGGCAAGTCTAGACTTGAGTGTGCTACAGTTCCTCGTCTTTATTGCGTCCTGCCTGGAGAGGTGGGATGAGGGAATAGCAGTCTGACAGAGAAGAAGGGGCATGAAAACTCATATACAACAATAGCACAATGTTGTGTGCAGCACAGGAGAGTCAGTGTTATTACTCAAGTACTCTTGATAACCATAAAATCAACTAAATGCATCCATTTCGCCGCTACCTCTGACCTCCGGCCTTTTTTGCAAACCTTTGTCTTTTGTAATCAGTTTCTTACAGTTACTTCATTTTCACGGTTGTTTCCAAACTTATTTTTTTCTGCATAATCGTAGACAATTGCGAGATGACATGAATGTGGAAGTTGTGCCGTGTTTCTTTTTTTTTTTTAAAGGCTGGTATCAGTTTAACTGCATGTGCTTATTATTTATTTTTCTATTTAATTATACATTGCAAGAGGAAAAATCAATCAGCAATAAATACAGGAATTTAAAAGAGTGAAGTTTAGAAGATGATAGGTTTTTTTTTTTAGGTGAATACTTTACATTGTAACTAAGGATGTTGTAAAGTTTACAACATCCTTAGTTGCAGACACAAATTTGGGCCAGCGTGTGTATTCTACTCTTCAGTCATTTTTTTTTTTCAATTCACCCGCAGATATTGAGTAATCTTGTGGGCTTGGCTGCTGATGTTACAAATGCTACAAATGGCACATGTATAAACAAACATATGAATGTGTGCCTGTGCAACCGCATGCCTCAGGACAGGTCGATACAACCCCGAGTCAGATGATCCTAAGATATGTAATGGTTCTAACTCAGCTGAACACGCCTTTATAAGAGGTGGGGGATTTTTTTTTATTTAAAAGTCACGTCTAAATCTTCGGTAGCACGCATGTGCACACATGTACCCATACGCCCAGGAGCGCCCTCAGCTTATCTCCTCCATAATTAGACATATAACTCTAATTTGCTCTTTAGATAACTCAGTGCTAATCTCATTATTCTTCTCAAACATGAGGTGACTTTCAACATTTTATCTTTCTTCATCTCAACTTTCATTCACAGCTCAGATGTCCTCTTTACTGCCACAGTATTGTGAAAGTAGGACTGCCTGCAGCCATGCAGACCTGAAACCTCCCTGAATGTCACAAATTGCTCATTTTACTCACCTGTGCATTCAGCTTCTTTTAAACAATGATATCCCTCCGAGTGTAGCTTGATTCCATCTATCAGCTGCAGTCCTTGTGAAATATTTTCTCTTATCAGCCCTCTGTCTTTATTTCAGGCAGTTTGTCAGTTCCTCTTATATGCTGTTTCATTCTGAGCCATGTAATATTTTGTGATAGCTATAATGCACCGGATATGAGCACTAAAAATACATTTTTCATTCTGAACCATGTGGTGGTTTTTGATAACTACAATGCACCAGATATGAGCGCTAACTTTTCTTGGTTTATTGATAGTACAGACATTTGGTGCTCTGTTAAAATGTAGTGCATGAAAAAAAAAAAAAATGGGATGACCACATGAAAAACTGGGCAGTTTGTTTGGGGGAGTCTGTGTGCTGCTTGTTTTGAAGTCAGACTGTTGCTAATATTGTGGAAGTCTGTTCTAAAAAGCATTCAATATGTTGAATCCATGCAGACAGTGATATCATGGACAAATCTCTGTGTGCTTATATATTTTTTCTTTTTCTATTTCTAAAAGTGTCTGTTTTTGACTTGACAAACTGTACAAAACAGTCTACTAATCCATCTAATGAATGTTTCACTGATGCTGCTTAGTGGAGTTAATGTTGCAGCAGCAGCAGCAGATTTCGAAACGGATTGAACTTGATTAACATGGATTTCCTTTAATTAATGAGCCTGTTTGGACATTAGCCTTTGTTCGCTGGATCGGAGACATGAAGGGAAGCATTTGCAACAGTTCTTAGAGACTGTTATGTAAAGGGATGTAGTCGTTGGACTAGTTTTAAAGTCAAAGTGAAACTTGGATTGAAATTTCCATATTATCCATATGCTGCCCACACATTGCATGAGTAAAGTTACAATGTCATTTATACCAGTGTGCAGGTCTGCTTCACTGAATGCTTTTGCATGCCAGTGTGAGGGATTCATGTGAGGTGTATTAGCTTGTTAGTATGAGCTAAGCCCAGTTTAATTCTGAAACCTCCAGTAGGAAACATTCACAACAGGATTCAGACTTACTGTCTCACAGTGTCTTTACCTACTTATCTGGGAAGTAATTTAGAGCTACAAATCATGGAGATTCACTGCACTGCAGCCAGCCCACAGTTACTAATGCAGCAATCTTAAAACCAGAAGCGAGAGCAGATGGAGAAAGGCTCATTGTTTGTAATTACCAGTGTGACTGTAAACAACGAAAGCTTTGTAGAGCCAGGAACAGGCCATTCAGACTGTGGGAATGATTGGACAGAAGTGTCATCTGCAATTTATTGTGACAGTGCATCATAACTGAGTGTCTTCTTCTCTCTCAACAGCCCAAGAAGAAGGTGACACCTTACCTGCTCTACTGTGTGTCCACGGCAGTCATCGGCTCTCTACAGTTTGGCTACAACACCGGTGTCATCAATGCACCCGAGCAGGTGCGTGTTTGCAGCCGATTGAATTCATGCAGAGTTTTTCCATGTTTTAGGACAGCAGCACAAGCCTATAAAGGAGTCTGCACCATTCCTAGATTAATAATATATGCATCCCTCTCACTTCCTCGTATTAATATTGCAGTGATGATGGAAACTGCACAGTACTGAATACCCAAAGTATCCTAACACTTTTTAGGTTCAGCATTAACATTAATCAATCTTACTCTATGTCTGTTATCTTTTGTGCTTCCTTAGTTTAGGCAGTTCTGACCTAAATGTGTCTGTTCTCATTTCTATTATTACAATGCAAAAAGCAATACTGCCACCATGTGGTAGAAGCAGAAACTCCTCCTAAGCACCACTACTTCTGGTAGACTTTAACTAATGTTTCATAAAATAAGCCACTCCTGACCTTGTCACCCTTTTTTTTTCCTTTGGCGTGGCAGAAACTGCGCACGTTTTTCACTAATGTGTCCCAGGACCGATACGGGGAGCCCTTTAGCTCGGGGACAGTTACCCTGGTGTGGAGTTTTGCCGTGGCCATCTTCAGTGTGGGAGGCATGATCGGGTCCTTCTCTGTTGGAGCAATGGTCAACAAATTTGGCAGGTGAGAAAATGAAGGATTAAACACTGAGATTGGATGAAGAGTTTCATTCAGCGTATCAGGCAGTAAAATATGAATTCCCATTTTTCTGAATGTAACTCACATTGGTAAAAACAAAACAAATATATCTATTATGATTTGTTTCCTTTGCAGCTGAAACAACAGGCTAATCATTTCAGCCTTTTAGTAAACAAAAAGCAGCAACGTGTTTTGGTTTTGGTTTCTCATATAATAAAATCTTTCTATGTCATGTAATTTCACTATATTTGCTTTGGACTCATATTTGGACCAAACCGCACTACTACTGAGAATACTGTACACACTCTGGTTTCTCTGGGTGCCTGTTTCACTTCTGTTTTTGTCCCTTACCATCAGGCGGAAGTCCATGCTGATAAACAACGTCCTGGCTCTTCTGGGCGGTGGTCTGATGGGACTGTCGACCCTGAGTCAGTCTTATGAGATGGTCATCATCGGCCGGTTGATCATCGGTGTGTTCTGCGGTCTGTGCACAGGACTGACACCCATGTATGTGGGCGAGATCAGTCCCACTGCGGTCCGAGGAGCCTTCGGTACACTGCACCAGCTGGGTGTAGTTATTGGCATCCTGGTGGCACAGGTACACTATCGTGATGAATACTAAATATGCAAACCAACATGATAATATTTTCCTTTTTACAGAATAACACATTTGCTCTCAGCAGATACATAAATTTAGATGAGCATAAATAAACAAAATATGTGATGTTTTCTAACCTGTTTTTATTTTTAATTTTAAAGCAACACATTTTTTTTTGCTTTTTCCACCTCATTTAATCAAAATAGCATCCTTCATGAAATGAAATGAGCACTCATCTGCACATACCTGTGTGTGTGTGTGTGTGTGTGTGTGTGTGTGTGTGTGTGTGTGTGTGTGTGTGTGTGTGTGTGTGTGTGTGTGCTGAAAGCTGAAAGAGAAGAATTTTATATACCAGGAGTAAATTGACTCAAATAGGTCTATTTTATGCACCTCATTTTCTATATTTTGCCTGTGTGTTCTTCAGATCTTTGGTCTGGAGTTTCTCCTGGGTTCAGACGCTCTGTGGCCTCTGCTGCTCGCTCTGACCATCATCCCTGCCGTACTGCAGACAATCATGCTGCCCTTCTGCACTGAAAGCCCTCGCTACCTGCTCATTGTTCTCAACCAGGAGGAAGAGGCAAGAAAAGGTCAGTCTTAAGTCTTACGTTTGCATACTTCTAAATCGAGCTGGCAACATCGGATTAATGAGGCTGAATCTAATATGACTTATTTTTAATGATGTGCAGAAAAGTTCACTGCTCCAAGCCGCCTTTTACTGCAGATTATACTTGTACTTACCTCCCCTGTATTTTCTCTTATCTGTTTCTCTTCTTGTAGCTCTGGTGCGTCTGCGTGGCACTGAAGACGTGGAGGATGACATTCAAGAGATGAAGGAAGAAGGGATGAAGATGTCCATGGAAAAGAAAGTGACCATCTTAGAACTGTTCCGCTCTCCAAACTATCGACAGCCAATCATTATCGCTATTATCCTCCAGCTCTCACAGCAGCTGTCTGGCATCAACGCTGTGAGTAGACGTCACATCCCATAATACAGTGCCATGATAGGGATATAATTATCACATGTCAGTCCACATGAAGTGAGAGAGCAATCTTTAAATTCAACCAGGAATGTTTAAAGGAGCGTTCACTAAAACTGTACAAATGTTTTTGACAAGCACACGAGAAGAGGTGCTTCTTGGCTTCAGGCAGTGCTAGATTGAGTGGAATAATGTAAGTCTTTAAGGGTGATTGAAACAAGATAAGCACAGTGGTATTTAATAGCTATTTTGTTAATAAGGTCACGTACCCAGGCTGACTAAATTCATTAGCAGCTGCTGTCTGATCTGACAGGCACCATGAAGCTGCAGCCTGGGGCTAAAGGCTGCAACATTCAGCATTAACACTCATGACCCATATCACTCACCAGGAAACAACCAGTGCAGTTTTACATGGTGCGGCGTGAATCATTTTCCTTCTGTAACTGTTCCAGTGAGTGCATTTACCAGTAGTTTTATAGTCAAATGACTACACATGGAGAATTACCACTCAACTCTGCTGCATCCTTGCACTCTCAGCAACCTTGTTTCCAGCCACAGCAGGAGGAAGAAACTATTAAAGCCATTGTTGACTGAGCATAAAAGAGAATTTGGTTACAAGAGAATCAGATAATATCTCAGGGGTTAGAGATGACCAAACTAATGCATGTGCAGTGAAATCATATTGCAAACACTTTTTGTTCATTTGTTCCTTCATTCCTTCTTTCAGGTCTTTTACTACTCTACGGGCATCTTTAGTAACGCTGGTGTAACTCAGCCCATCTACGCCACCATAGGAGCCGGAGCTGTCAACACAGTGTTTACTGTTGTCTCTGTAAGTGCCTTACAGCACAGGTGCTTTCTTAATCCAGTGCAGGTTTAATATTTTAATGAATGACAGTCGATCATTATGTCTCTTTGAACTCTAGCTCTTCCTGGTTGAACGGGCGGGACGCAGGACACTGCACCTTATTGGACTGGGTGGAATGGCCATCTGCGCCCTCATCATGACCATCTCTCTGTCGTTAGTGGTGAGTGCCTGTTGTTGTACTGCTTAAAATTAAAACCCATCCTGTTGTGGCTGAATGACATTTTTTCCTCATTTTCTTTATTTCTTTCTCTGAGCAGAAGACCACCCCATCTCTGAGTTATCTGGCAATAGTGGCTGTGTTCGGCTTTGTTGCCAGTTTTGAGATGGGTCCAGGTCCCATCCCCTGGTTCATCGTGGCTGAGCTCTTCTCCCAGGGGCCTCGACCTGCTGCCATGGCCGTTGCTGGTTGCTCGAACTGGACTGCGAACTTCTTGGTGGGGCTGGGCTTCCCTAAACTGGAGGTATTTTTCACATTTATTACCCCTGCAAAAAATGTTCACATGTACAAATATTATTCAAGTTTGTCTCATAACAAACCTCCTTCTCCTTTTCTCAGGAAATCTGTGGTCCTTATGTCTTTCTCATCTTCATGGTCCTCCTCATCCTGTTCTTCATCTTCACCTACCTGCGAGTTCCTGAGACAAAAGGAAGGACCTTTGATGACATTGCACAAGGATTCGCTGCCAGTACAGGGAAACCCCCCCATTCCTCGGTGCCCGAGGCAATTGTCGTTGAAAACAAAGAACCTCCACCTATGTCCCCCACAGAAAAGTTTCCCATGGTCAGTCTGCCTTCAGAAACAAAATGAATACCTGTAGAAGATACGAAGGAAGACTTTGGGTGCAGCAACGCAGGCAAACATGTTTCTTGCACATAGCTACTGTAAGAGTTCTATTATTATATATTATATTTATATATTAAGAGTTATATTCCATACCTCAGAAACAATGAAAGGGGTGTGTTTTAAAGAAGCCATTTCAGTGTACTAAATGCAAAATAATTTTAGTATTTTAAATGTATGCTTTTAAAGTGCCTTTTTAAAAATGAAATAGTGTTTTTAAAGACACCCCCCCAAGTTAGAAATGCTTTATTAATTACAGAATTTCCTTTAATTTAATTCCCTTTAAAGAGGGGGCACACTTAACTGAATTACCAGTACTTAAGGTTTGTTGACATTTCCGGTGCCAGCCCCCGTCCTTTTTTACCTCATAAGAGGATCAGCATATGCTCTGTGTGAGGTCTTCAGCTACTCTCAGTGTTAAAAGGTTGCAGGATTTAGGGGTTTATGTATTGAGGTCAAGCTTGAAAAGCTGGTTTTTGGAACTCAGCTGTTTGACCCAAAAAAAAAAAAGACAAGATTGACTTGATGTCCTGTCTGAAATGCCTTGTTGTCAGGGGGAGGGACTCGTGATGTCTTGACTAGGCAGAAAAAAAAAACAACACTGAGGAGGGTTTAGCAGCAGTCCCTCTCCCCTTCAGGTCCATATAGATATGAAATAAATATATTTATGCATGTAGAAGGCAAAGACTTCTTCTCATCCAGCAGCAGCACCATATCCCCTGACAACAGATGATGTCTTTGCTTGTGTGTTGTTTGGATGCAGCAGCGTTTGAGAAACAAGTAAAACAAGGAGAGTTCTGTAAGCTAGAGCCATCTGCATCAAATGTAATATTTGTATAAGGATGAGAGCAATGTAGTCTAGCACTGCCAAGCCTGAACAAAAGCCTCTTTAAGGCTTTCTCAAAAACAAAAGCTTACCTCTTTAGGTTGCAGATTTCACTGCAGGGTACAACCAGAATGACAAAAAAAACAAAACAAAAAAAAAAGTCGTCATAATGCTGGAATTTACAGCATGGATTGGATTTCTGAAACTCAGGTGGCTAAACGTGTAAGTTTATACAGCTCCTAACTGTTATAGCACAGAAAATATATTGATCCATCACTGTACTTGAAATTCTTTCAACATCTATAGTATATTTGCGAGACGCAGCTATTACAACGTAGGTTATAAAATAAAATACAGTTACATTTTCTGCAGCAGTGTTTTGAAGTACTTGCTAGTGTGATACTATTACCTGATTTTAAGGGATGGATAGAAACACATCACGATCTACTGTTAACTAAACACACATCTCAGTCACAACAAGTCATTACACACGCTAGATGATGTTGAATTAAAAATAACAAAAAAAACACTACGCCAATTGTATTAATTTTAGAACCGAAGTGTCATTGTATGCATTTGTTTCTAT
This sequence comes from Archocentrus centrarchus, assembly GCF_007364275.1. Classification (NCBI taxonomy): domain Eukaryota; kingdom Metazoa; phylum Chordata; class Actinopteri; order Cichliformes; family Cichlidae; genus Archocentrus; species Archocentrus centrarchus. Next base: position 26,173,419 of record NC_044361.1, read on the forward strand.
TTGAGATGATGTGTATCGATTGTAAAGGCTCCAGTTACTACACGCTGATCGCCTGCAGTAGCACAATATGATGTGTCAGTGTTTGTAGAGCAGAGTCTTCTTCTGGGTGTGCTCACACCGATGAGCTTAACAGGGTTTTGTTAGCACTTTGGCAGTCTGACTACTGAATAATGAGTGTTCATGCCGTTTGTGCCTGTTACATGTAAATATGCTGTATGTGTTTTAAGAAGGTACTAAACATGTGTTACTTCCACTTTGATTTTTCTTGCACTCTGAACCTAGTGTTAATGTATCGAATGCAATAATGTTGCTTTGCAGTTTTCACATTTTTAATATGTATGTTTTGCTCTTTTGTTATCTTTTTGTGTGTGTGTAAATAAACAGAAGCAATTAGCCAAGTTGAGTGTGGATGAGAGTTAGAGATGACCTTTGCTGCTCAACTTTTCATGCGTGACACTTGGGTTTGAGAAGCTACGAAGAAAAAGTTTTACATCTTTCAAGGGAATGCATGACTTGACTAATGAGCTTAAACATCACAAGTTTTTTTTTGAGTTTATACGATCAGAAGTCAAAGCAAGTTTGTTCTCATGAATGTTTAATGTTAACTGCTGCTCTGTGGTAATCTGTCTGGTACCCACTTCTGCACTGCAGTAACTCCATTTCCTTATTTTATTTATTTTTGCTGTGGAAAAACCTCAGTAAGCTGTGGGGTGCAGTAACACAATGTGGAGTTAACTGCCGCTCACGCACTGAAATAAAGTCAGGAGTGCCGCAGCTGATGAATCGCGTTTAAATAATACATTTGTGTGTTGTGTTGACATTTTATTAGGATCTCAACAATCAAATCAAAACACTGAAAGAAATTCCTGTGATTTTTAATCACTGGTGTTTGGTTGTGCTGTGAGGGTCACATCCAAAGAGACCTGATTTTCAGAGGCTTGTTTAAAAGAAGAATAGCAAAAAAGTCAGTGATGTTATTCTTCTTTATCATTTTTTTTTCAATGAAATCATTTAGATTTTGGTCACAGACAAAACTGACGCAAAGGGTGATATTAAAGGTTTTTGCCATTAGTATTATGATACATTAGCCTTCTTCAGTTTAAGCAGCCATCATGCTCAAATTTCCATAATGCTTTGAGAGATGAGGAGTCAGCCGAGTACCTGAGGGCTACAGCTTTTTGCACCCCACTATTTGTTTGCGTGCCTGCACCACGCTGCCATCATTAGAAGCTGTTACCAGTTCCTGTTTTCCATGATTTCTAAGCAGATTCATCATTTATTTACAATGAGCCGGGTCACACTGAATATAAAAATACGTGTATCAGATCTGTATGTCCAGATTCAACTGGATAAACCACATGTCTGTGCTGCAAAAGGTGGGCTTTTGGCTAAGCACTGGTGGGACAACCAGAACTTTCTGCCCTGGTGGGGAGCACAAATATACTCTTATCATTGGCTCCATACTGTGGTAGTTTACACATCTGTGCAAGCAAAAGATCCCCAGTTCAAGTCTAGAAGGAGACACAAATCCCTGGGTGGTTGTGTTAGGAAGGCCATAAAAACCATTTTGAATAAGGAAGAAGCTGAAAGTAGCTTCTTCTTTTTCTCTTTTGGTTAAGTCTCATTGATCACTTTAGGTCTACAGTATATAATCTTCCATTTCCTGTACATCAGTCTCTTGAAGCACGCAACCTTTGGTAAGGGCCCCCCCGGCTGGCTGGGAATGGGGCCATCTAACTGTGTCAAAACAACACAGCACATCTCCCTGCGAGTCTAACGGCAGTTACTCACAGCAGTGAACTGGAGCATGAAAGCCCATCAACAAGCTGCAGTACTGCAAGCTGGCCAGCTAGTGGCGCGCACAGACCAGAAGGGCTGCTCAGCTGTGTGCGTGCGTGCGTGTGTGTGTATCTGCATGTGAGTGCATGTCTACATACTGTCTGGATGAGCTGTCCTGCGAGGCAAGGAGTGTGTCTGAGAGACCAAAAAGAGAGAGAGAAAGCGAGAGCGAGTGCGAGAGTGAGAGGGTGGTGGAGCCACATGAAGGATGGAGAGCATCCAAAAACGTGTCTAAATTATACTCATTTTCCATAAAGGCTGAACTGAGTGAGATCAAGAAAAACAGCAAAAAAAAAAAGAAGTTGGGCACTCTCGCATGCCACAGCTTGAAAAATGCGAGTTAGCACAGTGTCCAGACATGAGAGGGATGCCACGGTTTGAGACACAGTCTACCAGGCGGTGCTGTAACGGATGCTATTAGACATGTCTAGACAGTTGTTTTAAAGACCAGGAAAACTTGTTTATTAAATTTCCCCCTTCGCTCTCTCTCTGTCTTTTTCTGTCACTCTCTTGTCAGCTGTCCTTTGCTTCTTCTCTCTGTCTTTGTTTCGCTTAAATTAAAAAAAAAAAAAAAAAACCTCTCCCCCACTTTCCTCCTCTCACTCTTTCACTCCTCCTGTCTCTGTGACAACAGTGTTTTGTTTACTTCCTCACTTGGCAGTGTACTTATTGTATCTGCTGCTCTGTAAATATTTTTCTCCTTCCCTCATCCATTCAGCCATCCACCCCCCCATCCTCGCTCTCTCACTCGCTTTCTCTCAGATAAAGGGAGCAAATAGACTCCACCCCCTCTCACCCCCCCCCCCCCCCCCCCCCCACCTCTTGCTCTGTCACACACACTCTATCTCCCTCTTTCTCTTTCATACTCTCTCCCTCCCTCTCTCTCTGTCAGTGTCATTCTGTAGTGGAGATGTGGAGTGTCTTTCTGTCTCTCTGTCTGTTTTTCCAGCCTAACTCAGCTGAGGAAGGTAAGAACCAAACTTTTGCTTTCATTTATTCACGTTAAACTCGTGACTTTGTGTGTGTGTGTGTGTGTGTGTGTGTGTGTGTGTGTGTGTGTGTGTGTGTGTGTGTGTGTGTGTGTGTGTGTGTGTGTGTGTGTGTACTTGTGTGGTTATGGAGCTTGATGGAGAGTTTGCACAGCACTCTCATCATGTTCTTGAAACGAATCCACAAGTGAAGGATGGGCACTTGGTATGCAACTGTTATAGCTCTCTACGAACAAGGTTCTGTTGGAATTAATGGGACTTTGACACTGTGTGAAACTGTGGCACGTTAGGCCGCCACACTATGAGACAGTTCAAGCCATCCAAGATTTTCAGTCCTCCACCTGCAGCTTGGGACCCGCTGAATAATTACCACCTTTCCCCCTGCGTAGACAGGCTTTAGTTTGTGGGCTCTATACAAAGCATCTGTGCATGTGAATATGCATGCAATTGCTTCTGTGTACCACTGTAGCAGCACATCAGACAGTACTTTGTTGGCATGGAAGAGCCAGGTGCGTGCCAGGACCTATCAAGCTCCGGCAACAAAAGGATATGGAAATAAGGCAGAAGACAAATGAATAATAAGCCGCATAACCCTTTCTCTTTGCTATGCACTCGGCGACCTCCCACCCCCCTCCTGTGTCATTCATGATCTCATGGTTGTGACAGCCGCAGACCCCCACTTCTTATCAATGCCCCCCTTTTTTGCACCGGTGTTCTCAAAGAATTTCTCCTATTTTTCCTGTTCCCTGCTGGTAACTTATAATGCTTTGCTTACATGAATGGAAACAATGCATGTTTTAAAAAGTGCAAAGCTAAGTGAACATTTCTGCACATCTGTGTGTGTGTGTGTGTGTGTGTGTAAAAGAAGAGAGCAAGTGACAGTCTGCAAATGATGGATAGTTAAGTGAGATTCCATCCATGAAGTGTTCTGTCAGATCAGAGAGGGCTGACTTGAGAAACCTGCAAAAACGTGATGACTCAAACTGCATATATATATATATATATATATATATATATATATATATATATATATATGTGTGTGTGTGTGTGTGTGTGTGTGTATGTTTGATTGTGTGTGGCTATAGATGCATACATGCCTTTAGATTCTGCCTATACATAGTTCCTGCTCCTACATCCTGTCCCCAACACTAGAGAGGGTGTCAGCAGTCAGAAGGCAATTACTTTCAAAGGATAGGGCTGCATGTTGCAAAGAGCTGCACCTGTTCACGCTCCTCTTCCATCGGCTTTAGTTTACTGGGAGGTGTGTGTCAGTAATAGTCTGTTACAGTGGTAACTTATATGTCAGCCTCACGCTGTCGATTTGAGCTGCGCTTGTAACAGATGGCTTGGACTAAGATGAGACAGAATGACAGAGAGGAGAGAGGCCGCACAGTGTAACTAGCCCATACTGACTTCATGTAATTGAAACAGAGCTCGACATAATACTGTATTAACCCAATAGCATGGGTGTCCCTATAAAGCTACATAAACCAAAACATCCAGTTATGTCATGAATGGACGATTTGGCATCTGCCTCAGTTTTGATGACAGTAAATGACGTCTGGACTCACCGGCTATAGCTTCATGTTAACTGATATTTTTACAGTCGCTCTTTCCATTGTGAATTGTGAAATGAAATCTACTTTCTATTGTGAAATGAAACCTTCTAATTTTCAAGTACAGTATGATCATCCCCACTAATAATCCCTATTCTTGTCTCTTTTCACACCACAAAACATATGGAAGTGTCATTTTTGCAATAATTTCCTCATTGCCAGGTTAATGAAGCTAAATGTCTGGTCCTTCTCATGAAGACAAACCACATTTATCTCTTTCAAATGCAGCCATGTGTAAGTGTTGCTCCATTCGCTCACATGAATTGTTGATGTGGAGCCTCTGAATTGTACGGATCTGTGTCAAGGATTGCGTGTTCACACTGGATTAACACCACACACTGAAGGGAAGGCCTGCACAGGAGGCACACCTGATGCCCCTCCAGCTTTTTTCCATCACGTCTGAGCGGAGATGCAGCGATGCTCGCCGAACTATGCATTTCCACAAGTTTACTTTGTACTGTTGGTGAAACTTATGTCATACCTTGAAAAGGTAATCTCTTCTGATCATGACCAGATGGCAGCAGGCTGTGCAAAATGTAGAAAAAAATTTGTTTTTTTACCCGTAACAACATTAATTATTCATTCATTCATTCATTTTGCTCAGCATAAAGTAAACAGTTTCTTCTATAATTCTACCTAAATACATTTCAAAAGAAAATACAATTCTTTTTTATTCCCTATATTTAGCTGAGGGCTGCACTTACTTCCCAGATGAAGATCCAGCAATCCATTTCCTTAACTGCTTTTCCAATTCTGGGACGGCAGGATCCTATCCCAGCTGTCACAGGGTGAGGGGCCGGCTAAATCGTGGACAGGTTGCCAGTCTATCGCAGGGCTTCAGATAAAGATTTTACAGAAAAAAACTACATGATGATGTTATAAAATACCACCAAACTTTTTGCATGACCGTTTACAAAAAAAAGCATGTAAGTAGTGGGGTCTCTTGTTATTTCAGTCAGCTGTTATCACTTCTACCAAATAACACTCTTAAATATCACATTTGAAACAGTTAGAGGCCAAAAGCTAATATAAATTTGTTTAAATTTGTTTTTTCTTCTTGCACACCCCATCTCACTACCCTTCAAATGTGCTGTAAATCTGCTTGGGAGCCACTAACCTACACTGGCAGTGTAAAAATATGAAAAGCTACTGTCATGATCCCTGGGACTGGTTCTGTTTTGCGTTTGGTCTCCTCCTCCTCCTTCTTTTTGACTAGTCCCTTTTACGGGTCACCACAGTGGATCATCTGCCTTCATCTCACCCTATCCCCATCCCTTGCATCCTCTTCTGTCACACCAACCCTCTGCATGTCCTACTTCACTATATCCATGAACCTTTTATTCCTGCCTGGCAGCTCCATCTTCAGCATCCTTTGTCCAGTATATCTACAGACACCCATCAGGTCAAAAGCACCAGTTAGCCTGTTAGCTGATCAATCGGGTATGGAAATCTCATTCTTGATGTTTGATTTTATATCGGATGTTCTTTCTGATGTAACCCTCCCAATTTGCCCAGGCTTGGGACAGGCACTAGTTGTACACTGGTTTGTGGTTCCATCCCCACCCACCCACCTGCCCCAGTAGCCGGGTTGAGTTTGGCATTATTAGTTAATATATCCGTTTGAATTTCTTTTTTCCTGTAATTCCAGTCTTCAGAATTTTGGATTATTGCATTTTTTGAATGTTTGATTTCCTTATTATTCTTGGCTCCCCAGCGGTCCTGTTTTATGTTCACTGTGAGTTGTCTCCTGTGGCTGATTCCTACCTCCTTCCTCATGACTGTCTTTATCATCTGTACCTATTTCTTGTTTCCACCAGCCTTGTCTTCACTTCCCTTATTACCCTATGTGTATAAACAGTCCTGTCTTTCCCCTTATTTTTTATAATAGTGTCTGTGAACCTTCCCTCATGTCCTCTCTGTTTTGCCTGGCTCCCTTCGATGGCCTTTTGCATATCTGTTTTTTTCATTTTGGACTTTGTCTTTTGGAATTGAACTGCCACCTAAATAAAGGTTTGCTTTTTGTCATTTTCTGCCCTGCATTTTGGTCCTGTAGTCAAGCACTGTAACAGCTACATGATTACAATGCTGCTTACAGACTGATGCATCAATATTACAGATGTAATGATCTAAGAGGCCATTTTCCTGCACGTAAGATGCTTTTACTCTGATATTTTAAGTGCATACTACTGATAATAAGTCCATCTATCCACTTAGTACGCACTGCTTTACTGCTACTTTAAATTAAATAAAGGATATGAAGCCTGCTTGAAGCACCAGACTGCATAAATTTAAAGCCATGTTGACATTCTCACTTTAAGGTCATCTAGGCCATCTTTCCTGCTGTCTCTGGTTTTAACTGGGTATTAATTAGACAGAGTACCCTCCCTATCCCAGGCGTAATAAGCCGCTCTTTCAGGACACGATCAACTAGAGAAAGTGCGATAAGAAAATAAATGGCATGCTCGTCACAGTAGGTGTGCTGCAGAACAGATGCTGCTAAAAGCCAGCTTCTTGCGCTCATCCTTCCGGCCTGCATGTCCGCTGGACTGCAGTAACCAAGAAATCACATGCTAGTGGGAAGTGGAGGACTCACCACATACCCATCATTGGCACTACAACACTTAACTGTGACCCAGCTTTATTTTTAGTCCCAGCATGCTGAGAGCTCTGTAATGACATTAGGCCACTTTTATTAAAATGAATGACACATCTGCCATTTGTGATATAAGAGGTTCAAGCCCTCAGGAGGCTGCAAGCCAAGATTCTCCGCTTTGAGCCAGACAGTGTCGTGGCAGATAGCGTCACAGATAATATGCCTGCGTGGACAGGCAATCATCTAGAGCCAAAAAAAATGACTGAAAGTCGAACACGTGGCATGGGCTGCTGTTACACCGGAATGCAGTTTTTAGTTTTGAATTTCACATTAAAACGGCTGCCTGGCAGTTTGTGTATTGGCACCAACCAAACGGACTGAGAGCTGAGTTACACTGTTGAAGGTTTCACTAATGTGGAACGACACAGTGGGTTTGAATTAAACTGATCTCCTCTCAGATTTGCATTCCTTCATCTGGCAGTGGTGAGGGTTGAGAGTGGAGAAGGTGATGTTTGCGGCTTCTGTCTTTGGTGGTCACTGGATATCTTTTCACGGAGAAGTCAGGGACATTTAGAAGAAACTTTCACACTTTTGTCTGTGTACATATTACTCTACTTCAGTGAATTGTTAACCTCTTAACAATCGCCATGTCACTAGCAACCTATTTAGGGTTCAGGGGTAGGGGTAGGGTTTAGGTTGGGTTAACAGCCACCCCTTTTTGTAGTACTTTTGCCGATTTGTTTCTCCCAAATGAAAAACATTAAAAATACAATCTCCAAAGCTCCAAAATAATTATATGAAGCATTATTTGAAAGGTGACATTTGCCTATTTAACATGTCTAAAACAAAGACCAACCAACCCTAGCTGTAACACCAGTGTTGGATATTGTTGACCTGGCGGATGATAAATAAATGAGTGAAGAGTGTCTATCTATTCCAACTGTTATAGGGTGAGAGGCAGGGTGGACCAGTGATAGGTTTGAATCCAGATCGGGCTTTTCTGTGTGGAGTTTGCATGTTCTCTCCAGGGACTCTGGCTTCCACCCACAATCCAACGACATACATGGAGTTAAGTTAACTGTTGACTCTAAATTAACTGTAGGAGTGAATGTGAACATAGACTGAGCACAGAAATATAAATCCACTGTAAGATGCAGAATACCTATATAGGAAAAGTCAGTACTTTAAATGTTTTGTGATATACCTTTATCTGCTCTCTTCATAAGAGTGAGATGAGAAAATTGATGCCCCCCACCCCCGTCTGCACAGCAGGCATTAAAACAGAACCTGTAGATAGTTGCCTTAGCTCCACATAGACTGAAAACAAGGGGAAATTGTTACCCTGGCCTTATAATACAATATGCCAGGCCCATAATATATCAGCCCCAAGACCTAGCCAGCTAATATATTTTAACTTAACCTTTTTATCTGCCTATCAGCTTTAGAGGATTGGTAGGCAGATTTTACCCACTTTGCTGTCTTCATTGCTAAATTAAGCTAAGCGTCAGTTTGTAGTTTTCTCCGATTTAACACCAGCCTTAAGAGCTTATAGACGATCAGTCTCCTCATCTGAATGTATTTTGTCTACATTATATTTTGTCATGTATTCCTTACCACGTTCAGATTTGGGGGCCTTTGTCGAACCGTTTCTGTGACTTTCTGAAAGTGACAATACAATATCCTCACCCACTTCACACTGTGATTGGCCAGCTATGGAGAAGTGTGAAAGTAAGCTGGGTTTGAACTTCTCTCCCAAGCTTACTTTTTTCATTTGTTACAGCTCTTTGTGGCACTTTAAGTGTGAAGAACAAAGTGAAACAACTATGAATCCCTTCCAGGAAAGATTGTCTGAGAATGTTGGTGACCCATTAACGTCACCATCTTGGTTTTTGGAGCCAGAACTGACTATATTTAGAGCGCTAGGTTATCAAGTATCGCTAGCTATAGATTGTAGGGGATACTTTACAGATACCTGATTAGTGCTAAGTAACATACTAGAATGTCACTCATCAAAACTGGAGCGCAAACGTTCTGGATGGACTGCACAGCAAGTCGCACTGTTTGTCAGACAATTGTTCTAAAAGCACAAACACAATCAAAGTTCAGCTTAGTGAGTCCAGTTAGTGGAGGTGACACCTTCAAATAGGTAGCACCTGTGCCATGCAACCACCTGTCACACAGTGGCTACATAACTGTAAACAAAGAAAATGTAAGCACATACAATTTAAACTAGTGAGTTATTTAAAAAAAAAAAAGTCCACCCATATACAGCTGTTATGTTTTGCACCGGCCTGTAATACGTGTTTATTTCAGCTCTAAATTTAGACATTTGAACAGGGGAGTCTGTGAGAATTCAGTCACTTTTGGAATCAGCCTCAAGTGGCCATTTGAACTGCAGTTTTTGCTACTTTGTGTTGGCTCCATTTTTTTCAGCTCCAGTGGTTGCTGCTTGCCACCACTCCACTGATGCCTGTTATTTTAATCTGACTTTGAGCTTGCTTGAACAACTAAAACAGGTTTTTATTCCAACAAGATTGACAGAAAGCAAATAGGTGTTTCTCCCAAGAAGTTAGACTATAATTTAAAATACTTGAAGTTTATAGCCTAGCCAGTTCTGCTTTAAAGAACATGTTGTAATCAAGAAAGAGGATCATTTGTTTTGATATGCCCTCTTACCTGTGCCTGCATGTAGGCAGTGCTCTATCATCTAACCTGGCTGTTTGTGCTCTTTGGTGCAGCTGCACTTTCATTCATTTTTTGATAACTCCCTTTGACATGTGCATGCTTATTTCTGGAGTCACGTTAATCCCCTTCCTTCCTCACTCTTCCAGCCTCCTCCTGCTCTCTTTTCTGACTTGGCGTATCACTCTCTCGCTGTGGTTGTTTGTAATGAGGGTTTGGTAAGGGCCTTGTCCTTGACTGACTGTCTGTGGGTGGGAGCATCTGGAGTGTATAAAGAAAGGGTGGAGATGGGTGGATGAGTGGACAAAAGACAAAACACAAGTTGACCGCTTCTCAAAACGCTTGCAGGCACTGTGTGAATTTTTCTTTTTTGTAAGAAGTGTGTGCGTGTGTGCATGAGTGTGTTTCTGTAACATGTTGTTACCTGTAAACTCGCTGGTTACGTCTTCTCTGCTGGTGCATTTACTTTGGTGTTAAGGCATCATTTACACTCACATCCCTCTAGTACACATTAATATTTACACCAAATATTTTTTGCAGAGTGAGTCAGGAGGGGCTCTACTGCCTGCAAAATGTGTTGTAAAGCAGCATACATCTGCTGTCAAAGAGGCGTGACACGAACAACAGCACTACACTTAGCACTGGAGAGTGTCGGTGTATGCATGGCTGCACAGAGAGGAAAAGTGTTGGACTCGCAGAAATGGATGGAGAGAGCAGAGAGGGTCACTCAGCTGAAGTGAACACTCCAGTGGCAGAGGCGACATTCATGAACTAATGCAGGTCACCTCTATAACAAGGCAGAAGAGCATTTACACCCACAGTGTGGACAGAAAGAGAGGGGGAAAGAGCAAAAGAAGCACATTCATATGTGCAAACACAATCTCACCAGCCTCTTGTGTTATAATGACGCTTTGTCTACTATAGTGTCTCCCCCTTTTCTCCCTCTGAGTATCAAACCACTCTTGAAACAAACAGCAGAGCTGCCATCAGTAATGGAGAAGAGCGTGCCTCTTTATTTGACATACCCCGCTGTCACTTTTTAGATGAATAATACACACATGCAGAGAGGAGGAGAATACGAAGGACAAGGGACAAAATGGAGGTAGAGTTATCAAGCAGAGTGAGTAAAAAATCAGAGTGGAACAGGAGGATGCAAGAGGCCACCGTGCATTAACGCAGCACTCAGGCTCGGATTGCAGACTCAGCACTTCGTCAAACTGTCAGGGACAAACTTTGAGCATCTCAGCCCTCGGATGGACCAATAACGGAGATGCTGTAGTGCTCTGTGCACATGGAGGGGCTGTCTGAGAGTTAAATAAAGGGGCTTTTACTGCCAAGTGGACCTGCCAGTAAATGTCCCTCTCTTTTGTTCATGGTTGTCTCGCACACACAGACAGACACACACACACACACACACAAGAGCCATGTCACAGTTCCAGCTAATCCTTGAAAGGTGTGTGTAACGCACCACTCAATGCTAATCTTAGGATGTCATGGTGAATTATTCAACATGCTAATGTCACGCAATGAGACATGCATGAAGCACTTCGAACACTCCTCCATGTAATCTTCATGTACAGGTTTACCCCGGGAAGAAAGAGCGGAGGCAATGTAAGGCTCTCTGTCCCCAAAGGCCCAGTGACAAGAAACTAAACAGTAGAGGCATAAATATTAATTTAAAAAATAGTTTGCTCCATGTTATTTATGCATGACTGTGCCCTGAAGCAGAAGGTTAATTGAATATGGAATGACACTTTTTGCAGTATTTGCGTCTGTTGCTTATCTGATATAAATCAAATGGTGCTTAATGAGGTCACACATAACATGTTAGTCATTCTGTCAAATGGAAGATAATTTTTCACACAGACACAGAACTCAAGAAAGTAGTCAGTGATGAGTTTGCGTGCCATCACAAACAGCTGGAACAGCACAACGTTTCCAGCTGGAGTTAAACAAAGCATGAAAGTTGTCTCACTAATGGATATTGCCGTTCTTCAGAGCTTTAAATATCCTAGTTTGGTGAGTTTAGTCTTCTCCCTTTAGCTGATTGCCTCCACGATTCCAGTCGCCAAGCTGTCCAGACGTACGCGGCACTAAAAACTGTTTATTCTGATGCCTGTGGCTGCATATAATCCTGAGCTGTCACAGTCTATTTGTATTCTTGTCTTGATACAATTCGTATCACTCTAAATCCTGGAGGACTTCCATGGAAAAATGTGTGAATTTAGTAAGAGTGACATAAAGACACAAAGTGGGTGAAAACAGATAGACAGGCTGGAGAGAAAGAGGGGTTTGGAAAGGGAAAAAAAAAAAAAAGGAGGGAAATGAAGGCTTGAAGCACAGATTTGCGGGGTGTCCATCTGTGACTATAATCCGGAAAAATCTGTTTACAGAGCAGTCAGAGAACAGAGGGGTAGGGTCGATTGATGTCACGAGCCACAAATGATATAGTTTTCTTATTTAATGGGAGATGCAGCAGGATTCAGTGTGCTCACAGTGTTATTGTGTACTTCTGTGTTTGACAGGCAGAAGAAGAGAGACATAATGCATCTATCTCAGTGGGTCATTGGTGTTTTGGTGGACCAGGGAACCTTTTCAAATCCCTATGTGTGTACTGATTATGTAGATAATATTTTGCCGCTGCCCTTTGTCTGGTTGTCAGAGAGAACGAGAGAAAAAGAGAGCCTCTTTTTCTCTGGTGAATCACTGTGTGCCATGAAATGGAAGCAAAAGCATAAAAATTGTATAACGACAATGAGAGGAATTATTTATCTGTAAACAGAGGCGGATGCCTGTAGACTCCCACAATGCCTTGTGTGTGTGTATACGTGTCTGCAGCCCTTTAGGTGATTAGCGTTGTGCTTGATGAAATCAGGCACTCTGCGTTTTCCTCCATTACCTCCATCTGTGCAAGCATCCAGATCTGAAGTCTGATGTTTTTCAGTACCTCTGTGTGCACGACAAACTTTGGCCCGCGTTCAGTCGGTGGCTCTTCAACAGAACCGAGCGCAGACCGTGCCAGACTGAAGGAGCGGCAGCCACCACAGTTTTGGAATGCTAATGGAAAATTCAAGGGCTTCAGTTTTGTGTGGGAAGCTGCCATGTGTCAGCACGCAGCACTCAGCATTAAAATCACTTTGCGTGTGTGTGTGTCTGTGTGTGTAATTTCTTTGCCAGCTTGGTTTTTTGAGGCACTTAAACCTAAAAGCAAATTATGGGAAAAATACACTCCAACATAAAAGTCACACGCTATTCTTGTGCTTTCACTCTTGATCAGGGTTAATGAGCAAAATCTGCAACAAAAGAGGAACACAGAACATATCATACATGATGAAGGTTCCCTTTGGGAGAAGCTATGAAAAGCATCAGCTCACCAAGTTTCAACCAAACGTGACAGTAACTGTTATGGCCTTTTAAAGTTGGAAAATTTGACCTTTAATAACAGTGCCCCATCAGGTCAATCAGTTTAATTTTTCAAACACCAGAATAGTCTGCCAGAGTGCATCATCACTTTAAAGCAGTTACTAGATTTGACAGATGCACACAGCTGGAGCTCTCCTGGATTTTATTGGATGGAGGGAAAAAAAAAATCAAAGAAAAATGGGACTGATGGTTCCAACTACTTCTGGTATTTTACTAATGGAAAGAAAAAGAAGATTAATTATAAAACCTGCTTCAAAAAGGATACTCTGCAAATGCATTTCTGCTTCAGTTTCACTGAAGCAAATCCATGTTTTATGGCTTCATGGCCTCACAGACTCGTGCAGTCTTTGGTTTTTCGGTCCTTCAGAGAATATCTCATGATTATAAATTCTGTTTAACTGTCCCTTCGCTTTTATAGCACTGACTGCGTTTCTCAGTTAAACTCTTGAGCAGCAATCAATAGCATTAAACTGAAAGCTTGAGAACACGTCTGTTTTCTCCTCGTTAAAATGAAAGCCCTCGCACGCGCTTTCTGGCTGTTTTCATTTTTTTTCTTACCTTTTCCTTGTCTCTGCTTCTTTGTCTCACAGTGATGCTGCTGGACACAACAGAGTCTACCTCAGAGCTGGGCTGGATCACCTATCCAGATACAGGGGTAAGCGGGGAACTGAGTGTCAATGTGCTTTCCAGCTGTTGCAGCTTTAAAGCTGCCTTTAGAATGTGTTGCACACGTGTCACACACGCTGACGTTTTAAGCGTCGGGTTATAATCACATTGTTAGTCGGCCTTTGTGTTGTAACTCAGCTGAGCGCTTAAACATGATGGTATGAAATAATGTGTCATGTTTTATAACGGCTTTCCTGATGCTATCGAACAGCTGATGGTAATGTTTAGACATTAAGTCAATAATGGTGATAAATGGTACAGGTCTGTGACTGATGTTCATTTTTATTATTGATTGATTTGCTGCTTATGCTCTGGATTCACAGCTTGGTAGAGGAAGGTTAAAAAATAACGGAAACCCAAAGATGTTAATTTAAGACTAAGAAAACCTTAATTGATTTTCAAAATGCAGTAGATGCCAGTCACTAAACTTACATCAAAGTCTTTTGGGTGGAGTTTTAGTATAAGATTAAAAATGTTATTCTCTATAATTCTGCTTATGAATATGTCAGATCTGTAGGCATGTCACTGTCCTGGGTTTTTGTTTTGTCTGTGCTGTGTTTTGGTTTGACTTGCTTGGTTGGTTTTGTTGTTCTTCCAGTTTCTCTGGCCTTTGTCATCATATACAAATGTTACCTTTCATACCTCAGTGTTAGTCATTTGTCATTTATTATGTTTGGTTGTCCCTTGAAAGTTAGTTTCCTCCTGTGTCTTGTTCTAGTTTCACTTCCTCTTCCTTTCATGCCTTTGGGATTTTCTGCCCCACCTTCATTTGTCCATTGTGGATTGTTTCCACCTGTCCCCTCCTACCATCTGTGTCTTGTTATTCAATCTATCTCCAATTAGGTTTGAGGTACCGTACATTCAGTTAAAAAAAAAAAAAACTTTTTAGATGAAGCATAGCTATTTCTGAATTTCTCAACTAATCATATTTGACTTTAATGATCAGCTGTTACAGTCTGTTTGTATTCACTTCTTAATACAATTCATATCACTCCAAATCTAAAGACTCCAAAGACTTTTCATTGAATCTGCTAGATTGCAAACAAAAAGTCTTTAGATTTCTTAACACTGCTCATAGATTCAATGATCAGTTTGCCGTTTCACTTGGTTATCAACATCTCTTTAGGCTCAGTGAATGTAATACACTTCTCACCACTTTCACACATAAAAATCATGCATCGTGCTGCCGTGTTAATTTTGTGTTCTGGCACATTTTTGAGTAGTGCAGAGTTTTACAGTGATTGGAATGTACAGCAGGCCTCTACAACTGCACTCACAGCATACAGAAGTCACAGATTAAAGACTGAGGATAAGGTTATAAATACTTAATGTTTAGTTATAGTTTGAGGTAAGGATTATTATCTATTATACAGAGCAAGACCTCACCTTTCTTTTAAGATAACCTTGAAGGTCTAAAATGCCCCCAGTTATTTTTTTTATCTGTTGTTCTTGTGTGTGTGTGTGTGTGTGTGTGTGTGTGTGTGTGTGTGTGTGTGTGTGTGTGTGTGTGTGTGTGTGTGTGTGTGTGTGTGTGTGTGTGTGTGTGTGTGTGCCATCGTTCATAATGGAATTTCTCAGATTGAGCAATAGATCTTCTATTTTTGAGCTGATTTGTATTCAAGGTTGTTGCATTGCCTTGAGCTGTGTAAAGACATGAGTGTGCATGTGTGTAAAGGTGTGGGGGGGGGGAGGTCACTTGCATGATTGTGCTAGGGTCAACTCCTGGGGGCAATACAATTGTTAAATTCATTCATCTGTGAGTGATTGCATCTCAGTTCTAAAATGGCAAATACTTTTCACCATACTCTATCTATCTATCGATCAATCAATCAATCGAGCATTACACTGTGAATTACATGAAAACAAGTCACAACGAGCTGAATGGTACATTTATATATGTTACTTTTGACAGCAAACTGAGTTGACTGTTGAGTCCACAATACAGTGCAACAGCCACTAACCAACATCTGGCAGGAATACATTACCACCCTCATCTGGCCTCCAGTGTCAGATCATAATTGTACGTGATGTTTGAATAATTAGGGCCTCATGTGTGTTAAGAACTTGTGAACCATGATGGCAGCTGCTAATAGGAGATCATCCAATTGTGTTTGAGTGTATGCGTGCGAGTGTGTCAGTGTGTGTGTGTGTATGTGTGTGTGTGTGTGTGTGTGTGTGTGTGTGTGTGTGTGTGTGTGTGTGTGTGTGTGTGTGTGTGTGTGTGATGGAGTCCGTGTGTGTGTGCACGAGCAAGTGAAGCATTTGCGTGAGTTTCTTTTTTTTTTCCTTTATAGTCCCTGGATGAGAAGTGCTTCTGAGATGGAGATATGGTTATTTGACCCGAGGCATCAAGCTGAGAGAAGTAGAAAGACAGACCAAGAAAGGGGGCGAGAGCGAGAGAGGTTGTGTGTGTGCGTGTGTGTGTGTGTGTGTGTGTGTGTGTGTGTGTGTTCTCTTTTTTTAACCCTTTCCACTCAGCCCATCTCTTCTTTTGCTTTAGGGTCTGTGGATATACTTTAATGTGTTTTTTCTCTTCCTGTGTTTTCTTTCTTTCTTACCGGCTTTCCATTCTTACAATGTACTGACAAGCATCTTTGTCTCTGCCTGTTTTTTCTCCCTCTTTTAATCTTTTCTCCCTTTGCCCTTCACAGCCACAGAGCCACCGGGTCTCTGCCTTTTTTTTCTTTTTATCCCCCAAGTCAGTCTCCACTCTGCTCCTTATTTTTCTTCAGTGTCAAACCAGCAGAGACTTCCAGTCTCATTGCAGACTTTTCTTCTTTTTTTTTCCTCTCACTCCCATTATTTTCACTCTCTGCTCTTCTTTATGTGTATAAATATACACATGCGCCTTTCTCTGCTCGTATGTATTTGTGTGTCCATGGTTGTGTCCGAGGCCCTGCCCCTCCCCGTCCTCTGTCACTGTAGAGGTTGCGTGGCTCTCTGGCATTTCAGTTCAAATTAAATCACGAAGATGAGCCGTCCATATAACAATTCATCCACCCCCTCCTCCCCAATCTGGCCCGTTTTTTTTTTTATCCTCTTTCTTTCTTCCTTCATAAGGGAGGAAAACAAGACAAGGAAAAATAGGGAAGGGAGCAGGAGGGGAGAGGGGGGAATGAGGTGGGGGTTTAGGGTCAGAAAACAAATGAAAGCTGTGTGCTTTTCACAAAGGTACAGAAGCGAGCTGCACGCAATGCCACACATGAACAACGGCGACTACTCTTTCCACCTAAAAGTCCCTGCCTGGCCACATATTCAGCATAGCTTTTACCGCACCCACCTCCCTGTGTCACAAAAAAAAAAAAGCTCATACACTCTGTTTGCTATTTTCCCACATTTCTCCCTCCACCATCTGCATCCCTCCATCCCACCATGAGCTCTCTGTTGTCCAGTCTATCCGATTTCCTTCATACTCTGGTCTGACAGAGTGAACCACAGCCTGGGAGAGAGAAAACTGTCCTTTCACTCCACTAGACTGACAGCGCCTCCGACTCTTTCTATGTGCTCACTGATCTTATCATTATTTCAGCTGGACCAAATATGAATGCACTCTCTCATGGTGTGATGCTCTGTAGATTTCTGTTCACACTGGCTGTCAGAACCACACAGAGAAAGAGACGTAAGCGTGCAGAGATGCACTAACATGCACAAACAGTGATTCACACACTTTAAATACACCCTGATAGGGTGTCAGGACCTTTTGTCCTCTTACCATTGTCATCGGGAGAATAATGATGATGAGGCCTAATACATAATTCCTCTGTGTTACAACAGAAAAGGCCCTGCTTGTCACTCAGGGCTACACAGGCTTAAAGCAGAGCCTTTTCATCCTTCAATGCATCGTACTGTATAATCGATGAAACTAAACCCTGCGGCTACATTAACATTTTGTCTCATCTTACGAAGTCTCATCCAGAGCCGTGTCTCCGGGCTGCTCAGTTTTCTCCATGTACAACTCCTTTCACTTTTACTCAGATCCATTTGCACATGTATCATGTGCCATCTTCCTTAAAAATCTGCAGATTTTATTGCATAACAGCTGCCCTAAGTCAGGCACACAAGTGTCTGCCACCTGTCACATGTGAACAATGCTGCACATGCAAATGCCAAATCAGTCCAAGAGAAAAAAAACAAGCACGTGTCACCACAGAATATGCATCAATTGTTATTATGATACAGTATTATACTACTGTAACATATTAAACTACAAAATGCCAGCATCACCCATGAACCTCTTTCATTCTTTCCTTAAGTTATACCGAGCCATGAAAAAAGTTTTGAGTTCAACACTTTGAAATGTGTCTCTGATAATTTGGCCTCCATCTCAGTGCAACAGCCATGAATAGAATTTATTTTTTTCATCATGTTCAGAACTTTGAAAAAATTCTAGCATCAATGTATCTTTTCAGAGCTGTCCTTGTTGCTCTGTATTTTGTACTTTGCACAGAGGAAATAGTTCACTGACATTATCGTCTCTTGATTAACCAATAAAATCAGTGCAGAATTTTTGAAAAGATATATTGATTGTTTTTTTTTGCGTTTTTTTTCCCCCAGCATGTAGGATGACAGATGTCTCAACAAAGTTTGGGTGAATTAAAGTACAGAAACCTATACTCCTCAGAACTTCACCAGTGAAATTGATGGTTAATGCTACAGTCACATAAGGGGAAACAGTGATTGGAGACGATGACCCTCGTGACTGTAAATGGTCAACAGCTGGTCCCCCAAACTACCTGCAATCAGTTGGCAAATGCAAAAAAAATTGGGCAACCACTTTTTTTTCCTAGCTGTTGCTGTCCTATTTTTACTGAGCTAATTTTACACAAAAGTCTGATTACTAGAGACTTCATCATACATGCTGAATACTTAGCTTTTCATCTGGGGCCACCATGAGATTAATATTTTCCATTCTGAGCTTGTCCTAGTCAGTACTGGATGGATTGTTGTGACATTTTATGTAAAAATTCAAGGCTCCCCTCCTCCCCCAATGACTGGGTGGGGGGGAAACAGTCATGATGGTGCATTTCTGTTAAGCAGCTTCCTATTCTATTTTGAAATCTGTAGTTGTTATATAACAATTTATTTTGTTTCCAGCCTTCTTTGTGCCATACCTGTGCCCAATTGTTTAAACACCTACGTCAGTATATATATACCTCCTTCCTAGCACTCCCCAGTTGGCAGGTTGTTTTTTTTCCTTACACTCAAGCTGTCCAGCTTTCCTTGTCTTCTGTTTTTTGTTTTGTTTTGTTGCCTTTTTGCCTGAATTATTGGCTTTTGCTGACTTTCTGTATGCATATGACCCTCAAGGAATGTGTAACAGTGAATATGTGAGATAATGATAGCTCTAAGTGTAACGACATCATGCTACCGTGCTAAAATAAGTACCAAATAAATAGCTAGCTAGCATGCCGAGGTAAGCATTTTGTTCAAAGTGTTGCTGTGCTTCAGTACGGCCTCCTCTTAGTCTTGTTAAAAGTCACTTTTAAGCACCTCGAACAGGCAAAAATCACCAAAAACCTGAGCAGTTAAAACAAAAACTACTTCAAAGCCTTTACCACCGGCGAGAACTGAACTGAACTGAACTGAAATGTGTTGCTCTAAATGAAAGGCTGGAGATGTTTAATTAAATACCGTTCTTCTAATCATTGATTAACTAATTAGAGGGTCTACTCTGAAGCACTATAGAGATGACCTAGACCAGTGAGGACAGTGAACAAAAGCTTTTACTGTGATATTACAGCAAAAACAGCTTCAGTCAGACTTACCTCAAGTAGCCTACAGAGATGTCAGAGAAGAGCCGTGAAGGACGAGGCTGATGTCAGCAACAGCAGCAATACGTTCAATATTTACCTTGTAAAATGTAAACTGTCTTCTAAGACATGAGTAAGATTTATGATTGTGGAAAAGCCATAAACATATCAGCATTTTAACAGTTTATACAGGCCTATTCTGGAGCCCTCTGCTTATAATCTTTTTTTCTGTTTTGCTGAGTTCAGTTTACACAAGCTCATAACGTTGTTGCTCTCTTTCAGTGGGATGAGGTCAGTGTCTTGGATGACCGAGGCAAGCTCATACGAACCTTTGAGGTCTGCAATGTCAACCAAAATCCCCGTCAGCAGGACAACTGGTTGGCTACACCTTTCTTGTACCGCCACTCGGCCCCAAGGGTGTTTGTCACGTTGCGTTTCTCAGTGCGAGACTGTGCGAGCCTGCGTTCACCGTCGCCCACCTGCAGAGAGACACTCACGCTGTACTACAAGCAGGCTGACTCCCAGAGAGAGCTGGAGAGGACTTGGGTAGCTGAAGTAAGGTGACACACTGGATGAGCTGTAATTTCAATATTGTATTAAAGTGGTAATTAATTTTAAAGATGATGTATTATACTTTTCCTTATTATCTGTCACATAGTATTACAGTGGTGGCTACTCATGTTAAACATGGACAGTTTCAAGCACATCTGAGCTCAGCTTCAGACAGCTCTGACTGCTCTGTTTCAGGCAGGTTTTGCTCTTGGCTGTGGGTGATGCCATTGTTAGATTGATTGTGACGGCTAGTCAATCAGAAGAAAGTTGGCTTAAACTGAGGCTGGCCTTAAAAGCAGGAGAGCTAAAACAGCTTGTTTCAGACAGAGGATGAATTGGGGGGCTACACCAAGACACAGTATAAGATAAAAAAAAGTATTGCAGTGTGAGCAATGTAAAGCCACATTAGTAGAGTCCAAGTATAATAATATGGAGTTGGAAAAGAGCCCTTAAAGTGTTTTCTTGTCTATCTCTATTGCACACTGTTAAAATTTTAAAAAATGGCAAAAAAGAAGAAGCAAGGTTTCAAAAACTGTTGCCTCATCTTGTGCCACACTTGCATTAGGTTAAATTCAGGTCACAGAGCTTAACATCCTCACAAGCCCAACAATTAATTTGGCAACACACTTACCCCACTTCTGGCAGCATTTCCAGAATCCTCAAAGACTCTTCTGACATCTGGATACGAAACAAACCCATCTGAGTTATGAAAAGAAACAAAATAAAAATTAATAGCAGCTCCCAAACTGTGCTTATTGAATGTGGAAGACATGAAAGCAACTCAAACCCAAGGTTTTTCTCTTCTACCTAACAGCTGCATTTACTGAGGCCCTTGTGTTTTATATGACAGCTGATGAAAAAGAGCAGTAGTTAAATATTTCAGTTTGGGGTCTTATGACTTGGTGTAGTCCTGTGAAAAACTAAATGCAACCAGAGGGTAAGTATGAACAAGTATGGCTTGGAAGGGTTGCCAGGAGAAAGCTTCTTCTTTCTAAAAAGATGATGGCAGCACAGCTTAGGTTTACAAAGTTACATCTGAGCAAACCACAAGACTTCTGGATACCAACTGTCAAGGACAGTGGTGGAGGGGTGATGATTTGGCCTTGTTTTGCAGCCACAGGACCTGGGCACCTTGCAGTCCTTGAGTCAACCAAGCATTCTAGAGTCAAATGTGAGGCCATCTGTCTGACAGCTAACGCTTGGCCCAAATTGGGTCGTGCGACAGGACAAAAGCAGCAAATCTACAACAGAATGACTGAAGAAGAAAAGAATCAAGGTGCTGCAATGACCCAGTCAAAGTCCAGACCTTAAACTGATTGAAATGCTGTGTTGGGACCTTAAAAAGAGCTGTGCATAAATGAATACCCACAAACCTCAATGAACTGTGGCAAAGAAAAGAAAAAGGAAAGAAAAGTGAGCCAAAATTCCTCCATAATGATGTGAGAGACTGATGAAGTCATACAGAAAAAAAAAAAAAAAATTACTCCAAGTTATTGCTGCTAATGTGGTTCTACCAGCTACTGAATCATGGGGTGCACTTAGCTTTTCACAAGATTTCTTCAGAGTTATTTATCTTATCTTTATTTTGCACTTATTTAAATCCAGAAAAGTTTCAAGTATTATGCAAATACCTTCCAGTTCCACATGTCCAGATGTTGCTAAAAATCTGAGCTAACTTAAAACCAACATTTGCTTCCACATGTTAGAACTGTTTTGACCCCAGCTAATAATATATTAGATAAATAGCAACTATCAAGACTTTTAAACCACATTCAACAAAAAATAGCACTAAATAAGTAAATCACAAATAATATACTAATAATGTTAGATTAAGTTACCAAACACCCTGTTAGGTTTGCCTAATCAGACACTTGAAGATGGAGGAACTTTTTCACCACTTTAACCTCTGTCTAGTTCTACCTGTAGCACTTTGCAGTAACATGCAAACATAGTAATGGATTTACAAAGCTTGTTGCAAGGCAGTCACGTCACAGTTTGTGTGCACTAATTCTAAGATGCTGGGCTCCAGACTGCACTGAGACATCCTGTTGTTTGTTTTGGTTTGGTTTTGCTGCTCAGCATCCTCCAAGACTATACAAACACATGAATTGGAAATCTAAAATGTTGAGTGACTAATCTCTAATTGAGGTTCATATGTTTGACATCCTAACTTTTAGCATTAAGCTCAAGCTGCATTAGTGATTGATTGCTATTCTGCTAATGCTACATCAAAACAGCAAAATCCTCTCATCGTCCCATGGTACTGTATAGCCGCTGATTAGTGAAGAAAAGCTGACACCATCCTCAGGCCACACTGGTGTGAAGCACAATCTAGTCTCACTGCGGTCTCCATAAATGTCACTTCAGTCCCACTAATTACATCCTTAACACATAAAATGACCATTTTCCACTGAGAGCGGAAAAATCTCTCAGCCCCATGTGTTGTCAGTGAAGACTGACACTTCCCATATGATTTATTTATTTATTTGAGCACTTAGCTTTGTTGCTATTATTTAATTTAGTGGTTTTTCTCTGCTGCTTTTGGAGCTACTGCGTCTGAATTGCCTGAGCTACATCAGCAGACATCAGTGGAACCGATTCGCTGTTTGTATAGATGAATGTGTTTCTCCTTGGGGAAGTCAGATGCTTTTTAAAAATGCAAATCAAAGCCTGATGAGGAATCAGAGGAGGGCTTTAGAAGAGCAGGAAGCAGTGCAGAGATGAAAGTGTTTGCAGGGAATTCAGCTCGAATCCCCACTGGGACCTGCACGGATCTTAAGTCAGCGTTTACACTGCATAAACTACTTCATAGTATAAGCCTGAGACTAAAAAAGCACAACTCTGAGCTTATCTTTAATCTTGGCATGTGTTTCCAGACCATATTTATAAGTAAACCAGCACATTTTAACATCCATAATTTTCCTCTTGTTTACTTCCTGTCAGCCACACTCTCCTTAAGCTATTTTGTTTCCTCTTGACCACTAATTATCTTTTTTCCTTTGGCTCCTGTCTAATTTGTGTTTTCTTTAGCCATCTAGCGGGGAGAGGGAGACCAGGGAGGGCTGGGTAAAGATTGACACCATCGCAGCAGATAAGAGTTTTTCCAAGGTGGAGCCCAGTTCACCTCACCAGTATCAGCCCAACAGATACAGCCGTATCAACGTTAAGACACGCAGCTTTGCCCCCCTCACACGCAAAGGGTAATCATTTCTCTACTACACTTTGTTTCTCAATATTTGCAAGCATCATTACACCTCATGAATGCTTTTGATCTTCGTATCTGACACCTTCTTTTAAAAAGATTTGTCCTGGCCATCGTCGACAGCGGAGCTTGCCTTTCCCTCATGGGGGTGTCTATCTTCTACCGCCGCTGTCCAGCCACCAGCCTCTATCTAGCTTCATATCCGCCGACTCCCTCAGGTGCTGAGCCAACCGCTTTAGTGCCTGTGACTGGGACGTGTGTCCCTCACAGTAAGGCACAAGGAGACACGCCACCTCGCATGCACTGCAATGCTGAAGGAGAGTGGATGGTGCCTGTCGGAGGATGCATCTGTGACGAAGGCTATGAGCCGAACCTCAATGGATCCGCCTGTCTGGGTGAGTCCAGTGGACACTCACAGTGCCTTGATCAGGTTGATGGAGACTAAAGAAATCAACGCTTCACTGATGCACAGCTTAGTCCCGTGCTTTCATAAATGTGGGGAGCTGTGAGGGACATATCAAAAAAAAGGAATGGTTAAAATAGCTGATATTCTTTTATATTATATACTTTTAGTTGCTTGAATGGGTCAAGCACAGATCTATTAAAGCAATAGTTTGGCATTTTGAGTAATGCTCTTATTCAAAGCTAGCTGTCTGTCAGGACTGCAAGAGGTCACTGCATCTAGCAAAGAAGAAAAAAAAACTGTCCAAAACTTCTGATTAATCCACAAACTGCCGTTTCAAAGCTTTGCTTCGCTTTACAGACTAAGCAAACAGCGCCTTATTTAGTGAACTTCAGAGGTAATGATAGACAGATGTAAATGGCAAAGATGGTTACTACGGTAAACTTTTTGCTCCAG
Organism: Archocentrus centrarchus; assembly: GCF_007364275.1. Taxonomy (NCBI): domain Eukaryota; kingdom Metazoa; phylum Chordata; class Actinopteri; order Cichliformes; family Cichlidae; genus Archocentrus; species Archocentrus centrarchus. Next base: position 26,197,590 of record NC_044361.1, read on the forward strand.
TCTTGACTTCCTGCCAGTTCTCCTTTTTTGTATTTCTTGAGATATTAAGCATCTGGATCAATACTAATGGAGCTGCTGTCACTCTGATACTCACCTATGCTTGATGTGGAGACCAGAAGGAGATGAGGGCAGACAGGTCAGGTCAGGATAAGATGAGATGAAGAGGGAGAAAACCGTCCTTGCAATGCATCTGGAGGGATGTAACAGTTACATCAAGAGTTTTAAAGACAAATATAGAGAAATTGTTAAATCGGAGGTGCTGCATTGAATATATACTGTTCCAGTGACATTAAATGCGGGGATAGGAGAGGATATCAGAGAGACAGATGAGAGCCAGACAGATAATATTGAGGTCAGCATTTGCAAAACTGGTCAAAAAGCATTGTGCTTTTTCAAAGTGGGTGTAAATGGTAGGGGGAAGAAGTGGGAAAAAATTTGATAGATGTCCAGACGGACAGGAAGGGATATAGGGAGAGAGCAAGAGGAGGGAGAGAGGAAGAGAGGGAGAGAGTCATAGTGAGAGGGCTGTGACACATTTAGGTCATAGCGATGTAATGGCCAGTCGTCTGTGAACAAGTGACAGAAACCACAGGGGGAGAGAGAGAGTGGAGGGAAAATAGGGAGACATAGAGAGAGAATGAAAGATAGGAGGATGCAAGTTAATGATTTTAAAGAACTGAGCAGGCAAAAATTTCTGAGGGCGTGATGGGAAGTCCATGTGAGTCTCTTTGTGCAAATGTGTGAGTATGCACAAGTGTATCTTGGCGGGATGCTGCTACTCACTCTGTCCGCATACGTCTGAGGATTACAGTCAAAAAACTACATTCTCACAAGAATTTTAACGGCTATAATTCCCCGAGTCTAACTAATGACAGCACAATTAATCCTCCAATGCTGCGAAGTCAGCTGTGAAATGTGTTCATGCTCATTTGCTTTACATCTGCCCCCGTCCCACCGCTTGTATTTGTCTGTATTTGATTGATATCTACTGACAAATCACCCCTCAAAGCTGCTTCGCTGCTTGAGCAAAGACTTTTCCACTGACTGTCTATGACTGATCAAACACATTGACTTATTTATTTATTTATTTTTTGGATTATGTTTTGTTGGTCACTTCCCTGACTAATGATGTGGATTGGCATCACTGCATTGTTTTCCTCTCTGGCTCCCTGGGAATGTCGAGAAAAGAGGCAGATGGTTAACTGGCAACGCAGCCGTCAAAGATTATTAACAGTAGCCAATCTTTGTTCTCTCTAGAAAGTGAAGCAATGAACTTTCTCAGCTCTAACAATTTGCACTTTTTGTTCTCGTTTGAATCAAGCATCAAGGATATTTAATGATGTCTCAAAGTGAGCAAATAATAGGCTGTTTTGCACTGACTCATTGGTTTGAAACTGTAGTCAGACAAAATGTTTTTTTTTAATGCTGATAGCACTTAAAATACAGGAAAAAGGCACTTAAGAACTTGACTGACATTAATTTCCACTGCCTTCAAATGCCCAGTCTTAACCAGTATGCCCATGCATTTCATCAAGCACCTTTTTTTATTTAAAATTTTCACTATTACAATGATTTACATGATTTACATTAGACTATTGCTACTTATACTCCTACAATGCAGATGAATGTTGTTGAATATCCACACGACAGAGTCACACTCAGCTCAACATTTGCTGCCTCAAGCAAGACATCATTTTTACGGGCACATAGGAGATTTCAGATTCTGCCTCTCAATCTCATGTGAAAATTAATATCAGTGTTAAATGATTGCCTTTAACTACACAGCACTAATAGATTTTTATTTTTAGACCCGAGACAAGATTATGCATTTCTTTATTTGCAAAACTAGATTAATAAGGTGTGGACCTGAGATTCTTAAGTGTGGTGCCTATACATTTCCAGTACATGGCTTTACGGAAGGAAATGTCTGTGTTTTGAGCAACTTGATCAAACTTTTCAATGGATTGCTTTAAAATTTGTGCATACCTGACTAAAATGTGTACATTTTTTCTCAACTCTAAGGCTATGTCACGGATCGGCTGTGCGGTAGGCAAGGTTGGACCCAAACGCAGGACGTGAAACAGAGCTAGACTCACATCGCTTTATTCGCTGGAGGCTCAAAGATACAAAATTCAAAATACAATAACAAAATCTCAACCAAGGCAAAACAGCAAGCCTAGGAGAAAAGGGGAAAACAAAACACTAAACTGGGGAACACACAGCTGGGGGTGGGGACTCAGACGATGACGCAACAAGGAACAGAGAAAAACTGATGGCTTAAATATACACAAGGTAATCAGGGAGAGTGGACACAGCAGGCAGCAACAGGTGAATCAAATGAAACTAATAACACAAAGGAAGCAAAACCAAACACAAGCACAGGGAACACGAGACTGTCAAAATAAAACAGGAAGTGACCAACCATGACGCACACACAGACTTAACAGAACACGAGGAATAATATACATACTGGGGAAACAGACACAATTGACGCCACAACACAAGGGAGGGACACTAAGGGAAAACACAGGGACAACTAAACTCTAAGGCTATGGGAAGGGAAACCTAAACACCACACAAGGAAACAACGGGAAGGGAAACTAAATACAAACGGGCCAAGACACAGGGACAAAACAGACACAGGAACACAAAACACGGGGAAGATGAGAACGAAGGGAAACCAGAATAAAGTACAAATAATTTTAACCGAAAACAGAATACAAAACAACAAACTGAGAGTCTAAACTGTAAGAAAACTAAGAAACACAACCAGAAAATAGGGACAAAAGAAAGCAAAAAGAATAGTTTGTAAAGAAATATTTTGTACAGATGCAGTGTAACTGATCACTCATATGAAGTGTGATCAAAAAGTTTAGAGGCTGGGTCTACAAACAAAAACAATACAACAATTTCGCTGCTTTCCCTTTCAAGGACATTTCTTTGTGGAACAAAACATGTTTTGATTTGAAGACCTGTTCTGACCACTTGCAGATGTGCCATTGCAACACACACTAGATCTCTGCCACCGTGTCAAAAAAGCACTTCAAGCTTTCATTGTGGAAAAAGGGGAAGAGGTTGTAGGGAGCCACACCCTTTGAATAGGGCAGATGACGAGTAATGGTTTTGGTTGAGCTCAGTCTTGATGTGCCTTCTTTGGGCTGCCGCCTGTAGGCATTTCCTAAAGACTGTTGTTTGGTCTCCGTGAATGCTGAAGGGAAGGTGCGGACTCAAAGAGGCAGACTGTTTTACTCGTTTTCAGTGATTTATTTACAGTGCTCAAATCAACAAGGGTGCTGGTGGGAAAAGGGTGGCTGGCTGGACTCTCCTCTTCTGCTCATCCACTCTCAGGTATGCACTTCAAGGTTCCAGGTACTAGGCAGAGAGGAAACAGAATGTCAACAGACGTCCACAGGGAAATAACAACAAGACACTTGACTCTTACGGCTGCTGACTGGGCGGTAAGCAACAATCAGCCAGATGATTTCCCCAAATCATAATCAGCTGCTAAACCTGGCCCAGGTGTCATAGCAACTGAAGGTTGGTGGAGGACCGCCTCTAAAACACAGGAAAGGTTAACCACATGACAAGAATGGGGGAGGCCAGCGGGGTCCATGACAGTCTCTGTCTATATCTGAATCTCTCGTCCTTATTGATGATCCTTTCAAAGAAGGTCAGGTCAGTCTGACAATGAAGTTGATGATGAAATCTGAGATCTGTGGCAAAGTCACAAACTCATAAATTTTAGTGGGCCAGGAGACTTGCAGCCCACTTGCACAAGGTGATGATCTTTAAGATGGTTTTCTCTTTGTTATAGTGGCAGCCACATACATTTGTGATCACACCTCTTAGTGAGAAACTGATTTTAAAAGTAGGTTTTCTGTAAGTCAGACCTGTTGTACAGTAAAAGCAGTCCTCAATTTTAGGGGTTTAAAATGAATCCCTGGTGAGAAACACTCTGCAGCCTTCCAGTTTATTGGGTTCACTGCAGACATGATGCTCGATTTTTCTGTTATTTCAGACTCACCAAAACAACACTCCGACATTTGGACCGATGATAAATTGAGAGTCCAACTGAAAAATCAGACACTTAGAAAAACACAGTCAGCCCTTTGGCAGACAGACATTAAAATATCATTCCTTAATTATTTATAACCGTGTTTATCAGAAGTAAGTCTACAAGAACACCCAAGTTCCATATGATCACTAAAATATTCAGATGTCAATCTGGGATAAAAACTCATCCTGAGTCTTTTATAAAAACCAAAAGGACACAGGCAGACGTCACACAGCAGCTGTCTGCTCTTATTTTATTTTTCTGCCAGACAGCACAAGGATGTTTTTCTCCTTTGACATTTGCATCCCACAAGGGTGACAAGGCAAAGAGGAGAGGCAACAACATGATTGAGCATAAGCCACAGTTACACCTGTTCAGCCAAACATGAAACAGTTCTGCAGTTTGAGGCTGCCTGAGTTGGTCCTGGCTGGATGTACATCATCCCCAGACAGATGCCTTCTGTTTAATTCCCCTTAAGCAACTGTTGAAGATTTGGGACAAAGATTATTGTGCTGGATGCTCAGATGGAGCTTTGAGTTTACCTGAAGCCATGTTGATTCATTTCATGTGGCGTGAGACTGTGTCCTGAAATATTCAGCATGTCAGTTTGTCCTGATTTTTTGCCCAGAGCCTTCACTCTCAGCACAGACACTTCCACTGACTACCCTGAGGCACGCTGTGGTGGGAAACAAGAACATTTGGCCAGGGGAGGACATATAAGTACAAGTGTGATGTTATTTTGAGTGTGATGCGTAACCCTACTTTAGTCCCGAACAGATGCTCTTGACCAAATGTAAGAAGCAGATATTCTTCTCAAAGAATATACAGAATTTGTCCAGATTTTCACCTCAGTTACAGTTCTGTGCCTTTCTTCATCAACCCTTCAGTAAGCCTACTGATCAGCGGTGTTGGCATTCAATGAATTTTCCAGTCTATTAGTAAAGGTCAAGTACTGAGTGAAACACAGTTGAGTGAAATGTTCAGTGACATACTGTATTGACCTGGCTGTGGGGTGTTGCCGTGCAGTGGTGATAAATCAGCTTGAACACACATACCACATCAAATCAACCACTACATGAGTCCAAACGCTGCATTTTAGTACCATGATATTCATTATGTTTCACAGAAAATTAGTGTTATCACACTAATTTTTTTTTTTTGACATTCACAGGAAAGGGGTTGCTGAGCCCTCAAAGAACTGTCACATGAATCTGCAGGTCCTCCGCCTTTATCAGACTTCGTTATAGCAAATTTCAGCTCATTGTTTTCACTTCCCGGCCTGCAGCTCTACTTTTTCAGTTCGTTGACACCTCTCCTTTTCAGCTGCAGCAGTAAAAAGCCACTGTACACTTTCTGCTTGGCACCAAGTAGGCAACAGACACACTTAGGGGCAGTCTGGCAAACCTATTGGAGCATTTAGCAGCTAAAAAGCCCAGAAAACTGCTCTTGGGAGTTGGTAGAAAAAAGCAAAAACAGAACTGAAGAGGGCGAGGACTGACAAAAAAATGATGGCAAATTGATAAATAAGTATGATAATAATGAAAAAAGTTTACTCACAAATGTTAGAACAACTTTGTTTTTGAAAGAATTTGAATTATTCCTGTTATCGCTGACCATGTATTTGTCTTACACTTTGAAAATTGAGCACAGTGCTGAGGTACTGTGATTATTAGGCTGAAAGCGTGCTAACCAAACCTCACAGAGGCAGATGCAGGACCAGGGAAGGGAAAACATGTCAGAACACTGAAAATTTAATGTGTGAAAGTCTTAGGTAAATATCGCAGCTCCAACAGCTCCACCTACAATTAGGATAAATCGCATTATGTAATGTCCATTTTTAGTGTGTGCAGTTTTTTTTGCAGTAGTTTATATTAGCTTGACAAAGAGTTTGCAGGTCAAAAGGCTGCCTCATTAAATTGCACAGTATTCACTGCGGGGCTACAGCAAAACAATGTTATCCTTCACGATTACTGTGAACATGTAGGGTTTGTCTAATGCAGTAATTTGTCAAAGCATGTAAGAGGGAATGTTCAAATCGTTTCCTTTGTTGCTGCATCAGCTGTGGAAAATCCAACAAAGGATTATTTGCTTTCACTTGTGGCGGTGTGCTGCTGCAGCTTATAAGGAAAAGAGACAATATTAGAGCACATGAGTCAGTGTGTGTCTGTTTTGAGGCTGCATTAAATTACTGAATGTAGACTGTTGTGTGGTCTCATCTGTGACTGTTGTGCGTGCGTGTGTGTTTGTGTGTTGTGTGTCTGAGAGAGAGAGAAACAGAGGGAGATTATGCTGGGAGCCAAAAGAGGGAATGAGCGCACGAAAGAGGGAGAGGGAGAGAAAAAAGAAATTGGGTCAGTGATCTACATACCAACGTACAATGTTAACATCAACTTACTCACCTCGTGGTTTTCTTATTTCTGCTCATGTTTATCTCTTTATCTCTTTAGATAAAATGTAGTTTTCTGTTGTCCCTTTTTCCTAATCCCATTGTTTTCCCATGTAGCCTTTGTCAAATTAATCCCTATCCCCATCCATCCATCCATGTATCATTAAATACGCACATGCGTGCATCCAAACATTCATACACTGCGGCATCATGAAATAGCACATGAATAAGACACCACGTGGTGTTTGTTGTAATTTCCCACCTTAATCCTGTCCCTGACCTTTTTAAGAGTCTTTCACTGCTTAAAAATGACTTGCAAAAAAGTTAAAAAATGCATAAATATGATGCATGAAAGTCCATTTTATATGCAGTACCTTAACACATTGCTCTCTCGCCATCACTCCTTTTCATTTCATTGCCCTTAATTTATCAGACCACTGGATTATGAAAGAAAAATGCAGGTTAGCATCCGAGAAGCATTAAGCAAAAACTTAATGGCATTATATATTTTTTAAAAAAAGAAAAAGAAGACCTCTCAGTTTTTCTTTGTGAAGTTAGAGCAAAGCCATAAGTGAATCAGTATTTACATTTTTAGTTCATCTATCATTTGTTTTCAATCAATCCATCAGCGAGTTTGTGAAAATACTAATTGCTTAATTTTGTCTATCAAAAGCACAAAGCTTTGAGTCCACTAAAGCAAAATAAAAAGCCTTACCTTTTGTTTGAAAAGATGAAAAACAAATCAATTTTCAAAGTATGTCTAGTAGGAGATTAATTTTCTGACACCTAATTGTGTAATCTTTTCAGCTTGAATTTGAATCACCTCAGTAAACATGCAATATTTATATCTGTCATAGCCAAAATTGCTTGCTTGTTTTGTTGCCAGGTCTTGCTGTGACTTCTCTATGTGCACTTTTGCATACATGTAATGTAAAGGCATGTGTGTCTGTGCTTGTAATGGTGGTAGGCTGTCTGCTTTATTGCCGGGAGGGTGAAGGAGAGAGGGATGGATGAAGCTGGCGAGGGAGATGGGGGGGGGGTGCAGATCAAGCAAGAGGGCAGAGGGCTTGCACAGTCATTGGCTGCTGTAATCAGGCGGATGAAGGAGAGGAGGGGGATGAGGGTGCTCATAACGCTGGTGATGAGCGGCTTTGTAGCAAAGTCATGTTTCATGTCAGAGCCGTAGGAGAACACGTCTGGTAATGTGCATCTGGGACATAAAAGATGGAGGAAGTTATATTCCTCTCTCTTCCTCTGTTGTTGCCCTCCTGCTGTTTTCCACTTTCAATTTCCTCATTGTCACCCATCATCTAGGGCTTATATACATAATCCTGCTGTTCATCCTACAGCTGTCTCAGGCCACCCGTCTCCACGCTCACTTCTCCTCTAGTTTGGTCTCTCTCTGTGTTGTCTTTGCATTATTTTAGTCCTCTTTCCTTTTTCTCTCTTCACACCTGTTTGAAAGCAAGGTGTGCTCTCAGAGACAAGTGAGAACACGGGAAGCCTTTTATCTGTTTATTCTCCACTTTTTTCACTTTGTGCCTTCTTATCTTCTCCTCCCACACTGCTTCACCAGTGCCAAGCATGCATAAATGCATCCGTGCGCTCATTCAGCACGTCAAGTTTAAGACATTCTACGCATTCTTGACAAGGTTATATAAACCAGGCCAAGGGTTTGCTCCCACTGACACCCTCGCTCATTCTCCAACTCTAAGTGTACTTTAACACTTCAAAAACACATGAAGCTGTGTGTTGTGTGTTTTTAGGTGGGCCATTTGCACTCAAAGATACAAGAGCATGCCTGTCTGAGAATACACACACACACACGCTACATTTAGCTTTCAGACAAAGGGATCCCATTTTGAACGATGCAACCTTTAGCTAACACTGCTTTAAGTACTCACATGCCCACACACACTCAGTGTCAAAATGGCAGCAGATCAAACTGGAGGCTGTGGACTCAAAATCCTCATAAGTACGAGCACTCGAGGCTCTGGCTGGCAGCAGCATGAAGTCGAGTGTCAGTCACCTTGACCTCCGCAGTCAGCTGTTGTGCTGTTGACATTAACAACTGGCACATTTCACAGAGTTTTCCATCATAAAACACAGCTTACAGGTTCAAATGGTATTTTTTATGTGTGTACAAGAGTGAGGGAAATAATCAATTTATGCTTGAGTGTGAACTGATTCGACAGTTCCAGTGGATTATAAATTTCAACACATCTTATAAAGAAAATCTATTATTAGAAAAGGCCTTTAATGCTTTCTTATTCATTGTTTTATTAGGGAGATATGTGCATATTAATGCAGCGGTCAACTTAAACTCCTGTAAGTATGAAAACAGAAGATATGGTACAGTACTGTGCAAAAATCTTGAGCCATCCCTCATTTCTTCATATTTTGCCAGGAAAATAGATGAAGTGATTTATTGAAATTTGAGCAAACTTGAAACTCAATATTTAGTATGACCACCTTTATTCTTTAGCACAGCCTGAACTCTCTTAGGCAGCTTTCTTGTCAGTTCTTTAAGCAGTCTGCAGGAACAGTTCTCCAGGTTTCTTGAAGGAAAATCAAAGCCCTTATTTGGATGTTGGCTGCCTTTTGTTCCGTTCTCTGTAAAGATGGTCCGACACTGCTTCAATAATATTGAGGTCCGGGCTCTGTGGAGGTCAGTCCATAACTGATAGCTTTCCATTGTGTGTTTTTCTATCCAGGTATGCTTTTACTGTACTGGCTGTGTGTTTGGGATCATGGTCATGCTGAAAGATGAAGCCATTGCCAATGAGAGGCTTTCCGGGTGGTATTGCATGGTGCTTTTCTGTGGTCATAATTCCATCAGTTTTAACCTCCACCGCGTGTTACAGATGGCTGTAGACACTCACTGTTGTACCTCTCTCCTGAATTTCTTTGTACATGCTGACAGCGACAAATTTAGATGCATCACTACATAAGCCCTGATGCTGCTGATTATCAGTCCAGTTGTGTAATCTGGCATACCTCAGCCTTTCTTTGTGTTTCCCTTACTTAAGAATGGCATCTTGACAGCTACTTCCCACTGAGACCATTTCTGATGAGGTTTCAAAGAACAGCAAATGGTGCCAGATGCATCTCTCAGGTCCCGTGTCAGGTCTTTGCTGGACTTAAGAACATGACTGTCAGATACTGTTCATCTTCTTTTGTCCTCTATTTTTCCAGTTTCCTCAATGTTTTAAGGACACACTGCACACCATGCTGAGTTACATCCAATTTTAGGGAATCACCTTGGTACAAAAATACTATTTTATGCTGTCAAACTGTTATTTTTGGCATGTTTTGAAGATTCAACATAATAATGACATAATAACAAAGTGCCTAGAGGTGCAATTTAAAATGAGTTCTTTGCTGAGTTGTCTTTTATGTGTAGACACAGCACTGGTTAATCCCTTGAGTTGAGTTAGGTAGGTTTTTATGCCTGAATGAGTCATAGGTCAGTGTTAAGTGGCAATGTCCAAAGAAAAACTCTGAAAGACCTTCAGAGAGCCTGGAGAACTACTGCTCAAGACCCCTTTTTAAAAAATTCAAAGAAAGTCTGGCTCCTTGGAAGCAAAATATAAATAAGAGTTGAATGGTGTTCTTTATTAATAAATATTTAATAAATGTGTTTATAATAAATGTGGAACAGACACAACTTTAGAATCACAATCCTAATATTGTGTGGGATTCCCTCGTGCCACGAAAATAGCTCTGACCCACTGAGGCGTGGGCTCCATGAGACTTCTGAAGGTGTCCTGTGGTATCAGGCACCAAATGTTAGCAGCAGATCCTTTAAGTTCTGTACAATGCAAAACAAATCTGATTTGTTCTTCCAGCACATCACACTGATGGAGGCTATGCAGCACCTTGAGCTCTTTCACATATTCCTCAAATACTTTGTTAAGAATTTTTTGTAGAGATGCAGGGTGCATTATCCTGCTGAATGAGGCCATCGTCATCAGACAAAAACTGCTGCCATGAAGGGATTACTGAGATTATTGTTAGGTAGGTCAAGAATGAACTTCCATGCTTGAGTTGCCATAATTGCCATAAAACTCAGACACAGTAGAAAAATCTTTCAACGAGTGGTTTCACATTTGGAGAAAATATTTTCTACTCTTACTTGCCAGGAGGATTGATACCACTCTCCCTGCTGCTCTTTGTAAGATAAATAAAAACCCCATAAGAAGCTATGTAAGGCCAGGTTAGGATAAATACTGGGAAAGAGAGAAAAAAAAACAAAAAAAAAAACAACCTAAATCTGTCCAAAGTGAGACAAATCTGCCCATCAGCACCCCTAAAGCCCACAAATCAACACACTTGAACTCCTTATTACAGTGTGTACAAATATTTATCCTTAATTGTTTCTGTCACAGGTGACTATGGCTGTACTGTTTCCTCCTGTTTAGTCTTTATGCTAAACTAAACATACCGGCTTCTAGCTATATCCTCATATTGCTATTGTCCAAGCACGAGAGTAGTGTAGATGACCTTTCTGTCTGTGTGTGTGTGTGTGTGTGTGTGTGTGTGTGTGTGTGTGTGTGTGTGTGTGTGTGTGTGTGTGTGTGTGTGCGCGCGCGTGTGTGAGACTGCCGGTTTTGCTGGCCACTTCCTCTATAAACAAAAGTAAATGATAGTGCTGGGTTAAGCCAACAACAAACAAGAGACCGCTGCCTTTCAGATGAACTTTTGAACCAAAGGGAACCACATACCAAGCTGAAATTGATGCTTAACCCCAAACCAGTTACTGCTCTTTGACTTTGTTCTGGACAAAATGAGCAGAACAATAAAAAAGGATTGAGTTGAGGTTTTCTTTCTTTTTTAATATTGGTGACTTCTAAGCTAAAAATAATAGAGATCACAATGACTGTCTCTCCATAAAACGAACTCTGATGTGGCCCCAACAGCCTGATAAGTGCCAGATGTTCATACTCTTAATTTATACCACATCACACGTTGTGTACACACCCCCTTTCAGTGAACCTGTAATCATAAGCTGCACTTTGCATTCAGAGCTGACAAAACAATGACCCAAAAGTTCACTTGCTCAGCTCTTCTTAAGCTTTCGACTTGAATTTCATGGAGATTACTTTCCATTATCTACATCTGCAGTTCCCTGACAGCTTTGATGGTGGTGGTATGATATTGCAGAAAGTATTTGGTCAACTCATTTTAACACTTTTATAAAGTTTCAACAATTTTACCTTAAGCATTTTATTTTGGGCTAAAGTTTTTCTGACCATATTAAAGAAACAGTGTATTAATATGATTTTTTTTTGTTATTGTTATCTTCACGTATGTGCTGACAAATCTAAGCCTGTTTCTTTAACAGCAGCTGCAGCATTTTGCAGCTTGAGCCTGAAAACTCGTAGATCTGAGCGTGACTAATGGAACAGTGATCATTTTATTTATATGATTGCAGATTGTTAATAAAAATCAGCCACCCTTGTGTCTTCTTGTCTCCCTGCAGCCTGTCCTGTGGGCTACTTCAAGTCCATTTCGGGCTCTATTCCCTGCACTGTGTGTCCATCCAACAGCAGAACCAGCCAGGAGGGATCGAGTGTGTGTGAATGCCGCAGCGGCTTTTACCGGGCAGGCAGCGATGCCAACTCTTCTGCCTGCACAAGTGAGCTTTGTCTGTTTGTTTGTTTACGCCTGGCTCTCTGTGAGGTGTTCAAGGGGCCTCACTGGAGTCATTTGTCATTTGCTCGGACTGTGAGAACCGAGATACACATTCAGTGACCAAAATCCTTTTTCTTTAAGGGATAATTTAATCTTTAAATTGCACCAACAGAAAAACCTGTTAAGCATTAGGTTTCTTTGCTCGTTTATCTTAAATTGCCTCACCCCAAAACTATTTTATAAAGTTCTTTCCATTACTTTTTCTTGGATAAATGTCTTTGCCAGCCTGCAGCTTCTTTCATATATTAAATTTTTCAGCAGATGCTTCCATCTAAGTTTCTACCATTTACATTATGTATGTCAAACTCCTCCCATTCTTTCCATGTCTGTTTTCTCCTCAGCTCCTCCATCTGCTCCAATCTCTCTGACCTGGGAGTACGAAAGTGGCGACGGTGGAGTTTCCTTAAGGTGGCGCCCTCCAGTGGATATGGGGGGCCGCGGTGAGGTGTGGTACGGGGTGGTGTGTCGCATCTGTCCGTCACCAACTTTCACCAACCCGTCCTCATGCTCTTGGTGTGGGGAGGGCGTCACCTTCAGCCCCTCCCAGACCAACCTGAAACAAACCAAGGTCACTCTCAACAACCTGCTGACCAGAGTCACATATCTCATACAGGTGCTGTGGACAAAAGCAAAAAAAATTCTCTAAAAGTGTCACTGAGAGTTGGATTTATACTATTAACTGTTTTGAAGTGCTCTCCTGGGATTCTTCACGGATTGTTGAAGCATTTCCTGGACCCACAGATGAGACGGCTCTGCTATGCTGTATTATTATTATAAGTGCTGCATCAGCAAATACACACTAACATTTATTATTTAGCTTGGCATAGCTTGACTAAAGCATTGCTTATTCCTTATTCATAATGGACAAATATTTCCCATTTTCTAGTGTTTGCTGACCCGTCACAGCGGACGCTGCACGTGTCCGTCTTTGCATCTCAAACGTTGAAGCATGTCATAAATATAAATAGGAAAAAAGGCTTTGAAATTCACATCCGTGTGTTCTTGGTATTGACAGGTGCAAGCCATGAATGAAGTGTTGGCTTTGAGTCCTTTTCCAGCTCGATACTCAAGCATCAATTTCACTACGAGCCAGTCAGGTGAGAACAGGACAGTGAGGATGAAAAAGATGAGATGAAAGAGGAAGAGATGCTCTGATGATGATGATGTTTGTGTAGATACTGTGTGTGTGTGTGCGTGCGTGCGTGCATGGATGGGGTTTCGCTCTCTCTCTCTCTCTCTTTTGGTCTCTCTCTGCTCCATGTTTTCTGCTCCTGCTCTCTGAACGGGAGGTTTGCTCGAGGTTACAAAACCTTGTCAGATCCCATTATGGTCACTGTGGAAGAAGAAAGGGACAAATGAGAGATGGGGAGACAAAGAGACAGACAGAAAGAAAGATGAAAGCAGATGAGTGGGCAGAGGAGAGGAGAATGGGGCATTGTGCACACCAAGTACACCATTATACAATTTTCTACGGAACCGATCAAGATTGACCAGAAAGTTCAATGAGCCTACATTATCTAAAATCTTCTTGTGTGTGCTCTCAGAGTTTATTGATCAAATGAATGGAAAGCCAGAAAATTCCCTTTAACCGTTCGCAGCTCAGTGACTGCAACTAGATCCTGCATGGTGCTCCATAAAAACTCCTACTTCACTTTTACACTTGACTGAATTCCCTCTACATGTTTTGTAACACTGCCCTCGTGTGGGCACTGTCACTTAAGCGCAGCTCTTCTGTTTTAATGTGCTGATGCGTCATCTCTTGTCACCCACAGTACCCAGTACAGTTCCTATGATGCACCAGCTGAGCCGGGCCCCAGACTCCATTACTCTGTCATGGCCTCAGCCAGACAGGCCTAATGGAGACATCCTGGAGTATCAGCTCAGATACTATGACAAGGTATGTTCAGTGAAGCCACACATACTCGGCAAAAAGTTTTGACATCATCATTTCAATTTGATGCGAAAACTGTACTGTGATTATGAGGGGCTGTTGTTTTTTAATAGTGGCCCAGTCAGATCCTCTTTCAGAAACCAAGAAATACTGATCACTGTGGCTAAAAATATGAAAATGTCTATGTATTTAATTTTAACACAACTTAATTGGTCATGAGATGGTTGTGATGAGACAGGCACAGCATCAACGCTATGTACACCAACTAGTTTTTTAAAATTATTATGTATATTTACACTCAACAAATATTTTACTAGGTACACCTAATTAGCCAATCACATGGCACCAGTTCAAAGCATTTAGGTATGCAGATATAGCCAAGATGATCTGCTGAAGTTCAAAGTGAGCATCTGAATAGAGAAGAAAGGTGATTTCAGTGACTTTGAACGTGACATGGCTGTTGGTGACAGATGGGCTGGTCCGAATATTTCGAAACTGATGATATACTGAGAATTTTCCTACACTACCATCGCTAGAGTTTACAGAGAATGATCCGAAAAAGAGAAAATATCCAGTGAGCTGGGTGAAAATGCCCCGTTGATGCCCGAGGTCAGAGGAAGCTGGTCAGACTGCTTGGAGCTGTTGGGAAGGCAACATTAACTCAAATAACCACTCATTACAACCAAAAAGAAGAGCATCTCTGACTGCATGTCAAACCTTGAAGCTGATGGGCTACAGCAGCAGAAGACCACAATGGGTGCGAGCTGGACCATCAGCTAAGAACAGAAAAGCCTATAATTCACACCTTTGGGATGTGGTGTAACAGGTGATTTAAATTATGTGAAGCTGACAAATCTGCAGCAACTGTGTGACGTTATCATGTCAATATGGACCAAAATCTCAGAGGAATGTTTCCAGCACCTTGTTGAATCTATTCCATGAAGAATTAACACAGTTCTGGAGGCAAAAGGGAGTCCAACCTGGTACCAGCAAGGTGTACCCAATAAAATGGCCAGTGAGTATAGATATTAAGTAAATTCCTGTCTCATCTTGTACTGCATGGTGAGCTTACACGGGCCTCTGGACTTTCACTGTGCGTTCCCTTCCCTGTTTGTTTTGTTTTAATTGATAAAAAATAAAATATACAAACATTTACTAGAAAGAACATGAATATCTAAACTCAACTAAGTTCAACTTACATTATGGAATTATTTTTCAAACATAATACAACATGTAAAACGGGTGTTCAGACAACAATTACTACCATTAAAAGGCTCACTGGGTTTAGAGATACACAAAAGTACACTTTACTGAGTCACAACTGTACACAAAATGAACAGATTCAAAACAACAGTCCCTTAATGTCATCCTTCTCTGTTCCTCAGGGTTCAGATGTGGACAGTGCATTGACTGTGTACAGCGAGACTAACACAGTGACTGTCAAGTCTCTGATTCCCGGTTCCATCTACGCCTTCCAGATCAGAGCTCGAAATGAGCGAGGCTACGGCCCCTACAGCAACACCATCTACTTTACGACGCTGCCTCTGGGTAAAGGACTCACTCGCTTATTTCTTTATAATTTTTATTTTATTTTAAATAACAGAAAATGTACAAAAGGACTTGGCATAAACATTAAAACAGGTGTACTTGCTGTTGGTTGAGAGGTAGTGTTGTGTGGGTGTGCATAACTACTTGGTACAGAAGCAAGCACTTACACAGGAAAAAAAAAAAAAAAGCTGGCACAGCTTTCATTTACTGTAATTGCAGTTACATTCATCCCAGTAAAAGTGCATTACTGTAAGTAATACAAAACTTAATTAGTGGCATTAATGGCCTTATCACTTAAGAAAAAATGAGTAAGAGTGATAAACTAGGGAACAAGGAATAAATTGTGAATTTTTATGACCTAAAAGTGGGTTGAAAAGAGGTGCAGAAATACAAAGAGGCCAATAAACATCTCAACAGCCATGGACCACATGAGGGTAGACTGGTGGGCACTGAAATGAAGACTGGGGGGAGGATGGGACTGTGTCTACAAATGAGGGTAATTAGGAGAAGTGGACACAGCAGGGTAACAAGATGCAGCTGATAATAATCAGAGACAATGAGACAGGAGGGGAAATAAACTAAACATAGGAGAACTGACACAGGAGGATGAGAAAGAAAACACTGAGGAAACAAAGTAAACTCTAAAACTAAGACTGAATAATAACAAGAACTGAAGGCTCCAAAAATGCTTAAGAATAAATAAAGATCACTAAACAAAACTCTGAACGCCTAACAAACCAAAGATTTATCCTCAACAGTTAAAAAACCCACAACCAGAACTGGGATCATGACACTAGAAGACTAAAGTTACACTATGTGGACAAAAGTACTGGGCCACCTGCACATTACACCTACAGGAGCTGCTCAGCTATGGAAACACATGCCGTGAACCAGTTTTTGTGCTGATGTTAATGTCAGACGAGATCTGAAACTCAGCAGTTATTGAGTCAGCAGAGAGATGTGTCACACCACTCACTCTGTAACTTTACATGGTCAGCCACTTCCTGGCTGGCTGCAGTTTCTGAATGCTTCCACTTTGCAGTAATACCACTTACAGTTGTTCGTGGAATAGCTCGAAGGAAGAAATTTTACAAACTGATTTATTGCAACGTTTGCATCCTATTACAGCGAGTAAGTTTATTTATATAGCACATTTAAAGATAAAATCACAAGGCGCTCCACATCAAATAAAAACTAAAAACTAGACATTAAGACAAAATAATATAAAATGAATTGCTACGCAAATGTCAGATTAAAAAGATGAATCTTCGGCTGCTCTTTGAATGAGTCCACTGAGCTCACAGACTGGGTGGGCAGTGAGTTCCAAAGAGAGGGGGCCCCCAGTTGCAAAGGCTCTGTTACCTTTAGTTTTTAGTCTAGATTTAGGGATGGAAACCCTGACGAGAAGACCTGAGAGTCCTACTGGTGATATATGGCTGCAAACATTTACTGATGTCAGTAGGTACTTTGCCATGCAAAGCCCCAAAGGTGAAAAACAGAACTTTGAATTGAATTCGATTAGCGCAGTGAGATCAGTAGAGGTGTGACATGAGAATGTTCGGAGGATCTGGTATGGAGCCTAGCAGTGGCATTCTGTACAAGCTGTAGACAGAACTGTACAGAGGCAGGTAAAGAGTGAATTACAATAATCCAGGCGAGATTAAATTAAAACATGAATAACAATCTTCTTCTCAAACTGAGAAATAATAGGACAAAGTTTACAAATATTTCTCATTTGATGATAACAAGTACAAACCAGAGCCTTAACATGCAAATCCAATTCAATTGCTCATATGCCTACCTAATGCTTCAGTATCTGGATCGATACTTGGTGATTGTCATAGGCTGAGCTTAAATACAGCACCACTAGAACTGCAGACTCTCCTGAATCCCTGAACATCAGCAAATCATTTGAGACTCTGAGGAGAAATTCAGTAGAGTGGCCTCTACGGAAGCCAGACTGAAACATATCGAGGAGGTTAAATTCCTCAGGAGAGTCTAACAGCTGCTGTGCAACCACTTTTTCTAAGACTTTCACCACTAAACAGAGTTTTGAGATGGGCTAGAACTGCTAAAAGCTGATGGATCTAGATTATGTTTTTTCAGCAGAGAGTGAATAGCAGTATTATCTTGGAACTGCCATGAAATCAATGAGGAGTTAATGATCGATAGTACAGATGAGCCAACAGCATGAAAGGCAGCCTTAAAAAGTGGTGGTGGCATGACAACCAAGGACCATGAAGTAGAATTCATGCTATCAACCAGAAAGATGACTAAGCGATGCTGGTGTGAAGCTACTGAGAATTTTGTGCTCAGTCTGAGGCAGAATGGGTGGAGCCTGACGATAAAATATTATTTCATACATCTGCAGCATTTTTTATAAAAAACTTGAGAAATGTTTCACAATCATGATCATCATCAACTGGTTGAGTGAGGCAATTTTGCTTACAGTATCAAATTTGGGATTGCACCTACTGTTAAAAGCCAGCTTTATAAAACAGGCAGCTCTGGCCTCTTTGAACATGTCAAGAGTAATTAAGAGGTCTTTTACAGCACCAAGCTAAGAATTTAGTGAGCTCTTTCACAGATGTTTCTGAAGACAAAACACCTGAAGATTAAAAAAAAGATTAACAGGTGGGGTCCAATACATTTGTCAGTATAGTTTATGTTAAACACCTCGGAATGAAGACAGTAAACACATCTCTATAGTTATTTGGGCATTTTTATTAATAATTAAAAAAAAAAAAAAAAGGTTTCTGTCTCAGTGTACAATATCAATACTGCTTCATTCAGAGATTATCTTGCAACTTTCATACAGAACAGATGCTGCTGTAACTGAAGATAAAATGATCTGTGTATCCAATAAAAGTACGTTTAAATTAAAAGGTTTTAGCTGCAGCTACAAAAGGTTTTAGTTACATAATTAGTTTTTTCAGATCCAAAAACAGCTGAAGACTGAGATTATGCGGCTGATGATGCATGACAGCTGAAGGTGCTTCATTTTCTCTCCCACAGAGGAGCATTCACAACAAATCCAGACACGCCTTCCTCTGCTGGTGGGCTCGGTGATGGGTGGGGCAGCATTTCTCCTTGTTGTGGCAGCCATTGTGGTTGTGGTGGTATTTCGCAGGTTGGTTGTTGCTTTAAATGCAATCACAGATGTATGCAAATATGTTTTAATCTAGGGTGAATTTACATTGTCTGCTTTTACACGGCAGTAAGAGGAGGGAGAGCCCGTACAGTGACAGACTCCAGAGGTACATCAGTAACAGAGGTGAGCATGGTTAAATTTATTTTACTGTTATTTATTAATGGTAACTATTATAAAATTAAAGGTTTATTTTATGGTGAGATATTTTCATTGTTATTTTAATGAAAAAGAGAAAATGGCTCAGAAATTTTCTGATTAAATGAGTAATGCTAATATTTATTCCCATCGATGTACAGAATAAAGTTCCTCAGCTTTGCATTATAAAAGATCATTCTTACCTTGAATTTGGGATCACTTGTCAAAAGTAAAGGACTTAAAATTCAGAATTTGTTTTCTGATTCCAGGTGGAGTCAAGTATTATGTTGACCCATCCACTTATGAGGACCCCAGCGAGGCAGTGAAAGAATTTGCCCGTGAGATCGATCCCACTCACCTCAAGATTGAGGAGGTGATTGGTGCAGGTATATCTGATGGTCTCCTTTCTTTTAAATCTTGCTGACATTACGCGCTGACTGTTAGTGTAATCTATTCCATGTCTTCTCCACTACAGCCCAGTTTGGTGAGGTTTCCCGTGGCCGTTACCGTCCTCTGGGTCGCAGGGAAGTGCTGGTAGCAGTGAAGACTCTGCGCTGGGGGGCATCAGAAAGAGAAAGGGGGATGTTCCTCAGTGAAGCAGGGGTCCTGGGACAGTTTGACCATCCCAATGTGCTGAAACTAGAGGGCGTCATTACCCGTACCCCTCCAGAGAGGATTATCACTGAGTTCATGGAGAATGGGCCCCTGGATGCCTTCCTCAGGGTCAGAAAACTACAAACTGTCAGAATTCCTGCACGTTACACCACATTAGAAACTAAAAAATGCATTTTGTTTCCTCCATCCTGCCTCTTAATTCCTTCAGGAGAACGAAGGCCAGTTCAGTGTCCTCCAGCTTGTTGGGATGCTCAGGGGAGTTGGAGCAGGGATGCGTTACCTCTCAGAGAGAAACTTTGTTCACAGAGACCTGGCAGCTAGGAATGTATTGGTCAACTCCAACCTGGTCTGTAAAGTGTCTGACTTTGGCCTCTCCAGACTCATGAGGGGCCTGGACCACAACATACCAACCTATACTGCCTCACTGGTAGGTTCCAGGGTATGGAGCTCCTTTAGTTTGGTTTCTGTCATCACTCATTCATTTTATGTCCTTGTGTTTTCATCTATCAGGGCAGTAAGATTCCTGTGAGATGGACGGCACCTGAAGCATTTCAGCATCGCAAGTTCAGCTCAGCCAGTGATGTCTGGAGCTTTGGCATACTGATGTGGGAAGTTATGTCCTATGGAGAGCGTCCGTACTGGGATATGAGCAATCAAGAAGTGAGTATGACAAAAAATGTTGCCTGAATTTTTTAAGAAGCAAATGCACAGTCCTTTTCTAAAGTGCAAGTATCTTTAATGCAGTGTAATAATATACAATTAACTAGAATTACTGCCTTGCTGTATGCCTCCGCTAACCTGTCAGGTTGCAACTCAGATCTGACTTTTTAAAAACTCTTATAATACATAATTAAATAAATCTAATAGACAGATACATCAGTGTGTAGGTGTGAATGTGAATGGCTGTCATCGACTTCTTGTCAGTTCATCTTTGAGTCCAAGTGAACATTTGGGCCACATGTAATAAAATTCCTTACGGTTCTTACTGAGATGTCACGCTCACAAGAATGAGATGCTCATGAAATCAGGAAATGGGATCACAGTGACCTAATCAGGTCATCTTTTAGTCCAGATGAGCATTTTGCCAAGCCTGTGGATTGGGGGGTTAAGGATCTTCCTTTAGCCAGTGTTATTAAAAAAAACAAAAAAAAACTAAATTTTGCATTTAGTGTCACTTTAACTGCAAATGTTAAGAGATAAAAAAAAATAATTACATTTTAACACTGAAAACGTAAAAATATGTTATTTTATTGTTGAATTGTGTAAATATTGAAGTCTGAAATAGGAAAATGAGTCAAATAACAGTCAAGTAACAATGAAATAAAATTGATACTGGCAAGGCACACATGCAGAAAATACTGAATGTGCAACAAAGGCATTACTTTTCTGCAGTAATATTTCTGTTAGGGTATATTATATTTGTAGCCCGGATGGAAAAATGGGGATTAAATAAGCTTAATTCCTTTGGTCATAAAAGCAAAGTTAACAGGAGTGTAATGTACTTTGCATATAATGTGTATTGTGTAATGGAAGAGGAATAATGTTATGTAAATATAATGTTTTCTTACAAAGTTGCTGAATGTAACAGAGCTAACACTCTTAGTTCGTATTTTCTGAGTGGTCAGTGAAGGTGGTCTGTGCATGTCTACCTGTTGTATTTGGCTGGGTGTGTGAGAGAGGAAGGAGAGGAGAAGAGAGAGAAACGGAGAACGGACGCAGCAGTGTTGGCTCGGAGCGCGCTAGCACACGATAAACTAACAAAAGAGAACTGACTAGTAAATACTATCCAGTGACTGTTAGTAGGAGGCGTTGGGAAACCGCCTGCCCGACAGCTGTGCAGCCGCAGACGACGGTGATTCAGAGCGAGGCATCAGCATCGGCGGCTAGCAGCTAACGGCTAGCAGGAGCTCGTCGCGGTGACGAGCGCCATCTTCTTTGCCCTGTCGGTGGCGAGTGGTGAGCGGAAACAGACTGCAGACGAGAACTGGTTGACTGTCGTCCGGAGGGGACGAGAGGGTGAGCTGGTTCGCAACGCGGAACTGTAAGTCAGACGTTTCTGGTGCAGCTATCGGTGAGTGAAGAGGAGTTTCGCCACTGTGCTGCAGCACGCATCAATCAGGCCTGCAACGTTTGTGTGAATGCGAGCGTGTGTGTGGGGCCCATGTATGAGTACTGTTAAGTGACTGTGTATATTTGAATGACGGAGTAGTCAGAATTAACCCTTATAAGCCTAATCCATTCGGACTGATTGGGAAAAGCTAAGGTTGAGTTCAATATTTTTACTGGTATTATAAGAATACAAGTGTTTTAGTGTTTCATTTGTGTCTTACATTTTGCATTTAAAAGTGTGGTTTTAAATGTAAATGTTCAGTTTTGGAGTTAAAGAGTCATCTGAGTCAGTGTTATTTTAAATAGTGTGTGATTTAAGTTTCTTAATAGTCATCACATCATTGTCCACAAGTGAACCTTCGTGGTATCCACTTTGCATCGGACCCACACCCCACCTAGTTTGGTCAATCCTGGGGTTCCCGGTCAGAACACAATATAAAGCGGTGGGGTGCTACATAAAATGGAGGCACCGCTGGGATAAATGCTAATATTAGTCTACCCTTGTTACTGGCTCAGACAACTCTTTAAGTAGAGATAATCTGAAATGAAAATAAGCTATAGGTAAACTCAGAGGAAACCAGTAAGCAGACTCTGTGTAATAGAAGGGAAATTGGTACACCAGAGGGATGGCACAGTTACGGCATTGGTGTAAAGGAGAGGGCATTAACCCTACCCATGCCATTCTGCTCAAAGATGTTCCCGAAGACACCGAGATTGAACGCATAGAAGGAACTCTGCAATCCATTAAAGTTCTTGGACGTGTTAAAGTCAGAGGACGCATGTACGATCCTCAGAGTCAATGTTTGACTGTACTGTGTGAATGCAGAGAGAAAGTAAATCCCAAAGCTATTCCCTTAGACATCCTGCCGGAAGGTAGTAATGCACCATGGAGAATTGTTGGATATTCAGAGGAGGAGGAAGGGTCAGCTGACCAAGTGCTCGCAGAGGACTTGCAGGTGCCACCAACAGAGTTAGGCCCTGTTCCACCACTTCAGGCCTCTACTCCGGAAGCTATCATCAGAGCTGTGGGAGACCTTCTGCAAAGCACAGCCAAGCCGGTAAGTGATAACAGCAACTACAGGAGGCTACGAACCTTCTCAGGGATTGTCCCTACTCCCCCAGGAGAGGAGCCATTGGAGAACTGGATATTGCAAGCTCGTTTGATGATAGAGGAATATGATCGGCCTGACAAAGAAAAGAAAATGAGAATAATGGAAAGTGTAAAAGGTCCTGCTTTGGAGATATTGCAGGCTGTCCGCTTTAATAACCCAGAGGCCACACCCCAAGGGTACGTGGATGTGATTGAGAACACATTTGACACACCAGAGACAGGAGAAGAACTGTACTTCTCATTCAGAATGCTATGCCAGCATCCCGGTGAAAAACTTTCTGAGTTTCTGCGAAGGATGGAAAGATCCCTGAACAAAGTAGTGAAAAAAGGAGGTCTGTCCCCGACTTCCATAGACAAAGCCCGCCTTGATCAACTCATTAAAGGAGCCACAAGGTCTGACATGATGTTATTAAGTTTGCGTTTGAGGGAGCGAAGAGATAATCCACCTACTTTCTTGCAGCTGCTGAATGAGGTGCGCATTGAAGAAGAGTATGAAGCCTCCCGCCGTAGACTTAACCCCACAAAAGATGTGCATGTCAAAAGTGCTACTGTACCCACAGGGGCATATGTCCAGGATCTTAGAGCTGAGCTCCAAGACCTCAAAACCCAAGTCAGTGGGCTCACGGCTGCGTCAGGGGCTCCAGGTGTCCTTTCCCTTGAGTTTCCACCCACGGATGAGGCAGAGCCCAACAGCTTGGAAGAGAACAACAACATTCAAGCTTTAAAGAAAGAAGTGGTGAAACTAAGAAAGCAGATCTCAGTTATGTCTGTTAAACCCAGCAAAGAGCCTGTAGTATCACCACTCCGTAACCAGACTTCTCCCGTGCGCATGCATCAAAGAGCTACGGCACTCAGAGATCCCAGTGACTTTTTCTGTTATCGCTGTGGCGAAGATGGGCACATTTCCACCAAATGTAAATCCCCAGAGAACTACCCAAAAGTGATACAGAAACTCCTTCATGTCCAACGGAAACTGAAAGCAAGCCAGAAAGCTCCTGGTAGTGCAAAAGAACAAACTACCACAAATGTAGGGGTCAACCGGAGCGCTGTGAGTGTACACACAGCTGGTGTCCCAGAAGGACTCGTAGGGCCACCCTCCACTGCCTGTGTGAAGGTGGATGGCATAACCTGCACTGCCCTATTAGACAGCGGGTCTCAGGTAACGATAGTTTTCGACAGTTGGTATTCAAGGTACTTGCCTCATGTGCCTCTCCAACCTGTCACTGGTTTAGATATTTGGGGCCTAAGTGAGTCAGAGACCAGCTACCCCTACCGAGGCTACATCCAAATTGAGTTGGAGTTGCCTGGAAAGACCCAAGGGAACGTGAAGGCTGTCCCAGTTCTTGCTTTAGTGTGCCCAGATCCTCGTTGCTCAGATACCATACCTGTTCTAGTTGGCACCAATGTTCACAAAATTAGACCTCTGTCTTCAAGTCAGAAAGAGGGGAGCCCAAAAACTGTTCGCACCAGCAAGGTGAGCGTTTCGCAGTCTCAGCCCTTACCTACCATTAAGTCCGAGTTGCCTACAGATGATGACTTTCCTGTAGCCGAAGTAAAGTGGACGGGTCCTGGACCACTGGTTATTCCGGCTGGGAAAAACCATATAGCCATCTGTAAAGTCAAAGAAACACACACGATCGGAGACAGTATCCTGATCACAGAACGTGCACCTTCACATGCTCTTCCCCCAAGTGTGTTAGTGCAGCCAACGGTGTTGTTCTCCAAGACCCTTGACAAAGACAAGTTCTTGGTTCTTATGCGCAATGAGTCCCTCAAAGCCACTGCCATTCCAATGGGTACTGTGGTTGCACACTTGCATGTGGTGGATATAGTGACTGACATCCCTGGCACACACACAAGAGCTTCATCTCAGCTGGACCCATCACTGTTCGACTTTGGGGATTCCCCTATACCAGCTGAATGGAAAGAGAGGCTGAAACAGAAACTTGCAGAGAGAAGTAATGTGTTTTCAACCGACGAGTGGGACGTTGGATTGGCTAAAGGAGTGCACCATCATATACGACTAAATGACGACACCCCCTTCAGAGAACGGTCTCGCCGTGTGGCCCCTGCTGATCTGGATGATTTGCGCCGTCACCTTCAAGGACTACTGGCTGCAGGAGTAATAAAGGAATCAAGGAGTTCCTATGCTTCACCCATCGTATTGGCACGAAAGAAAACGGGGAAGTTGCGGATGTGCGTGGACTATCGAACACTGAACCGCAGAACTATTCCTGATCAGTACACCATTCCTCGAATTGACGAGGCCTTGGACTGTTTGTCTGGAAGCAGATGGTTTTCAGTCCTGGATCTGCGCAGCGGGTATTATCAAATCCCAATGGCAGAAGACGACAAGGAAAAAACCGCTTTCATATGCCCTTTGGGATTTTACCAATTCGAAAGGATGCCCCAAGGGATAACAGGAGCCCCAGCAACCTTCCAGAGAGTAATGGAAAAAGCGGTTGGGGACATGCACATGCTTGAGGTCATAGTGTATTTGGATGATTTAATAGTGTTTGGAAAAACCTTAGAAGAACATGAACAAAGACTGTTCAAGGTCCTTGACAGACTGGAAGAGACTGGACTGAAGTTGGCAATAGACAAATGTCAGTTCTGCAGACCTCAAGTGACATATGTGGGACACATAGTGTCTGAAAATGGTATTGCCACCGACCCAAGCAAAGTGGAAGCAGTAACTCGCTGGAAGCAACCCACTGACCTTCCATCACTGCAGTCATTCTTGGGGTTTTGTGGGTACTACCGTCGCTTTATAAAAAACTACTCTATTCAAGTCAGACCACTCACCGAGCTCTGCAAAGGTTACCCACCCACTCAGAGAAAGAAGAAAACTGCTAAAGTCCCAGAAAAGACCTATTACAGTGTAAATCAACCCTTTGGAGATAGGTGGGGTCCTGCTTGCACAGAGGCTTTTCAAAAGATTAAACACTGCCTCACAAATGCACCCGTTCTGGCTTTCGCCGATCCATCCAAGCCCTATGTGTTACACATAGATGCCAGCCTTCATGGTTTGGGCGCAGTACTCAATCAAGAACATCCTGAAGGTTTGCGACCTGTGGCGTTTGCTAGCCGAAAGCTCAGTTCCTCGGAAAAGAACTACCCGGTGCACCAACTTGAATTCCTGGCGTTGAAATGGGCAGTAGTGGACAAGTTTCACGATTACTTGTATGGTGCTCAGTTCACAGTGAGGACCGATAATAATCCCCTCACGTATATTCTGACCACAGCCAAGCTCAATGCCACTGGTCATCGTTGGCTGGCTGCCCTCTCAACTTACGATTTCACTTTACAGTACCGACCTGGAAGCACTAATATTGATGCTGACTCACTGTCACGCAATCCTCTGCCATCGGAGAGCCCCGAGTGGAAAACAATGCCCCTCGACAGTGTCAAAGCCCTCTGCAAGCAAATCTCCTGCAGAAAGTCGGCAGGAGGGAACATGGGATATGCCGAGTCATTAGGGGTTTCCCCTGAGGCACTCCCAGAGTGTTTTGTTTTCCCCACTCGATTGGACCACAGTGCTTTGACCCAGATAAGTAAGGCAGAACTTATTAAAGCGCAAGATAATGATCCAGTGATTGCTCCAGTCAAGAAATCTGTGAATGGAGAATTCCTGTTTGCACCAGACAAGGAGGCCAACTCAGAAGCCGTACTGCTTCAGAGAGAAGCCAATAAGTTGGTGATCCGAGATGATCTGCTTTACAGAAAGGTGCAGAGGCAATCTGGTAATGAGGTATATCAGCTAGTGTTACCAAGGGAGCTGGTTGCCATGGTTCTGAAGTCGCTGCACGATGAGTCCGGTCATCTAGGAGTGGACAAGACTGTTAAACTCATACGGGATCGATTCTACTGGCCCAAAATGTGTGCAGAAGTAGAGCAGTACATAAGAAACTGTGGTAGATGTATCACGCGTAAAGCTCAGCCCCAAAGAGCTGCACCATTAAACCAGATTACCAGTAGCGGACCACTTGATCTGGTATGCATAGACTTTCTGTCCTTGGAACCAGATTCCCAGGGGTATGCCAACATCCTTGTAGTAACCGATCATTTTACCAGATATGCCCAAGCTTTTCCGGCCAAAGATCAACGGGCGTCCACAGTTGCCAAGATTCTCTGTGAGAAATACTTTGTGCACTATGGACTTCCGGCACGGATACATTCTGATCAAGGTCGGGATTTTGAGAGCAAACTCATCCAAGATCTTCTCAAAATGTTCGGGATTCGGAAGTCTAGGACAACGCCCTACCATCCTCAAGGAGATCCACAACCAGAGAGATTTAACCGTACGCTGCTGTCTATGCTCGGAACCCTAGATCCGAAGCAAAAGCAGAAATGGAGTCAGAGTCTCAGTCATTTGGTGCATGCTTACAATTGCACTCAAAACGAAGCAACAGGGTACTCGCCCTACCTGCTCATGTTTGGCAGGGAGGCGCGTCTACCTGTGGACATCTGTTTTGATGCACTGGATGAGGATCAAAAGAGTTTGTCACATCACAAGTACGTGGCTAAGCTGAAAGCTGATCTGCGTCAAGCATACCACCTCGCAACACAAGCATCTGACAAGAGTCATCAGAGAAACAAGAAAGCTCATGATAAACATGTGAAAGAGCAGACTCTGGGAAAAGGAGACCGAGTACTACTGAGAAACTTGGGTGTTACCGGCAAACACAAGTTGAAAAGTAAGTGGCGACCTACACCATATGTCGTGGTGGAGAAATTTCCCAACCTACCAGTCTACAGAGTAAAACCTGAGAAGGGACTGGGGGTAGAAAAGACAGTACACCGCAACCACTTACTACCGATTGGCTATCTAGTGAGACTGCCAAACGACACTGAGCCCGAATCATTTCAGACACCGGTCACAAGATCCCAAAGGAGACTCGCAGCGACCAAACAAACTGTAGATCAGGAAGATGCCATGTTCTCATCAGAGTCTGAATGTGAATATGCAGGCCCATCACGATCATTACATATGGACTGTGAGAAACTTCTGACACGACCAGGTCCGTTGTTGAGAGACCGAGGCCAAGGTCAAGCCCCAAGCGTAGTTCCTCTAGAAGTTTCATCCCCTGAACTGGAGGAGGGTGACTCAACTCCAGAAGCTCTCGACTCCCCAAATCTGCTTCACAACTCTGAGGAAGGTACAGTTACTGACTTAGAGGCAGTAGCAGTGGAGAGGGAGGTGCTACTGGAAGACAGGGACCCTCCAACGGAACGCACAAAGAGAGTCAAGAAGCCAGTTGTCAGACTGAGTTATGATGAACTGGGAAGACCATCTGATCAGCCCTTAACTGTATTGAGCCAGGGAGTGCTGGTTGGAAGCGGCACGTACAGAGATTCACGATGCCACCCCTGCCAGACCCTCTGGTGTCACCCTATGGCCTTATGCCCTTCCTGCGTTAAATTGAATCTCACTAGACAGTGCATGGAGATTCAAATTAGCTAAGCTGTTGGTTTGATGGGGACATCAAAACATTCTAGAAGGGGGAGGGTGTAGCCCGGATGGAAAAATGGGGATTAAATAAGCTTAATTCCTTTGGTCATAAAAGCAAAGTTAACAGGAGTGTAATGTACTTTGCATATAATGTGTATTGTGTAATGGAAGAGGAATAATGTTATGTAAATATAATGTTTTCTTACAAAGTTGCTGAATGTAACAGAGCTAACACTCTTAGTTCGTATTTTCTGAGTGGTCAGTGAAGGTGGTCTGTGCATGTCTACCTGTTGTATTTGGCTGGGTGTGTGAGAGAGGAAGGAGAGGAGAAGAGAGAGAAACGGAGAACGGACGCAGCAGTGTTGGCTCGGAGCGCGCTAGCACACGATAAACTAACAAAAGAGAACTGACTAGTAAATACTATCCAGTGACTGTTAGTAGGAGGCGTTGGGAAACCGCCTGCCCGACAGCTGTGCAGCCGCAGACGACGGTGATTCAGAGCGAGGCATCAGCATCGGCGGCTAGCAGCTAACGGCTAGCAGGAGCTCGTCGCGGTGACGAGCGCCATCTTCTTTGCCCTGTCGGTGGCGAGTGGTGAGCGGAAACAGACTGCAGACGAGAACTGGTTGACTGTCGTCCGGAGGGGACGAGAGGGTGAGCTGGTTCGCAACGCGGAACTGTAAGTCAGACGTTTCTGGTGCAGCTATCGGTGAGTGAAGAGGAGTTTCGCCACTGTGCTGCAGCACGCATCAATCAGGCCTGCAACGTTTGTGTGAATGCGAGCGTGTGTGTGGGGCCCATGTATGAGTACTGTTAAGTGACTGTGTATATTTGAATGACGGAGTAGTCAGAATTAACCCTTATAAGCCTAATCCATTCGGACTGATTGGGAAAAGCTAAGGTTGAGTTCAATATTTTTACTGGTATTATAAGAATACAAGTGTTTTAGTGTTTCATTTGTGTCTTACATTTTGCATTTAAAAGTGTGGTTTTAAATGTAAATGTTCAGTTTTGGAGTTAAAGAGTCATCTGAGTCAGTGTTATTTTAAATAGTGTGTGATTTAAGTTTCTTAATAGTCATCACATCATTGTCCACAAGTGAACCTTCGTGGTATCCACTTTGCATCGGACCCACACCCCACCTAGTTTGGTCAATCCTGGGGTTCCCGGTCAGAACACAATATAAAGCGGTGGGGTGCTACATATTCTATTACCATACTATTAAAACAGCCTTCATATTACATGTTAAATGTACAATATTTGTGTACTTTAAAATAATGAAGGTATTATTACATAAATGTGGACCACCAGTGCTTACATGCACTTCCCTCCCCCTCCTCGTGTTACACAACAGGCATATTTAAATGGTGACAAAATGCCAAACCACTGAAATTTGCATAATTTTCTCTTAGTCATTCTTGCAAGCTCTGAGTTATCAGTGACCTTTTATGGAGGCTAATAATACAAGACTCCATCTGGCCTACTTCTGTCTGATGCCCTCCCCTCTATGTCTGCAGGTGATGAAGGCAGTAGCAGATCAGTACCGTCTCCCGGCCCCCCACAACTGCCCCCCTGCTCTTCACTCTCTAATGCTTCAGTGCTGGCAGGCCGATCGAGCTGATCGGCCAGGTTTCGACTCAGTTCTGTCCTCTCTGGATCGGCTCATCAGGCACCCTGCGTCCCTCAAGGCTGAGCCAACTCGGTGAGATGGCAGTTTCTGGCATGCACTCCTGCAAAGCATATCCAAGGCAGCAGGTGATGCGCAATCTGCTCAGTTATGGATTCTCGTGCTCTCGTTTTGACATTTACAGAAGCTGCTCCCAGCCGCTGCTCAGCCCCACTCCCACAGACTTATCGTCAGTGACGACAGTGAGTGATTGGCTGAAAGCACTGAGGATGGACAGGTATCAGGATGAGTTTGATCGAGCGCAACTAGACACGTTAGACAGAGTCAGCAAACTTACAATGGAGTGAGTATGGATGGTCACAAACTTAATTCACTGGATTTTTGTGTTTTGTTTTGTTTTGTTTTCAGAAGTATATAAAGCATTTTGAAACAGGCATTTTTACTTTAAGATGATAACTACATTTTAGTTATATTATGAATATCATCTAGTATGCTCACCAGATATCCAGGATGTGCAGGCCAGTGGCTTTAAAACCACCTTTAATGCATGAAACCTCAAGTCAAGCTGTCACATACTGGTACTCTGTCTGGACCTGTAGGTGTCACATTGTAACTCACTGAGTATTCCTTTCTCATTTCTCCCATCATCTTAAAACATGCTAGATTACGCTTGTATGTCTTGGACCAGGCATCTTATTAACCTCAAAATTTTCACTTCCTGGTTTCAATCCAATGCAATCTCATTCATAAAGTTTATTTAAAACAACAAATCTGACAAAACTGCTGTGCATCAAAAAGCAGGGTTACATAATGAAATACACAAATGCCCACACACACCAATAGCCAAAATACCTATACAGTAAGTCTCACTCTGGGTTGAAAGCCACTGAATATAAATGAGTTTTATGGGATACTTAAAAAAAAAAAAAGGTGTGGGCCATCCTAACATGGTTAAATAAAAGTTGAATAAAGTGCCATTAACCCTCAAGAGGATCCTGTGGATTGGAATGTTACCTTTGCATGAATGTTTTAAGAACTGAATTGGAGCCAAATTGCTTGTACTGATGATACTTTATTGATCCCACAATGGGGAAATTACAGTTAACAGAACACCCATCCAAGAAGACAAACAGAACAAACATGGGGAGATAGGTGAACTGTGGCCATGCTGCCCCCCTTCTGGAGGCGCTGCCATTAAAAAGACAGAAACAATAGTGAAAACATATAGGGATGAGTGAGGAAAAAAATCATCTCATACTTTGTATACATACTCACATACACAGTATAAGGTTACAAAAACCTCTGCGACAGAGCAGAAACATATAGCATGGGAGCACTAGGGTGGGGAGGGATGGACAGGGGAGCCAGCGGAGGTGAGGGGGTGGGGGGGTGGTCGGGCTTCTGTGGGGCTGACTCAAACTCCCTCCTCAGCTAACAGTTCTGATAAGATGTAGAGTTCACTGATGTAGATCAGTCCAACACAGGTCAGAAGAAGACAGGACGGCGGGGGCGTAGAGCATCTGTTTACAAACATCCTGGAGACAATTTGATAAGCAGCAGTCCAAGGCCACCAGGGAGTCAAATTCCTGATTCTATGACTTGTTTTGGTACAGACTGTACTGATTAAATTGTTGACAGCCTTCAGTCTTACTGGCACCTCTCTGTGGCGAAAAATCCAATTCATCCGAATCTTCTTGGTTCGTTCCTTTGCAGAAACAGATACGTACATCTCCAAGATCTTACCCCTCAGAATCAGCTCCAGATATATAGAGTCTGAGTTTGAGTCTGTACCCTTCCCGCGTTCCCGTCATAAGCAGCCTTACCAAGGCCAGACAGCTGCCTAGACTTCCTGAATTGCAACGACAAACCAGGTATCTCCCGGTCCAATTCGGAGAAACCCCAGTGTCAATAAGCCAAATGTGTGTGTATTCCATTGACAATACGGCCAGGCACGTCATCTTCCACACCACACAGGAATCCATAATGTAGCCAGCTGGAATGTCAATTGATAAGAGGGAATAGGGTTCTCCTTCCCCCAATCTCCTCATGGTGAAAATTTGATCAAAACAATGGCGTTGAGAGACCAGCTGACCAGATCCATAATTATAAATTCCAGTTCAGAAGTTGTGTGAAGAGAGGCTCTAAAGCAGCAAGCAGCAAAGCAGGGGAAAAAGGAAGGGCTGGGGAGAGAAGAAAAGTGTGACCGTCTCCGCTGAGAGCTGAAGAGAAAAAGCTAAACCTAATTATGTCGTTTCAGTGCCTAACTCTAACCAAACACCAAGGGAAAAGTGTAAAAGCAGGACTCGAACTCCTGTCTGTTAAAGCACCTACTTCCTAATGCACACCTTTGTGGGTTGTTCTTCCTCACATTGGAAGACAACACAAAGGGGGGACCCTTTGCATTAAAATGCAACAAGATGAGATTCCAGAGGGATCAGTATGTGATGAGTTAGACTCTGTTGTCACAAACCACACTGGTTTATATATAAGAAAATGACCAAGTTAATTTTGTGTTGCTTTTACTCATGCATCAAAGCAGCAACTGCCACAACATAGCATCATTTTGTTAAGAAATTAATATCGTTGTTACGTGAACTCTTCTTCAGAGACGTCCAGAATCTTGGTGTGAACCTGTTGGGACACCAGAGGAAGATTGTCAACGCAGCCCAGCAGCTCAGGGCTCATCTAACACAGGGGCAGGTGGAGGTCTGAAATCTACCAGCAATACTAGCTGTGCCGTGGATTTTTATGTTTTTCACATTCCTCTGCTTGTTGCATCCGGTTCCCACAACACTTTATTTTGATGGACGCACATTTTAGCTAATAGTGCCACTGTGTCTAGTCTGATAAACCTGACACTACAACCAGAAGAAGTGAGAAAAGGCTTGGACTTTCTCAGCCAGTCACTTGAGAAGACTAACAGAAGAGAGATACAGTACGGGAGCTGCAGTCCAACACAAGTGAGGCCAGAAAATTGCTGACGAGGAGGATTTTCAAGATTCCTCCATGTTTTTCACTAGATTTCACTTTATTGTTGTCTGCCTTCTTCTCTCCTACCTGTTTGCAGTCCAATCTCTCGCTCTCTCCTTCACTACTCACCCTTCCTGAAATACCTGAAATACTTCCATTTCCCCTATGCTCAATAAAACCATGCAAGTATTTTTTGTTAAAGTATTGCGGGAGATCTCTCCTCACAAAGAATTGCGTGAAGACAATCAAAGCCTTTTTTTTTCTTTTTAGTTATTTGTAAAGCTGTATCACTTCCTCTCTCCTTTAAATGCCAAATGCTTAAAAAACTGTGTTACCTAGCAGCCAATGAATCACCTAATGAGGTGTTACCGTTAGCTGTCCAAAAAATGTATAGTTTGTTCAGTGTTATATATAAACCACCAATCCAAAGGCAGTACTGCAAGTCCTAAGGTTAAATACCAATCACTGCCATAAAATTTGAAAAAATCAAACTTAAACAAAAACAGGCTTTTAATAAATGTAAGCCATCTTTTTTCTTTTACCCATCCCCCCTTTAGGGTCCAAGAGCTGCCCAGTTTGTGCAACTCACTCTCACTGTAGGGCCTGTCAGTGACAGCAGAGCTCACTTACTCGAAAACACTTTACAAACTTCACCTCAGCTGCAAACACAAGCATCTGTCTGCGATGGAAACAGAAGCTATCAGCACCCACCTTTATGTGTACATTTCACACTTCACCTCTTTTGTTTGATTGCTAGAGTAAAGACACTGAGTCACTGAAGCATTGTGAATGTGTGAAATGGGCAAGATGGACAAAATCTGATCTGATTTAAACTTGAAGGAAGGAAGCAAAATGCTTTGTAGGTACATACCCGTATGTCTGTGTGCTGTATATGAAGCTGCATTATTGTGTACATGCTGTACATGATGTGTGAGTGTGTGTGTGTGTGTGTGTGTGTGTGTGTGTGTGTGTGTGTGTGTGTGTGTGTGTGTGTGTGTGTGTGTGTGTGTGTGTGTGCGAGTGTGAGACAAGTGTGTCGGGCTACACACATTTATAGTTGTCTACTTGTATGAATGTTCACCACTGTTCTGTATTTGTGCAAATTTGTAAAATAAATATGATTTTATTTAAAAAAAAAAAATCTCCATTTTCTTTTGCTGGTGTAGCTCTCATAATGAGTCCTTATAAGTGTGCTTTACTTGCTTTTATATTGAATAACAGTTTCTATCACTGAACATCCTGGGTTACATCATTTTTGAGTTATGGCCAACATTAAAGTTTTTGTGGAACAGCCACTGCCGCCACTGTCAACACCAAGTTTACGACAATAGCTCAACTTTTTCTTTGAAACAGTCAAATTTAAAACAATTGTGTGCAGAATTTTGAATTTATTTAGGATTTTCTCCAGTCTACACAGGGTCAAAAGTGTACATACAGGTTCAAATATATACATACATTCACTTAAATCTTTTAATAAGTGGTGCTGAAGGTCATCCGATGTCTTTTAACTTGACAAGGCCAAGCACTATTAACTTCTCGCAGATTCTGAGATCATCCGTTCAAGCAATTGTACATAAGTACAAGTTACTCAAATGTGTCACCACTTTGACAGGGTCTCGAAGAAGACCCAAAACGTTACTCTCAGATGAGAAGATATTGGTTAGGATGTTCAGGAACAACCCAGGAACCAGCAAGGCTCAAGACTCCAATGAACTATAAACTGCTGGAAGACCAGCATCACTGTCCGTGATGAAGCGAGTTTTACATTCCTGTGGACTGAGAAGGTGCCGACTAGGAAAGAAACCTCTGCTCCAAACTTGACACTTTCAAATTTGACTCTAATTTGAAGTTGGCCACATGGACAAGCCAAATGCCTTCTGGAGAAAGGTTTTATGGTCAAATGAGTCAAAGATTGTTGGTCACAATGACAAGAGGTATGTTTGGAGGAATAAAGGTGTGGCTTTCAAATTTAAGAACACTGTACCAGCTGTCAAGCATGATGGTGGTGGCATCATGCTCGAGGGCTGTTTTGCTGTCAGTGGAACAGGTACATTGCACAGAGTGGATGGAAGAAGGACCACCTTCAATTCTTCAACTTCAGCTCAAACCACCAAGTTGAAATTTGGACACAACTGGGTGTTCCAACAGGGTAATGATCCCCAACGCACATCAGAGCTGGTTTTGGACTAGATAAAGTTAACAAAGCTAACATTAGGCTCCTGGAAAGGCCTTCCCAAAGCCCTGACTTCAACCCTATTGAAAATTTGTGGACTACACTTAAAAGCCAGGTCTGCGCCAGGAAACCCATTTAAATTAAGTCTACCAATTCTGCCAGAAAGAGTAGTCAAATATTCCAATAGAATTATATCAGAAGCTTGCTGATGGCTACCAAATGCATTTGGCCAAGGGACATTTAACCAAATATTAGTCGGGGTGTATGTACGTGAGCCTGTATGTATACTTTTGACCCCATTATAGAAAATCTAACATAAATTCAAACTTGTGCGCCTAATTCTAATTCTTGTATTTTGAAGTCATTAACAATATATGTTGTGCCATCATTCCACACTGGGAAAAGAACAGTTCAAAAAAATCAACAAAAGCCCAAAATTGCCATGACATTCATGCTTTCCAAGCTGAAGTCATAAGTCATACACAAGTGATCTAATTAACGTATCGATAATTTGGAAGAAAAGTGCTGAATGTATTGCAAATTATGAAAATGCAAAACTTCAGTATTTGGGCTTTTTTTTTTTGGCTATTAGATTCTGAAGATAAACAACATCACAGAGCAGAATCTCAGCTCAAGGTAGGAGACAGTGGCTGGAGTCCTGGAGTCTCTGGTTTGGTGAGGCAGCAGAGGAAACATGTAATAATGGAGACTGTCATGGTCCTATCATGGTCCCTCTGTGCATTTATTGTTGTCGGATTCCTGTTGTTGCCTCCATGCTCTTCATGCTCCTAGTGTTCCTATTTAGTTTCCCCTAGTTTTGTAATCAGCCTTGTTTAGTTCACTCTTGCTTTTAGCTGGAATAAAGGCTCACCTTTTCTTTGAGTCCTCACCTCCACACAGTCTGCTCCCACACGTCGTGACAGGAGACTGGCTGAGATGGACAACCTGTTTGAGGTGGAGACAGGGGAGAGAAGGGATGTACCACAGACTCTGGGCTGACTGGCACAGAGAATACTGACCAACAGATTACTGAACAACAATAATGATTTTGAAATTTTGACTGAAATGAATTTGGCACAGCAGGAAAACAGAAGTGACAAAGAGTGGAACAAGCAGCCCATATCACAGAAATGAATGAAAATAGATTTTCTTGTTGAACACATCATGTTTGGGTCCCTTTCAAGGGATGAAAAGACATTAAGAGAGAAAGTTACACTATGTTAAAAAGGTAATGGCAAATTAGTCAAGATTTAATGGACTGGCATTGCCACCTTTGGAATAAAATTTGTTGCAAACAACCGGGTTGACTTCACAAGTTTTATTAACATTTGCAAAGGGGTCAAACAACAGTACAGACAGCATGAGAGAACTTTGCATGCTTTTTGACCAAGAAAAAAAAAAGCATAGAATCATTTATAGAGACAAGTTATCTGTCACGTTGCATTGCGGCATGTGTATGTGGTCGCTGGTTTCACCACTAAGCCACCCAGGCGCCCAGTTTTTGTCATTTAATGATTTCTTTGAACTGATTATGATTTTACAGCATACATCTTTAGTGACTTTAAAAAAGAACTGGTTAAGTTTGAATTTATTTTGGATTTTCTCTAGCTTGTTAGTCCATTCTCTCTACTAGCCTATATCTAATAAAGTGGCCACTGAGTGTATCTGCCAATAAATCTGAGCGGTATGATGCAGTTGTGTGCTCAGTAGATTTGTCCTATTTTAGACTGAAAGAAAAAAGTACGCAGTAGGTTGATATAGATGTCCCTTGTGTCTCTTGTGTATGCCAGTCCTCATGTTGTGTCAAGTCTGCGTTTGTGTCTTGTTTGGTCACTTCCTGATTAATGTTGACAGTCCCTTGTTCCCTGTCCTTTGTGTTCAGCTTTGCTTCCTTTGTGTCATTAGTTTCCTTTGGTTCACCTGTTGTTCCCTGCTGTCTCCACTCTCCCTGATTACCTTGTGTGTATTTAAACCCTCAGTTCCTCTCTGTTCCTTGTTGTGTCATAGTCTATGTTTCCCTTAGCTTTGTGTTCCCCTGTTTGGTGGGACTTGGACAGGGAAGATCAAGTCATTTTGTTATTCAAGAAACCACAAATCCTATGCATGATTACGATCATGCACACAGAGTACACTCACAGAACTGTGGCCACAGTTATGAAAATGCAAAAATATCTGTTAGATTGCAGAGACAAACAGGAGAGACATTTTCTCTTGCTGCAGAAGTGCATCAATGAACTCCACACACTAGAACAGCTGACTGTGAATGCAAAATATCAACACATTTGTTTTACAATTTTCGAGTGGGTGGCTGCACATGCTGATGAAAAACTTCAGAGATGTGAGGGGTGCTTCCCAGGTTCCCACCCGCTCAGTGTCCTCCTCAGTCGTGCTGCTCACTGATGGCTGCAGAAGCAGCCTGTCCGTAACGCCGACACTGAGCAGAAGGCTCACCTTGATCTGCTAATATCACCTTCACAGTGTCTAAAAGTGAACTTCTCGTACTTCACGTTCCACAGATCAGCAGGTTTGTGTAAAATCAGAGTTCCAGATCTGCTGGGTTCAGCAGCATTCTGAGAACAGATGCAGGTATCCCACATGGCCCAGTCCTGCTGATATCAGAGGAGATGTGAACTGATATGATAATTGCACACAAAAACCCCCAAGTCAGTCTGCCAGGGTGAATTGGCTGGCACTGTGCTGTATTTTACTGTATATCATACTGCAGTGCATTGTAACCCAAGGTGAAAAAGTAGGGCAATTTTAATTGTTTATACCAATAAAACAAAACAGATCTGTTTTTAAACAAAAAACATTTATAATGCATTATAATAGAATTCATATAGGACTGTTTTCTTTTCCATCGCAAGTAATTTGAACTATTGACCAAATATAATTTCATGTGTTTAAAGTTATCTTGAATTTAACTCATATAAACCAACTTTGACTGATATTAAGTTGAACATACAGGGTCTAATGAACACACTGGAGGTCTGAGTACTGTTTGGCCCACTCTTAGTCTGGAATATTTTTAGACTATGGATGAAAGAGTGAAAGAGGAGAAAGAAAGTGAGAAATGAAGAAAGT
This sequence comes from Archocentrus centrarchus, assembly GCF_007364275.1. Lineage (NCBI taxonomy): Eukaryota > Metazoa > Chordata > Actinopteri > Cichliformes > Cichlidae > Archocentrus > Archocentrus centrarchus. The sequence goes on from NC_044361.1 coordinate 26,235,590, forward strand.
TAAAACCCATTTTTTAAAATTGAAACCCTCATCCTGTTTTTAATGCTCTAAAACTTTAAGGAAGAATATAGTAATTCACTATAATTAAAAACAAACCTTACTTCTCTAATGGACATTTTTATTCATTTTACAATAAAATTATACTCAGCTAAGCTAAAACAAATTAATTTACTGTGCAGATGTTTTAAAAGATCATCTTATATTTTGTATAAAATCAACCAGCAAGTGAAATCAAAAATATTTTTCTGTAAAGTGCAGAGTGAACAGCTACTTCCCCGCTACAGTTTTTGTATTATAAATAAAGACTCAAAATATTTTTGTAAACAATGGAAATAAAATATTTGATGCTGTGCCAAAGAGAAATATGAGAATGACCTCAAGACCTGGAATTTTCCAGATGATATCGCAGGGAATGAAGCCGCTGTACAGAGACTGTCATGGTCCTGGGCCGTTTGCCCAGTGTTGTGTTTTCTCTGTGATGTTCTGGTTTTGTTTGTATCTCTGCTGTGTTTTTCACTTTCCTTACAGTTAGATTCTTAGTTTGTTATAGTTTTTTGAATTCTGCTTTTAATTATAGTTATTGTATATCACTCGGGTCTCCCTTTTTTCTTGTCTTCCCCACGTCTCTGTGTTCCTGTGTCCTGCTTTGCTTCCCTTTGTCTCATTTGTGTAATTCTGTCCACCTGTGAGTCGTCCTCCCCAGCTGGGTGTTCCCTAGTTCCTTGTTGTGTCATCGTCTATGTTCCCCTGTCCACTGTGTGCGCCTTACCTCTTGATTTCCAAGTGTGTCACATTATGGCTTAATGTCTGACCTTGGATTCTGGGATTTTGTGTTTTGTATTTTGGACATTGTTAAAGAGATTCAGCATTAAAGCTGCCTTTAGTTTAGTTTAGTTCTGTCTCACGCGTCCTGCATTTGGGTCCACCCCTGCCAGTGACACAGCCTATCCATGACAGATTCCAGTTTAATCCTAATTTAAAGCACTGCATGAGCATTTGATGCGGCTCAGTTCAGAGATTAACAAGCAGGTGAGGCAGATGAGGTGAAGATTTTTCTTCTTGTTTTTATTTTTATTTCATTCTTAAATTTTTTTAGTTATCCAAAAAAAAAAAAAAAGGTTAGGTTAATTAGTGGTTCTAACTTGGCTGTAGGTGAGAATGAGTGAGTTTGTGTTAGTTAGCTCTGTGATGGTCTGGAGACCTGTCCAGGGTGTACCCAGCCTCTCATCCTATGACAGCTGGGATAGACTCCAGCTCCCCTGTGACCCTAAGCTGGACAAGTGGTTAGGAAAATGGACCAATGTTTCAGAGTGAGGGTGTGTAACTCATCCTCCCAACTGTGGTCCCTGCAGACCTCAGAGACCCCCATGTTAAATATGTTGATAGGACGAAGGCTATAACTTTTTTGTTTTGGTTTATTTTTTATCATTATAAGATTCTGGTTATTTATTTAAAGAAATTCAGAATAGGTATTTCAAGGCAAAACAATTTTGTGAAGGGAACTGATCCACAGTTATGTAGAATCAGTCTCAATAAATATTTTCCTCTGATGCTTGTTGTGCAGACAGATTTGGCCAAATTCACAAAAACTAAAGATATTTCCTGGATATTTTTAGTTTGAAAATGCACGCTTTCTTATTTCCAAAGGGTCATTTGGAAATTTCTATTATTAAACTGTTTTTGTCACCCCCCCACTTAAGTTTTGTTTTAGTTTGCCACTTAAATAATGGTCATCGAGCGCTATTAAGTCACTCTGAAGAGGAGCATCTGCCAGCTGTCACAAGATGTCTGTAATAATTGTTTTGCTGGTGTCTCACCTCAAATTAACTCAGTGTTGTTATATATGTCCAGAAACAGTGCACACCCAAACCACAAAATCATGTTTTTTTATGGTATTATTGTTTCCTTGTAAAGACGTTAACAGTGTGAAAACTACTAGTCTTTATGACACCACTTAAAGATGGTGCTCTCCATCTGGTAAACAGCTATTATCTCCACAATACTAAATGATGGCCACATCTGCAACCATTATCAGGGCCTCCTATACAGTCTTCCTAAATCCAGTTTATCCAGCGGCTAACCAGCCTCTTAGTCACGACCTAAAAATAGTGCAGAAAAATATGTGTCCACTACGACCAAGGTGCCCAGAAATTTAAAGGTTTGCTGATTCAGCAGTTTGTAAATTAATCAGCTCTGTGTAAATTAAATTTGTGGCTTTTTACTGGTTGAATGCTTCAACTCTTAAATTAATTGCAGTTTCACAGGACAGCGTGCACCATTAGCTTTGTTTTCCGCCTTCAGAGGAAAGTGACATTCCCTCATCGAACATGATGCCAGCTGATCATTACAGTCTTTGTAGTCCAGTAATTACCACATTTGTGATCATTCCTGTTGACACATGGATGGTGCTCAACATGTTATATCACTGTGAATCAAGCTAGATGTGTAGTGTTTGTGTGCACAAGAAGCAGTGTGCTGTAAAATCCTTTATCATCTCCATATTTTCATAGAAATCTGTTCATTTATGGAACAACAAAAAAAAAGAAAAAAAGATGCAACCCTAACCACCATGCTTTAAAGTGAGATATAGAAAAGCATGCTTGCAAGTTCTAAACAGGTTCTTTTAACAGTTCAAGTGGTTGTCTGTCATGATGTTGCTGAATTTTCATAGTGGTCATGCAGGTTCTGGTGGTATTCAGAGGAATGCAGACAGGCCTGGTGATTGCAGAAATATACATGAACTGGGGACTGGACCATTGTCACTTTCATTTTAAGGAGACAGAATCAAGCCCATAATTTCAGTTTGGCATGACAAAAGAGTGCAGTGAGGTCAACAGTGAGCTGAAGCTTAAAGTACAACTTTTTCTGTGGGACTTCTGACCAGTAGGTGAAAGTCTACCTGCTCATTACTGCGTCACAGTCTCTGTCTTACCTGTCTGCTCTTCACACATCCTCCCACTCCACCCATTCATTCGCAGTCCCTCCACATGTCTCCTCCCTCATGACTGGATATACATATGTGTATATAATGGGGATGCCAGACGGATTTCATCTCTCCTCGGGGACATTAAAAAGGTGCTGTTCTCAGTTCTGAGTGGTCTCTCTGAGTATCACTAGAGGTTGAGGAGCAGCAGTTTCATTCCTTAAAGGTAAGACTGAAAAAAGTGTGTGTGTGTGTGTGTGTGTGTGTGTGTTTGTTTGTTGGGGGGGGGGGGGGGGGGGGGGTCATTAAAAAAAAAAACTACCAAAATGAACAAATATCAAGGCCTAAATAATTAAGCAAATCCCACCTTTCTATTTAGACTCCACTATGGCCAGATCTGCTCCGAGGGAGCTCAACCATTGGTGGAGCCAGCTGAAGTTTCGCCTTCAGAATAAAAAAGGATGGAACGAAATGCTGGATGAGAGATTTCTGCTCTACACAAAGAAGTAATAACCTCATGTCTGACACCGCATTCCAGTACATTCAGTTTTGTTAAAATTATTGCTGTATATGTGGTGTCTCATTCCTCTCCTTCTGTTCCTCAGCACAAATGACATTCCTCTCTTCTATGCGGCTAAAAACAACAGCGTCGGTTGCATCAAGAAGCTACTAAGCTGTGCATCCACAAATATCTTTGAGAGAGGTACGCCTGAATGAGGAGTTTAAACCTTACATTGTTGTCTTTGTGGTGTGTTTGCCGTGGCCTGTGACGGTGTAATCTTCTCATTCAGGTGCGCTAGGAGAGACAGCCCTTCACATCGCTGTGATGAACGATAATCTCGATGCTGCCGTGGCTTTGATGGACGGAGCCCCGGAGCTCATCAACGAGCCCATGACCTCTGAAATTTTCCAAGGTTGACATGCAGAAACACATAGTCACAAACTATATACAGTTGCCTGCATCATGCAGGCTGAATCCTATTCTATGTGTAAGCGTAAAGATCTCAGGTTGTCAGCTTTTTGGTTTGCAACTCAATTAATTCATCTTATTACCAAAGTTTGAGATTTTTGATGTAAAGGATAAAAAAAAATTGGTTTGTAGAAGCTTTACACAACAAATTAAGCAGCACTTTTTTTTACTTTTACTCAGTCAAATCCCGTCACTGAACTTTTTTTTTTTTTTTTTACTTCATTTATTTCATTCATGCAGCAATCAAACAATAACCTATTTACAGCCTTATCCACCACTTTAACCCTTCTACTACCACAGGGGTCACTGGTGGGCTTGACCCCTGTGGTAGTAAAAGGGTTAAGAGGCCAGGAGTTACAGAGGTGGATAAAGCAACGCAGTACATGAAGTGTAGATCTACACAGTTTAGATCTAAGCTTCACTTACACCAAATGTAAAACTGATGAAATGACAATCAGTTCGTTTACAGTGATCTGATGTATACGTTCTCTCTGTGCTCCGCCTCAGGTGTTACTCCGCTCCACATCGCTGTGATGAATCAGCACAGCGACCTGGTTCATCATCTGATTAGTCGTGGTGGTGATGTGGCCACACCTCGGGTCACTGGTCTGTATTTCAGGAAAAGGAGAGAAGGACTTTTGTACTGTGGTAAGTCAGCATGAGTGAGCTTACGTCAAAAATGTATCAGTCCTCAATTACAAGGCTGGTGACAAGACAATAAAACCCCAAATGCCTCCCAACATAAATGTTTAAAGCAAGTTGTTTTGTAGGAAAGCAATAGCCAATTAATTATAATGTATGGTTTTGTGAAAACAGATGGCTTTTTGTTTTTGTTTTTTTAAATACGCAACAGGCGAGCACATCCTGTCTTTTGCTGCATGTACTGGCAATGAGAGCATCATCTCCACCATAATCGACGCAGGCGCCAGCACCAGGGTCCAGGATTACAAAGGTATGATCCCTTGAGTGAGAGAAAATTTTACATAACAAGGAAATGTGAGACTGCGTGTAACCTCTTAGGCCACAAAGTATATATGATATATATTATTTGGGTCTTAATTTTAATTCGGTTTATCACAGCAGTGTCTGAAATTCTCACCACTAAAGTGCAAAATCAACTCTGATGGGTCTGCCACTAATTACGGCTTTCTGACATTGGTCATGTAATCTAAACACAAAAAGCCTCAAGATTTACTGAAAGGCTGAAATCAGCATTTATTTTATCTAACCAACAGCTGATTATTCAGTGTATAAATTACATACTAACATTTACACTGTTTGGGGTTTTTTTGTTTGTTTGTTTTTTTTGGGGGGGGGCAAAAACTAAATAATATTGATTTTACAATCGCATAAAACTGTAAAATTTACACTGGAGACACTGTTGCAATGAATTGGGGCAATATAACTTAAAACTAATTATTAATTGCTAATAATTGTGGCCAGGAAATGCATGTGGGCAATACAGAGGGCTTACAGGGCTCTTCGGGAGGTTATTCCAGCTGTGCAACTCTGAGCATGTGCCTTTTATTAAAAATTAATGGCTTTCTCTTCCCTTCGTGTGCCTCCTGCCTACACGACCCTCATCCAGGCAACACATTGCTTCACATTTTGGTTCTGCAGCCCAACAAGACCATCGCATGCCACGCCATTGACCTGATCATGGCACGTGATGCAGAGCTGGACCACCAAGTGCCCCTTGACATGGTTCCCAACTCCCGAGGTCTTACACCTTTTAAGCTGGCTGCCAAAGAGGGAAACATGGTGGTGAGCAGCGCTTTAGAGGACTCAGATGGTGAGAACCCAACATGAAAGGTGGAACAGATTATTCCTAATCCTATCCTCCCCTCTGTCTCTCTCAGGCATTTCAGCACCTGGTTAACAAAAGACGTTTTGTCCAGTGGAGTCTGGGCCCTTTGACCTCTCATCTGTACGACCTGACCGAGATCGACTCATGGGCCGACAACATGTCAGTGCTGGAGGTGATTGTAAGCAGCCAGCAGAAAGAGGTACAGAACAAGATACAGATAGCATCTCAGAGAAAATGCACAGAGTTATCGGAAATGTTCAGGTTCTGAGATCTTTTCATTTTTTATGTATGTATTTATGGTCTCCAGGCAAGGAGAATACTGGAGGTCACTCCTGTGAAGCAGCTGGTGAGTCTGAAGTGGAACCTCTATGGGAAACATTACTTCAGGTAAAGTTTTTTGTTTTGTTTTGTTGAATCTGAGGTAAAAATATCTGAAGTGTACACATGTCTAGTGTGGTTTAACACTGTGTATTTGTCCTCCCTTTCTTTTGTCAGGTTCCTGCTGTTGGTGTATCTCCTGTACATCGTGACATTCACACTGTGTTGTGTGTTTCGCCCCCTAAAGGGTCCTCCAGAGAATTACACGCTGCCAGGCAGCACTGTCTGGATCCAGAAGACATTTGCGGTGGGTTTGAACTATAACCATAAATAGATCTTAACAATTTATACTATACTGTGTTGATCAGGTTCTTTGAGTGATTATTTAATATTTAATGTACTGTATATTGCTGCTCAGTTACAGTAAAATAAATAAATAAATTTACACCAACACATTTATTTTAAAGCCACATTTATATTTCAGATTAGCATTTTGCAAAGCAAATACAAATATTTTTTTAAAAATTAAAAATTAAATTAGTCATCAATTAAACAACCAACACGCATCAAAACTTGGATTCAACTCAACATTAAAGCACCTCTTAGATGTTAATACTCATAATTATGATCCAAATAACTGAAGTATGAGTATGTATTAGGTGTTTAGTTCTGGAAAGACCCCTTCTCAAAGCCAAAAACCATTCACGCCCCACTAATTTTATCTATTATTAACAGTAAATAAGAAGAAAAAATATATTTTAGATGGGAAATTAGTGCATTACAGTAACCAAAACAGTGGGGGATGGGGGAAAGTTATTTAAATCAATAAATCGGTTTCGTGGTACGACGTGGTAAAGATTTTCTCTGCCCCTGTGGCAGCGGAGCTAAAATAGATGTTTGAGAAAATGTTCATGAGTGCCACTGTAGCTCAATTGGTTGTAAAGGTAACCCAAATGCTGAGAGGCTGCAGGAACCTGGGTTAATCTTTGCCCCCAGACTTTTTTTCCTGGGTGTTGTTCCCCATTGCTCTTTTCCTTCTTTGCCATTTGCCTACTGCCCTTTCAAATAAAGGCTGGAAATTGCCACTAAAAGAATTTTTAAAAAAATAAATGTAATCCATTAGTTTTTCCCCCTGGTGGCTCACTCCTCACCTGCAGTGGGGTCCACCACACAATTTGAGAAGGCAATATTTTTATAGCGTGTCACTTCTACTTTGGTAGTTAGTACTTCCTCAATCATCACACCGCAGGAGGTTTTCTTTCTTAAAATGATTTCAGTGACATAGAAGTGTTTTTTAGGTTCTTGATGTAAGAGTTTGCTTTCAAGTAAATAAGTCAAGAAGGAGGAGACACTTATTTTGTCTTATTTGCTCATACTGAATTGAATGCATGTGTAAATTTTGAATTTTACACCCACATAAGCAATCATGAACATTATTTCCCTTTTGTCCATCTCAGGAGAGTTATGTGACACACAGTGATAATCTGCGGCTGGTAGGAGAGATCATCAGCATTGTGGGAGCTGTTGCCATACTTTTGCTGGAGGTGTACATATAAATCATGCTTTATTCACACATATTTAACATTACATTTAATATTTAACAGAACTGTTCTGACACATCCTCATGTATACCCTGTACTCCAACAGATCCCTGACATACTGAGAGTTGGAGCAAAGCGCTACTTTGGCCAGACAGCACTGGGAGGCCCTTTCCATGTGATCCTGTCAGTACACAGACTTCTGAGCACCCAAGCAAAGCATAATGTTTGGAAACTCTGTCTAACCTTGTCGCTGCTGTTGTTTTGACCAGTATCACCTATGCCTGCTTGGTGATTCTGCTGTGCGCGTTCAGAGTGTGTGGAGTGTACAGGGAGGCCGAGGTGATGGCGGTGTGTTTGGTTCTCGGCTGGTGTAATGTCATGTTCTTCGCCCGTGGTTTCGAAATGCTTGGCCCTTTTGTCATCATGATACAGAAGGTAAGGGACAGCTCGGTGTGAATTGGTTGCTTTACAAGCTCGTGACTGATCGAGTTGGCTCCATTTGCACACCTGTGCAAATATGTTTTCATTTGTTGTTTTGGTTTTTGAGGTTTTATGTTTTCAGACTGAGCTAGCGTGTGTCTCATTTCCCCCTAGATTATATTTGGAGACCTGACAAAGTTTATGTGGCTGACTTTCATTGTGATCATGGGTTTTTCCACCTGTGAGTATATTCTTGGCAATGTGAATAAACACAAATCTTGTGAGATAAGAAAATCTTTAAATGAGAAATTCCTGCTCTCTTCTTCCCAGCCCTGTGGATGGTGTATATGACTCAGGAAGTAGATTCCCTTCCTTCATATCGCTCCTTCCCAGTCACCCTGTTTTCCCAATTAGAACTCAGTATGGGCTCCATCGATTTACCTGTTGACCAAACCATCCCTGTACCTCCGATCGTCCATGTGCTGCACTTCGCCTACACTGTTTTCTCTTGCACGCTTCTGCTAAATCTGCTCATCGCCATGATGAGCGACACACAGTGGAGGGTGGCCCAGGAGAGAGACGAGCTCTGGAGGACTCAGGTAACACACAGTTGTTACACACACAGACATGGTTACCTCTTAAGCAAGCATTAAGAATTGCTGTGTCATGCTTACAGATGTAACATTGTTATTCAGGTGGTGGCCACAACGCTGATGCTGGAGAGGAGGCTCCCTCGCCGCCTCTGCCCTCGGCTTGGGGTATGTGGGCTGAACTATGGCCTGAATGAGCGCTGGTATCTGAGGTAAGATACAACTGTGGTACCATGAACAGAAACAAAGGAAAGAAAAGAAGAAAAAAAAAAACACAGAAACTGCCTAACATAGCAGAATTATTCATGAGAAAGATTTTAGCTGAGCTGGGAACATAACTGCACTGCAGCCACAGTTTATGGATATTTGTTTTCTTTCTTAAAGTCAGATTAATTTCACTTTTTTTTGTATTATCAAGGTTAGCGTGGAGAAACAAATAGCCTGGCTATATTTAAAATGCCAAATATTCCTTTTTTATTTAGTTTTAGGCTAACTGGCGGATGCTCATATGAAGAATGGTTTTAAATAATTAGATCCGTGTATGTGAAAATAAGCCCTGTAAGCCAAAAGCGTGGACTTCAAACTACTCTAAATGCTTTCTACTCAGGACATATGGCTCTGGTTAGGAGCACAGAAGCCCCACCCATTTTTGGAGGCCAGCCAGTCAGAAGAAACTTTGTATAAAGGGGGTCAGACACTTAAGGCCTGCCTGGTAAAAGACTAATAAAGATTGAACTGGGAGTCATAGAAAACGTTTCTAGAAGAGTGGAAAAATTAAAATATTGAGCTGGAAATGTGCATAATAGGTCCCAGTTAATGTAACAATATGTTATACATGTGTAGGTAGAGGGGACTGGTGGTAAGTAAGTGAGAATGGTGCTTCTCACTGTAGCCACAAGTCAAGACCAGCATCACTTGGGGCTGCAGTGCATTAAATTTGTATCTTACTGTAAGTGAATAAGCACTTCCTTCCACTAACTATTTCACTTGATGAGAACAGGTGGAGGGGGGTTTCCAAAAAAAACTGGAAACGACCGTGTAACAGAAGTAAATTAGGAAACATGTGTGACTACTTCTTTATACATCCTCTTTTCAGGGTTGAAGACAGAAATGACCCCATGATGCAAAAGATGCGACGTTACATAAAGGCCTTCTCCAAAGAGGATGAGAAGGAGAAGGAGGGACTGGAGAATTCAGACACAGCAAAGGGGAGCTTGAAGCTGAGAAATAAAAAAGCTGGGGAAATGTGGGAGGTGATTCGCCACAGCGCTTTAGGTTTGGACATGGAGAAGGAGGAGCCAGAGGAGGACCAGAACATTAAATATGTTTAGAAAGACATGCTACCTAACCCTGAAGATCCTTCCTTTCATTAACTTTGAGCCCTGTATGTACTAAGCAGATGTGAAGCATTGATGACTTTCAGTGAACTTGGGAAAAAAGGACCAAACTATCTTGGTTTTTCTATATAGTCAATAGTGCAATTGTTTCCTCAGTGTTATGCCATAGACTGTTATTTTATAGAAATATAAAAGAATATTTAGCAGTAACATATGCTAAGAAAGCAAAACATAGACATTCAGCTTATCATGTAGCTGCATGAATACCGTTATAGTAGAATAAAACTTTCTTGAGAAAGTTTTACTGGCCTTTATTTGTAAAATAGTCAGACAGCAGAAAATAAAGTCATACAGTGCAAAAGAGTGAGATCTGATTCGAGCTTAAAAGCACCATTAATAATGTATCAAATATTAGAACAGAAATTATTCCACACAACGCTGCAAGCAAATATGACTTATGACAACCTAGAGTAATTAAACAACTCTTCAAGTGTTAAACTATTAGCAACTGTTAGCTAAGAGGCTTGTTTGTATTTCTTTTCTGGATAATAGAAACATACATGATTAGACGTTTTATTGGAGAATTTGATGCTTGTTGACAGAACAGATTGTTCTTGTAGAAAGACGCCATCAGAACTGCAGCTGACAGATGAAGTAAGTGGCGGAGTGGCAGGGAGCTCTGAACCAGTTTTTGTCTGCTGGGGCTGTGCTGTCGAGGATCCCGCAGTTCCCATTCCATGGATTTTCTGCCCAGTAGCTGCAAACAAAAGAAAGTCATTGAGTATGATACTGCAATATTCGGATTCTTCATTAATTTGGGCAGTGTCCACTTTATTAGGTACACTTGTAATCTAATGTGGCAGCTGTACCCTTTTTTAAAATGTATTTATTTATTGTTTTTGGCAAGCTTCCTAACACATGTAAATGTACACATAATTTATTACTGAATTGGTGCTGTGACTTTCCTACTATGCTGAAAAGGAAAAAAGGATTGCACTGCACAGTGCAATAGTGGCAAGTTTCACAATTATAAACCACAAATAACTATGTCTAGACTAGTCTATTATTCAGTCATCTGTCTCAAGATTTATCAAGGACAGAATAAGAACCTCTCTTGCAGCTCAGTGTTGTCAACCCAGGTCCATTCAGTGCCTTTTTGACTGGTGCCAATCCAGTATTGGAGATTCCCTTTCTTTGTCAGAAAATCCTAAAGGAGAAAGCACCGTTCACATGTAATTACTAGTTAATTATTAACACTTCATAAACGGCAACTGAAAGGACACAGTTAATAAATCAAGTAAGGAAGGAAGAGAGTGGCATAAGTGGTATCATATCCACCTGAACATCTTTGCTGGTAATAACAGCCAGAGAGCCCCCTCTGGAGGTGCAGTTCTGCTGGCTCTCGGACCACCTCAGTCTAAAAGTCGACAGGAAAAAACAAGATCGGCCAAAGGTCAGCCACCCTTCAGCACACTGCTTGCAGCCAATGTCTGGAAGCAGAGAGAATGAAAAAAATATATATTGTGAAAAGTTAGTTAAAAGTAGAAAGCTTTTTTGGTCAGATGCAGAATTCAAACCTTAAGCTTTTCTTTTGTACGGGGCTTTGTTTGTCAAACTTTAATCGTCATGCAGGTATTTTTCCAATTGCACAGAAATCTAAAATGGTCACAAAATGTTTTCCTGTTCTAATAAAAAAAAGAAAAAAGAAAAAAAGAACAGGAAGTAAATTCTTTGAGACCCATTTAAAAATGTAATTTGAATCACTGTGAAAGCAGAACTATCACTAAAAACATTATGATTGAGAAATAATCCCCCCCCCCCACCACCACCTCTTGTTTTAATTGCACACTCACGTTTAATGTGAATGGCTGGGAAGCGAGCCTGGCAGCGCTCGAAGGTGCATGCTGGAGCCAATGCACAACCTCTCTGGTCTGCTGGTATAGTTTCCTCTGTCACTGGGCAGGCTGTTGATCCTGTTTGCACTAGAAATCAGAGCACAGTGGGAGGAGATTTGAGAGAAAGAATTGTGCCCTGAGGCTGCAGCAAAACAACATGTAACATGTTACTCTTGTGTTATCTATTGTTATGCGAAAAAGTAGAATAAAAGTAATGTATAAATAAACTGTATACCTGTAGTCTTTTTGATCCTGCTCTACTCTACAAGGATCTACAGTCTTCCATAATCTGCTTCGGTGTTAGAAGCATAATGGCGCCAGCAGTCGTTTGTTATCATAGTGCTGGCATGAATTCAGATCCATGGCTGCGGATACTCACGTTTCAGGCCGAGGATAATGACAACCACCAGAAGGACGATGCAGATTAATGTGAGGAATAAACACGCGGCACGGTACAGACGTGCATTTCCTTCAGTCTGTTCTTTGTCTGAGGAGGAAGACATCAAACAGATGTTAATGAGCACAACAAAGACAGCCATGAAGCCTTCAAAAGCTGCTTCTTCCCACCTTTCTTTGCCCCCAGTTCAACCGATAATTTGGATGACAAGTTTTCACCAGCCTCATCTTTCTTATCCTCAGCATAACTGCGGCAGAATTTAATGTACATTCTGGTACTTGGGAGAAAGCTTGTTTCCTCTGTCCTGCTCCGTCTTCCTCTCTGTTGACTCTAGACTGGCTGCAGCAGTGCAGTTATAGGACACCCCCCCCCCCCCTTTGTCTCATCACCATAGCAACATGACCTTCACTGATTCCTAAACTATTCATGGAACACAGTCCCTGGTTTGTCCTTGAATGCCCCCAAATTTAATCTCTCTCTGTGTCTCTCTTTGAGAATGAGTGTGTGTGTGAGAGTTCAGAGAAAAACACAGACAGATACAGAAGACTTTCTCCTCCAAAACAGCAGATAAAACCTCTTTTTGAGGTCATTTCAGATCAGTATTTATGTCCAATGCTCTGCAGATACAGAGCACACGCACGTCACTGATGCAGATTTAAAATATTAGTCTGTAAATATCAGATTATAGTGCAGGATTTGTGTAGAAAGAGGGAAGTAGGTGACAACTTAATGAAGCAACTCTAGAGAGCAAGACTGAACCTCAACAGTGCAATGAAAATAATTTTAAAAAAAAGTTCTAATGTGCTTTGTTGACTTTTTTGTGGGTTGGTGATCATAAAAAGTTACACACACTGTGGTGTCATTTCATCATGCCATCTTATTTATTTATTAATGTTGTTCCAACAGCTAAATTGGCTCACTGCACACAACACCCAATCGAGAACAATGGGAGTTAGACATGAAAAACCTAACTGCATTCACACACTGAATAATGTGGTTAGCAAGAAGTTGAGTTCAAATTGTGTTGGTTCTTTTTAAAGTAACACAACAGAAGACATATGACTTCCTGTCAGACTATCTTTACTTCAGGCTGATGGTGAATTTGCTCTCACTGAACATCATTAACAGCACTATTTCAAACTACATCTGGTGGAAATCTGTGTTTTTTGGGGGATTTTTGCTGCCGACAAACTGGATTGAAATGGTGTAATGGTGCATGAAGAAAAACCCGTGAACTCAGCATAATTCAGAAATATCCTCACGCTTATATTAATGAGTGGTGCAAATGAAAGCATCAGCATAAATTGTAGCTGTAGCATTTGATGATACAGCCCAGAAGATACAGGGTAATTTAAAAATATTACCATGGAATTCTTCTAGAGTTAGTGTGTAACTTTCAGTACCTAAAAAATACTTGAAACAGAGGAAAGGAGTGACATTTGTCAGATTATTATCATTGTTGTTGTCTTTTCTTTATAAGTTAAAGGAAACACATTGTTTCCTGATCATGTTGTTTCATTTGGTTTTTTAGTTATTCGGGACATTTTGTTCATTGTTTTTAGCTTTACAACTACAGAGAATAAAGTGAAACAATTATTCTATTTTCAATGATTCTGTATTATGAAGTATTACCAATATATCTTGTTCTGTTTGTCTATATATTACTCTTTTATGTCAGGATTATAGATTCTGTCAAAAAAAAAAAACTGTTTTAATAGCAGTGGTAGTAGTATTAGTAGTACTTCTAATTATGAGAGAGCAGTATCACTGACATTATTTAACTTCTGTCACAACAAATAATTTTTTTAAAAATATTGCATTATAATGCATAAATATTGGTATAAACATATTTTCTTGATGCATATCATTAGCATTATAAATATGTGTAAATATTTGGTATAAGATAGTACAATTGTACCCCATTCACAATGAAATCAATGGCCTCATAATTAATTATAGTGCAGATAAAATTCTGGTCATGGTGACCACAAAGAATGATTTTTATGCAGAAATATTATGAAAATAATGATTACTTAATTTGAGATGAGGTGGTCAGTCAATTAATTTGCTGCAAACTCCATTAATTAATTAGTCACATCTGAAGCAGAGTGTTTCTTTTTTTTAAGTTTTCAGCCCTACAACATGAATACTTGAACAGTAAAGGCAAGACAAGAAAACAACCAACTAAACTTAAAAAACTAAAAAAAAAAAAGACAGTTGCAGTATTATTTAAATTAGATAAAACTGCAAAAACATAAAAATACATTGAAAATCAGGACAGAGATAGAAAATATTTAACAAACAGACAGTAAGTGCTTCAAAGATTCAAACATGTGCAACATCACTGCGTACGTCACTATCAAACACATTTTACAGTAATGTAATGCAATTTGAAGATCACAAAAAAAATAAAAACACTTCTGCTTTTTTTTTCTCTTTCCTCTGGATGAATCATTTTTTGTGATAAACCAACATATTCCTTGGAAATTGTTATTTATCTGCAGGATGGTAGAAACTATAAAAATGAAAACTACATGCTGTGATTATTCTGTAAAATAATGATGCTAAATTCTATGTTTTACTTAAACATACAGCACTAGTCAAAAGTTTGGACACATTGATTGGTGGTTGCCAAACTGGTCAACTCCCAAGGTTTTCACACACATACTGAAGACACGCACATTTATTGTAAAACTGTACCTGGTGTTGTTTTTTCCGGAGCACCACTAGATAAAGCTTCTGAATAGATATTCTCAGATGGAGCCTGCAGTTTAGCATAGGGGTCTGGTTCTGCTTCCTCTAAAGATAAAAATACAGACAGACACATTTTAGCAAGAGAAATAAATCATCTGCGGTTTGCTTTCAAATAATCAACACTTTCCGAAGTAAAATCTAACTTTTCAGAACTTTTATTAAATAGATTCTGAATGTTTTGCAGTGTGCACACTTTATGTAAAATTCCCCTGAGTTGCACACATAACTTTCAGTTAAACAGTGGTAGAATGTAAACATCGATTACCTTTGATTTCGACTTCCAGCATCGGTTCACCTGCTCCTTTATCATCTTCTTTGCTTTTTTCCTTCTCTTTGGGAATCTCTTGCATCTCCATGGCTCCTCTCTTGTTCTGTTTTCTCAAAGTTTCGATTTTGCAGGCGAGTCTTTCAGACCTCCCTGGTCAACTGACAATGGGGTTACGTAACTTGTCTTGCAGTCACACAGATCAAAGTTGAAATTAAGCTCATGCCTGATTTAAATGAACACAAAATATGACTCACCTAACCAGTAAAGATTAACCAGACACCTCTTGCTTAAACGCTTCTATTTTACAGGTGTGCCCACAGATTATTAACCTAGGTTGATGATGTGTGGACGCGTCTTTCAGGTATTATGTGTAATGTTTATGGTTTTGACTTAAAGAAGCAACGTGAAACTCTAAAATGAACCAAATAAATTGTATAAAAATATATATGATGGATTTGAAAATGCTTTTTTTTTTTTCCTCTCTATTTGCATCCAATACATTGTTGGCAAATGGAGACACACAAACAAGAAAAGATCCACACAACTGTTGGCATTTTCTTTATCTTCCACAAAAGTTCACGATAATTTACAAAAACAAAAAATACTATTTGCATTAAATACAGGTAAGTGAGAAAGAAAGAGCTCTCTCAACGCAATTGCAGTAACTTCCTCTTTTTTACAAAACATTCCTTGTTTTAAGCCTTTCTCTGTTTACAAGTAAGGAAATCAATGTGACTTTAAGTGTGGTAAACCCATCATCACCTTAAAATACTGTTCAAAGTTAAAACCACCAAATTCTGCTTTGTACAAAGTTTTTATCTTCCACAATGCAGGTAGTTACTTATCAAAACTACTATTATAGAAAATAAAAGTGGATGTGAAGCATTTTAAAACAGCTCTTTCTTCTCTCATTCTTGCTCCAGTCTTTTGCTCTCCCTCAGGCGCCGTACACGCTCTCATTACTGTAGGTCATGTAGAGAAACAGGTCCTCTTCATGGTGCTCCTGAAACACAACAAAGCAAGAAATAATCCATAAATGAGCATGAAAAGTGGCCTCAGGTGCACATATGGAGACACAGACCCACGCTAAAACTGCTCAAAACAAACAGAACCTTTATATGGATATGAAATAAAGCAAGTCAGCAATTTTTATATATAATACCTTTGTATTTAATCAAACCCTCGACTGTCTCAAGATGTTCGCTGCTTATTTCTGAGCGTGCTGGTTTTAGCATCACTTTTAGAAATGACACTTCCGTTTCTTCTGTTTACTTTCTGTTATGCTCTTAGCAAGATTACAAAAAGTGAAGTAACACTGCTGAATAAGCAGATCTGTCTAACCAGTTTCAAGCTGTGAACACATATTTAGTGTGTTGTGCCTGGGTCAGAGTGGAATGATTGTGTGCGTGCGGTAGCTTTGCATTTATGTAGTGTGAAGCAGACATACAGTACTGTGCAATGTTGAGCGTCATTTCTTTCTCTGTTTTACTTTCAAGGTACCAGACTGTGATTTTTTAAAGTGATGCTGAGTAACAGTTCTCCAGGCTTTCTGAAGGTCTTTCAAACTTTTTCCTTGGGCATTGGCTGCTTTTTCACTTATTTTCAGTCCAGTCCTTGTATGCGATCATTTTCAGAGGAATGATTTTTGTATTTGTTAAGCCACTTAACACTGACCTTAGAATTATTCAAACATAATAAAAAGGTACCTGACTCATGGGACGACCTAGTGTTGTGGCTACACATAACAGACAACTTGGCAAAGGTACAAATTGAAATTGTACCTTTAGGCACTTTGTTACTGGCACCCTGCTGCATTAAAAAAATCCCTTTGTTCCCATCTCTCCAGCAAACCGTACAAAAAAAATGATGACGATAACAGTCTGACAGGCATAAAATAACATTTTTGCATTAACAAGGTGATTCCTAAAGGGCTATTGGCTGAAAGCTTAGCATCTCTCCGCATGGTGTGCAGTGTGTCCTGAAAACTGGACAAGCGGAGGACAAAAGAAGAACTGGTAGGCCTAAAAAAAAAATCTACTGCAGATGAACAGTATCTGAAAGTCACGTCCTTAAGAAATAGGGAAAAATCCAGCAAAGCCCTGACACAGCACTTGAAAGATGCATCTGGACCTTCAGTTGATCTATCTACTGTTCACTGAAACCTCATGAGAAATGATCTCAGTGGAGGGGTGGCTGTCAAGAAGCCATTCTGAAGGAAGAGAAACAGGGAGGAAAGGCTGAGGTATGACAAATTACACAAGAACGGGACTGGAAATCAGTGGCAACAGGTCTGATGAAAGGAAGGCATACTACAACAATACCTTGACACAGAATGGAAAAAAGGCAGCCAATATCTCTGAATGTCCTTCAAGAAGCCTGGAGAACGTCTTCAAGAAATGACAAGAAAGCTGCCTTAGAGAGCTCAGACTGTGTTGAAGAATAAAGGTGGTCATACCAAACTTTGGTAAGACTTTCAAACTGTTTTTTACCTCCGCCAAGGAGGTTATGCTTTCGGTAGCGTTGGTTTGTTTGTCTGTTTGTCTGTCTGTTTGTCAGCAGGATTACTCCAAAAGTTATGAACGGATTTCGATGAAATTTTGTGGAGTGGTTGAAAATGACAAGAGGAAGAAGTGATTAAATTTTGGCGGTGATCCGGATAACGTTCTGGATCCAGGAATTTTTTTAAGAATTCTTCACTGTTGCGGGATAGGGGGTTGGCCTTGGCGGAGGTTTGCGCTCTCTGAGTGCTTCTAGTTTCTTTATGTGCTGTATTTCTATGTATGTTTGCATGTTTCAATAAAACACTGCACCCATTTCCTATCAAACTATAAAAATCGAGGACTGGGTCAATACCTTTTGACAGTGCTATAGCTTTAGAACAGGACAGTAATCTCTAAAAGTTGGTAACTGTTCTACTGTTGGATATGTGTGTCCACATGTGATTGTGTGTGTGCAGACAGATTTACCTCATATACTGCAGAAAGAGGGGAGCTGGATGGGGGAAGAGAGTTGTTGACAAAGAAGAAGAGTGCCTCCTCTGGTCTCAAAGACACGCGCTGACGGATTAGGAAGCACAACTGGCCGACTAAAAAAAAAAAAAGAGGAAGGAAATACACAGAGCCGGATGGTCCGTGAGTGTCACACGCAGCCGTTGTGTTTAAGATGAGAAAGGTGATAAAAAGAAATGATGGAGACAAGTCATGGTTCAGTCTCAAGACTCAGTTACTATAAAACAAAACTTATGTACAGCTAAGAGAACTATCATTAGCTTTAAAAATAATAGCTCTTCTCTCTAGACCTTTTTGTTTGAAGTGTCACTGACACATCCAAAAGCTTTGGGAAGTTAAGAGTTACAGGTGGCTTGTAGGATAGTGCAGATATTTGCTGTATAAGCCTGTGTTGGCTGATAACGAAAAATTGCAGCAGAGTAAAGCTGAAACTGCCTTAAATTTATTTAAAAACAGCTTTGACATTGCATAGTTTGTCAGTCCCTGTTAAAATGCAACATGTTCTGCTTAGTATATATGCAAATACTCTTTGATGGTACATTTTAAGTTTTTCTGTATCAGCAATATTATTTCACCTGTTAAATCAGAGGGTACTAGGTATTTCTTCTTGTCCAGTTCAGGAGCTCGTGACCTCGGAGCCCTCTCCACAATGATCTGGGGTGAAAGAAAGAAAAGAAAAAAAAAGTAGTTATTCACAAAGACAGACACAAAAGTACAACTACAAGAACAAATAACTTCACATTACTTAATAAAATATATGAAATAAGTTTAAGAAATCATAAATTGAAGATTTATTATTACAAAACTAATTTTAAGGTGAACCTATTATGTCCTTACTTACTTTGTCACATATATAGTTACAATGGTGGATGCTCACATTAAACATGGCCAAAGTGTCAAATACTGAGGTTAGCAGATGTCCAAGTAATCCTTGACAGGAAAAAACCCACTTTAAGGCAGCAGCCAATCAGAAGACAGTTGGCTCAAAGGGAGGGTAGCTACAGCAGCTGCTTTATGAACTGAGACCCAGTAAAAGATAAACAAGGATTATTCTGAAATCTATCTGCTACAGCTCAAGAATGCCCCCCCCCCAAAAAAAAAAAATGTGCACAACTAGGCGACTAATCGCTCCCTATGGTCACTGGTCAGTACCGAATGTTAGTTAGCCTAATTGTTAAGATTTTAATTGATGCCCAGTGCCGTAAATGGTTGTCCTAAATGTTATGCAGTGATCCGTCACCAGATGGAGCTGCAGCCCTGATATAGTTATAGAAAATGCCTTAACTCTGTTAATCTTGGCCTGATATTTTTATTAGGTCTAATATTGTTAGTTATTTTTCAAGTTTTACAATGTAACCTGAAGTGCACCTCCAAGAAAAACACTGTCATTTCCTTGCATGCATTTCCGACTACTTCCACCAAGTTTGTACAAAGATGCAAAAAAACTAGAGGGAAGAAAATCCCAGTATTTTATGTTTCTGTTGGCCAGCATCACATGTAAAACACTGGGTCATGACCGAAACGTTATTAGCACACACAATGCGCCTGCAAAAGCATAAAGCCCAGCAACATCATCGGCCACTTATGTAGGTTTCATCGTAGCTCTACAAAGACCCAGTGCTTAAGTCTGAATCAGGCATAAGCTGGAGGACTCTGGTGGAGAGGGAGGTCTGGGCTTCACTGCTCAGGCTGCAGCCCCACAACCCGGTCCCAGATGAGCGGAAGAAAATGAATGGATGGATGTTTGTACTGTATTGTTTTATTATCATTTTAGATTTAACTTTTATTGAGAGCCGTGTCATGAATTTTAGAACAATGAGCATCGTTCACAATAGGCGGCACATTGCGCCACACTTTTAAGTCCCAATTTATTCGTTTTCAGATGTTATTTTCCTCATATTTTAATGATGTAGAAACAATGTTTGCAGTAACGCGTTTTCACATATTTAACATCAAGTTTTTTCCTTTGTTGTCTGATTGGAGTATAACGTGCAGTGGTTATAATGCACGAGGCCACACAGTTAAGCAGCATTTAAAGTTAGATTCATTAATGAAGAATTGCCTTTGTTTAGACAGTTTTTGACATTGTTCATTAAACAGTCTCAAAATTTAATTTGATATCCGAGTGTTGCTTAGGTTTAGATTAGTCAGTCTAATTTTTTTCCCCTTGTGATAGATAACGCATTTTAAAATTAATATTCAGGTGAACATAATTCTGAAGTATAAACTAAATTGGATCAGCTGCTGTCATACTCACTGGTATCTTGTCAGGATGCTTGGCCCGAACTCTCTCTCCCTCTGCTCTCCTCACTTCTAGTGGTACTGAGCGCTGGTACTGACTGCCCATCTGAAACCATACACAAGCAAACAACATTTCTCACAACAGCTTTATTTACACAGCGGACAAAGGAGAAAGTGCACTAGCTGACTTCAGCAACCAGTGCATTCAGTCAACAAGTGATATTGACAGCTTGAAGAGTGAATCATTGTTTAATGTAAGACGTGGTCATCTTTAGATCAAGTGTTCTGTATAGGTCATACCTGTATTAGGAGATATGTAGTGTGCATTCTGTAGGCAGGGTTGCAAATCCCTTTATGGTGCATTTACACAGTTTTTTTGCACTAATCTGATGAAGTACCTTCATTTTTACCTTTTTTGTTTGTAACACTAAAAGGATTAATAACTTCTTGAGATCTTTGACTCTTTTAATAAGTTAGTACATCAGTACAAAAGTTATAGGCAACTGCTTCGACTCTTTTCAGTCATTTTCAATAACAGTTTAAAGGCCATCCTTCTGACGCCTGCTTCTCAAATGAGGGGATGTGATGCTTTTTAACTGTAATTACAGATGCTCTAATAAAGAAATTGTGAACTTTATAATTTGACCCAAATCTGACATTTGTTTTTGTTGTATATATATATATCTGACACAACACACGGCCATCAGAAATGCCACTCTCACTAGTCGTCTTTGCAAATGCAAATTTACTTGGGATTTCTGTCAAAAACAATAAGACATATGCAGCCCTCACAGTGAGCTCTGCAAAGTTGCGATGGGCCTTTTTTTAATCATTCATGGGAAACAATAATGCGCTTGGAAAAAAACAAAAAAAAAAACAACAAATTTATTAGAAGTTTACAGGATTCGCTTAAAAGCTGAATACAAAATAATGCTTACATGTGGATTTAGCTCTAACAAACAGCGCAGGGAGACGTTTACGATGAAAACGCATTTCAAAACATCATTTTTAGGTTCAGTCAGGTCAGTACTGACAAAGACAGCACGTGACATTTCCTCGAATGATTTTAATCCAGTGTACATATACCTGTGGTCACGGAAACACCCGTTTGTGGGTTCACGTAGGTTAGGCCACGTCATTTCTCACAACAGCAGCAGTGGGACAAGCTCGCTTGCCGTCTGCTTAGCAACTATAAACTAGCCAAACCATTAAGAATGACAGAAATTACTGAGTCCCAGATACTCTGCGTCTATAGCTGAGCATGCACAGACTGGTGTTGATAAAAGTGGGAGACGTCAGATGTTTATGATGCTAGGTAATGCTAGCAATGACTAATAACGCAACACTTGCTGGTCACATACCTTAAAAAGACAAAAACAAGTTTTAGTCAAAACAGGTCAAAAAACAGACAGATGCCAGTGGTCCCCTGGGTTTTCAAATTTCCCCCCAAAAATAGCCGAAATACTTTTTAAAAGCTCAAAACAACACTCATTACGTATAAAACCGCTATCGCTGTCAAAGATGTCGACTGCTCTACTTATTCTGCTCCTCGAAAACAACAAACACTTTAAAGCCCGCCCGCCGCAAAACTGGCCAATCAGAGACGAGGATGTGGATTGACTGTGGAAAGCACAGAATTCATTGGGTGGATTCTGCTGTCAATCAACGGTTGTCACCGCCTCATTTTGCTTGAGTGACAGCATATATAACCAATATATGGCTGTATGTGCCGTTGAACTTGAGCCAGGCCCCACGCCCATGGTCTCACACAGCCTGTCTACGTGCACAGCGTGCCTTTTTTTTTTCCCTTTATCTGAACTGTTCACTTTGTTCCGAAAAGAGCTCCTGCAGACACATGCCAGCACTTTATGCAAGTGAACTCCTACCGTGTACGTGCAAACTGCCGCTGCTGGCATGCTTTTTGTTTATCAAACAGCCAAAACGAATTTAATGGTGAAAGACATTAAGGTGTGCACAATGTTCAATTATATTTTGAACATTGTAAAGGTCTGTCCATTTTCGAATTCCCCTGCCGATTTTGCATGATATATCTATTCTCCTGCATGCAGGGGCCCACTTTTCAAAAACATGTAATACACAAAAAAATATATATTTTTTTTTCAACAGTCATATTTTTTGGGAAAAGATCACTTCTATTAGAAATTTTTTATCTTTAAACACTAGTCTACTGATGTACACATTTTATGCATCCATTCACATTTATCCATCTAGGATCACACAGGGGCAGGAGCCTATCCCAGCTGACACTGGATAAGAGGTGGTTACACCAGGAGTTGGATGCTCATTTGTAGTGGCCCATCACAGCAGCAACATCATCCGTTGCAAAGCAAACAAACTGTGCTCATAATATTTCTCCATTAAAATGAAATTCCACGAGATGCCCTTCATAACAAGCCATTCCAACTGCAGGATGTTATAGACAGCAGACCCAGACCTTCTTGCTTCCCTTAGGCAGTATTATTAGAAAGCATTGCATACATTTTCATTGTTATTCAGATGATACCCAGCTTTATCTACCCATGAAGCCAGATGACACACATCAGTTAGTTAAACAAGAATGTCTTAAAGACATAAAGGCCTGGATGACCTCTAATTTCCTGCTTCTAAATTCAGATAAAACTGAAGTTCTTGTACTTGGCCCCACAAATCTTAGAAACGTAGTCTCTAACCAGATATCTACTTTGGATGGCATTACATTGGCCTCCAGTAACACACTGAAATCTTGGAGTCATTTTTGACCAGGATATGTCCTTCAATGTACATATTAAACAAATATGTAGGACTGCTTTTTCGCATTTGCGCAATATTTCTAAAATTAGAAACATCCTGCAGAGTGATGCTGAAAAGCTAATTCATGCATTTATTACTTCTAGGCTGGATTATTGTAATTCGTTATTATCAGGCTGTCCTAAAAGCTCCCTGAAAAGCTAACAGCTGATCCAAAATGCTGCAGCTCGAGTACTGACAGGGAATAGAAAGAGAGAGCAGATTTCTCCCGTATTGGCTTCTCTTCATTGGCTCCCTGTTGAATCCATAACAGAATTTAAAATTCTTCTTCTCAAATACAAGGTCTTGAATAATCAGGCCCCATCTTACCGTAAAGACCAAAAAGTACCGTATCACCCCACTTCGCTCTCAGACTGCTGGCTTACTTGTGGTTCCTAGGATACCAAAGAGTAGAATGGGAGGCAGAGCCTTCAGCTTTCAGGCCCCTCTTCTGTGGAAACAGCTCCCAGCTTGGATTAGGGAGACAGACACCCTCTCTATTTTTAAGATTAGGCTTGAAACTTTCCTTTATGATCGAGTTTATAGTTAGGGCTGGATCAGGTGACCCTGAACCCTCCCTTAGTTATCCTTCAATAAGCTTAGGCTGCTCTGGGGTTCCCATGATGCACTCAGTGTTTCTTTTCATTCACCTCTTTTTACTCTGTTTATACTCCACTCTGCATTTAATCACAAGTTATTATTAATCCCAGGCTCTCTTTCCTGTCAAAAGGGGGAGTTTCCTTCCCATTCTTGCCAAATGCTTGCTCATAGGGGCTCATTTTGACTGCTGGGTTTTTCTCTGTAATCGTTGTAGGGTCTTTATCTTACAATAAAGTGCCTCGAGGCGACTGTTTGCTGTGATTTGGCACTATATAAATAAAATTGAGTTGAATTCACTTTTTATATAAATAAATACATTTAGATAAATATGTAACTCTGCATACTTGTGAGTAATTTCAAACTGAATTTCTGTTATTACTGCGGCCTTGCGGTTCCTCCATGGCCCACTAGGTGGCCGCAGCCCACACTTTGGGAACCACTGTTGTAGAGGATTCTGATGTTGATGATCAAGCATGTGTAAGACATACACAGTAAGAATATCAGACTGTGCTCAGTTTCTGATTTTGTGGTGAGAGATAAATTCTTAAACCCACTGCAGATAAAAAATAATTTCGCAAAGGCAGGGACATGTAGATCAGAGGACAGTGAAATTCCCCCAACCCTGCGCAAAATGCACCCTGGATATGACACACTAACACACTGAAAAGGTAATTTAGGGACTCGTTCACATCCACTCGAAATGCCACTGCTGTGCCACTGGCTGGATGAGAAAAGAAATTACAAAAACAGACACAGCAGAGCGAGATGTCTGTGTAGATTCTCAGTTATCCAGGTCATAGTAGTCTCTGGAGCTTGAAAAAGGCGACTGGACTTCTTTTTGTTTCTTGAAGACGTTTCACCTCTCATCCGAAAGGCTTCTTCAGTTCTCAACCAAATGGTGGAGAGACCCAGGTATTTAAACCCCTGTGGGCGTAGTCCCCTGGAGGTGGTTATGACCCTCTATTGATCATGTGCTGAACACATGTGCCCAGGTGTGAAGGGGGCGTGGGTCATATTTAATCAGTGGTTTCAGTTGAAACCAACTTAGGACTCCGCTCCATTGTTTCCTGTGGCCTATTGAGGTCACTGGAACAAAGGTGTGAATGTGTGAACATTGTCATCCCATATGTGTCAGGCTTGTCAGAGAAACTCAGAAGAATTTTCTCCAAGCATGACATCTCAGTATACTTCAAACCAAGTCACACCCTAAGACAAAAACTGGTTCATCCCAAGGACAAACCCGCCAAACACAAGATCAGCGATGTAGTGTATGCTGTTCAGTGCAGTGAAGAGTGCTCGGACCTCTACATTGGTGAAACCAAACAGCCTCTTCACAAACGAATGGCACAACATAGAAGAGCCACCTCGACAGGACAAGATTCAGCAGTACATCTGCATCTGAAGGAAAAAGGGCACTCTTTTGAGGATGCCAATGTTCACATTTTGGACAGGGAAAACAGATGGTTTGAAAGAGGAGTGAAAGAAGCCATCTATGTCCACTGTGAACAACCATCATTGAACAGAGGAGGTGGATTACGTCACCAACTTTCCCCCGCTTACAGTGCTGTCCTGAGCTCCCTTCCCAGACGTCTCAACCCCCATTCACACCTTTGTTCCAGTGACCTCAATAGGCCACAGGAAACAATGGAGCGGAGTCCTAAGTTGGTTTCAACTGAAACCACTGATTAAATATGACCCACGCCCCCTTCACACCTGGGCACATGTGTTCAGCACATGATCAATAGAGGGTCATAACCACCTCCAGGGGACTACGCCCACAGGGGTTTAAATACCTGGGTCTCTCCACCATTTGGTTGAGAACTGAAGAAGCCTTTCGGATGAGAGGTGAAACGTCTTCAAGAAACAAAAAGAAGTCCAGTCGCCTTTTTCAAGCTCCAGAGACAGCAGAGCGAGATCTTATCGTCTGACTACATACAAAAATCAGCCACCCTCATCATTTTTAACTGCCACTTCAGTAACGTCATCTCACCACTAGGTCTGCCTATACAACTTGTCTGTGTAACTGAACTGCCTATCTATTTTCCAAGATTTTTAAGATGCCATGGCAAAACTGCTACCGCGGCATTAAGCATAGACATATATGGGCCTAACGGGCTAGGGCACTCCCACTTCAACAACGAGGTCACCTGACTGCCCCTCAGATTTTATTTCCAATTATCAAAATAATATTTAAATAAACGAAATACTACATGTGTATTTCTTTTGTATAATAAATAAATAAAAATGTAATATTAAAATTTAAAATTTAATACAATTCAAAGGTTGTTAAGCAAAGGATGAAGAAACTTTCCTTAACACTTTTTTCCCCCTTTCGGTGTCCAGAAGTCAAAATTTTGAGTTACGTATTTCGAGTTACTCAGGCTGAGTCTGTGGTTTTTAGTTACACTGAAGTTGCACGGCTTTCCTATCTGATTTGAGATATTTACAACGGAGGTGTCAGTCGGGGGAAGAAAAATGTTGTAATGGATTTACTGAATGTAGAAGGTGCTGTGGTCCCCTGCACGCACACACCCCTGACAAAAAGACATAAAACAAACTCGAATAATATAATCTGAAGAATAAATCAATGCCACGGATCTTCAACAGCACTTCTTTCCACTCCTTTTGCCCACCAACCACCAGAAGTCTCCTCGTAATCAATCCTGACTGACACATTTGTCCTAAGAACTGCCAACAATTATATCACGTGACTGTCTTTTGTTTTTTTTCTTGCATTTTTAGGCTTTCCCGTTTTCTTACAGTAGAAATATTGTGTCAGTTTGTGTGTGCGCAGAATGGTAAGTGGTGAACCTCATGAGCATATTTCAGCTGTAGATACATTTTCTATTGGAAGTAGAAAAATCTTAAGAACGATTGTTTAGACGGGAGCTGGAACTGAAAATTTCTGCCTGTTTTTATATTTTTGTCCTATAAAGGATATGCGGTTGATATTGAGCTGAGTTTATGAATTTACAGGGCTGTGCGCCGCTCTCTCTCGCCGTTGTGATCCACATTAGTGTAGCTCACCCAATGACCTCTTTTTCTCTCGTCTCTAGTCATTTGAATACGACGGTTTTTATTTAATAAGGATTTCGGTGTTTAATTGAATGAAAAGCCTGCTGGTCTTTACAACCCTCAACAAAGATAATTATTGAGTATTGTCTTTTTAATTTGTACATTAGGGTATACCCACTTGTAATTATAAAAAAAAAAAAAGGCATAGTATTAAAACCACTGACTTATGCAATTACAAGGCCCAACCCAAAGTACTCTGGCCCACCCAAAATCAGAATCCTGGCACTGTCTGCTGCTCATAAAGGACCAAAATTGATTTAATGCTGAAAAACAAACAGCCACAGTTCAAAGTCAAGTCACACACAATGTTCAAATATGTTTTAATTCCACCAGTCTGAATTCATTGAAATGTGTCCTATATAGCCTATGAAGCTCTGTACATCTTAGAATTGTCCTGCAGATTTTCTATGAGTCCACTCTCATGCATGCAGGGGCCCACTTTTCAAAAACATATAATACACACAAAAAAAATATATTTTCCAAAAACATTTCTTGGGAAAAGATGATTTCCATTAGAAAATACTTCTCTTAAAATCTACTGATGTACACACAATATTTGTAATGTACTGTGCATAGCAGTTAAAAAAGTCTTTACTTTCGTACTTTCAGGCAGGCTGCAGCAGTTCACACTGCTGCAATACACTGTTCCAACGCATGAATCAACCAAGAGCCAGTGCTACACTGAGATGCATTTTCATTACATCATTTTCAGCTGCTGCATTGTCCTCTAGAAATGTCACTTGATGTCCATTATCTGTAATCCAGCAGTTTCTGATGCAGATAACTGAGTTTGATCCTTTACGGTGCATTCAAATCATCTCTCTCTTTAGGCCCACTCTGAGGTCAGACTGCAGCTTTGGCTGCTGTCAGTTTGAGAGCATCCAACAGGTTGCGTGTTTTGACTCTGGAGCTCATTATGGTTTCCAGATGGGACTTAGGTATCCATCCACGTTGCCGGTCAGAGAGCCTGGTCCCCTCTACCCAATCTGGGAAAAGAATCAAACATAAAGAAGATGTTTTTTTTTTTGTTTTTTTTCTCCAAACTTTTGCAGGCATTTCTATTTGGGAATTATGGAGTAAGTAATGAGATGATCTTACGGTCGCTGCTTTCCTGATGAACCAGGATTACTTCAGCTTTTTCTAGGGACAGCTCATCTGGCTGCTGGGCAACAAAGGCTCGAATACACTGCATCTGTTCGAAATCTGGATGAGGAAAAGGTAGAAAGGGTAAAAGTTAAAGGAAGTTAATATCGAAAAAAAAAACTAAAGAGGTGTTTAGGAACTTTAAAAAGCTTTGTGCTTTAAATATAAAGCACAGTGTTCTTATCACTGTATACATATTTAAGTTATTTGCATGGGGCTGTGTGACGGTGTTCCCATTACTGAATGGAGTGACAAAAAACGCTCAGTCAGGTTATGAGTAGAAATTTTGAGCCTAATTTAATTTATTTTTTCTTTGTAGGATCCATCTATGCATTTTTATCCAACGAGGGTCACACAGGGGCAGGAGCCTATCTTAGCTGACACTGGGCGAGATGTGGTTACACCCTCGGCATTGGCTGGAACGTGTGTTTTTAGATTGTGGGAAGAAAGCCGAACACCCAGGCAAACTACAGGGACAGAGATGCCACATTTCAGTCAACAAGACAGCCATATGGTATATGTAGAAAGACAAACTAAATAATTTAATTTTTTTAAGACTCTATGAGGTTGGTGGTCCTGCCCTGGTTATAACAGCCATAAATTCTACAATTTTGCAACTCTCTTGACTGCTAGACTCCTGAAATCTAACAGGTTTAATTGGGTTTCGGCTTCACCACTGCTGTGAAAGAAAAGGATTATTTGATTGTGAACATGAGGGTTGTTTTAATTTAGCTTTTCAAAGAAATTTGATTGGTTGGTCCTAAATAGTATCACAGAAGCCTGTGTCCACACCACCAGAGCAGCTGGTGCTGACTAGGTTCTAAATGTTAGATTTTGGATATGACACCCTAACATAATGCAGAGATTTTTCACATCTACTCAAAATGCCACTGCAGTGCCACTGGCTGGACAGGGGGGAAAAAAAGAAATACAAAAATAGACATAGTAGAGTGAGAACTTACTATTTGACATCATACTAAGATCAGCCATCCTCAGCATTTTCAACTGCCACCTCAGTTTTTCTTTTTGCATCAGTTACTTTGGAGAAATTTGCAGCTTTATGACCTTTATGTAGTAGTAACTAGAATGCAGTGATATAAAGTAATTCACAGTGTAGCAATATGAACAGCCACGAGTAACTGTTCGTGTCGCTCACTAATAACAGAAACAGTATCCTCGCAGCTGCCACAGAAAGTTCCAGTATTGTGTCTGAAATGGTTGACTAATTTAAGACAAATACGCAGCAGTCAAACTAAAGAGCAACAAAATGCACTTTTAGACACTTTAAAATATTAACAGAAGTCGTATTGCATGACTGTAACTTACACAATCATCAGACATAAAAAATAGCATTGCGAGTTGTGTACTTGGTATGGAAGAATTTTGTTTTATGGATTGTGGAATTTTTTGAGGGCACGAGACGGTTGAATTTCCCAACGTCAATCCGGAGAATGAAGCTTCAGGCAGTTCAGTGTAGGCATGTTTGCAAGCCGTGCCACCTCTTTCCCATAATTACAGTTAGTGAGCGGCGGCTAATGTTTTCTGCTGCTCGGCTTCTCATATTTATGATCTGTGCAAGTTGTGGCATGGGATTTGTCACTGTGTTTTGCGTGGTGCCGTACATAAGCACCTATCTTTTATTAGGTGCAAAATTTAAGCTTGAAGCTAAGGTTATATTTTTGGTACCTGTTGTTGCTAAAAATCCTGAAATAAAATACTTTGCTTTTGCCAGATGTGTAAATTACTATCATGTGCCAATGCATATTGTTACTGATAATGCAAACTAGAGAAGAATTCTTATTGGGTTAATTGACTCCTGTTAAGGGAATGAGTGTCACAACAAACTAAACAAACGGCAACATCTAAACCAGGAAAAAAAAAAACAAAAAAAACTTTACCTTGTGCAGCAGAAAAATCTATTTCAGGATGTGGTCTGGAGAGGGCTGATATCCAACGAAGCTTATCGCTCCTGGAAATATAAAAGAAAACTGGGTCTTGATCTGCAAAACTTTACAGTGTGGTAACTACGAGAGACACCACTGCCACTGTCTTAAGTCTCTTACTGTGCATCAGTCCTTAGAAGAAGGGATTTTTGCGTCATATGCAGCCGGAACAGGTTCTTCTGTAGGGAGTGAAGTTTGACGCGACAGTTTTCTACCCGCAGCTCTGATACCAGACAGTGATCAATTACTGTAAATCTTCCCCCTCTGCAAACAGGAAAAATCACAAGAGAAATGAGACAGCGGAAGGACAGAGGGTGATAAGACTGAAAAGATGATGACATAAGACTAGAAATAACAGGATGAAGCAATTGGTAGTGAGAGAGATGCTAAGTTCCTGGTCATGCATTATTATGTCTTTACAAAACAACACGATTGTTCTTACTCCTTTGGTAGTGAAAGCAGCAAGTAGTCAGTGAAGAGGTGCAAGTAAACACTTCTTTCTGTGTCCTTAAGAGAGAAATCCATCAGCTCAGTGACAGGACCTTCTCGAACCAATCTTCGAGACTGACTGATCAGAGGAAGAGTCTGTAACACAGAGAGAGGGGGAAAAAAAAAGATGATGATGAAGCAGATGTTTGCATACCGTATTATTGCCATTTAAGCATGTGAATGTTCATTTTTCTCTATTTAAATAGTAATCTAGCATAAACTCCTACAGTGAGGGGATCTGTTGGTTCGATATTCTGTGGGAGGCATTTTGGACAGATTTGGACAGTCCTTGCAGTCATTACCTACCCTGCACTCAAAGTCCACCTTAGAGTTGAGAGAGACCAGAGACTCGATGCTTTTCATTTGGGTGATGCTGTCATTACCCTCTTGAATAATCTAGAAGAGAGAGACAAATGAAAGACAAAAGAATTTCACAACAAGAAGTCCAAGATATTCAGACTGTTTTTAGTAACTCTGATCCTGCGAGTATTTGTAAATATACGGTGAACAGAAAGTGTTACTGTACCTTCTCCAGATGTTTTAAAGCTTTGATGGCCTGTGTTGCCTCTTCAGTGCCGGGTGTTGTTCTCTTGACAATATTCTGCATATAAGCAACATGTGCATGTTCAAGTCAGATAATGGCAAATAGGACCAAACCTTAACTTTAGCTGTTTCAGAGAGCCTTCATACACACCTGGACCAGCAACTTAAGTCTTGTAATCCTTTGGAAGGGCAGCACAAGGAAGGATCGAAGAGGAAGTCTCTCACAAACAGAGCTCCTCTCTATTTTCTCCACAATCATTTTAAACCTCGGATTCTCGTTCCTGAAAGGAAAAGAGAAATTTTATCCTAAGTAAAAAGAATATAAACCAAAAAAAAAAAAAAAAATGCTAACCAAACAGAGGAAACACAGAGTGATTCAATGGCTTACATGAGCCGCTGATAGGTTGCATCCTGATAGGACTGATTGGTGAGGTAGGGCACGTAAGCCTTCCTGAAGAGTGGACACTGCGTGCTGATGATGTCACACACTGTAAAGTGCATGACGTCTGACTCCACCCGCTCCTCCAGCTTTGACAGAAAACTAAAACCAAAAATCATAAAGTAGTATTTTTTTAAACCCACAGACTTGTAATTTTGTACTTGCAAGGCACAAATTAGGGCAGGGGTGGGCAACTCCAGACCTCAAGGTCCGGTGTCCTGCAGGTTTTAGATGTGTCCCTGATCCAACAAACCTGAATCAAATGGCTGAATTACCTCTTCAGTATTCAGTCAAGTTCTCCAGAGTCCTGCTAATGACTTCTATATGTGATTAAGGCGTGCTGGATCAGGAACACATCTAAAACCTGCAGGACACCGGCCCTCAAGGCCTGAAGTTGCCCACCCCTAAATTAGGGTAAGAAGATTAAATCATGACAGGAAACTATCACAATACATTACTCACAATAATAATGGTGCACTAACTGTAAACGTGTAACTGATAAAGAAGAATTTTTTAATTGAATGATTTTCTTTTTTTTAGGGAGGGAGGCTTCCATGTCCACGGCGATGATTCATAGTGTAGCAACTCTTTATTGGTCAATTTTAGAAGGGAGTCTATTTTGAGCAAATGCATACTTTAATAATAATATTGATATCTGGCACTAGTGCATCGATGGTGTATTGCTGTAAAGACAGAAAGGTTTCGTAGCAGGTGTTTCATGTTAAATCGAAATGGCAGACTTTAGTCTGATAACTGTATCTAAATGTAAAGGTAGAACTAGCTCAGGTAAATGTATAACTGAATTACAGCTCTGACCTGTGGCTAATGGCACGAACATCAACCAGCCGTGAGAAGAGCCAGTTCCTCTCCTGAGTGGTCAATAGCATCCCCAGTTGTTTAGACTTGACAAAGTGGTTAACAACAATTTCCAAACTCCGGCAGTACGAGGCTTCTGAGGTAACAACTTCAAACCTCACCTTGAAAGCAAAAACAAAAGTAAATACGTTAAGCACATGCCAGCATTGTAGCTAATAAGCACACTGCTGTCATTCTGCTAGAAGCTGGGAAATTACCGGGGAGTGTGATTTCACAAGAGGTCTTTGGAAGTTTAAATGGAAAAACGCACATGTTTATGCAATTCTGGCTAGAGACACACATCTGCCAATAAAAAGTAGGTAATTGGGAGGGCTATACTGGAATGTGGTGAGAAATTATTTGCATGATATGAGTGGGTTTAAGTGTGGTGTAACAATGATGAACAGCTGATTCATGCAGATCATGCGAAATTCACTAAAACCTTTAAGAAAAACTGAAATGATAAAATCAGTAAACTTAGAAAAACTGAAATCCAGTACTTAAGTAGCCAGAGGAGTCCCCTGAATTTCAGTTTGACGTAAATGTTTTGCCAGTTTCTTTCCAAAAATGTAAACACAGACTATTACACAGATTCTTAACATTTTCAGCACATAATTTTAACAATTTCCAAATAAATCAAGCCCAGGATGCTTCCTAAAAACATTTAAAAAAAAAAAAAAAAGAGTAAATCAGTGAAAGTCAGAGAAAACTAATGTAAACAATTGCTAGGAAGATAGACCATCTATGAAGAAATTAAAAATATTACTTGGTGGTATTAGTAATCTAATGGAAAGCAACCTGCGTAATACTCCTGCCTCAGTGAAATTCAAAGAAAAATACATGACATACAAAGAATTGTATGGAATCAAATGCTGATCATTTCATAGGCAACGTAAGACAAGTTACCTCCTGCAGCCGCCTCTGGTCATCTGTGAGCTCCTCTAGCTCAGCATTGTCCCTGACCCCCGGCAGATCTCGCCACAGCGAGGAAGACTGTGCGATAGACAGACGTGGGGAAGAGGCTCTACGTTCACCCCTGGGGCGTTCAGGGAGAGGCAAGCTTGGATGTATTGGTGGAGGTACGGGAGGAAGAGGTCTGCGGGCAGGAGGAGGTGAGGGGAGAGGAGATGAAGTAGTGTCCTCGCACACAGAGAGGGTTTCAGAACGAGCCTGACGTAGGATCTCAAAGTTCTGTGCTGCCTCGCTGTACTGCTGATAGAGCTGTGCAGCACCTGGGGCAAAGACAGGAGGAGAGGCAAATAAATAATAATAGCAGGAGAGAACAAGAAGGTAGCAAAAGAAATTGCAAGAAGCAAAGGAAAACAAGACAGACAGGAACGGCGTTAACTACGAGGAGTTGTTTGCATTTGCCTTTGGATTCCGACACATAGGTGTAAAGGCAAAACTGCAGTAGCAGCTGTTTTTCCCTCAAGTTAAAAAATATGAATGCTTGCAAAAACATGCCCATGACTTCCAAGAATACTAATATACAGAGCAGGCACAGACACATTCCTGCCCCAGTTTTTTTTTTTTTTTTTTTTTTTTTTCGCAATATCCACATGCATATCATTAGTCAAGAGGACCACTGCCATTTTAGATTTTTTTAGATCATGGCATGAGGCACTAATAAACAGCGCAGAGAAATGTGTGGCATTCATAGCATTTACATTTGTAAGCAAACATGAATTGTGTTAGAAATGAACAGCTGCTGACTTCCTCCTAACACAGGGATGAATCACGCTGAAGGGAAATACTCAGTTGCGTCACGCTTTTCCTGACCGTAATTAGACCAGATTATGACCTGAAGACATGTCACTTTGTTGCTGACATACTTTTGCCTTCTTAGAATCAATCTGTAACAAAACTCACTGGTTTAAAAGCTAAATTAACTCATAAAGGAAGCTATATGCAATAAGAAATGGTAAAAAATAAATAGAGCTGATGCGCTTGATTTGTCTGTAAAGCGTTCACATAATGGGCTTATTTTAAGGAGTGAAAGTAAAGGGAGCGAAGAAATACTCACTGAAAAACTTTGAATTCTTTCTCCGTTTCTCAATTGTGCCCAAAAGAATCCTGCAGTGCCCAGAAAGAAAAATAAATGTTAAAAATGTGACATGTATTAAAAAGGACTGATTAATCAGCCTGAAACTGCCTTTTACTGTTTAATACTCGCATTAATGAGCAAATTTAGGGCTTTTTAATTTAATTAACTTACATTTTGAGAGACCTACAGTGCTTAATAAATTTAGAAGACCACTGCCTCGTGTAAGGTTTATGCCACTGCTGACCTACTGGTAATTACCCAAAGCATTTTTTTTTTTATGTTTCTGCAGTGGTTAAACAAATTGATATTTTTAATTAATAATGAAATATTGTTTTATTGTTGTTATCTGTGAATTTCCAAATTTACTGTTTTACAAAAGCAGAAAAAAATGTGAAGCACATTATTATTATTATTATTTTGATTAAGATGCCAAATTTAAGTTACTTACTTGCATTCCTGGACAGAACTATTAGTTTTAGTGGTTGAATGTTATGTTGGATTAATTCCAGTGTGCCAGCTCAAATTTGGGTATAAGAACATGAATTTGGTTTATTTACCTAATAAATAACAGAGTTTTTACTTTTAACCCTGTAACAAGGTATCTAACAGATTTGACACGAGCTTTTGAGACCTCTACATAATCAGTATGATTTTTTGCTTTTTTTTTTTTTTAATGCACAAAAATCAGTTCTGTTAAAGTCACAGCTGTAATGTAACAGCTGGCATCTTGTCACAGTATGATATCCAAAGTCACAGTTTCACTCACCTCAGCCCCACTTCTCCCCAGCTTTTGCTCCGATCATCCTCATCATCTGAAATATAGAAGTATCCATTTGTTGAAACATTGTAAAGCAGCATATCTGCAACACCGATGAAGAAATAAATAGGCAATAAATTAAATAAATATTTAAGTTAGTAAGCTTTAAGAATTAGTGAAGAGATTAGTGTCTCCAATGCATGTTCCTTTTGTGTTATGTTTCTGAATACGATCAGCTCAAACTTTTTAACTCATGCTCTGGGTTTTTCCATATACTCTCCACCTACTCCTATCTCCTCCCACTACCTGTTAATACAACCATGTGACGCAATTTCCAGTGCAGAGGATGTGCTGTGGTGAGATCAGGGTAGTGATAATGTTCACTGATGTCTGCCTATAATTTGAGGTCCCCGTGAGAAGATATGAGAAAAAAAAAATGAAGCAAAAATACACAGACTGCAAAACAGAGAAAATGACAAGATAACCGTGAGCAAAAAAAAAATTTAACTTAATTAAACACACACACGCACAGAGTCATGAAGCATTATTTGGTGCATGACTAAATTATGAGATAATTAAATATCATTTCCTCTGAGCTCAGTCTAGCATGAACTATCACCTGATTAAAGTATTAAAATCACGTGCAATGCCATCTGATTTGAAAAAGTAAAAAAGGAGTGAGCTGAGGTAATTATGCAGCCTTTCTGATAACATTAGGACTGATCTGAGTAGACAGCCACAGTATTTCCATCCTCAATCTTCTTTCTTTTACCTGTTGCATAAAATATTCTGGTTCTGCGATCCCTTCCAACACCTTCTTTTTCTTCTTCTTCTTCTTCTTCTTCCACGCCTAAACTTCTTCTTTGAGCAGTTTTACGGAGTCCATTTCTTCGAGATGGAGCTTTGGAACCCAAACTGCAGGAGCTCGGCAGATTCTCTACTTGCTTTTGTGCCTCCACCCCTCCCCCCTCCTCAGTTGATTCAGTTACTACCATCTTTGTCACCTCCACAGCAGTACCCATCTCTTCAGGTTCCTCTCCCTGCCTTCTCTCTTCACTTTCATCCCTTCCATATTCCACCCCCTGGCTCTCACCCTCACTAGAGGGACACAGGACTTCAGAATCAGAGTCATAATAAAGAATGGGGCAGCTGTTTGGCTTGTAGAGGGTGTTGTCAGCATTTAAATACATCTCTTCTTCCTCCTCTCCTTTTTCTCTTCCTGTTAAATTAGCCTCATTATCTCCAGCTTCACTGACTGTCACCTTAATGTCTGTCTCTCCTAACTGAACTTGACCAGAAGGCTCGAAAGTCTTTTTGTCCACACTGTGATCTTCCTTCCTTTCTGAGTTTAATGCTGTGTCAGCATGAGTGTGTGTATGAGTTACAACATGCATAACTGTGAACTGGTCAGCATGCATGCAGGCTTGGCTCTGCCCCATACCTCTCACATCGAACAGCTCTTCCAGCTCTGGCTCCAAGTCCTCTTCGTCCGTACTCAACTTAATAACAGGCACCTCCCTTGTTTCTTCTGCAACCTCTTCTTGTTCCTTGGTGTTGCTGATCTCAGACTGGTTGGCCACTGGTTGATTGTCTAGTGCCTCTGTGCTTGGTTCCTCCTCTGAATGTCCCAGGATCTCACGCACCACATCTTTAGCCCACCTCAGGTGGGGGGCTTGGGAGCGCCGTTTGGGCTCCTCAGACATGCTCCACGTCCCGCTCAGTCTGATCCGAATAGCTTCCACCTCCTCCGGACTCAGTGCTCCAGTGTTTATCTGATCCAAGATTGGCTGAAGGCGATCTAAGTCCGATTGAGAAAAAGAAGCTTGAATTCCTCCTTTTCCTGTTAGTTCTTTATTTTTCTCTCTCCATTCCTTGAGGAGTCTTTCTGTTTTTGAGTCTCTTTTCGCTATTCCCAATCCATAGTATAGATTCCTTACTTTGCTCCTCATTTCCTCACTAGACTCTGTGTCATGAATGTCTGAAGGTGCTGTGGACTGGATATTGCCTTCAGCTTCTTGTCCTGTAGAAAGCCTCTCCTCCCTCTGAACTTTATGCTCACTTTCTGTGTCCTGGTTGTTTATCACTGGGTGCTCATCATTTCTATTTAATGTCTGATGCAAGTCGTCCTGAGGCTGCTGCGTGGCGTTACAACTCAAGTGATGATCAGTTTCTAAATTCGGGTCATTTCTTTTCACTTCTTCTATCTGATCAGCCTGCCATGGTGAAATCTTGCTGTTCTGTGATTGAGGAAGAGTTTTCCCAACCACAAAGACGTACTTTGGCTGCTTCTCCTCCCCGTCAGCTGTTTCCTCGTCTCCCGTTGTCCGTTCTTCCTCCCTCTTCTGATCTCTCTCATAGCCCTTGAAGCCAGCAGGTGACTGGGCTCCACCTTCCTGGAATTCCTGACAGTCCCTAAACTCTTCTTCAGTGTCCTCTCTCTCATTCTCCCCTCCACTTGACACAGTCACAATGCCATTCTCTGGGGCCAGCATTTTGTCTCTCTCTTTCTTCCACCCTGCCTCACTTCCTCCTTCACTCTCATAGCGTGCCCAGTAATCGCTCCCACTCTCCTCCTCTCTGTCATTCTTCTCTATGTCATCTATGACGTCTTCCCCTTCATCCCTCTGCGAACTTTCCTCTATCCCTCCATCACTGTCAGGTAAATGTTCTTTCTCTCCCTTATCCCTCCAGATTTCACCCACCTTCTCTTCATCTACACTCACTCCCTCTCGCTC
The DNA here is from genome assembly GCF_007364275.1 of Archocentrus centrarchus. NCBI lineage: Eukaryota > Metazoa > Chordata > Actinopteri > Cichliformes > Cichlidae > Archocentrus > Archocentrus centrarchus. The sequence goes on from NC_044361.1 coordinate 26,273,469, forward strand.
CCCCTCTGTGTCTTCCCTGTACTCATTCCTCCCCCCCTGACTTTGCTTATAACTGCTTTGCTCCAAGCACCTTTCATCTGGTTCCTTTTTTATTCGCCACCCATCTCTTCCCCTCTCTGCCTGCAACTCCATACTCGTCTCTTCTTCTTCTTTCCACCCTGTGTGCCTCTCGCCGTCTATAAATTTGCCTTTGCTATTCTTGCCCCTCTGTGGCTCTAACCACATCCTTCTCTGTTCCGGCATACTGCCAGTCTTCTCTCCTTTATCACTCTCTTGTCTCTCATTTCTTATTTGCCTTTTGTCAGCAGTTTGTTCTGGATCTCTCGGTATTTCTCTTTCTCTTTCTCTTTCCCTTTCGAACATGCCCTCTCTCCTTGATTCCTGATCTTCATATCTGCCCCTGTCTCTTCTATATCTCATCTCACTGTCCGGATTACTGCTCCACTCTCCACTACTCTGGGCTCTTGGTGGCACCCTGGGAGCCTGCTCAGTTGGTGATCGACTGATTCTGTCTGTTCTGTCAACTCTCTGAGTATCAGCCTGTTTTTCCTTCCTTTTCCCATTTCTCCCATACGTGTACTCTCTATATTGTTCATTCTCTTTTCTGTCATCTCTGTTGTCTAAGTCTCTCCAACTTTCCTTCCCCTCCCTGTCTGCCGGTCTTGCTGCCCTCCTGTCACCGTCTCTGTATTGTTCGTGGTCTTCCTCTGCTCTCTCCCCCCTGGATCTATCCACTTCTCTTTCTCTGTCCCTGGCTCTGTATCTCTGCCTCTCTCGATCTCTCTCCCTTGCCATTTTGTTGTCCCCCTCACTTCTGCTGTACTGACACATCAATTCCTCCCCATCTCTGTCTCTCATTCTTTCCCTCCTCAGCTCTCTCTCATCATCACCTTCACTCCTGATATCTCTCCTTTTCTCTCTCCTTTGTGCATTTTCACTCTCCTTTCTATCTCCATAGTTCTTGATGTCCTTTCTTCTGTGCAGGAAAGCCATTCTCACCTCCCTCTCGCCCGTGTCAAGCATTGGCTTTTCTCTCATTTGTTCTCTTCTAACCCATGAATCAGCCACTTCTCTTCTGCTGTCCTGAAACCTAATATCAGACTCCTGATATCGTTCCCTCGGTTGTACTTTCTCATGTTCCATGTATCTTCTTCCAGTGGTTTTCCCCTCTTCCTTTACCCTGCTTATAACCTCATCTCTTTCCCTCTCTCTCTGCCATGCCCTCTCTCTTTCTTGCTCCCAGGCATCTGTCTCTGCTCTTTTGGTTCTATCTTTCTGCCTCCTTTTCCCTCTTTCTTCACCTATCTCAGTAACAGACATCAATCGTCTATCTGGACTTGTAACAGCATTTTTAAATCTGGGAAATGTGCCACCTTTCTTTGCCCTCCTTTCTAGCTCTTGAGTCTCTTTCTCTACATTTAACAGCAGCTTCCCATTTCTGCTTCTGCCATCTTCTTTCCTCCTATCTCTCTCCCACATCTCTCGTTCTCCCTCTCTCGACCTGGGCCCAGGAGATCTGTCACCTTCACATCTATCCGGTGCATCCATATCTCTGTATCTTGTTTTGTCTCTCATTTTATCTGCTTCGTTTTCTTTCCTCCAGTTTTCCTCTCTGGGGCCATCGCGCTCTTGCTCTGACCGAACAGTCATTGCCGGCCTTGGACTTGGATCCCGGGAGACTTTTCCACCTGGCTGAAGCTTGTGGTCAGACATGCTCATGTTTATTAAAGTGTCAAAGAGGGTCCAGCTGGGCCTTTTGGTCCCCATAGTACCATAGTTATTGGAGAACCTGGGAAAGAACAACACGTCAGTCCAGAAATTACATTCAGATTCAAGCTGATATGTGGATAAATCCTTGCCATACTGACCAAATTAAACAAATTCTGAAGGTGCAATACACCTTACTTAAACGTTAATTAATAGTGGAATAGCAATCATCTGGAGAACCACAACCTACAATAATCGGTGTTCTGTCTGTATTGAAATTGTTTTTGCAAACTACACTTTTAACTTATTGCACTTTGAACAAAAAGCCATGACAAACTCTGTTTTTACAACATAAAGGGGAGAGGCAGGTCTGAGAAAAAAAGGGACACCCTTTTACAGTCCTTAAGAATGCAGTACAGACCTGCAAAGCACAGCATACCGAAAGAAGCCTTTGAGAAAACAAGGCCCTGTGACACATAGGGACGGCATGCAGCATGCAAACCACATCTCACAGCTTAACCAGATCTAAATCTGTCTTCAAAATAGAAGCATTTTACAGCATGGCGTTTTTAATCCATCTAAAATAATAAAAACAACTCACCTGAATGTAGTATCCGATAGAGGTCTGGTCTCCTCCTCCCCTGTCTAGCTCAGCTCAGAAACATGGGATTGCACAACACTTGGGAAAAAAAAAAAAAAGTCCCTCGTGTTCACATTATCTGATTGTTCTCCATTCCACTTCAGCTTTAAATCTCCACTGGCTTAACCTTTGGTAAAAAGTGAAATGTTTACGCCTCAGTTTGCTTTGCTTTCCCGTCCTTGCTCCCTCTGTCTGTCCCTCTCTCCCCCACCTCCCGTCTTCGCTCAAATTCCCAAACAAGTCTCAACAGATTGACACTTATCTTTGCCCTCCTCTTTCCCTCAGTCTTGCCCTTTCAGTCGCCGTTGCTGAACAGGGAGTGCGCTAATAAATCAAATAAAACTAGAGCCTAGTCTATCCGCAGATTCGCTCCTTCACTCCCCTGTTTCGCCGATGCGATCGCTTCTGTAAACCCCCCCTGAAAAAAATTAAGAAAAAAAACAAACAAACCACAATATACAACTCCCTGCTCTCTCCTGCCTCATTTCTCTCACACAAAATACAGGAAGCGCACCTCCTTGGAGAGTCTCTCTTTTAACAGTGATTGGTTGATATGAAGCAGTCGGGTGTGTCTGCGCAACACACACACAGAGCCAGGTGAGGGCTGTGAAGGAGAGTGGGGGAAGGGAGAAAGAAAGTGAGATTGAAAGTACTAACTTTTTTGGAGGAAAGCTCACAGAGGCATATGAAACCGTCCCTGCGTCCCTTGGAGAGGTTGTACAGAGGGAGGGACAGGAGGGAGAAACACCAAGTGTTTCTTATGAATTAAAAAAAAAAAAATAACGTGATGAAGCAATCACAGAGGAAGAAACTAAGGGAGCGGTGACCGGTGAATGATTTGTATAACAATGACAACTTTACTATGTTAATTAACTACTGTGAAAGTCTGACACGAAGGCTCTTGAATATTGTGAGTCGATCTCATTAGCATTGTTGAATAAAACCCCACATGATCCTTTTCATACTGACTTGTTTTCCAACTTTGCTACACTTCCAGCACCACCCAGACTTTACTTCATTTGCACACCCTTTTTTTTTTTTTTTAAATCACACCTTTTTTCAAAAAGATATATAATTTGGTGGATATTTTCTGCCACACACACACATCTGGCTAAATTAGCTGCAATACATCCAAATTCCAAGAAGGCTGTAATGTTCAAATGATTATTTAACGCCTGATGAGTCAACTTTATTGAATTTCACTGAAAGGTGTTTCTTACACTTTGCCTGTCCCATTTACTGTCAGGCAGGGGATTGGTTGTAGTTTACCTAATAATCTGTCAACTGAGGATATATGTCCACTGCTTGTTTAAATGATTTGCTCAAGACTCAGTTGCTTGAGAAGATTTAGATCACTTTCACATTTATACAATAATACCACCTACTATATTAAGTCGGCCTCTTCAGCTGCTCATCAGCCAATTGCATAGCAGCAATTCTTTCATGCATTTAGGCATGTAGATATGCTGACATCCTGCTGAAATTCAAACCGAGCATCAGAATGAGGAAGACAGGCAATTTAAGTGGTGTGAACGTGGCATGTTTGTTGGTGCCAGTTGGTCTGAATATTTCAGAATATGCTGATCAGCTGGGATTGTCCCACACAACCATCACTATGGTTCACAGAGAATGGTCTGAAAAAGTGAAGATATCCAGTGAGTGTAAGTTCTTTGGGTGAAATTCCCTTTGTTGATGCCAAAGGTCAGAGGAAAATGGCCAGGCTGCTGGCTAGTGGTTAGTATGTCAACGAACCACTCGTTACAACCAAGGTACGCAAGCATCTCTAAATGCACAACACGTTGAACACCGAAGCAGCAGAAGACCACACTGAGTGCCACTCCTGCCAGTTAAGAATAGGAAACTGAGGTGACAAATTGCTTACCGGCCTTACCAAAACTGGACAAAAGAATGGTGTAAAAGTGTTGCTTGGTCTGATTATTCTCAATTTCTGCTGATCGCCTCCACAGTCACCAAGTATTGGTCGAGTTAAGCATCTTTGGTATGTGTGGCAGATCATAGATATGCAGCTGACTGTGTGATGCTATCATGTGGACAAAATCTCTGAGGAATGTTTCAAGCACCTTGTTGAATCAATGCCACAAAGCATTAAGGAAGTTCTGAAGACAAAAGGAGGTCCAACCCAGAACTAGCAAGGTGTAGCTAATAAAGTATCTGGTGAATGTACATGTATGTAATTAAGACCAAACTGGTGTGTTGTGGAAAATGGTTTACTGTGTAGTAAAAAAAATATATCAAGTGATTAGCAGTTCTCTGAGAAAAACACCTTTTTGATGTCAGAGGTCAGATCAGCTAGATTGTTGCCTAGGAAGGCAGCAGTAACTTAAAACACTTGTTACACCCAAGGAAAGCAGAAGAGCATCTCAGAAATGTACAACCCTTGAAGCAGATGGGCTACAGTAGCAGAAGACCACACCAGGTGCCACTCTTGTCAGATAAGAACAGGCAACTGACTCTACAATTCACACATCATCACCAAAATTGTACAACAGAAGATTAGAGAAATGTTGCCTGGTCTTGATTTCTGCTGCAACATTCAGATGGCAGGGTCAAAATTTACTATGAACAACATGAAGGCATGGATCTATACTGCCTTGTATCAACAGTTCAGGCTGGTTGATACAAGGTTGGATGGACAACTGTTTAAAAAAATACTAAGACAGTGTTCTTTAAGGCACAAAACAGACGTGAACCATAACCTTGTCATTTGTATATAAGTAAGTGTTGAAGGAATTTAAATAACATGACTGTGTGCTGCTTAAGCCTTTAGATTTCTGTGTGTTCATTTATCAAACAAGGAATGACACAAACAACAGAATAAGGAGTCCAATTATTACATTTAATAAAGCCATTTTCATACAGTTTACAGATTAATCTGGTTCAGAACCGCACGCCATTCCCAGTGTGTTACTGGATATGACATGAAGTACTGACACATTTTAATTCAGCTTACAGTTTCATATAGTCACAGCTTATCAATCTTGGTTACATCATATACAAAACAGAATGTGGAAAACAGAGAATTTCAACAGCTGGGTATTCAGATGACCTCGAAGTCTCCATTTCTATCATTGTGTAGCCTCCATCAGGGGCTGCCGAGAGAGAGTACTTGTGTCTGTTATAGATAATCTGTTAGTTAGAGACGTACCCTGAACGAACTGTTCTTGACTGAAACCAAACATTATGTACTTGTGTATTTTAATCAGTTATGTTTATTTTCCAGTCTAAGACAAATTTGTCAGGCAAGTAAATGTACATAAGGTGAGGGGACACATATACCATGAACTTCATGAAACTCATTTCCTTCAGTGTATATAAGCATGCATTTGAAAATACACTGTTTAAGACACATCAGTCTGATTAAAATCTTCACAGTTTAATGGCTGTTCTACATTGGTATTCATGCTGATAAGAACCATGTGTCATCATACGCTTCTCATCAGCACAGTTGAAAGGTTACTGTAATATGAGAACTATGGAAGGAAAATTATGATGTCACTGGTTGGCTGTATTGCACAAACTAATTAGGATTAAAGTCCATTGAAAAGTCAAAGAGGTTCATAATCAGTATCCAAGCTTCACTAAAATCTGAGCCCTACTCTCAAAGAAGTAGCAATTCCTATGAAAATAGAAAACTGCCCATGGTATAAACTCATTAGTCCTTTGGCTGTGTAACCCAGTGGGTTTTAGAATGCTGCTTCTCCTGACTTTCATTTATTTTCATGCATTTTTTATGTGTCAGTTCCCCCTGTTCAGGCCTTTAATTGGCCAATCTATACTAGTCTGAGCCTCACTGGCCAAATTAGCTAAGCCCTCCCACTTCTGCTGAGGGCACATATGTATTGCTGAGGCTGCCAGAGCAGACAACATCTTGCTTACCTGATCTGAGTGGAGAAAAGTTGGAAACAAGTTTGAAGAAAGTTGAAACCCGTAGACAACTGAGAGAGACGGACTGACCTCATTTGGCGATTTTGAGCATTGGAAGCATCTTGTTGAGTTGATTTGAGCTGGGCTAGCTCAGAGGCTAAAGTAGTGCAACTCTGTTATCTTTGGGGGGTGGGCGCTGTATGTTAAGCAGCCCTGGGATAATTTTATGTTATTAAAGTCTTGTTCTTGTGTTAAACTGTGTATTTTGGTAATGCTTTATTTTATCGAAGTCGTCTCAAGTCGTAGTTAAAGCTAAGCCTTTATTTTATTTCATTTACTCATTCTAAGCTGCTATGACACATGGTGCTACTGTGAGACTTTATTGGGCAAATAAGCTAATACTGCACCAGGGAAACCCATATGAAACATTTTTGTATGCATTTCTGTTTATTTTATAGTTATTCATTTTAAGTTTAAAGCTGAAATCTTTAAGCATAAGCATAAGCTACTGATACTAAGATTAATTAAAGCAGCACTATGAAAATATACATGTTCATAATTCGTGATAAATCTATGTTTAATGTTAAAGTAGTGTATGTAAATGGAATAAATAAGATGGGATCTGAAACATATTCCATGATTAAAAACTGTACAGTTAAAATGTTATAAATGAAAATTGAGTTAAAAGTACTGAAGTTGTAATATGGCCATATGTCGAGCTAGAAAATGGACTCTTCTAGTCCTGGTGTTTATACAGGCTAGGCTTTTTTTTTTGTTTGTTTTTCTGAGACCATTGGAACTTGGAACTTGTTCTTTTGAATTTCTCCCTGACGAGGGGAATGGCTGGCCCCACGGAGAACAGGCTGTTATTCCACCACTTCAAACTCTTAACTGTGCAGTAGGATAATTGCCGTACTATCACAGTATAAACACCATCTCCTGAAAACGGAGCAACTTGGATTTGACTTTACTTAGCTGACACAACTGACTTATGCTGGCTGAACTAAACAGACTCTGAGCTCAAAGGTTAAAGAACGCTATATCTTTGTTTTGTTTATTTCCATCTGATATTGTGCATAATTAATATTGCATTTCATTTTGTTATTTTGCAGCTGCTCAATACAATTCAATGTATCCACTACCTGTGGTTGCATGTCACACCTTGCCTTTAACCCTCCTATGAACCTACAGTAGTCCTGAGCCCAAAAAAACTGCTAACTAACCAGTTGTCCCTGTATTTTCTTGTACATGCTACAGCTGGATGAGCTAAAAATTACAATTTATTTTTAAAAAGCTAGTTCAACTAAAAGAATGTGTGTTTGTCAGTACATCAGTAGTCTAATATATGTGTGAATGAGCTGCATAGTATGTGTAATGTAAGTGAAATGGGATGAATGGGAAATGAATGGGAGATCCTGCAGGAAGGAAAAGAACGTCACTGGGCTCAGGGGTAGACTGTGCAGCTAATCATCTTCTAGTGAACTCCTGCAGAACAAAGCACAGCACAACAAAACAGACACACAAAGTTCAAAGAGATCAAGTTTTGTGTATAGATTTGCTCATACACTTAAAAATACTGAGGAAGCTGAAACAGTGGATCCATTGCTCCTAAATATAAATGTAGTTTTTTAACACAGAGATTGTGTAATACAGATCTTTCTTTTAGCAAGGAACATGACAGTACATATGTCTGTTTGCATTAAATCACATAATTTCAACATCAAAATACACGCATATTCCACCACTGGCATGCACTTTGAAGATAACAAGCTAATCCTTGCTGACAAAACAGCTCTGTGATAAATCCTACTCTCATGACAGATATGTTTCATTTGGATTACAAAGTGTTTCAAAGAAATGTTGAGTCAACATTATGGTCATTTTAGAGGATATTGTTTAGTTCACACTAGATGACATCAAAAGTGTGTGTGTGCGGATGCACGTGTGTGTGTGTGTAGGGGTATTAAGTGCTGTTAAGCTGTCTTGCATAATACTGAGTGATTATCATTTCACTAACCTCAGTTATGAGATCTTGTTAAATGTGCAGCCATACCAGAAGCATGACTCTTAAAATGGAAATCTGTGTTGGTTGGTCTACCAGTCATCCAGAAGTACACATTTCAGCATGTGAAAATCAAAGTACACTCTTTCTCAGTTCTAAGGTTTTACATAGCAGAACATAAGTGAAAAAATCATGTGGATACAGCCTCATATCAAAAACTACATATGACATGCCCCACCCCCCCCACCCCGTGTCATTATTCAACAAAAACTAAGACAATATGCAAAAGAAGTATGCAAAAAAAAAAAAAATGAGTGCACCCCAGGATTCAGTAGCTTGTAGAACCACCTTTAGCCGCATTAACTTGGAGTTATTGTTTCCTGGATGACTTCATTAGTCTCGTAGTCCGCAGCAGTCTCTCACATTATTGTGGAGGAATTGTGGTCAACTCTTCTTTACAACATTGCTTCAGTTCATTGAGATTTGTAGGCATTCATTTATACACAGCTCTTAAGGTCACGCCAAAGCTTTTCAGTTAGGTTAAGGTCTGGACTTTGACTGGGCCACTGCCGCACTGCAATTCTTTTCTTTTTCATTGATTTGCTGCTGTGCTTAGGATCATTGTCCTGTTGTTTGACCCAATTTCAGCCAAACTTTAGCTGTCAAGGTGAGCAGGAGTTTGCCTATCCAGCTACATGTTATTTTTGGACAGCATCCCTTGAGGGAATCTTCTGGGAAATTATTTGGGAGTATGGGGTATCTGGCGCACTGCTATGAGCCACACAGTCCCTGTACAACAGCAATGAGAGCTTGGTCCACGTAACAGACAACAAGGTGGACTCTTTCCCGATGGGTATTGGACTTTGCCAGGGCTGCTCTTTGTCACTGATTCCGTTCAGAATTTTTACAGACAGAATTTCTAGGCATAGCCAAGTGGTGGAAAGGCTTCCACTTTGATTGTCTCAGAATTTTGTGCTGTTTGCAGATGATGTGGTTCTGTTAGCTTCATCAACTCACACTGGAGTAGTTTGCAGCAAAGTGTGAAGCAGCAGGAATGAGAATTAGCACCTCCAAGTCTGAGGCTGTTGTTCTGAGTCAGAAAAGGCCCACTCCAGGTTAGGGACAAGTTGCTGCCCCAAGTGGAGGGCTTTAATTATCTCAGGGTTTTATTCATGAGTGAAGGAAGAAGGGAGCAGGAACTTCACAGACAGATTGGGGCTGTGCCTACAGTGATACGGACAAAGTACCAGCTTGTTTTGGCAAAGAGAGAGCTGAGCATAAACGCGAAGCTGATGATTTTCTGGTCACTCTACATCTCCGCCCTCAGCTATGGTCATAACCCCTGGGTAATGGCCAAAAGAATGAGACTGGGGATACAATTTTTCTCCAAAGGGTGGCTGGCCTCTGTCTCAGCGATAGGGTGAGGAGTCATAGTGCCACCACTCCTCTACATCAAAAAGTGCCAGTTGAAGAGGTTCTGCCATCTGACTAGGATGCTTCCTGGGTGAGGTGTTCTGGGCATGTTTTACCAGGAGGAGGCCTCTGTGTTCCCCTGGATGAGCTGGAGGAGATGGCTTGTGAGAGGGTAGTATGGGTTTGGGAATGGGAAACACCATGATAAACTGTCTCATTATCAATAGGTCTTTTTTTCTCCCTTTATCAAACAGAGAAAGAAAAGCTCAGAGTCAAGGCATTTGGGATAAAAACAAGGTTGCCCAATTGTGGCTGAATAGGAGATAACAATGACTAACAAGAAACAAATAGGGGTCAGACTACCATGACATTTGGATATTCAGGTTTTCTTTAGGGTGATTTAATATCCTTAGTTAACCTTTAACTCATCCACTACTGGGTCATTCCATGTCAGTTAATCAATTGCATCCCACTTGATCAAATTTTAAAAACCCAGGCAAAAGATACTAAGTAGGAATTCTGATTATGAATAATGGAAAAAAAATCATCTTCTTACTGTCATTAGGTTTATTTAAAAAATATTTTTTAGGGGATGAAGGTAGGGATCTTTTTCAGATGTTTTCCAGCATCCTTTTTTAAGAGACCATTTTAAAATTCCATTATCTGGAAAACTGCTTGAACTAAGTTTTTTAGTTTTAATTCCTGGCACTATGGCTCTGTGACTATGGACTCTCAGGAGTGTAGCTCAAGGTAGTGTAGGTAGAATAATGGATGCTTGAAGTCCTGAAAATATTTGAATGTCCAATACCCAACAGCAGATTTGGAGGCCTGCAGAAGCCAAAATTTAGCAGGTTGGTCTCTGATATATTATTTACAGATTCTCATGTACAAGACACATAGTATTAGTTAAGGTGAATGGTTTCACAGAATATGGTCAAATAAATAAAAATTCATCCAACATCAGCACAATGTCTCCCAGGAAGCTTCAGCTTGTTTAATTTCAGTATTATTTATAGTTTTGTGTCTGTCAGTTTTATGTCAGAAGCAGGATGTCCTAATTCAGAAATGGTGAATACCTTTTTACAAAATAGCTGACACTCATAGCCTGTATAGGACAACCAGTATTTACACAAGGCTCTTTGATTTTATAAACTACTTAAAAAAAAAGTTACATCAATACCAAGGAGGTGACTTGTATGGGGTTTCTCCTACTTGTCCATACAGGTATGATTCTAAACATAGTTCTTATAATAAACGTCTAAATAAGTTTTATTTTCTGTTTCATTCTGACTTTTTGTTTCCAGTTCAGTTTCAGTTTATTTCCAGAGTAGATTTCAGTTCAATTTATTGATTGGAAGCATTTAGTTTTAGCTTAGTTTTCATTCATTTCAGTGTTTGTTTTAGGCTTTTGAATTGTTATGATAGGGAAGTTAATACAAAATAAAACAGTTTATGTGGGCAGTTTGAGTCTGAGTCCCAGTGAAAACATTCAGTCATCAGGCAGGTTGAATAAAGACTAAAACTATGAGGGCATTTCCTCTACGTTTTAATTTTATTTTAGTTGGCTTTGTAAGTACACAAAATGATTTCACTCATTTTTTGTTGTTGCTAAAGTCTTGCCTTTTTTCCATTTAACTAAAATAATTGTTTATACCTAGTTTATATATTTTGTTTATTGCTTAGTGATAATAAAATTGATTTTAATATGAATGTTTCAGTATTTTTCTTTAAACAATAAAAAGTCAGATAAAAATACTCAAAATGTAAGCAGAGGTGTAATTGAGGATATGCAGCGTTCTGCACCAATTAAGACAAAAATAAAGTGGTTGAATGTTACACTTAATTAATTTCTGACTTCAGTGTGCCAGCTCAAATTTGATTATAAAAATGTGAATTCAGTCATTTTAAATTTAAAAAAATCCTTTGACAGATTGCTAAAAACATTTTTGTTTTATGACAGGTGGTCTAATACAGCAGCCTAAGCAGAGAAACCCATTTCTCCCTCTCGCCAGCCACCTCCTCCAGCTTATCTAGGGGAACGTCGAGGTATTTCCAGGGAAACCGAGAGATATAATCTGTCAAGCATGTCCTGGGTCTGCCCCGGGGTGTCCTGCTAGTAGGACATGCTCAGAACACCTCACTCAAGAGGCCCCTAGGAGGCATCCTAGCAGTTCTACTCTGAGCCCCACTCGACTTCCTCAACCCATGAGTGCAGCTATATACTTTCTGAGGTGTATGTGGACCCCCAACCCCCATGTGCAAAGACACAGAGACGCCTTTTTGTTTTTTGTTTTTGTGTGTGGGTGTGTGTGTGTGGGGGGGTTTAAGGGGCGCCTAATCAGCGCCATATGCACAGCTGTTAAATACAGAAAATGCTGACTGCAGAAAAAATTTCCCGGCATCGCTTTGACCCCCCCTTGTGCGGCGCCCCTATGCATTGCATATAGTGCATACGCACTTTTTACGCCACTACCTCAATCTATCTCTAAGGGAGAGGCCAGCCACCCTTTGGAAGAAGCTTATATCCGCAGTTTTTCTGGAGTTATTAACTGTTATTATCCTTTATGCATTTAATTTCAGAGACAGGAGGAGACAGGATGCACTGTAACTCTCATTTTACAAAAGGAAGTTGTGTTTACTTTTGTTATTGTAACAATTCCTCCTCAGATGAACAGTTCTTCTAGCTGCTGAGATCATTTATTAATTGTTTTCTTCCCTTTTTTTATCGTTCTCACCTCTCACAGAAAACGGAGGAGAGAAAACGAGAAAATGGTCAAATATGTAAACAACGTGGTATCAAATACTCTCATTTTAAAGCTCTTTAAGCACACATTTAATCAATGACTGTATTAGAACTCTGATCACTGATTCTTTTTTGAGTTTTTGATGGAGTTATTAACTGTTATTATCCTTTATGCATTTAATTTCAGAGACGGGAGGAGACAGGATGCACTGTAACTCTCATTTTACAAAAGGAAGTTGTGTTTACTTTTGTTATTGTAACAATTCCTCCTCAGATGAACAGTTCTTCTAGCTGCGGAGATCATTTATTAATTGTTTTCTTCCCTTTTTTCTTGTTTTCACCTGTCACAGAAAACAGAGGAGAGAAAACGAGAAACAGGTCAAATATACAAACAACGTGGTATCAAACACTCTCATTTTAAAGCTCTTTAAGCACACATTTACTCAATGACTGTATTAGAACTCTGATCACTGATTCTTTTTTGAGTTTTTTCTGGAGTTATTAACTGTTATTATCCTTTATGCATTTAATTTCAGAGACAGGAGGAGACAGGATGCACTGTAACTCTCATTTTACAAAAGGAAGTTGTGTTTACTTTTGTTATTGTAACAATTCCTCCTCAGATGAACAGTTCTTCTAGCTGCTGAGATCATTTATTAATTGTTTTCTTCCCTTTTTTTTATCGTTCTCACCTATCACAGAAAACGGAGGAGAGAAAACAATAAACAGGTCAAATATACAAACAACGTGGTATCAAATACTCATTTTAAAGCTCTTTAAGCACACATTTAATCAATGACTGTATTAGAATTCTGATCACTGATTCTTTTTCTGATTTTTGAGGTTTTGATGGAGTTATTAACTGTTATTATCCTTTATGCATTTAATTTCAGAGACGGGAGGAGACAGGATGCACTGTAACTCTCATTTTACAAAAGGAAGTTGTGTTTACTTTTGTTATTGTAACAATTCCTCCTCAGATGAACAGTTCTTCTAGCTGCTGAGATCATTTATTAATTGTTTTCTTCCCTTTTTTTCTTGTTCTCACCTGTCACAGAAAACCGAGGAGAGAAAACGAGAAACAGGTCAAATATACAAACAACGTGGTATCAAATACTCTCATTTTAAAGCTCTTTAAGCACACATTTAATCAATGACTGTATTAGAACTCTGATCACTGATTCTTTTTTGTAAGTTTTTGATGAAGTTATTAACTGTTTTTATCCTTTATGCATTTAATTTCAGAGACAGGAGGAGACAGGATGCACTGTAACTCTCATTTTACAAAAGGAAGTTGTGTTTACTTTTGTTATTGTAACAATTCCTCCTCAGATGAACAGTTCTTCTAGCTGCGGAGATCATTTATTAATTGTTTTCTTCCCTTTTTTTATCGTTCTCACCTCTCACAGAAAACGGAGGAGAGAAAACGAGAAAATGGTCAAATATGTAAACAACGTGGTATCAAATACTCTCATTTTAAAGCTCTTTAAGCACACATTTAATCAATGACTGTATTAGAACTCTGATCACTGATTCTTTTTTGAGTTTTTGATGGAGTTATTAACTGTTATTATCCTTTATGCATTTAATTTCAGAGACAGGAGGAGACAGGATGCACTGTAACTCTCATTTTACAAAAGGAAGTTGTGTTTACTTTTGTTATTGTAACAATTCCTCCTCAGATGAACAGTTCTTCTAGCTGCGGAGATCATTTATTAATTGTTTTCTTCCCTTTTTTCTTGTTTTCACCTGTCACAGAAAACAGAGGAGAGAAAACGAGAAACAGGTAAAATATACAAACAACGTGGTATCAAACACTCTCATTTTAAAGCTCTTTAAGCACACATTTAATCAAGGTCTGTATTAGAACTCTGATCACTGATTCTTTTTTGAGTTTTTTCTGGAGTTATTAACTGTTATTATCCTTTATGCATTTAATTTCAGAGACGAGAGGAGACAGGATGCACTGTAACTCATTTTACAAAAGGAAGTTGTGTTTACTTTTGTTATTGTAACAATTCCTCCTCAGATGAACAGTTCTTCTAGCTGCTGAGATCATTTATTAATTGTTTTCTTCCCTTTTTTTATCATTCTCACCTCTCACAGAAAACGGAGGAGAGAAAACAAGAAACTGGTCAAATATACAAACAACGTGGTATCAAACACTCTCATTTTAAAGCTCTTTAAGCACACATTTAATCAATGACTGTATTAGAACTCTGATCACTGATTCTTTTTCTGATTTTTGAGTTTTTTCTGGAGTTATTAACTGTTATTATCCTTTATGCATTTAATTTCAGAGACGTGGAGGAGACAGGATGCACTGTAACTCTCATTTTACAAAAGGAAGTTGTGTTTACTTTTGTTATTGTAACAATTCCTCCTCAGATGAACAGTTCTTCTAGCTGCTGAGATCATTTATTAATTGTTTTCTTCCCTTTTTTTATCGTTCTCACCTGTCACAGAAAACAGAGGAGAGAAAACGAGAAACTGGTCAAATATACAAACAACGTGGTATCAAATACTCATTTTAAAGCGCTTTAAGCACACATTTAATCAATGACTATATGCATATGTACATATATTTACATATACAACAGATACAAAGCAACCATCAATAAATATAATGACCAGCAATGTATTTTATAAACAAATCTCCAGGTGTTCGAAAAGGGACCAGGAAGAAACAATAGCTTATCTAGTCCTGTCCCCATGTCATTTTGCAAGTTCATAATTAAACTAGTTATATTATTACCCAAACATGCCTATGCACATGCATACACAGACACATGCATGCATGGCTAAACACACCCGCCCACACCAAAGTACCCGAAGATACAATCTACCCAATCCTCTTTGGTGAAGTCTACTTTACTGCAGACTGGCTTTTTAAAGAATCAGTCAGCCTTTTGCTATTTTTGCTCTGTATCTCTTCTGTTT
Organism: Archocentrus centrarchus; assembly: GCF_007364275.1. NCBI lineage: Eukaryota > Metazoa > Chordata > Actinopteri > Cichliformes > Cichlidae > Archocentrus > Archocentrus centrarchus. The sequence continues at coordinate 26,288,799 of NC_044361.1, forward strand.
ACATTTTAATAGCATGGCTGCCAGTCTTTTGTTATGGAGGGAAAAAAGCATTAATTTATTTGAGGAGCATTATTATTTAAATATGCCAGTGGTTTATTTTTGAGCAATTTCTCATGTACATTTACAGCTGAATGTTAATAAAAGTGTCTGTGTGACATTTGGGACATGTAACTTTGACTCAGAAGTGCCTTTTTGTTTATACCTTTTGGGAAGAAAAAAATATCAAGATATATTTTGTATTTCACCATTAAGGTAAAAAAAAATATCGAGATATTATTTTGGTCCATATTCCCCAGCCCCAGTAGTTTTAAACATATTTCGGGTGTTTTTTTTGTCTCTTCAAAGATGTTATTCCTTCAAAGATGTTATTCCAGCCTCGATTGCAACTACATGCAAATAGCGAGTTTTAGGACAGCCAATAGCTGCTTTCCTTACTGAGGGGTCGGAAACAGTGGACAGGGGAGCGTTTTCAGGAGTGGAGATTTCTAAAAAAAAAAAGAAAAAAAAAAGAGGTTCTGAAATTTGAGAAAAACAACTGGTCAAGTATCGAAAAACGACCTCCGGTGGTTTTCGGTGAGATATCAGCCCTCAATTACCTTCAACCGTGGGTGACCGCTAAGGTAAATTGTAGCAATAAAATATATTTCAAGTCACAAAGAATCAAGTGCACATTAGAATGACCTTTAATCGCTTACAGTGATTAGGATTGGGATTAGGACTTAATGAGTGTGAAAATGTCATGTGAAATATTTATGCCATACCTGAGAAACAATTTTAGGAGCCCCAAAAGGCTGTTTACTGTCTCAGGCAAGACAGACCAGTAAGATGTTTACTTTAAAAACCTGCGTCATAGTGTGTTATTCTTTGAGTCTATAGTTTTACATTCCATTCTAGTCTGTTCTTCATGTGTCACTGACAACGAATGATAATGGCAAACAAAAAACGAAACACAAGGATTCAGTTTATCTCCCCTCTTCTGTCTAAATAGCTGTTTAATGTTTATCTTTTTTCATCTGCTCTTTGCCTTATAGAGAGCAGAGATCGGTAATTCTTTTAATTTAGACAGTTTGTGATGAAGTTAGCCACATAGCAAAAACAGCGACCACGGCAAACGCCTTTTTCCCCCCACTTTTTTTTTCGTCCAGCTGGAGGGCACTGCTTCTGTAAGGTAAGCCCTGTTTTTGTTTCTGTTAAATATGCTTCATTCGTGCCGTTACCAGTTAAGTAAAATGATTCTGGTAGGATATAATGAAGTTAATTGCTTTATTTGTAGTTTTTATTCAGAAATGTGAGATTGTGGCGGTGGAGTTAGCTTATAGTACATTAGCTACCTGCATATTAGCTAACATAGAGGGAAGTCTTGAGGTTAAAACTTGAAAAAGCCCCTGGGATTTATTTCGGTGGGGCAGATGAGGTGATTTGGTTTCCTGTCCCGGTAGTTAATGTTACTCCGGGCTGATTTTATTGACCCTCTCCACAACTGACTGCAGATAAAGTTAAAAAGGTGGCTCTCAGCTGTTCACTTCTTGTTATTTGGATGTCTGACTCCAAGTTTTGGTGTACACTTGCTTATATGTTGGCCATAAAATCATCATGAATGAGTTATTGACAGCTTATTTTGAAACACATCCTTCATTTACTGCTGAAATCATTTTTATTGCTTTTTTCTTGTTTGTAACTTTCACAACAAATAGAGGAGAGGAAACAATAAACAGGCAAAATATACAAACAATGTGGTATCAAATACTCATTTTAAAGCTCTTTAAGCACACATTTAATCAATGACTGTATTAGAACTCTGATCACTGATTCTTTTTCTGATTTTTGAGTTTTTTCTGGAGTTATTAACTGTTATTATCCTTTATGCCTTTAATTTCAGAGACAGGAGGAGACAGGATGCACTGTATCTCTCATTTTACAAAAGGAAGCTGTGTTTACTTTTGTTATTGTAACAATTCCTCCTCAGATGAACAGTTCTTCTAGCTGCTGAGATCATTTATTAATTGTTTTCTTCCCTTTTTTTTATCGTTCTCACCTCTCACAGAAAACAGAGGAGAGAAAACAAGAAACAGGTCAAACATACAAACAACGTGGTATCAAACACTCTCATTTTAAAGCTCTTTAAGCACACATTTAATCAATGACTGTATTAGAACTCTGATCACTGATTCTTTTTTGTAAGTTTTTGATGAAGTTATTAACTGTTATTATCCTTTATGCATTTAATTTCAGAGACAGGAGGAGACAGGATGCACTGTAGCTCTCATTTTACAAAAGGAAGTTGTGTTTACTTTTGTTATTGTAACAATTCCTCCTCAGATGAACAGTTCTTCTAGCTGCTGAGATCATTTATTAATTGTTTTCTTGTTTTCACCTGTCACAGAAAACAGAGGTGAGAAAAAGAGAAACAGGTAAAATATACAAACAACGTGGTATCAAATACTCATTTTAAAGCTCTTTAAGCACACATTTAACCAATGACTGTATTAGAACTCTGATCACTGATTCTTTTTTGTAAGTTTTTTCTGGAGTTATTAACTGTTATTATCCTTTATGCATTTAATTTCAGAGACAGGAGGAGACAGGATGCACTGTAACTCTCATTTTACAAAAGGAAGTTGTGTTTACTTTTGTTATTGTAACAATTCCTCCTCAGATGAACAGTTCTTCTAGCTGCTGAGATCATTTATTAATTGTTTTCTTCCCTTTTTTCTTGTTTTCACCTGTCACAGAAAACAGAGGAGAGAAAACGAGAAACAGGTCAAATATACAAACAACGTGGTATCAAATACTCATTTTAAAGCTCTTTAAGCACACATTTAATCAATGACTGTATTAGAACTCTGATCACTGATTCTTTTTTGGGTTTTTGATGGAGTTATTAACTGTTATTATCCTTTATGCCTTTAATTTCAGAGACGGGAGGAGACAGGATGCACTGTAACTCTCATTTTGAAAAAGGAAGTTGTGTTTACTTTTGTTATTGTAACAATTCCTCCTCAGATGAACAGTTCTTCTAGCTGCTGAGATCATTTATTAATTGTTTTCTTCCCTTTTTTCTTGTTTTCACCTGTCACAGAAAACAGAGGAGAGAAAACGAGAAACTGGTCAAATATACAAACAACGTGGTATCAAATACTCATTTTAAAGCTCTTTAAGCACACATTTAATCAATGACTGTATTAGAACTCTGATCACTGATTCTTTTTTGTAAGTTTTTGATGAAGTTATTAACTGTTATTATCCTTTATGCATTTAATTTCAGAGACGGGAGGAGACAGGATGCACTGTAACTCTCATTTTGTAAAAGGAAGTTGTGTTTACTTTTGTTATTGTAACAATTCCTCCTCAGATGAACAGTTCTTCTAGCTGCTGAGATCATTTATTAATTGTTTTCTTGTTTTCACCTGTCACAGAAAACAGAGGAGAGAAAAAGAGAAACAGGTAAAATATACAAACAACGTGGTATCAAATACTCATTTTAAAGCTCTTTAAGCACACATTTAACCAATGACTGTATTAGAACTCTGATCACTGATTCTTTTTTGTAAGTTTTTTCTGGAGTTATTAACTGTTATTATCCTTTATGCATTTAATTTCAGAGACAGGAGGAGACAGGATGCACTGTAACTCTCATTTTACAAAAGGAAGTTGTGTTTACTTTTGTTATTGTAACAATTCCTCCTCAGATGAACAGTTCTTCTAGCTGCTGAGATCATTTATTAATTGTTTTCTTCCCTTTTTTCTTGTTTTCACCTGTCACAGAAAACAGAGGAGAGAAAACGAGAAACAGGCAAAATATACAAACAACGTGGTATCAAACACTCTCATTTTAAAGCTCTTTAAGCACACATTTAATCAATGACTGTATTAGAACTCTGATCACTGATTCTTTTTCTGATTTTTTAGTTTTTTCTGGAGTTATTAACTGTTATTATCCTTTATGCATTTAATTTCAGAGACGTGGAGGAGACAGGATGCACTGTAACTCTCATTTTACAAAAGGAAGTTGTGTTTACTTTTGTTATTGTAACAATTCCTCCTCAGATGAACAGTTCTTCTAGCTGCTGAGATCATTTATTAATTGTTTTCTTCCCTTTTTTCTTGTTTTCACCTGTCACAGAAAACAGAGGAGAGAAAACGAGAAACAGGTCAAATATACAAACAACGTGGTATCAAATACTCATTTTAAAGCTCTTTAAGCACACATTTAATCAATGACTGTATTAGAACTCTGATCACTGATTCTTTTTTGTAAGTTTTTGATGAAGTTATTAACTGTTATTATCCTTTATGCATTTAATTTCAGAGACGGGAGGAGACAGGATGCACTGTAACTCTCATTTTACAAAAGGAAGTTGTGTTTACTTTTGTTATTGTAACAATTCCTCCTCAGATGAACAGTTCTTCTAGCTGCTGAGATCATTTATTAATTGTTTTCTTCCCTTTTTTCTTGTTCTCACCTGTCACAGAAAACAGAGGAGAGAAAACGAGAAACAGGTCAAATATACAAACAACGTGGTATCAAATACTCATTTTAAAGCTCTTTAAGCACACATTTAATCAATGACTGTATTAGAACTCTGATCACTGATTCTTTTTTGTAAGTTTTTGATGAAGTTATTAACTGTTATTATCCTTTATGCATTTAATTTCAGAGACAGGAGGAGACAGGATGCACTGTAACTCTCATTTTACAAAAGGAAGTTGTGTTTACTTTTGTTATTGTAACAATTCCTCCTCAGATGAACAGTTCTTCTAGCTGCTGAGATCATTTATTAATTGTTTTCTTCCCTTTTTTCTTGTTCTCACCTGTCACAGAAAACAGAGGAGAGAAAACGAGAAACAGGTCAAATATACAAACAACGTGGTATCAAACACTCATTTTAAAGCTCTTTAAGCACACATTTAATCAATGACTGTATTAGAACTCTGATCACTGATTCTTTTTTGAGTTTTTTCTGGAGTTATTAACTGTTATTATCCTTTATGCATTTAATTTCAGAGACGGGAGGAGACAGGATGCACTGTAACTCTCATTTTACAAAAGGAAGTTGTGTTTACTTTTGTTATTGTAACAATTCCTCCTCAGATGAACAGTTCTTCTAGCTGCTGAGATCATTTATTAATTGTTTTCTTCCCTTTTTTCTTGTTTTCACCTGTCACAGAAAACAGAGGAGAGAAAAGGAGAAACAGGTAAAATATACAAACAACGTGGTATCAAATACTCTCATTTTAAGGCTCTTTAAGCACACATTTAATCAATGACTGTATTAGAACTCTGATCACTGATTCTTTTTCTTGTTTTTGAGGTTTTGATGGAGTTATTAAGTGTTATTATCCTTTATGCCTTTAATTTCAGAGACGGGAGGAGACAGGATGCACTGTAACTCTCATTTTACAAAAGGAAGTTGTGTTTACTTTTGTTATTGTAACAATTCCTCCTCAGATGAACAGTTCTTCTAGCTGCTGAGATCATTTATTAATTGTTTTCTTCCCTTTTTTTATCGTTCTCACGTCTCACAGAAAACAGAGGAGAGAAAATGAGAAACAGGTCAAATATACAAACAACGTGGTATCAAATACTCATTTTAAAGCTCTTTAAGCACACATTTAATCAATGACTGTATTAGAACTCTGATCACTGATTCTTTTTTGTAAGTTTTTGATGAAGTTATTAACTGTTATTATCCTTTATGCATTTAATTTCAGAGACGGGAGGAGACAGGATGCACTGTAACTCTCATTTTACAAAAGGAAGTTGTGTTTACTTTTGTTATTGTAACAATTCCTCCTCAGATGAACAGTTCTTCTAGCTGCTGAGATCATTTATTAATTGTTTTCTTCCCTTTTTTCTTGTTTTCACCTGTCACAGAAAACAGAGGAGAGAAAAGGAGAAACAGGTCAAATATACAAACAACGTGGTATCAAACACTCATTTTAAAGCTCTTTAAGCACACATTTAATCAATGACTGTATTAGAACTCTGATCACTGATTCTTTTTTGAGTTTTTTCTGGAGTTATTAACTGTTATTATCCTTTATGCATTTAATTTCAGAGACGGGAGGAGACAGGATGCACTGTAACTCTCATTTTACAAAAGGAAGTTGTGTTTACTTTTGTTATTGTAACAATTCCTCCTCAGATGAACAGTTCTTCTAGCTGCTGAGATCATTTATTAATTGTTTTCTTCCCTTTTTTCTTGTTTTCACCTGTCACAGAAAACAGAGGAGAGAAAACGAGAAACAGGTCAAATATACAAACAACGTGGTATCAAATACTCATTTTAAAGCTCTTTAAGCACACATTTAATCAATGACTGTATTAGAACTCTGATCACTGATTCTTTTTGTGATTTTTGAGTTTTTGATGAAGTTATTAACTCTTATTTACTTTTATGCATTTGAATTTCAGAGGTGGGAGGAGACAGGATGCACTGTAACTCTCCTTTTATAAAAAGGAAGTTGTGTTTACTTTTATTATTGTAACAAGTCCTCCTCAAATGAACAATTTTTCAAGCTACTGAAATCATTTATTAATTGTTTTCTTTTCCTCGCTTTTCTTCTTGCTTTTGTGTTATTTTTAACTTTCACAGAAAACAGAGGAGATAAAAAGAGAGAGAGGAAAAATATACAAACAGCCCTCTCATTTTAAAGCTCTTGACATACACGCCAATATTTGACTCCTACATTATGAACAGAATATGTGACAAAGGGCATCCCCGGTGGACTCCAACACCCAAGGAAATTTAATTCCAGCAATCTGGACCAAGCTCTCACTGCAGTTGTACAGGCATTTAATGGCCTGTAACAACGGGCCAGACACCTCATACTCACACAGCACCCCCCACTGGATACCCCATGGGACACAGTCGAATCCCAGACCAGGACAAAAATTGCTCTGTTCCTCTAGAATACGAGGTTCAACTAACAGATAAATTCTCCTCTCCAGCACCCTGACATAGACCTTCCTGGGGAGGCTGATGAGTGTGATCCCACTGTAGTTTGAGCACACCCTCCAGTCCTCCTTCTTGAAGATAGGAACCACCACTCCAGTCTCCCAATCCAGAGGCACCATCCCAGATGTCCATGTGAAGTTGCAGAGACATGTCAACCAAGATAGCTCTACAACATTCAGTCTTCAGGAACTCAGGCAACCCCAGGGGCCCTGCCTCCAAGGAGCTCTATAACTACCTCAATGACTTCACCCCCAGTGATGGGCGAGTCATCTGCCTCATCTGCAGACTTTGCTTCCTCTACAGAAGTTGGGTCAGCGGGATTATGGAGGTCCTCGAAATAGTCTAAGCATTCTCAGTGTCCTCAGCCTCCCTTAGAATGTTGTTCAAGACTCATCCCACCAAAATGCACCACAGAGCGCCACAGGAGGTCATTTCTACCTGTGGCCATCAGACTCTATAACTCCTCCCTTAATAGGTGACATTGTGGTTCATCAGTGTCATTCATTTATCAGTATTCAATTGTACATAAAATTGTTTAAATTTCCATATACATTGTACATACACTATATACATTGTACATACACTTATACATTGTACAAAAAAGGACTGTGCATATATATATAATGACACCTATTTAAAAATTTTTGCACTCACAATTTTCATATGTGTATAGATTTAGATGTGTATATAGTCAAAATATCTCTTTAGTCTTTATACTTTTATGCCTTTAGGGTATGTTATTGTGTTTTAGGTTTACTCGTTTAAATGAAACGGTTGCAGCTGTAACAGTAGTAATTTCCCTTTGGGATCAATAAAGTATTCTGACTGACTGACTGGGGCCCTCTGCCAGGCATTCCCAGCACACCCTCACTAAACATTTAGTTTAGTGAGGGTGCGCCATGGACAAACTGTGGTTTGCACATAAGTCCAATAACAGAACATGGTGGGGCTGGAGCACTGTATAACACAGAAAAACTATCAAGCCCTGTCAGACAAGACAAAGGAATCATGAGCTCTTCTTACCTTTGGACAGAGTCAAAAAAAGGGTCATTGCAACAAGAAGTTTCATTGTGAGAATTAAGAAAGGAAAAACATGACATGAGAGCAGTGGCGGATGTAGGATTTTTCTGAGTAAGGGGCCACAGTATTCATAGAGGTGCCATGTATTTGTGGTAGATGTACGGACCAATAAAAATTAAAGCCATTACATTAAAGTTATGGTAAATCTTATCACCATGAGGTGTAAGAATTCAGTGAACTTATGTGCCATTTCATTAAATAACAATATCAGACATTTCATACATTACAGCATTAACTGTTGTTGCTCTCCCTAAGTAGCGCTACTGGTACAATTGCATCCACCTATAAATTGATCCTCGGACAAAGGACAGATGAGTGACAGGACAGGGGCACTTCAGGGGCCAATCAGATTTCAGATGGGGCCAATACCCCTGTGGCCCCGCCCCTGCGTGAGAGGAAGACTAGAGTGATGAAAGATGTTTTGTTCTGTCTTCCACTAGTAGTGAGTAGGCTAGTATTAATATCCCCATAAATGCTCCACCCTCTTCAGAAGGTGATGTCACTACTGGGTGGATGCAGAATTACTCGCAATTATGTGCAGAGTTGTACTTGCACACTATGTCCACGAAAGAGGTGACCACTACCAAATGATCATAATGATAAAATGATCATTATGATAAAAACAGACAAAATCAAACTGCATTTGAGTGAATGTTAGACATTTGGGGGGAAACTTATATTTTATTTATGTCCATTTATATTTTATTATGAAAATAAGAACATTTGAATGCAAGTTTTCTATTTATTTTTACACAGATTTTAGAAGTGCATTTTGTTAAAACACTGAATAAATGGATTGCCCAGTAGTGTACTTTCTGTGGCAAAATCCACAGTTTTGACTACTGTTATAAATGTCAGACATTAATAAATGGAAGCTGCACACGTTTTTTGGTGGAGGGTATCCCAGCTTATCAGCTTTAAAGACATTTTTTCACAGTACCACGAATACATAAATATGATCTTATACAAGAGGAATGCTCAACTGGGTATAAAATCTATTTAGCATAAATCAATAGTTTTATTGCCATTTTTTCAGAAGTGACAGTGTTTTTAAATATGAAATATTTAAAACTTTAAAATATCTATTCATTTAAATGCTGAATATGAAGGTAATCGTTTTATCCGTTCATTCATCCATCCATCTATCCATCTTATTCCACTTATCCAGTTCAGGGCCTGGAGCCTATCCCAGCTGCCATAGGGAGAGAGGCAGGTACCCCCTGGACAGGCTGCCAGTGTGTCAGAGGGCTAACAGAGATAGACAACCATTCACAGACCTGTGAGCATTTTAGAATCACCAATTAACCTGATCCCACTAACTGCATGTCTTTGGACTGTGGAAGGAATAAGCTGAAGTACTCGGGGAACAAAGGTTTAACAGGAAATCACTCCAAAACAATGTTTCCACCATGTAGTTACAAGAAGAGCATTTGTATTTTATATCAGGGATATATTTACAATTAGCAGAGTTTAGTGGGTAATACTTCTGCATAATTTTGAATAACATCTTTAATTTTTTTTAGGCAGCACAAACAGAATTGTATATTATACCATCAAGAGCTTGACTATCAGTTTAACTGACATTATTTATTTACTTACTTACTTGCGTATTTATTTTATTTAATTTTTTGTCTTAGATGGAAATACCACGGTCCGGAAGGTGATGCTGTAACTGCAGAAACCTTTAACTCTCTCTCTCGCGCGCGCGCTTTCCGTGAAGCTCGCCTGCAACAGTCCCCGGTCAGCTGACGCGGCACGCCGGGGCCTCAGCCTCCGCTCATTGGCTGCGCTTCGTTTGGACGGTCACGTGCGCGTGTCTCTCTGTTTGGTTTCACTTCCGCACTCCTCCGCTGCTGTCTGTAGCCTGCTAGCTTCTTTTGCATGGCATTTGGCACATTTGAAGAGAGAGCGCGTTATTTCTACAGGGCAATAGTTTTTGTTTGTTTGTTTTTTTTAAAGGAAACCGTTAATTAAAAACAAGCAAAAAACACAGACTTCGCGCAGACGAACTTTGTTTGATGCGCATAACAAAACGGTCGGCTGGTTGCTAATTGAGCCAACCAGGAAGCGCCGTTAGCGTGAGGAAGCTCAGTCAGTGCAACTTAACCCTGGTTACTGTTCAGACTGTCAGCTCGTATGATAAACTGTTACTTTGCTCGCAAAGAAGATTTCCCAGCTGACTTACAGTGAAGGAAATCATGAAGGTAGGTGTGCAATCCAGGCCAAAATTGGATCTTTATCAGAGGGAAATTATAAACAGTTTCCTTCTCAGTAAAACTTATTGCCTCGTGCAAATAGAAGCAGACATTTTGGATCTGCATATTTTCTGTTCAGGAAATACTTGGAAACGTCTCCTTTCTCAACTGAATTTGCTTTAGGTTCATTTTCCTTTAGGTTCATGTGCTGCTTTAAGTCTTTAAAAAATTTCCCTCTATTTTAAATAAATAGGAAAGTGTTTCTCCTTATTTTACTCTCTTTGTTCAGGAAGCAGCTGGAAGGAGCTTCAGATTCAAAATTTTACCACTGTAGTTTTCCCATATTTTACTTACTTTGATAAATCGTGGCATAAGAGGAAAAGCAAACGGTTTGTGGATGCATTAAATGTAAGATCTCTGTGAGATTCATACACTGAAAAACATATACCTGACAGTCAAAAACCTCCTGTAACAGAAGGTGTCAAAAGGATGAGAACTGACACAGATGTATATTTTAATTATACATTAAACTACTATACCGGTTCATTTTGTTATGAAATGTCAGAAACTATAACTAAACTTTCAGATCTGTTTTGCCCAACTAGCAGTCTAAAACCAAAAGGTATTCAGCTGAATATAATAATTGATGAATATTCAAATTAAATTAGTAAATGTTTGATTTAAAAAAACAAAACAAACTTATGATAGCCATTACTCTCTAGTTTTCTGTCATATGACTATGAGATTACTTAACCACTCATTTCAGCTCTTAAAGGGATAGTTACCACAGTACATCTGCTGCTTCTTCCTCTTTCGGCTTCTCCCTTTAGGGGTTGCCACAACACATCATCTACCACCATCTCATCCTATCCCTTGCAACCTCTTTTGTCAGACCTCTGCACGCCCTCCTTTACTACATCCATGAATCTTTCCTCTTTTCCTCCTACCTGGCAGCCCCATATTCAACATCCTTTGTCCGATATCGTTGCTATCTCTTCTCAGCACGTGTTCAAACCATCTCATTCTTAGTTCTCTAACTTTGTCTCCAAAACGCTCATCCTGAACTATTCTAATCCTGTGCATTCTGGTCAGTCCCAGTGAAAATTTTTGCATCCTCATCGCTGCCAACTCCAGCTTGGCATCCTGTCTTTTTGTCAGCGCTACCATCTCCAAACTGTACATCATAGCAGATCTCACTACCATCTTGTAAACCTTCCCTTTTACTCTTGCTGCTAGAATGAGATTACAATGAGACTATCCTTCTGTCACAAATTACCCTTGACACTTGTGTCTGCCCTGCCTGTACTCTCTTCTTCATCTCTCTTGTGCACTGTCCTTTGCTTTGACCCCAGGTATTTAAACAGTGCAGCTGTTTATATTACTGTAATATAAATGGTATGAAACAGTTTCATATTAGACAGTTTGCATAATCTCACGTTAAATATAATCCTGCTAATATGAAATGAATAACAAGTAATCACATTTGAGAACTGCCTGTTTTAATTTATATTTTTTAAGCAAAATTTTACTCTTTATCATCTAACATCTCTTCCAGGTGTTCAAAAGCCGGAGAGGAGGGTCCTTTCTTGTGTGGACTGTGGCATTTCAGCTGGTCCTCTGTGTGACTGGGGTATATGGAGAGAGCACCAAAGCCTGTAAACTTTCACCTGAAAGTCCTTCAGAACGGAAAGTACTGGAGCAACTAGCACCACTCGTAGGAAAGAAGTAAGGAATAAGTCAACTGTGTATCAACATAGTCAGTGCCTGATAGGACATTAGATGTTTTTGGAATCCCTCTTATCATCCTAGTAATCAGTAAAGGTTAAATAATCTAACCTTATCTTAAAGGAAGAATTTCACTTGGTCATCTTTCTGTACATGACATCTGTCTGTTTTGCATATAAGTAATTGTTTTCTGGACTTTGTTCTCATTTCAACAGCTTTACAGCTGAGACCAAGAATGCAAACGAGAGTTACAAATATGTGTTCCAGTTGTGTGGGAATGCAGGCGGTGTTAAAAATGCTGGGCTTATTCAAGTGGACACGAAACAAGCACAGAACCCAACAGTGATTGGCAAATACACTTCAACACAGGCCATTGGAGGAAGTAAGAAATATGGGGGGGGGATCTTTTATTTGCCCAGATATGACAGTATGGGTGTGTACATTAATCTTGTAACTGTATTTTTGTCCAATTTCTAGGTTTCAGAATTACATCACATTTTTAGGCAAACTATGAGCATTATAGGTCTAAAGCTTATGAAATCTGTCCTTTCAGGTGACTGGGTGATGCTGATCTACAGAGATGGTGAATCATACACTTCACACTGCAACAAGGAAAAGAGGAAAGCCATCGTTATGATCTCATGCGTCAGGAATATAGAAGCGGTAAATGAAATGCACATAGCTTCTATCTGAGCAGATTTGCATTTGAGGGGGAAAAAATGCTGAGCATTTAGAAAAAAAAAAACAACAGTCAGCTACAGCAGTGGGGCATGCTGCTTCAGGTGTGTGACGCTGGAATCTGAGTCATGAGGGCTCTGAGTAATGTTTCCATGTGGTTCAAGGCTTCTCAGACACCTGAAACCCCATGGGATGTTTGCAGTACACTGCCAAAGTTTAATACACTAGAACACAGAAAGAGTCATTTTGTATTAACAGCATAAATATTTAAATAAAACATATTATACACCTGTTCCATGTATAGCAACTTACAAAAAAGGCACTTTGTGTTCACCTGTCTCACTCTGTCTCTCCCAGGGTAAACTGGAAGTTGTTCTGGAGGACAGGGAAAGGCAGGAAGACTGTTTTTACCTGTTTGAGATGGACTCCAGTGCAGTGTGTCCAGCTATTGAGTCCAAGCTTAGCACTGGCTCCATAATACTCATCATGTATGTAAAGCCATTTGTTAATGAAATAAAAGCCTTAAAAGTGAGAGCGTATAATATTACAGATGATCAGTAATCATAATCTCTCATTTCAGTGGTTTCTCTCTTCTGGCTGTTTACCTTGTTGGTGGTTTCCTCTACCAGCGGCTGATCGTTGGAGCCAAAGGGATGGAGCAATTTCCCAATTATGCTTTTTGGGTGGAGTTTGGAAACCTGGCAGCGGTAAGCTAAATCGAACTAAAGGATAATGTCAGTGAAAGATCAGACTCCTGTGAAATTTAAAATAAAGATAATGACAAATTTTACTCTGTCCTTACAGGATGGATGTGACTTTGTGTGCCGGTCACGCAATCGAGAGGAATCGCCAGCTAACAGGGGAGTGGCTACAGAAAGTGTACAGGAGGAGCCAGAAGAGAGAGATGACCACTTGCTGCCTATGTGACCTTAGTATGTCAGGACTAAAGTCTTCACTGTGTGATGCAGTCTAATCTATCACAGCTTACAGGATGCTTGTAGACACAAGTCTGTTTTCTTGTTTGTTTTATTTTATTTTTTTTTTCGTGACCTGTTGATTCTGTTTATTTCAGACTTGTGCCTAGGGCAGAAGGCCTTTGATCTTCTTGTTACACATAGGGCTGACAATCCTGTCTACACTTTCTACCCCATCCATTTCAAACAGCTGTGTGATGTCAGACAAATGAGTGATTCCTCCAAGATTGCTATTTCACAATAAAGACTCTTCAGTGGAAATCTGGCAGAAAGGGGAGAATTTGAAGAGTCATATTTCTGTATGTGAGCTCAGTGCCACATTGTTTACAATTCTTTTCTGCTTAAGTAATGATTCATTATTTTCTGGGGTTTTGATTGTTTGTTTTTTCCACAAGCAGGGGGGTGTACTACGAAGCAAGTTCAGTATAGTTAAGTGTTCTTTGCATTAGCTGGCTTGGAAAAACCTAAAACCCAGTCAGAGATAACATGTATCAGCTTATCAACTTTCTTTGTTATCTCAGGCTTTCTGCTTCGTACTCTGTGCGCGCTCACACAAAATCAGTCTGTACAAAACTGATGATTTGATTGTCGCCTACTCTAACTGGAGACATTACCAGAGGAGCAGGTGATACAGATCTATGAAGGATGTAAAAATATAGCAGGGAAATGAAACACTACAGCTGCAAATAAGACGGGAGTAATGCAGCAGAAAATCGTTAATCTTGTGAAGTTATGATCATCACAAGTACACCAATTGGTAAAATAAATAAATTACCTTGTGTAGCACTGTTACCTCACAGCAAGAAGGTCCTGGGTCTGGCCGGGGCCTTTCTGTCTAGAGTTTGCATATTCCCCTATGTGGGTTCTCTCTGCAGCTTCCTCCCACAGTCCAAAGACATGCATGTTAGGTTAACTGGTGATTCTAAATTGCCCATAAATGTGAATGTGAGTGTGAGTGGTTGTCTCCCTGTGTTAGAACAGAGAGACTGGCAGCCTGTCCAGGGTGTACCCCGCCTCTCGCCCTATGGCAACTGGGATAGGTTCCAGCGACCCTGAACTGGATAAGCGGAAGGTGAATGGATATTTATTTTACCGCTCAGTGTGCTCTCGTTGCTGCTGTTTATTTCTAATGTGACACATTACAGCTCTTAAACTTTTAACTTTCTTCCACAGCTAAATAAAGGAGACATTAACATCACTTCAGTTTGTCGCCAAATACAATTCTAATCTTTGTTCTAGTAGCTGGAATTCCAGCTAGGACCAAACATAAAAAGATTTAAAGATTTTTTTTCTGTATCAACATTTGAATACATGTTAATTCTAGTGAAAGTCTGCGCTGCTGTAACTTCACTGCTCAGCTTCCTTGTTACTAAGATGCATCCCAACAGGTTTTATATATCCCTGTAAATGGTTTTCCTTCAGCAGAAAATCTATATTGCACTTAAGTGTACTGTAAATGAGAGAATCTGTACATTTGGTGCTTCCAGTCGATTTAAAACGGAAATTCTGCTCAGAACCAGGTAAAGAGGCGCTTTTATGACACTGAAAACTCGGACTTTAAGCTCAACATACCTCACTGGCCCATTAATCTGTCTTCTGAGTACACTCCTCTGTGGTTTCTTTGGTTCAGCTTGCTGCAACATACAAATAAATGCTTGTGTAGTTTAAACAGTTTAGGTTTAAAAGTTAGATTTTTAACATGTGAATGTAAATGTTTAAGTACAATGACTGTACTTACAGTCTTACCACACATGTAGAAATCACCACAAAAAACCAAAGTTGAACTGAATTTGATTTTTAGTTGGGCATCATTCTTTCTCCCACATTACAGAGAAGCCTTTCTGTATCAGCGCTAAGATCCCAGCAAAACAGTCAGTCTGATCTGAGCTCCACAGTTTAATTTTTATCAGAAAGGTGAGCAGTGCTTTGAAATTCATACACAATACAAACAAAAAATTGTGAGAAGCAAAGCGCCCAACTAAAATTTTTTTTTTTTTTTTTAATCTTTTGGGATTTTTTTTTTTTCATATAAATGCAGCCATGTAGTGATGGGAATTAGAAGGCAATTATATCTGAATTTTGATATTTATTATAATTATTTTAAAAAATTATTTTCTGTGTATTTTCATGGAATAAGCAAATATTATAAAAGAATATTTACATTTGCGTAATCGCAAAATAATTGAATAATGACTATTATAGTGGTTAAACACTGACCTGCTTGTCAGTACAGCAAAATTGACCCAAACAGCAGAAACAGTTCTACATATACCCACCCTGTTACTGCAGACTCATATTTAGGCTGTGTTGCTCCTATGGGGGATATGTAGAGGCACGATGAGGGTACTTCATTTTCAGTACTCTATTTGAAAAAATGTTACAGTTTTAAACTTATAATTAATGCTATTTGTAATATTTTTACATAAACCTAAACATGAGTGCTGCTACAGACTAAACCAGGCTTTTTTGAATTGGATGTGAAGGTTATTTTACTGGTAATTGTCACAGAGATCTTTTACTTGTAATATTCACTGTGAGCACCGATATTTGGTCTCTTTCACTTTGGCGTTAACACTGACTTTTCTTTGCTTAGTTTACTAGTCTGGAGTGGTTCTAGTGAATGGAAACGGTTGACATGCTGTAATTTATATGTTTGGCTTAAAATTGACACAAACCTTTGTTTTCTGATTCTATTAAAAAGAAATAAAACTAGTTTATGCTGTCATAACTCGTTATACACTCAAGTGCACTCATCTTTTAGGATTTGATGGAATAAATTTGGTTTTATGAGATAAAGTGGATTACATACACAAGCACATTTATAAACTATAATAGTCTTCCACCTTGTCTTAAACTAAATGTTATTCACAGGTTATAATGATAAACTGCCAGCAGTTACGATGGAAAAAGCACCTTGATTCAGAGCCTCAGACATGTTGAAGTTTGATTTAAGAGATTCAGAACTGTGCAAAAGCTTTGAGGTACCCTTCATTTCTCTATGTTTTGAAAGGGCAATAGGAAATAGGTGCAGTGATACACTGAAACGTGCAAACATACGTATATAAGGCAAAAACAGAATTTGTACAATTCTAACATGCTTGAAAGTAAATATTTGGTATGAACAACTTTATTCTTCAATTTAGCCTGAACACTCTTGTAATTTCTTCAAGCAGTCTTCAGGAATAGTTCTCCAGACATTTTGAAGAATATTAAAAGTTCTTCTTTGGATGTTGGCTGCCTATTCTTCTGTTTTCTGTCTGGGTGATCCCACACTGCTTCAATAATGTTGAGGCCCGGGCTCTGGGGAGGCCAATCCATTACTGATAGTGTTCTACTGTGTCTTTATGTCCAGGTATGCTTTTACTGCACTGGCAGTGTGTTTGGGATCATTGTCGTGCTGAAAAATGAAGCCATTGTCAACCACACCCCTTCCAGATGCTATTGCATGGTGGATCAAAATCTAACTGCACTTTTCTGTGTTCATAATTCCATCAATTTTTGACATATCTCCAACACCACTGACTGAAATGTAGCCCAACCACCTCCTTTTGACAGCAATTTGAACCGAAACCTTGAACCTTTTTATGCTGAAATGATTCTTGGGTCAGTGTTAAGTGGCTTAAACAAAAACATTCCCCTGCCTGGTCAGATATTTGATCTTATTTATTCAGTTAAAATGTATCACATAGAAAATACAGTATGAACATAGCATAAAAACTAGGATTACACAAAAAAGTGTGAACACTTGTTTCCATTGTGATCAAAAAGATTTATCAGACAGCTGGGGTTGCTGTACTAAGTAAATAAATATTAAATCTAAAAATAACAGCAACAACCATACTAAAAACAAACAAAAAAACGCTACTACTACTAATAATAAAAATATTAAAAATAATAATACTTATTTTTAAAATATTAAAAGAAAAGCATAACCAGTAAGCATTAACAATGACCACAATGAAAGCTAATAGTAAACGTATTTCTCTCCTGGTGTAATAGCTGATCAAAATAATGACTTTCTACATCTTTCTTAAAGTTAGATATTGTGTATGTAACTCTGGCACAAGGGCTGGACTGAAAATGAGTGAAAAAGGAGGAAATATCCAAAGAAAAACTCATAAAAGACTTTCAGAAAGCCTCTGTTTATGTTTTTCTAGTTTGGTGCTCAAGACCACTTTAAAAATGACAAGAACGTCTGGCTCCAAAATACAGGGTGGCCCAAGGCTTTTGCACAGTAACGTAGTTAGCAAAAAATACTCAGCTTCATTACAAAAGCGTATGCAGAATTTTTCTGCACTATAAAATCCATCCATCCATTCTCTTCTCCGCTTATCCTTTTCGGGGTCGCAGGGGGGCTGGAGCCTATCCCAGCGGACACAGGGCAGGGTACACCCCGTACAGGTCGCCAGCCTGTCGCAGGGCTAACAGAGACAGGCAACCATTCACATTCACATTCACACTTCTGGGCAATTTAAAATCACCAATTAACCTAACCCCACTAACTGCGTGTCTTTGGGCATTATAAAATGTTGTTTGCAAATCCACAAGAAGATTTTGTATTTACACACTGAGACTGTAGGTGACTCTGTCCGTCTGTTAATGATGTTCGCAGTCCTGCAGAGTACCCAAAGAAGAAGGAAAACGGCATCGTAAGCATAGGGGCGGGGTTTTGTTGGAGGCAAAAGCCTTAGAAATCTCTGTCGCTGTCGGCAGCTGTAACCAAGATCCGAATAACAACCCAGTATAACTGTGAAAAGGACGGAAAGTCAAGAAGAGGTAGACAGACGGGCACCGAAAGGCGATAAGCTCTGACATGTAGCAGCAGTGATAGTTAGCTAGCTGCTTGCAGAAAACAGATAGCATTGCTAATTAGTTAGCCTCTGTTTATGTTTTTCTAGTTTGGTGTTTGAGTCAAACCGACGACTCCTTTAATTTCATGTGTTATTTCTGCATTCGGACTTTTGCTACATACCCGAGTGCATTTTTAACTATGGTATGTTCTGCTCCTGTCGAGAGATGGCTAACCTGCACAGTCCATTGTAGTTAGCCACCGCTGGATAGCTAGCTTCCTTTGCTGTTTTCAACTTTTCCTCCATGTTGGTCTTTCTTTCGTACCCATCTATCATCTTGACAACAGACACGCTGAATAAAATACCACAGTGCTTTTGCTTTCCACGATCGTAAAGACTCCTGATATGCCCATAAGAAAAAGAATAATCCGCTGCACTTTTAAAAACTGTAATGCACTGGAAACTTTATGGGTGCACTCCCAACAATAGGACCCTATAAGTTTCACTGCCCCTTTGTTTCTATGTAATGACTAATCATTTGGGTTTTCCCTTATTTTCTCTTCCCCCCCTCTGTGTGACCACAGTGAGGAGTAGCAAATGCTCGTCTAAAGTTATTTAAAGTTAAAACTGTTGTCACAGCTGCTTCTGATAATTGGCCTTTTGGTTTAGAGCAACAAACATGGATGCAGGTGAAGACCAAAACCCAGGCACCACCAATGGAAATTCTCAGACAAGTGGGAACTCTCATACACCTCAGATAGCCCGCATGTCACTGTATGAGAGACAGGCAGTACAGGTAAGTATATGTGTGCATATAATAGCAAAATAAATGTTTGGTATGTCACACTGACAGTAATATTTAAATAAATGTTTTTTTAATTGGTATGTATGGTGTTTTTAGGCTCTGCAAGCTCTGCAAAGACAGCCTAATGCGGCTCAGTACTTCCAGCAGCTCATGCTGCAGCAGCAGATAGCAAATAGTGCCCAGTTCCACAACTTGGCTGCTGTGCAACAGGTAACAGGCGTTTATGTCAAGAATATACATGCACAACAAAAAATAGAAGTTTCACAGTCAATCTTTTCATGTCTCCCTTGAAAACAGGCCACACTTGCTGCTAGTCGCCAGCCCAATACTCCAAGTAATAGCATCTCCCAAGTGCCCACCACTGTAAGTTTTTGCAAATTATTATTTAATTATATCTTAAAGAGTAGGAGAGAGTTTTGAATCATCTTCTTTCAGCTGCTCCCTTTAGGGGTGGTCACAGCAGATCATCTGCCTCCATCTCACCCTATCCCTTGCATCCTCTTCTGTCACACCAACCCTCTGCATGTCCTCCTTCACCATATCCACGGACCTTCTCTCTGGTCTTCCTCCTACCTGGGAGCTCCATATTCAACATCCTTTGTCCGATAATTCGCTATCCCTCCTCTGCACATCCAAACCATTTCAGCCTTGCCTATCTTTCCTTGTCTCCAGGCGGAAAGGTTTGAATTAAAATGTAAATATATCTGTTCCTCCCAGGTCAATCTAAGCACCACCTCTGCGGGAGGGACTATGTCCAGTCCTCGTCCTCATGGCCCAGCCACCTCTGCAACCAAAACTACTCTCAACCAGTCAGTGCTGCTGGGTGGAAACTCAGCAGGACAAGGACAGATGTACCTTAGAGTGCGTTAAACCTGATTATCCACAATATCCATTTTTAAGTAAAAATCTGTCAAATGCATGCACTTTGAACTCATCAGTGCAATAGATGACACTAACCCTTATTATGACACAATAAAAAGGGTTGGTGTCTTTTCTGTAAAATTCACACTGACAGAAAATCCAGAAAAAATGGAGGCAAATCATTCATGTAGTCATTCAGAAATATTTGGTGTATTTACAAGGTTTGACCAACTCTACTGCTTCTTATATAGGTCAACCGTTCTCAGCTTATCTTCATGCCTGGTGGTCCAGCAACAGCTGCTGTTGCAACAGTTGCTCAAACTCAGCCCCAGCAGCAGCAGCAGCAGCATGAAATTGCTTCTACCACTGCCCAGTCTGACAGTGATCAGGTTTGTGTGCTTTTACCAAACACTAGTTAAAGTCATGCATTCCCAAGAAATGGTTAAGGAAGAACTATTTGACCTTAACTACAGTCTGCTCCTTCCGTCATCTCCCAGGTGCAGAACCTCGCCTTGCACTGTGCTTCCACTACCAAAGCAGTTGCTGTTAAATCTGAGCTTCCAGAAAGGAAAGATGCTTCCAGCTTTCCTCTCGGTCAGCAGCAACAACAGAATTTCCCACAGACAGCTCAACAGCAACAAGTGCAACCACAACAGCAGCAACAAATGGCCAAGTCTAGCTTTACACATCAGTCCACCACCAACCCATTGACTGTAAAGACTGGAAATCAGGCTGCCATGACTGTAACTCCTGCATCTTCTGTACCGCCTTCATCCACTTCCTCTCCAGCACTTCCTCTCTCCCAGCTCCTCCTGGCCCCCTCTGCAGCACCGGTGATCCTAGTACCAACGTCAAATGTTCCTACCTCCACTCAAGGCTACCCTATCGGCTCAGTGGCACCAAAGGCGAATGTTAACACTCAGACTCTGGTAGTACAGCCCCTGCAACAGTCCACCACTACTGTTGACAAAGGTCCTGTTCCAATACAGCCCAAGACTGTTCAGGGACACCGCTTACCAGTGCAGCTGCCCCCCCGACACCCACCACCCATTCTCCCAGCTCCACCTAGCAACAATCAGGCCACCGCAGCGGGTCACAACCCTCCTCACATCCCTGTCCAGCTTGTGGGAGCAAGGCAGGGCTTAGCAGGAAATGTGCAAGCTGTGGCCCTGGCACAGATACGAAATAGCACAGCCCAGGAAAGTCCATCTGGCGGGAATGTTGGCACGGCCTCCAGCAACAGTACTATGGTAAGATCAAAGGATTTACTGCTTTGGTTTGGTGTAGGGAGAGACGTCTTTGTACAAGGGATTGTAACAAGGTTTTTCTCCCCAATCCCGCCATGCTGTTAGACAAAGCCTGCTATTGGCTCTCTGAAGAGAAAATTTGACTGTGATGCCTTGAATGAGATAACAGAATCTTCAGACTCTGCACCCATGAAAGATTCGGCTCCTCCTTTATCTCCTGCCCCTACAAAGGATTCAGGTACGTCATCTTGTCTTCTCCAATACAAGTATAAACTATTTGTAGCATGTCTTGAAAATTCTCACCGTAAGCTCATTATTTTCCCTCTCTCACCCCTCACCAGCTCCTCCTTCGGAAGCTACCTTCTCATCTCCTCCCACACTTTCTTTGCCTCTCCCTTTGTCAAGAGTTGGGCACGGGGACAAAGACAGAGCACCTGTTCCCCAGGCAGTCGTCAAACCTCAAGTTCTCACTCATGTTATTGAAGGCTTTGTGATTCAGGAGGGAGCTGAGCCCTTCCCTGTAAGTGTAATAACACACACTGAGTTACATAATAAATATGAAGGTTACCATGTGGAAAGGTTTTGCTAATGCTTTGATGTGACAGGTTGCTGGGCTTCTCAAAGACAGAGATTTTGCCCTGGTTGGCTGCACAGAAAACGGACCCCCGTGTAAGTGGTGGTTTATTATTCATTAAGTATGGTATTCTTAAGCTGTTTGTATGGTCAATAGTGTAAAGTCTTTCTTTCCCTTTACAGTGTTGAAGTGTGAGTACTGTGGAAGCCTTGCACCAGCCAACCAGTTCAGAGGATCAAAGAGGTTCTGTACTAATTCTTGTGCCAAGAGGTACAGTTTCCTTTCTGTCTTAGCATTAACACTATGTGCTGTCCTCCTTAATTAGCCCCTAAAGCTCTGTGTGCTCTTCCAAGGATAGGCATGTGTTATTGGGAATAAACCAGCTAAAGCCTTAACAGTTTAAGCCAGTGATTGCAGTTGTTGGATTAGAACCTGCAAGCTCTGAACAGTAAAACCAAAAGCAAAGAAACACTGCTTACAGTGAGTTTGAATTTTAAGATGGCCAAACATTTGCAGGGTTGTTGCAGAAAACTTTAAATAAACTAAACCTTTCTTTGTGGTAACAAAATACTTATGAATACTTAAAAAGAGAGCAAAGATAAAGATTTAAGACATCAAATATAGTTAAATTACAAACTCAAGCTAGCTAACATAGGGTGGCACAATAGAGGAAAGCTAATGCTGAAAATAGACAGTTTGAAAGGTGGTGGAAATACTGCTTTGAGTGTAAAGACAGGCCAGTATAGCCCTTTGTCAAGGGACAGTCTCTGCCATTTAAAAAATGCCTATAATTAGCATTGTAATTTTGAATCTACACCATCAGAGATAAAGATCTGGAGAACCAAAGTATGAGAAAGTTAGTGAAGTGTAAAGTGATGTGCATGAAATGCTTTTTGAGCCAAATATCAGTGTTGTAAAGGCAGATTCCATCAGCCAGTAGGTTTCTCAGGCTTTTGAAACAGGTTGTTGTGAGCTGGCTGCAGGGTGGCCTACTTATAGAACTGTTATCAGAAAACATTTTTCGTGACTGGTTGAATGCTTTACTTGACAAGACTAAGCAAGATGTGTGTACTTGATTAAATTAAACCCCATAAATTAACTAAACATCTGTTCCTTGATGTGATTTTTATTTTGAAATAATGGTAACACTGGAAGCTTACTCAGGGGAGGCAAACAGATGAGAATAGTGTCTTTTTCAGTACTGACTGTGTAATTCTGCTTTCCATTTTACAGATATAATGTTAGCTGCAGCAAGCACTACAAGTCCAGTAGAGGGAGAAACGCTGCAGGGCTGGCATCAACTCCAGCATCTACAGAGAGCTCTGCTAAGCGTAGAGCCCTCTCTCGCAGGAGCAGTTCTAATATCACCGCTAATAAAATATCAAGCAAGCACCTGCCTGTCAAGGTAAGACCTGTAGGTTTAAAGGATGTCTGACAGTATTCTGCTTGTTTTCTGTTATTAACGGATTCTTTAAAAAAAAAAAAAAAAAAAAGGCCATACACTACCTGTTTGAGTAGTATCTATTTGAAAACATTCACAGATGTTTTGGGAAATTTAGTCTTTTTGGAAAATAAAGTTTCTTTAAGAAGGTGGGTTGGTCTACAGAGAGTAGAGAAGTCAAAGTGTCGAGTTATACAGTTGAGTTGGGTTTGTGTCTTACAACATAATAATAGTATCAAATGTTTTGTGTGTAGTGTAACTCTGAGTCCAGTCGTTCAGATGAAGTATCCAGTGATGGGGAAGAAGATGATTCTCCTTCACTGTCCCCAAGTTCTTCACACTCCTGCTCAAGAGCTGAGCACAGTGCTCCTCATTCTGACAGCTCAGCTCCTGGAAGTGTTCCACTAGAGGGGGCTAGTTTCCTGTCTTCAACTCCTTCTCAGTGGAGTGTGGAAGAAGTCTTCAGGTTTATCTCCTCACTGCAAGGTTGGTGGTCGTCTGTCCGATTACAGTTCACTCGTCACTTATGTTGCTCTTTATCGGCTCCTGTACTAACTGAGTCTCCTGGTCGATCAGGTTGTGAGGAGCTGGCTGCCCAGTTTCGGTCTCAGGAAATAGACGGGCAGGCGCTGCTGCTTTTGCGTGAGGACCACCTAATCGCCACCATGAACATCAAGCTGGGTCCGGCTCTCAAGATCTGTGCCTCCATCAACAGCCTGCGCGAGTAATGCGGTCAGTGTTCCAGGAGGATTCCAGGATTGTTTTCTCATTGCTGACTTCTCACTGAAATTAACACTTTGACTCTTTAAAAAAAAAAAAAGACTATGACTGAGAACTTTGGGATTAGTGAAGACGCTTCATTGGTCTTGTGGAGACAAGAAAATTGACAGTTTACTTTCAGGACACTGAATGTGCAGAAGACATGAATGCATATGTGTGAGTGGTGAGAGGTTAAGTATACATGTCAGTGGTGTTTTGGGTTTTCCTTCTGTCACTGTGAGTAGAGGCGTTTTTACGCGTGAAAGGAGAAACTGTGCAAATCGGACAGCATAGAGATATTGGTGCTAGAACAGTTCGCCACTTGGGTGCGAAAAAAGGAACCTTGCCTTCTTGCTGTATTTCAGACGGTGCTTTAACTTTAGTGATGTGATTAGCAACACTCCGTTACGTTGATATTTGTGTTGTTTTTTTGGTTTTTTTTTTTAGTAGTTGTGCTTATAGTTTGCCGTAGATGTTCAATCCAGGCTTCAATCATATCAAGAAAAGGACACTCAGAAAGCCTGGCCTTTTAATTAGTTATTAAAACTTTAGTTTTGTATCTTTTCCATTTTATACTACAATCAGAATTATTTTTTCATGGATACTGTAGTTTTTAGAAGCTTTAATCAACCTAACTACCTGAAAATAGGTATTTCTCACGGTTTGCTCTTTCAACAACTGGAAGCGCTCTCTGTACATGTATGCAGTACTACCAATAAAAAGTACTTGTTACTGGAACTGACTTTTCTTTTTTTTTTTTTTGTTCCTCCACAATATTGGTTTTATTGGCAATATTAGTTTTATTCACATTTGAGTCCATGTAAACAGTTTTTCATACTCATAGATGATCACATAAACATAATTTATAATAGTAAAAATGGCAAAGTTACATTATGTCCTTCATTTCCATAACTATGCCTGATATGAAATCATGCAAAAATGTAAAAATATATATTAGTTCTGTTAACATACATTAGCATCTTCAAATACGATTTTGCAAACCATCAAGTTAACCACAAGTTCAGGATGAAGCTGTATGTTGGTCAGGTTTACAGGTCCAAATGTCTGTTACAGGTTTTATTTCTCCAACTGAACCTTAGAGATATTGGTACGGACAAAACACACTGAAAGAAATAAAAAAATAATGGTTCCCAAAGTTAACTTATGAAAAATGAAAAAGGAACAATTTAATTGCCCAGAGTGATCATACCCAGAGTTTGAAGCTATTTTATTGCATCTGAAAGGTTTTTTTTTTTTCTTTCTTTTTTCTAAAAGTGCTTTTGCTGAGAATGGCAGCAATCAGAAAACAGTGTAGCTGTTGGTTTCTCCATATCCTGCTTCTTGAAGGTACCGCTCAATGTTAACTGTCTCAGATACCTTGATGACCTTGTCAGAGGCACTCTTCTCTCCCAAAACCAGCTTCTTGCTCACTTCAGCCAGAGTAGGTCGATCTTGATCCCTCCACTGGCAGCAACTCTTAATGATGGTGTACCTGGAAGAAGAAAAGGCAAAGAAAGAAAGTCTTGTGATTTTTGCAGTGGTTAAAGATGGGAACGATTAGTCGGTGAAGTCATTCAAGTTTGGACACATACAGTGCGTTGGAGCAGTTGGATGGTTTTTTGAGACTTTTTCCTCGCTGATGGAACTGCAGAAGCTCATTAACTGGGATCTCTGCAAACGGAGCTTCACCTGGAAAAACGAGAAATTTGTATGTACACCATAGCGTATACAGTCGTGTGAAATCTTTATCGCAGGACTGTGCAATCCTGTAAAAAAAATGAGCGCCTCTATAAAAGCAAAGGTTTGGCTGTTTGCTGGTCTGGAGCATTCAGGTGTGTGTTAACAAATTCACCCCAAGGTCAGACTGCAATGCTCAGAGAAACTGCAAAAAAAACAAACAAACAAGAGCTACATCTCAGACTCTCCAGGCATCCATGTCCTTTGTATAGATGAGACCAAAGTGAAAGTATAAAAGTGTTGCTGAGTCAAATGTGAGGCCATCAGTCCAACACTTAAAGCTTGGATGAAATTGGGTCATACAGCAGGACAATGATCCCAAGCACAGTAGTAAAATCTATAGCAGAATGGCTGAAAAAGTGCTGCAAGGACCCAGTCAAAGTCCTGACCTCAACCTGACTGAAATGCTGTGGTGGGACCTTAAGAACACTGTGCATAAATGAATGTCTGCAAACCTCAAAGAATTAAAGCAACATGTAAAGAAGAGTGGGCCAAAATTGCTCCACAAAGATGTGAGAGACTGATAAAGTCATACAGACAACAATTACCTTATTGTGGCTCTACAAGCTACTGAATCATGGGGTGCACTCAGTTTTTCACAGGACTACACAAAGTCCTTGAAAAACTGTCTTTTCACACGAGTGTATAGAAAGAAGTATATAAATCTTATTTTATTTTGTAATATCAATATATCTTAGATTATAAATGTGGGCATGACTTTCTTTGGTAACTCCATCAAATGAAATAATTTACAGATTAAGGATCCACACTGGCTTAATTACTGTGACATAAACTCGCGCTTTTTCAAATTCTGCCTTCAGCTGCCCACAGGAACCAAGAGTACTGCATAAAAGTGAGTAAATTAGTGAGTATAGGAACATGTCTAACAGATGAATCACATTGTTATATTCACCCCTAGAAATGTCTATTCAGAAAGTACTTTTTAAGGTTCTGTGCATATTTTAAAACACAAGAGTTCAACTTACCCAAAGTTGCCATTTCATACAATAAGATCCCAAAGGACCAGCTGGAGAGGGACACACAGGAGCAATTAATGTTACAATCTTCCTATC
The DNA here is from genome assembly GCF_007364275.1 of Archocentrus centrarchus. Classification (NCBI taxonomy): domain Eukaryota; kingdom Metazoa; phylum Chordata; class Actinopteri; order Cichliformes; family Cichlidae; genus Archocentrus; species Archocentrus centrarchus. The sequence goes on from NC_044361.1 coordinate 26,315,697, forward strand.
AGGGTCTTAATAACAAGCTTACAGACCATACATTTCATGCAGCAACATCTCTATCAGGGGACACCAAAGTACGTAAACAAAGTACTTGATTTTTGTGACATATCTTCAGACATATGTGGAAGATTAAGTTACAAATAAATGAGGTCTAAGAAGAACTCACATGTCACTTTTCTCACTGGCAGGCCTCTTGGCCAGCAGCTCTGGTGCCTGCCATTTCTTCATGCTTGGATCCTCCTTCTGGGAGGCTCCTGGGTTCTTTCGTGTGTAGACTCCGTGTAGGCCCCAAAGCTTGGCTGTGAACTGCTTACTGATCAGGACACTATGGGCACGGATGTTTCCGTGGAGCAGGTCTTTGCTGTGAAGGAACTCCTGGTCGGGCAACATGACAGGGAATTTGCGATTAAAAGGACAAGTTTGTGCAGCTAAGTAAATATTGAAAGATTGACCTCAAGCATTAAAACAAGAGGCAATTAAAGCAGCTTATTCTGATGTTATGGGTGAAATAAGAGAATTATAAGTGGCAATTCTCTATAAATTTATGGGACTTTGTAATGTAAATTTAAAGTTAAAAACTACAATGAAAAAAACAATGAGATTTAAAAAACCCAAAATGACAATTTTGGGATTGTCAGATAAGGCAGGTGAATCGTTAGATGGAGATTTGAAGATGTTTCACTGGGTTGAAGAAAGTAAGGTTAAAAAATACTGTATATTAGTATACTAACCAGTGCACAGGCCACCTGGTTTACCATGGTAAATATTCGTTTCTCTGTCATTTCACATGGAGGATCCACATGGGCCTGGGAAAGCAGTGACAAATACAGATCTTCCTATAAATTCCTCCTTTGGGCAGACACATTTTTATTTTTCATTTTATTGCACTTTCATTCTGATTTGCTGCTTGATGGGAAGTCATTGTAGCACACACAGCATCTTTGAAGCTCTTTACCTCTCTGCATCTCCACAAGAAGCTGAGCAGGTCTCTGTTTTCCAGCTCTTCCACAACTGTAACCAGAGGAGCTCGGATTGACACCACACCCAGAAGCTCAGGCAGGAACGGATGTGGTCCGAGCTGGGCCAGGAAGGATGCGAATCCCAGGAAGCTGTGTCTTTCTGTGGCATCAGCTGTGTCTGTCAACGAGAAAGAAAAAAGAGTTGCTGAATCTTGTGCTAAAAATCAAATGAGATCTGCAAACGTTGCAGACAAACCTCCATCAAATTCTCACCATTTAACACCCGCAGAACCACATTCCTGTTTTCCATACGGGCCCTGTAGAGGGACACAGAGGACTCTGTGCGCAGGGAGAAGGCAGCAGGCAGAGGCGTGACCAGGTTGAAGGACTCAGGGAGCCTCTGGCGGGGCAACTCTCTGGGCTGGGGTGGCAGAGGGAAATTGGGCTTGAAATCCCCTTGCAGAGGGGGACTGAGGGGCTGAGGGTGTGTCTCCACAGAAGGGGAGAATGCTTTGTTAACATAGGTGTGCGGGGGGTGGAAAGTGGAGTAGGTACTGGGCTTGTCTGAAACCATGCTTTCATGTTCCAGAACATTGATACCTGATGGAGCTGCAGATAGAGATGAGAATAAATGATAATAGTTGCTTGTATAAGGATATTTTAAGTGGGGTTCTGTCTAACACAGCATTACAATGTACAACAAACAATTTATGAAATGTTCACATTGTGTTTATAAATGTTAAACAGACAAGCTTAAAAAAAAATAAAATGAAACAGTTCCTGAAAAACGGTTAAAATTTGCATGTCTCACAGCAGTAACCAAAAATAAAATAAAAGGAAACAAAAGCTCAAACGAAAAGAGGAGCTGGTTAATATTATTTTTTGTTTAATTTATTTACTTTACATTTTATATATTTGATGTTTTATTTATTTAAATCTTTTTCAGATTCTTACCATCAATGCCTTGCAGGTTCTTCCTGGAAGTTTCCTTTGGCTTTGGACGGAGACGATCGACTCTCTCTGGACAAAAGCGCAGCAATAAAATGAAGACCAGAGTTACCAGAAAGCTGGCCAGCAGAAGGACGGGCACGACGATCACCTCCTGTTCATATACTCGGATCTCTGCAAACGGGACCATAGACAGGGAAATGTCAGCTTTTACGGTAACTATGTGGAGATGCAGCCATTGCTGGTATGTTTGCTCAGCCAACAAGCAGGCTGCATCTTCTATCTTCAGATAATGACAGATGATTTCTCTCTAAGAAGGGTTAGGCTTGTCAAATCCCACAAATGGTCAGACCTGTTTAGTGAGCAGAAGTAACTGAAGTGAACTTACCACAGGCAGTGTCTCCTTTTTTGCACTGAAAGTCTGCATTTGATACTGAAGACATCCTGTCACATATTTAAAAAAACAAAACAGAAAACAAGATGTAGAGATGTAAGGAAATTTTGCTTTTGCCCACTGGTCATGCACAGCTCACATAACCAACCAGACGTCATACTGAGGAGGTTTTTAGTGCTTTCACACACTTAAAGTTGCCAGGACATTTTCTCAGCAGTAAAAACATTGAAATCTTTGCTATTGGATGAAATATTCGGTCTACAGCATTCAAAATAACAGATCGCCTGACAGCCCTGAAACCCATTTTGTTACTGGAGCAGAATCTGTTAATAGTAATGTGACTCTTCCATGTAATCGGTATGAGGACGTGTCGCCAAACAGGTAACTGAGACCAGAAACTGCAGATGTTCTATCACTGTCTGTTATGTATACAGAGCATTTTCTTCCTGCTCCAAACTAGCTGGATAAGCAGGCCATCAGAGGTAAAACACTGACACAAAAATTGGGACTTTTGGACTATTTTAATGAAAGATGTATAACAAAAAAAAGGCTAACAAACAGAGCAGTCTTTATGTTCCATGTCTAAATGTCACTTTTCAGACACAGGTGCCCACACAGGGAAGCTTGACTTCATGATCATCCTGTTACGTCAGTCAAGATCTCCAAACCTGTTCATCTCCATTTTTTTTTACTACATATTAGTTCTGGTGATGCACCACACACCCAAAAGGCAAACATGAATGGCAAAACAGCACCGCCTCATCTACCCGGACTAAAAATAATACAGTGTGTCATAAAATTCAATAAAATGCTCCAACCACAGAGAGATACACTGCTACTGCTTTCATAAAGTTAACATGATCTGCATTAATCAGCTCTCTCTTCCTCCCTGCCACCTTAAGGATATGCTGTGTTTCAAACAGAAGAAAGACAGGGTTCGAAGCCTTACCTCGCTGCCTGCAGTTGACTCTTAACACCCAAAAGAAAATGAATCAAAAGTGAAATCCTGTTACTGCAGTCAGGCACTTTTCATGCATCTTCCCAGCTGAACGTGGAGCCCGGGCTCAGCTGTGTTGTTCAGATCTCCACTGTCTTGTTGTTCTCAGGTGTTTGTCAGGCTCAGGGGATCAGTGTGCTGCTCTGTCTGTCTTTATTCAGCCTTCTGTGCTTTAACTCCACCCTCACCTGCTGCACAATATCCCTCTCCTATTTACTCCTTCCTTCTTCCTCCTTCCCTTCTCCCTCCTCCTTTGACAGTGTTGATCCTTCAGACATCAAATGAGCAGAAATCCTGGCTTGCTCTGCTTCTGTAGAGTTTGCTCTACCACATTCTGTAAGGTGCTTTCAACTAATGTATATCAGCTACCCGTGGCCCTACCTTCCTCCTCTTTGTGAAAGGAAACTGGTCCTGCTGCTCTTTGGCATTTTTTTCCTAGTCTCTGCCCTTTGTTAAACATGTTTGGGACTCCTTGGCTCAGAAGTTGTATAACAAGCTCACCCAGTGATAAGATTAGCTTGGCCAAAAGAATTCACAATGACCAACTTCTGTTGTTTGTTTAGTGCAAATTAATTACACTTAAAATATGAACATAGGGAGATGTGAGGAGAGTCTATAACCTTCACTGTACAATGACGGACAAAAGGAGCGTTACATGGTTACTTACAGCATGATATGTAATTATTCACATATTAGAACACCCCTAGTCCAAGCTAAATACATGAAATGCTGAACAGGCTTGTGTTACCTCATGCATTATTCATTGTTCAGGATTCTAACAGCTGAACTGTCGTGTCTGTCATACAATCAAAGAGATATTGCACTGCTAGCCGCTGCACCACTGTTTGACAAAGTGATTTCAACTATTTGCACAACAGCAACTGTGTAAAGTGTTCCGCTTTGTGTTGTGACCTTATTCATTCATTTGAAAACAAATGCAACTACCCATCATCCATTTGCACATCCTGTTTAGTGTTGGAACGTATCCAGATCATACTGTATGACCACATCAGGTCATCAATTTCACAAGCTACGTCCCTGCTAACAGTAATACCTGTGGGCAATTCAGCTGAGGGAGGACATAAAGGCTTCTGCTCGCCTGCCTGTGACGAGGTTGAAATTCAAAACCTTCTTGCTGTGAATGATGGGTTACAAAGCCAGTGCTGAATTAATTAATAATGACATAGTACCTCTCATAGTGGTGACAAAAATCTCATCCTGCCCAAGAACATCTGAGCCTTCACTCAATGCACAACATCTCAGAGAGTTTTATTGCTGTGATTTCAGACTGAAAACAGTCACAGTTCATTTAATAAGGCTGCAAAGTTCTGAGTTAAATTCTGACTTGAGCTCAAAATGCTGACACCAGTGCAAACATGAGGTGTGTCAAACATGTGGCATGAGGGCCAGAAATCAGCCATCTGAGGTTCCAGCTCGGCTCACTGGATGACTTTGTGAAGTGTGAAAAGTCGTAAGATTAATCATTATTTTGAATAAAAAGCATTTCTATTCCTGGTGTGGTGATTTGATGCCAGCAATACTAAACAAGAACGAAAATGTACGACGAGTTAAAAGTATTTTTATATTTATACAAAATCAGAAAGGCATAAAACTCTACTCTGTTAGAAAAACTACATATGAGGTATGACCGCCTTGGTCTAAGCATTTGAAAATTAGCACTTAAAGACATAGTACTGCTGAGGATGATAGAAATGTAATTTGCTTAGCTTGTTTTAGTCAGCACTGTGTTAGACTGGCCACCTGTCCAAGGTGTAACCCTTATGACAGGAAATTTACCAAAAAAAATTACATAATTTTCAAGTATTTCAAAGGCTTTTATTAGGCACATAATTTACAGTATTATTGTATGTTGCATTATTTACAATACTTTGTCATTAGTGCATGAAAATTGTTCAAAATGTGAAAAAAGCAAGAAAAAATACTAAATATGTATATTGGTAGACACATGATGTGACTAAATCTGCAGCCACCTTCTTGTCGTTGGCTACTGGCTGACGTAAAAAAAATATATATTTCAACATTCAAATTATGAGATAACTCAAAATTACAACTTTGCCTGCTTTTTTTTTTTCTTCAGTGGTAGAAACAAGCTTTCATTACCAGGGAATACAATAGCCAATAAAATGATTTATCAATTTGGCACACCCAATGGGGAAAAAAAAGAAGATTAACTGTAACTGTAAGTCCCTCAAGTTATGAATGTTTCTGAGAATGTGCTTCTTCAGCTTGTGGTTAAAACACAACCTAACCATCTAATTTTCCGTACTATATTAATATCTATTTAAAAGGTACTGCTTGGTTTCAGAGGCACAACCTGGAAAACAGGAATTTTCAATTCCAAAAAAATCAAAAAACCCAAATTAATCACAAATTAAAAATGTGAGCAAATCTACTTCACATGACAACAGTTTTCATTTCACAGCTTGGCAAGTTTGTTGGGATTAGGTCCTAGCCATTCCTCTCCTGAAACAGAGAACAAATAATAACTGAGTAAGAATCTCATCAACAATAAGAGAGTAAAGTAGTGCCATTGTCTGGAGAGCGTCCTTCTCTCCAGAGTATCCCCAGAGTGTTAATAACAGGGTTTTTTTTTTCGCACAGAATTTAATTATGTAATTTTTATGTCACAGGTGATTTATAATAAGATAAAAACTAGAACAAACTTTAATTCTTACAGACTACTTCAAATAATAAGTGTCAAGGTTGATTCCTTAACATCAATTCATTATTCAATAAAAAGAATGACTGTTTAGACCAGTGGTTCCCAAAGTCAAGAGTGCTGTGGTTCACTTAAAAACCCGAGAATCCCAAACTAACCACCTCCTATTACCAGTTTAATTCACTTTTTATATAAATAAATATATTTATATAAATCTGTAACTCTGCATACTTGTGAGTAATTTCAAACTGAATTTCTGTTATTGCTGCCCCCCCCCCGCAGGCCCTCATTTTGGGAACCACTGGTTTAGACCAAAGGAGCAAATAATAGTTTATAAGTATATAAATCCTTTTAATGACTAGAAGTTCAGGTATCACTGTATTCTATTTATTTCTGCCAGTTTGATGGTAAATGTGCTGATGAGTGGTGCACGGTAGAATCGTATTCTCACCTATGCAGTGGGCAATCAGCTCAAATCTGTCAGATCCAAAGAACATCTCTGGCTTTCCACCAACATGGCACACAATCATGGGGAAGCCAAAAGCCTGAGAAAGAGTTAAGAGGAGAGAATTTGTTTATATGTTTTTTTTTCTTTTCTTTTCACCCTGCTAAATCTACAAGGAGAGCCGAAGGACAACTGACCCCATGATCAAGCGCTGCCTGTGTTGTGCTTTTAAGGTTGTTTTTGATCTCTGTCGAGGTGGACAAGGCCAGAACTTCTTTTATCTCGCTTTCAGATAATCCTGCTTTCAGTGCTGCCTGTAAAAAAAACAAAAACAAAAGAAAACAAAAAAGTAGCAAAATTTAAATTTCCCTTTTAATCTTTTCAAATGCAACCAGGCTGTTAAGGATGCCTGTACCTCAGACAGTGATGCAGGTTCAGTGATGTCTTTGTCTTCACTCCAGATCCTTCTCCACAGCTCACGGGACACATTCTCCACCTTCTTGTCTCCATCCTTCTCCTTTTCTTGCACTGCTGCCACAAATCGCATTGCAGTCAACGAGCCTAGAACAGGAAAACAGAACACCTGAAACTTTCTGTCTTACAAGCTTCATTAAAGAAACAGTCTGGTGCAAGGTCCACTAGCCCAAGGCAAAAGAAAACCCAAGCATCCCAGTTTGGATGATCACACATTTGTTGGATGTAAGTATAAACATGCCACAAGTCTTAAAGTTGCACTGATCATTATTTTTTTTCCCACTCATTCATCATTATTATTTAAATAAACAATATAGCAAATTATAATTACTAATACAAATGGCACTTTTTTCTAGTGATTAGCCTGAAGTGAAGCATCATCTAACTTAGAAGGTATTCTGTATGGAGTACCTTAAAAACCTACAGTAATGTTAGAGACACCTTTCACTTTACATCACATCCATCCAAACCATGGTAATGAGAACACAGAGGATTATTTAGTTAAGATTAAATGTGGAAAAGGGTGATTTAGCTCACAGGTTGAGCAGGCACTCATGTCAATTCAAGACGGAAGAATTTAAGTTTATTTATATAGTGCCAAATTACAACAAGTCACCTCAAGGCACTATATTGGAAGGTTAAGGCCCTATAATAATACAGAGAAAAATCAAAAAAGTAAAGTTTTAAACCTAATCTTAAAAGTAGAGAGGGTGTCTGTCTGGCCTGAAAGCTGAAGCCCCTCCATTCTACTTTTAAATTCCCTAGGAACCACAAGGGGTAATATGGTACTATGAGGTTTTATTATGTGCATTGAAGGACATATCCTGGTCAAAAATGACGCCAAGATTCCTCACGGTGTTACTGGAGGCCAAGGTAATACCATCCAGAGTAAGTATCTGGTTAGACACCATGTTTCTAAGCTTTGTGGGGCTGAGTACAATAACCTCAGTTTTATCTGAATTTAGAAGCAAGAAATTAGAGGTCATCTTTATGTCTTTAGGAAATTCTTGCAGTTTAACTAACTGGTGTGTGTCATCTGGTTTCATGGATAAAGTTGGATATCAAATGCATAGCAAGGAAAATGTATGCTATGCCTTCTAATAATACTGTCTAAGAGAAGCATGTATAGGGTAAACAGAATTGGTCCTAGCACAGAACCTTAACGTGTGAAGAAGACTCCCCATTTACATGAACAAATTGGCGTCTATTAGATAAATATGATTCAAACCACTGCAGCACAGTACCTTTAATAAAGAATGCTCTAATCTCTGTAATAAAATCTTATGGTCAACAGTACCGAATGCTGCACTGAGGTCTAGCAGGACAAGCACAGAGATGTGTCCACTATCAGAGGACATAAGATCATTTGCAACCTTCACTAATGCTGTTTCTGTACTGTGATGTATTCTGAATCCTGAATGCTAAAAATTTGTTTAACAGCCAAAAGATCCCCAGTTCGATCCTGGGAGGAGACAAAAATCCCTTTGGGGCTGTGTTAGGAAGGCCATCTGATGTAAAAACTCTGCCAAATCAAACATGCAGAGCTACCTGCTCTGGTGACCCCTTGTCATTAAGGGAGCAGCTCAAAGTAGCTTGTTAATTGTTTTGAAATGTACACACTATGTTGGATGATCTGTGAACCAAAGCAACAACCTTCACTGTAGTTTTTTTTTTTTTTTCCCCAGCTCATTGACTTGGTTTTACATGAAAACACTAAACATTTCATTCACTGTCCTTCCTGTCAAATCTCAACTTCAGCTTCATGAGGCAATCATTTCTGACCAAAAAAGCTCTGATGAGCTGACTCCGCACTACCTGTTCAGTGACTGCAGATAAAGATGATAGCCCATTGGTCAACAAAGGCAAGCATCAGCAAACAGATCTTTAAAAGAGTCAATATTGGACTTAAATTCATATTAAATGCATGATATTGTTGCTGTGTGTGTGTACAAGAAGTGTTAACATGCATCACTTTCCTTAACAACTACTGACAAAAGTCATGAGATGCCATGTCTGGGCTGGCTTCTGTTAAAACTAGTGTCTCAGTAAATCTCTCAATCTGCATTTCTTTCTTTGACCTTTGGTGAAAATCATTAAGAATTGTAAATGAGGTTTTCTTACGCACCATACAACAGTACCTGGAAGTTTTGGTTGTCTATAAAAGGGAAGTACACTCACAGCCACTTTATTAGGTACACCCATTCAACTGCACATTAATGCAAGTATCTAGTCAGTCAATCCACGACAGAAAACCAATGCATTTAGGCATATAGACATTATCAAGACAACCCACTGAAGTTCAATCTGAGCATCAGAATGGGAAAGAAAGGTGATTTAAGTGACTTTGAACATGGCATCGTTGTTGGTGACAGATGGGCTGGTCTGAGTATTTCAGAAACTGCTGAGCTACTGGGATTTGCACACACAACCATCTCTAGGGTTTACAGAGATCGGTCAGAAAAAGAGAAAATATCCAGTTAGCTGCAATTCTCTGGGTGAAAATATCTTGTTGATGCCAAAGCTGGTTTTATCAGGTGTCACCACATCTCAGTCCAAGAGCACCTTTGGGATATGGTGGAACGGGACAGTCACGTCATGAATGTGCTGCTGACAAATCTGCTATCACATCAATATTGACCAAAATCTCTGGCAAATGTTTAGGTTGAATCTATGCCATGATGAATTAAGCCAAATCTGAAGGCAAAGGGAGGGTCCAACTGGCTACTAGCAAGGTGTACCTAATAAAGTGTCAAATGAGTATATAGTTGTATGTTGTGTTTACAGCTTGTTTTGCTGCAGCCAAGCACATTTGCTTCATGTTGCACTAACACAAAATCCCAAGACCACTTAACCAAATTGTTCTGGGATTAGGAATAGTTGAAAAATGACTGGTACAGTTTCCCATAACTGAAGGTCATCTGTTTTGATAGCTTGATTTATTTGACCAAAACAAAGCTATTCAGTTTAGTATATGACAAAGGCAAGCAAATTTAAGAAATTAAACCCATTGAGGACAGGTGTGGAGGATTTCCTTTTTTCCCCTAAAAAAAAAAACAAACAACAAAAACAACTACAAAAATTGTTGACATTTTTTTTTCTGCTGATTGAACAGCTGATTAAGTGTTGCAACTTCTGTCAAAATCAAGATTTATTGCTTCAGTTAAAAAGTGCATATGGCATAAATATGTTTAGGGGCCCAATAGCTTGGGGTCCCCAGACAGATTAATCCAGAAATGGTCATAAAAATAATATCACGGATCCTGCTTGTACCTTTCTGGAACATGGCCTCAAAGGGGTCAGCAGGCGGCTGCAAGGGGACATCGAAGTATTCTGCCAAGCGGCTGAGATCTTTGGTCATGTACTTAAATTTGTTAGGAACCAAACCAGGAGGCTTGTTGCCTGTCAAGAAAGAGAAACGCCGAGGGTAAACACAGTCAGTGTGCACGCGGATTTGAACGTGCAGTGTGTCCTGCAGCAGGTTTCCAGGTGCATTGACTGATCCTCACTGACCTGCTCCTTGCATGACGCCACCCAGAAACGCGGGACGCAGTTTGAGTTCGATGTTCCAAACATTTCTGTAGCGGCACATGACCTGCAAAAACATGAGATCTCTGTGCAGCTGCTAAACAAACTGATCTGCTTCTGTGCTATATATGAAGAAGGCACAAACCTCAAAGCCAAGCCAGGAATAGGGGGAAACCACATCGTAGAACAACTCGATTACTTTTTTGGAGGTCATTTTGGGGTCTGCAGCGGCTCTTAGGGGTTGTTAAGAGTAGCTTTAAATGAAGAGCAAAAAAAAACAAACAAACAACAACAACAAAAAAAAAAAAACCCTCGAATGCAATGTGTGAATGAGACACAAAGGAGTCCGTTTAGGTTTTAGGCAGCCTTTGTGCAAAGTCTAGTGTGTCAAAGTTCAACTGACCTGAAGAAGAGCTGCTCGGGCTTTACAAAAAACAAACAAATCGCAGCGAAGGCTGTCAACAGAAATCACTCGTTGCTTTTAACAGTTAGTTACAACCGATGCAGCCACTTATTGAACAGTGAGTTAAGACAGCAACACTTAGCTTTGAGTTTCAAGAGTAACGAACAAGCCCAGTAGCAGTTTCTGACCGCAAGAGGGACCAAAACGCGTCAATCTACCTGCTCTAAGAGGTAACAAACCAGACTCCGCCACACCGTTTTCTTCTTCATGAATGGCACCAGGCAGGAGCGTTAGGGGCGCATTGCTGCCACCTACCGGCTCGAAGCAGTACCTCGCTCTCTAATAACCATTTAAAGGCAATTTTGATTAACAAACACCTTACACCAGGGGTGGGCAACTCCAGGCCTCGAGGGCCGGTGTCCTGCAGGTTTTAGATGTGTCTCTGCTTCAACACACCTGAGTCAAATATAGAAGTCATTAGCAGGACTCTGGAGAACTTGACTGCATACTGAGGAGGTAATTCAGCCATTTGATTCAGGTGTGTTGGATCAGGGACACATCTAAAACCTGCAGGACACCGGCCCTCGAGGCCTGGAATTGCCCACCCCTGCCTTACACACTAAGACGTCAGTATATAGTGTTGTGCCATATAGTGCATTATAGCTGATATACCTTACACATTAAAAAAAAGGAGTTTTTTGTTTTGTTTTTTTTGCATATGTAAGAGATCTGTATAGTTCTACTGTCACCGGACATTCTGGCTCAGTACACTGTGCACATAGTCTAAGTCAGAGCTCTTCAACTCCAGGCCTCAAGAGCCCCTGTCCTGCAGGTTTTAGGTGTCTCTGCTTCAGCACACCTGAGTCAAATATAGAAGTCAGTCTGGAGAACTTGACTGCATACTGAGGAGGTAATTCAGCCATTTGATTCAGGTGTGTTGGATCAGGGACACATCTAAAACGTGCAGGACAGGGGCTCTCGAGGCCTGGAGTTGAAGAGCCCTGCTCTAAGTGATGACCCGTTTAATGCAGTTTTATTTGACTAATCTTGCATATCTTATTCTCATCAAACATCCAGTACTAGTTCTTCTCCTTCGGCCTCCTTACCCGCGTCATCACTCCAGGACAGACCAACACATCTCTCTTTTTCATTGTTTCATTTCATTATTATCCCAGTGTTCTTGCCACGCTTTGTGAATATGATATCTAAAAGCCTTTTTTACCACATGTAAGTTAATCTGTAGTCACTGGAGTCACAGAATATACAATTATTATTATTATTTTCTTGTTTAGTCACTTTTTTCCACTATACCTTCTGATGCAACACTGTATTCTAAATGATGGCATGCACATTTGGTTTGCCTTATTTTGGTCATAAATTAAGTTCCCTGTCTCTTGGGCTACTTCAGTGCTTCCTGGATTGACAAAAGAGGAGGCTGAGGGGAGAACTGTTTGACATCCACAGGTCTAAGATCAAACCATATGCTGGAACCACAGACCACAGAGACTGGGTCCCAGACTACTTTGTGTAGTAATCTGTTTAGTTGACCTCTTTTATAGTTCCAGTTATTTTTTTTTTAAATAGCCCACTTTCATTGTCATGTATTTTTGATGCAGTTTTTTTCTTTTCACTTTTCATTTTACAATAAAAACCCACTTTTTGAAAATTACACCTGTGCCTGTGTGTCCTCTGTCTGCTTTGTCCGTTGCACTCGGGCACAAATGACTTCTTAGAATAAACCGTCTTACTTCGTTCCATCAACCTGTAAGTCATCTGCGGATGAATGAACTGTTTGACCAGTACATTCACACCTACATTGTCCTCAGCACCTTCATGGACAGGAACTCAAAGAAAGCCAACACAGAAAGACTTCAAACTTCTCCCTAACATTGTTACTTTGAGCTGACCTCTACTAACTCTTTCTAACATAACTTTATGCTCTATCCAGATGCTGTATTTCTGCTTCACTTTGGTAGATTTGTATATTTAAGACATCAAAAATAACCAAGGAGGGTTTGTCCATTTTTGCACACAATATAACAAGAGATTTTTCAAATTACTGATAACGTTTTATTGGTCTTTAAAACAAACCTTTTATTGTCTACATTGTATGTTCATTTTAATTGAATTCACTGTACCCCGTTGTCTTTACGCAAATTCAGTCACTGGCATAAAGCTTATTTTGTCATATCATTTTTAACTCTCATTCTCATCAGTTTTATGCCAAACTTTTCAATTAAAGATTCTCTAGAATATCACTCCTATAACAGTCATATAATTATATCTTCAGAAAAACTATTACACTCTATTTACATATAGGCCATCCACCAGGATATTAAAGTCTAACCCTGCAGGCTAGCAATAGCTATATTTATGTTTATGTCTAAAATCTACAAGTTAGTTCCTCCTTTTATATCTCTTCTTGAGGACTTGCTTGATCTTTGAGTTCAGCTGCCCCCAAACTGTCAGTGAGAGCGGGCAGAGGTCCTGAAGATTTGTCACTAAAAAAGGAGAGGAAAACATGATCTGTTTTACTTCTTCTGCTCATAAAAAATGAAGCATTTTAATTTTTTACAATGTTTTTATGAATCTCACCTATCTCCATCTTTCTCTGTCTGTCAAGGAGGTTAGAGAAGAACATCAGTGCACTTAGTTATGAGTTTATTTAAACAACTTCCATTGCACTGCAAATGTTTTTTTACCTTAGGCTTCTGCGATGTGCTGCCAGCACTCTTCCTGGGGACCCCAAGAGTCTCAAAAGAATGACTCCGCACTCTGATGGCTCTCTGGTACAGGAGAGAGAGATTAGAAAAAGTAGAGTGAAAATAGTAATCAAAACACGTCAAAGTGCAGCCACGCACATGTCTCAGAGGGATACCAGCATTCACCTTAAAATTTTCAATAAATCCCCCACTTCCTTCAGATGGTCCCCGCAGGCCCTCTGAAGTGGGGGCAGTAATCAGTGATCGATCCCCCATCATGCACTGGGAACGGGTGAAGAGTTCAGCCTGCAAGTTCTCCAAGAGTGATGAACGAGTACGGAGCTTCGTAAGAGAGAAGGAGGGGGAAATGCACAAGCCAGAGGTCAAAATAAGGAAACACACAGAGATTTACTAAATAAAAGGCATCATGGGAAAGTGTTTCTTCCTCTACCTCCAGTTTGCTGAACTGCTCAGCCTTATAGCAGGATATTTCTGCATTGATGAGTTTGGCCAGTAGGAACTCTCTCAGCTTTGAATTCTATAGGACAGGACAAATGTGAGATATTTCACAAATTAATTAACCTGTAAAAAATCTGGTAAATACTGCACTCACTTGAATAGAGGGTTATCATGCAGAACAGGTGGAGTGGAAGCAAAGTTTCACTAACTAAAGGAAGGTGTGTCAGCATTCAGCAGTCTGAAAGGTCAGTGACGTCCAAAGGAGCAAAACAAGACAAGACAAAGGCTAGACTGACATGTTAAGCTGAGCTGTTTTCAGAGCATATATTTAGACTTGTTATTGTAATAAAGATGTAGGAGTACATTTAAGTGCAGTGAACTCATTGTCATGTTCAAGGAACCAGTATGAGATGGACTGAGTTTTGTGACGTGGTGTGTTATCCTGTTGGAAGCAGATATCAGAAGGTGAGTACACTGTGGTCATAAAGGGATGGACACGGTCAGCACCAATATGCCAGATTCTGACCCTACCATCCGAATGTCACAACAGATACTGAGATTCATCAGATCAGAGTATTACTGACTGACAAAGAAAAAAAAAAAGAGCAATATCCCTTAAAAAATATATGAATTGACTGCAGCTAAAATGATCATAACAATAGTAATAATTTAAAAATATTGAGAGAGATGAAACCCTGTTGTTTCTTACATCTGTAAAGACAGGGGGATCTGGGAGCACTGGCCCAAAGGGGGGAACATCTTCTCTTGCTGTGACAGACACCTGCAGAAGAGAAAAACAGAGAGATGAACACATATTGTTAACTGACATCAATTTAGCGCAGATATTATTGTATCAAGAGCTAGTTTTAATAGCAGGGGATGAGACCGCTAGGGCCTCTGCCCTTGACTGCCGGCCATCCTACATGTGGTGAGCTGGCCCACATTCCCTCTTCTGGCTGTGCCCGACCAGACCCCATGAGCTCAGGCCCAGTCACCAGGTATTCTCCCATGAGGTCTCTCCCCGGGCCTGACTCCAGAGTAAGGCCTCGTTTACTCTGTCCCAGGCAGGGTAAACTGGTTCCTGGTGATTGTTTCTTCATCAGGGTTTTGTGAATTGGTCTTCAACTGGCCCTCACCCAGAACCAAACTGCCTTGGGAGACCTTACCAGGGGCAAATGCCCTCAACAATATGGCCCCTGGGGTCACTGGGACAAAGAAACCCCTTCTCTGCTTAGGATGCTGCCCCCACGACCAGGACAAAAAGCAGCAGAAGATGGATGGATGGATGGATATTTCTATTGATATGACAGAATATAAGTAACAAAAATGTCTGTACAGAAATGCTACAATGTTTACAGTCCTTATAAAATGGCTGACAGGATCATAAGTTTTTATATACCATGTGCTACAGTTTGTCCACCAAAGTATGCTGACAACCCACTGAATGCAAAAGATCAAAATATCCTGCTTAAAGTTTTTATATACAGCTCCCTCTAAAAGCATCTTGACCAGAGAGCAAAGCTGTTCTGATCTTAAATTCCTAAAGCAGCAAAAACATTATCTCTCTCAAAGAGTATTATTGAAGCACAGCATGCAAGGGCCACACAGTGACGCCCAGCCAGCTGGTGGATTCAAACCCAGGAGCTTCTTGCTGTGAGGCAACAGCACTAACCACAAGCCATCCTGCTGCTATATTCCTTTACATGTAAGTGGAAATCACTCCAGTTTTACTGATGGCAGTGTTTTTTTCCACTCACCTGATATGCTACTCCACCTGCCTCCTCTTCCCTCTTAATCCTCCGGACAACAAGAAAACAATGCAGGAAGTGAGACTTGATGACATCAGACAGAAAAGGAGTTTGGCCGTCCTGGTAGATCAAAGCTACAATGTCATTACCGATGTGTCTTTTTCTTTGTAGCTGTGTAGGGTGATGAGGAGAAAGAGAAATGTTGGTCAGGGCCTGTTCAAAAAATGCTTGTTTCTCCCTCCCTGAAAAAAAAAAATCAGCTAGACCTAAAAATATCCTTAGAGCGACACTCTCCTGTGAATCATCAGCATAGACAGACTGAGGATGATGCAGTTAATGACCTGCTGTGGGTCACCCTCTGTGTAAGGCAGTTTAGTTGCCACATGAAACATAATTTCTCTCCCGTGAAAGGAAGTGTAGACTGCTTCACGTCCTGTCTGACCATGACACACATCTAGACCTCCCCTAAAGCTGAGAGAAAGGGAGAAGAGAGAAGAAACCATGTGATTTTCCACATTTCTCATGTCATTTCTCCACATTGTCAGCATACTTTACCCTGTGAATCCTTGCAGCTCAACTGTCTCTCCCAGAATAGACAGGAACTCTTTAAACTCCTCACTTTCCTCAGTGTTACTCAGTATTTCCTCCTCAGTGAACTGCAGAGAAATGGATTCCTGATATGGTGCCATATTTTAGCCATTTATATAAAAATGCATGACATTATGAAGTAAAACATCAGTTATTACCTGCCTCTTCTTTTGGTACAAAACACCAAACTTGAAATTAGGAGACACTCTGTGTTCATCAAACGTGGCTATTAGTTCTGGAGCCTAAAAGAGGAAGAAGAGAGGGTTTAAGAGGGCAGAGCTACACAAAAAAACATGTTAGCATGTCATAGTAGGAAAGGTACAGGGAGAAAATAATAAAATAAATGATCAATGAAGGATTCTAACTGATTTATTGTTATTGCTTTGTGGTATTCCTCCTGTGGCATGTGAAATATGGGCCAATTTTTGGAGCAATTTCAGAGTATCTTACCTTGAGGTGGCAGACCACGTCAAACTTTGACACAGTCACTCTGTCACAAAGCATCTAGAAAGAATGTGAGGGATATTGTAAGCATCTGTCACTCAGTCAGTGCTTGAAATTAAGAACATTTAGATAAGATAAGATAGATAAGATAAGATAGTGTTATCTACTAATGTACTGAGGTTTGATTTGGGGTACTTTGTGTATTATTTATATAAATAGTGATTCATTCCTTTTTTTTAAGAAAACAGCAAAATTCAAGAGTGAGAAAGAGAAAAAAAAATGTTAAGAAATTACGTTGTATTGCTACAGTCATGTGAAAAAAAAGCTTTCACAGTACTCTGTGCAGTTCTATAAAAACTAAGTACTGTCCATGATTTAGTAGCTTGTAGAAGCGCCTTTAGAAGCAGTATCTTGAAGTAATTGGTTTCTGTATGACTTTATCAGACTCTCACATCAGTGTTTAGGAATTTTGCCCCCCCCCCCCCCCTCTTCTTTACAATGTTGCTTTCAGCTCATTGAGGTTTGCAGGCATTCATTTATGCACAGCTATCTTAAGGTCCCAGCATTTCAGTCAGATTGAGGTCTGGACTTTGACTGGGCCATTGCAGCAATTTGATTCTTTTCTTTTTCAGCCATTCAGCGGTAGATTTTCTGCTGTGCTGGGGATCATTGTCTCTCAGCCTTGCTGTAACTATCCAGTCAGACAGGTGGCCTCACAATTGATTCACTTTTATTTACAGAGGAGTTCATGGTTGACTTAATGACTGGAAGGGGCCCAGGTCCTGTGGCTGCAAAGCAGGTCCCTCCACCACTGTGCTTGACAGTCACTATGAGGTCTTTGTGCTGATATGCTGTGTCTGAATTATGCCAAACGTGGCATTGTGCATTACGACTAAACATCTCCACTTTAGCCTCATCTGTCCAAAGGACATTGTTTCAGAAGCTTTGTGGTTTTCTCAGAAGCAACTTTGCAAACCTAAGCTGTGCTGCATTCTTCTTTTTTTAGAGAAAAGGCTTTCTCCTGGCAACCCTTCCAAATAAGCCGTGTGTCTTTTTTTCTAACTGTACTGCCTTGAGTTTTAACATTTAACATGTTAAACTGAGGCCAGTAGAGTATGAGATGAAGTGCTTTGGGTTTGTTTTTTTCCTCTGAGCACAATCTGAACTCGGGGTGAATTTGCTGGGACATCCAATCCTGGAAGATTGTGATATTGTGTTAAGACAAATACCTGAATGCTTCAGACTAGCAAACAGCCAAAATGTCTTCTTTCATAGAGGTCACACTTGCTGATGATTATTTAAGTGCATTTGATTATCAGTGCTTGACTGCTACTTACTCTCTTAGTTCCTATTGAAGTCATTTTTCACAGGACTGCATAAGTCCTTTGAAAACTATTTTTCACATGAGTGCAGGAAATAAGCCAATCAACAGTTTATAAAGTAGTTAGCCTTAGCCACTCATTGCCTAGCTACAGTAAAAAGCTCCATGCATGTCAGTGCAGCCATAAAAAAAAAAAATTAGATATGTAAACTTTTCAATACTTTGAAAGCACTGAATGTGTACAATGAATACTTTTACTTGGGATAATTTTTCACTTGTGGTTCTTATTTCTTCTTCTTCTTCTTCTTCTTCTTCTTCTTCTTCTTCTTCTTCTTCTTCTTCTTCTTCTTCTTCTTATTATTATTATTATTATTATTATTATTATTATTATTATTATTATTATTATTATTACACCATATAGCATTGTTGTATATATTAAAGTATTAGAATTATACTGTAAGAAGTTTGATACCTTTGCTAATTCAACTGCAGATGGCATGGTGGGGAAAAGACACACAGAGAAGACTCCGTGCAGAGAGCACTCTTTTATCCTGCGAGACAGAAAACAGTCATTATTTGTCATTTTCTATGATGCAGTCGCTTGTAATAATTCATTAACTACACACTACATTACACATACAAGCTACAATAA
Source organism: Archocentrus centrarchus (assembly GCF_007364275.1). Taxonomy (NCBI): domain Eukaryota; kingdom Metazoa; phylum Chordata; class Actinopteri; order Cichliformes; family Cichlidae; genus Archocentrus; species Archocentrus centrarchus. Next base: position 26,334,430 of record NC_044361.1, read on the forward strand.
AGAAAGTATAAAGATTTCTTTTAGAGATGCTTTAAGATATGAACATAAATCCTCTGAATATTAATTTTGCAAACATGTCATTTATGTTTTTCTGTAATACAGTTGCCATGTTGAAATTTTTTGAAATTAAAACCATCATTAGACAATTCCCCATTTATGAATGTGCAAAAAGTCTTTCAAAGGAATAGATTCTCTCATTCACCGACAAATCCAGTGAACAGTATGCACATAGGAAGTTTTAAATGACCCCGTTACGCTTGTAAAAGTTGCATATTAAACAATCCTGCTTGCATCACGACACCTTTAACTCAGATTTAATGAGACTGATTTTTTTGAGCACATGCATGGCAAAACAGTCTGCAGTCTGCACAATATCCAGATGAGGTATCCACAGGTGAAAGACATGCTGGGTTGAGGGGGCATTTAGGAAAAAAACATTATTATCTGTGAAATATTTTTGGCTTTATTGTAGCTTAGAATAAAAAAATGTCTCACAGTTGGCTAAAAAAGCCAAAGATCTCCACCTTAGTATCACCCTGAGCTTATCCTCCTCTTCCTCCAAACACACCGAGAGAACCAGTGGTCCCAAAGTTGGATCCACTGCTGTGAATGAGTGATGGTACTACATGGCAAAGGGTGAAAAAAACATTAATACCAGTGCAGAAAGGATATTCATAGAGATTTTATAGAAAAAGTCTACTTACTCGTGAGCGGAAGAACTCATGATAGATTTTGGCCTCACCATCTCTCTCCATGATGTCATAGCTCTCTGGATCAAGGCCATAGTGGGAAGAGGTGGGACTCACATCTACCAGTCTGTCCAGAGGGGGGTCTATCCAGTAGCCTCCCAATTTCGAAGGGAGGATAAGCGGCAGTTCTTTTCCAATTGTCAAAAGTGGGGACTGATACAGAAGCAAAGCAGGCTAATGTTTGATAAGGTTAATGTTTGTTTGGGGATACACGTGTTATCACTCCTGTATAGAGCCGGCTCTGTGTTTTTTTATTGTCAAGAAGACTAACCTTCAGAGGCAGGGGAAATTCACACCGTTGCTCATCGATCCTGCTGCCCTGATGGACAAGAGCTTTAGTGATAACAAACATTTGCTGCTCAGGCATTAACGGATAGATACACTGCACAAGATCGATGACATTGTAACTCACCTGCAGCTTCTCAATGATTTCAAACAGCTCCGAGTCCTGATAAAAAAAAGATAAATAAAAAAAGAAAAACAGGTGAAAAGCAGTTAGAGAGAAAGGGAAGGAGATGCATGGGTGAGGAAGAGGAACATGACACATATGTCAGTCACAGTTTCTGAGAAACTGACTTCTCAAAAATGCAGCATATGGAAATTCGTTCAGTAGATTGATTTAAAATTAAAGGGAGAAGGTGCACACTGAACATCATAAGGATATCACCCTCTGGTTGCTGCTGGAAGAAAGGAAAGGCTTGCTCTCACTGGCAGGAGAGTCCAGGATGTCCAGAATTCTGTCCTCTGCAGATTCAGGTCTGCAGCAACAGGTTGGTTTAAACAGCAAGACAGCACAATTAGTAGCTCTTCTTCATGTTCTTACATTATACAATGAAGCTTAAATGTTAACTCAAAACGGCTGCAATAGAGAGGAAAATAAAGCCTCACCGAGTCTCATCACCACATGTGAATCTGTCCACACTGTAAACAAGGAAGTGAGAGCGCTTCAGAAACTTTTCTCCATAAACAGACAGAATGACTTAAATCGCAGATTCATTTATTCAGAATATGCAGCTACTCCACTGACTTTTTGTGCACAATGCCAGTCCTAATTTAAGACTAACAGTGTCTTTACTTACCTGCCATATGCCCCAAAAGTGAAACTTCTTTTTCTAGACAAGGACATATCATTCCTCTTTTCTCCCTCCATGCCTTTGGTGTCACTGTGAATGTTTGTACATGCCAGTTTGGTGCCGAGTCAATCAGGGCTGGCTAAGGTTGAATTAATTCACTCTATCATTCTGTCACTCCTCCTCCTCCTCTGCCCCCTGCCTCTCACTCATTTAAGCTTCCCTTTCCTCCCTCTGTCCTGCTGTCAGCTAGACAGGCAGCATTAACCCACTCATGGTCACAGGTGCAGCAGCTGCCGCAAGCTATAAAATGCACATGGTCAGGTGCTCCACGCTGCTTCACGCCATCAATCCCAAGTGAACACTTGTGGTGTTTCGCAGACTGACCGAGCTTAAAGATAGGCTTCTAAATAAATAAAGAAATTTTCTACCGAACCTGCTACCCTTTGAGTCAGTGAGAATCATCAATTATTGACAGCTCACACAGTGAGGGTGAGGAGATAGACAGCAGGGGAGGGTGAAGGAGGGAGTGGCAGAGTGTGAATGATAGAAGGAGAAGTCAGAAAATGAGAAACAGAAAGACACGTAATGCAAAGCATGTGATTTCCTTTGTTAGTCCTAATTCAGTAATGTTTGTATGCTTGCTGAAACAGGGTGTTTTATGAAGTCTGCGTTTATCATAATGCATTGTGTTATTCTAATACCTTAATGTAAAATACACTGGGTAAGAATAAATTATGCAGAAAATTTTCCTCCACCCATTTTATGTGATTTATCATTTTTTATTATAAAATGCATAAATAAAAGTAATAAATTTGTTTGATTTTATCACAATAATTATGTTTATATTTACAGTTATTTTAGTGCATCATTCTCAGCCGTGGAACTTGTGAGATTATTACTGAAACGGGAAATAAACCTGCATTCAAAATTACACTCTTTTCGCTAAACTTTGCTTTTTTACCTTTTCAAATGAAGCTGTGACATTTTAAAAGGAAATGTCTCTCTGATTACACTGCAATATCAAAAATTAAACAATAATTTTAAAAGGAAAGCAGCTGCTTTAATCCATAACAATGCAATGTATACAAGTATATTTTGTTTATAACACAAAAGTCAAAATTCAATTCAATTCAATTTTATTTAAATAGCGCCAAATCACAACTGTCGCCTCAAGGCGCTTTGTATTGTGGGTAAAGACCCTACAATAATACAGAGAAAACCCAACAGTCAAAACGACCCTCTATGAGCAGCACTTGGCGACAGTAGGAAGGAAACTCTCCCTTTTAACAGGAAGAAACCTTTGGCAGAACCAGGCTCAGGGAGGGGCAGTCATCTGCCGCGACCGGTTGGGCTGAGGGGAGAGGAAAAAAGACATACTGTGGAAGAGAGCCAGACATTAATAACAATTAATGATTAAATGCAGAGTGGAGTATAAACAAAGTAAATAAGGTGAATGAGAAGAAACAGTGCATTATGTGAAACCCTCAGCAGCCTAGGCCTATAGCAGCATAACTAAGGGGTGGTTTAGGGTCACCTGATCCAGCCCTAACTATAAGCTTTATCATAAAGGAAAGTTTTAAGCCTAATCTTAAAAATAGAGAGGGTGTCTGTCTCCTGAATCCAAGCTGGGAGCTGGTTCCACAGAAGAGGGGCCTGAAAGCTGAAGGCTCTGCCTCCCATTCTACTTTTAAGTATCCTAGGAACCACAAGTAAGCCAGCAGTCTGAGAGTGAAGTGCTCTATTTGGGTGATATGGTACTATGAGGTCTTTGAGATAAGATGGGGCCTGATTATTCAAGACCTTGTAGGTGAGGAGAAGGATTTTAAATTCTATTCTAGATTTAACAGGGAGCCAATGAAGAGAAGCCAATATGGGAGAAATATGCTCTCTCTTTCTAGTCCCTGTCAGTACTCTAGCTGCAGCATTTTGGATCAGCTGAAGGCTTTTCAGGGAGCTTTTAGGACAGGCTGATAATAATGAATTACAATAATCCAGCCTAGAAGTAATAAATGCATGAATTAGCTTTTCAGCATCACTCTGAGAAAGGATGTTTCTAATTTTAGAAATACTGCGCAAATGCAAAAAAAGCAGTCCTACATATTTGTTTAATATGTGCATTGAAGGACATATCCTGGTCAAAAATGACTCTAAGATTTCTCACAGTGTTACTGGAGGCCAAATTAATACCATCCAGAGTAACTATCTGGTTTGACACCATGTTTCTAAGATTTGTGGGGCCGAATACAAGAATTTCAGTTTTATCTGAATTTAGAAGCAGGAAATTAGAGGTCATCCAGGCCTTAATATCTTTAAGACATTCCTGCAGTTTAACTAATTGATGTGTGCCATCTGGCTTCATTGATAGGTAAAGCTGAATATCATCTGCATAACAGGGAAAATTGATGCAATGCTCTCTAATAATACTGCCTAAGGGAAGCATGTATAAGAAATTATCTCCTATGAGCAAGCACTTGGCGACAGTGGGAAGGAAAAGCTCCCTTTTAACAGGAAGAAACCTCCAGCAGAACCATGCTCCATGAGGGAGGGGCAGTCATCTGCTGTGACTGTTTGGGGTGAGGGCAGGGAGACAGGACAAAAGGAAACACTGTGGAAGAGAGCATTAATAATAACTAATGATTAAATGCAGAGTGGTGTATAAACAAGGAGAGTGATAGATAAAGCTGGGCATCATCTGTATAACAATGAAAATGTATGCTATGCTTTCTAATAATACTGCCCAAGTGAAGCACTTATAGTATGCTCAGATAGATAAGTAGAATTGGTCCTAGCACAGAACCCTGTGGAACTCCATAATTAACCTTGGTGTGTGAAGAAGTCTCCCCATTTACATGAACAAATTGTAGTCTATTAGATAAATATGATTCAAACCACTGCAGAACAGTACTCTTAATACCTATGGCATGCTCTAATCTCTGTAATAAAGTATTATGGTCAACAGTATTGAAAGCTGCACTGAGGTATAGCAGAACAAGTACAAGTCCACTGTTTGCAACCTTCACTAATGCTGTTTCTGTACTGTGATGAATTCTGAAACCTGACTGAAACTCGTCAAATAAACCATCCTGTTCCTCCTGTTAAAAGATTTTTTCCTTCCCAATGTCGCCAAGTGCTTGCTTACAGGGGGTCATTTTGATTGTTAGGTTTTCTCTGTAATTATTGTATGGCCTTTACCTTACAATATACAGTACTTTGAGGCAACTGTTGTGATTTGGCACTATGTAAATAAAACTGAATTGAATCTATGTTACAGGTTAAAATGGAAGACCATTGCAGAGACAAGAAGGGGGTGAGCAGACTCTGTTTATTAAGGAAGCTGAGATCCTTCCATGTGTGCAACAAAATGATGGAGATTTTCTGTCCCTCGGTTGTGTCGAGTGCAGTGTGCTTTGCTGTGGTCTGCTGGGGGAACAGCATCAGAGATGGTGACACCAGCACAGCCAGGAAGGCTTGCTGCTCTGTGATTGGCTGCAAACTGGACAGTTCTGAAGCTATGGTGGAGAGAAAGCCACTAAGCTGTCACCCATTGTAGATAATTGTGACCACCGTCTGCACCACTTCCTGGACAAGGAGCAAATTAACTTCTCTAACGGACTGATTCTTTCAGTCTCTGTAATACAGTACAGCTGTCTGCCAGCGAGGCATCAGATATGATTATTAATATTATTATTTCTCAAACATGGGTTTAATAAAAAAGTGTTACTCATTTTCAGCTCATCATTTCAAAAGTGCATTCTACCTTTCATATTTAGTGTGTCCCACACTAGTGCATTATTCATTTCCCCCTCATTGCTCAAGTTTGTTTCAGTTTCCTACTCCTATTTCTAAATTTCCTGTTCCTCTTCATATGGGTAGAAAGTGTTTGTTTTTGTTTGTTTGTTTGTTTGTTTGAGAAAGACTCAAAACACTCAAAACCAATAATCCTTATTTTAACTGCTGTAACAAAAGAATCTCCCAAATCTGTGATAAATTAAGTATTATCTTAACTGGGATTTGAAATAGTTTTTAAATACTCGTGGAGTTGATTTAGACCCCTTTATACTTTCAAACTGCTATCAGGTTGTTTTATATATCAAATCTGTTACAGAGTGGAAGAAGGAGTAGGATGTTTCAGTGTATTATGTCCTACCACTTAACATCAAAACCAAATATTAAACCCTATTGCAAAATTTTGACCCTGTTTACAGTCCTCCTCTTTTTTTAAATAGCTCTCTATTAGAAATGTGTTTGTGACTGCCTCCTTATCAACTGGTTACTTATTTACAGAAATCAGATTCAAATTCAAAATGTTCAAATCTGTTATTCACGCAGCAGTTTACTGTACTATACAGATGCCTGTAAGAAACCAAAGGAAGTGATTGGCTCGTTCAAACGCCACTCAAATTTTACAGTGCTCTCATTGGTCAGAATCTAACCCAGGCACTCGGCTCCTATACCCCGCGGAAGTTCGTCTGTTGTGTGTAGACGGGATGTTTTTAATTTGTGTTTAGTAGCGATACTTAGGAAGACATTTTGCTCATTCTTTTACGACGTGTTGATAGTCCGTTGCAAGAACAGAAGGAGGGTAAGCAATGGGTTTGGGGGGAGTCGCATTACACCCACTTCATTACAGAGAAAGTCGAAGTTAGCTAGCTCGTTAGCTAGCATTTATCACCACCAGCCACCAGAGTTTAGTTCAGCGTAATTTCTCTTTCATCGTAAATCAGCATAATAAGCCGACATAACCAATATTATCCCGTCATTAATTTCCCTCTTGAACTTATTAATTGGTTGTATTTTTTGCGAATTTGCCCCTGTATTGTTCGGCTTGTGTTGTTAGTGGTTTATTATTGCTGGCTTAAAAGAAAAGGTACTTAAATGTAACGTTATCTCTGAGTTGTATTGTTTTTATTTTTTTGTTTGTTTGTTTGTTTGGTTGGTTTTTTTGACCGTCATAACGGTGTAACTGAGTAGCCCAGCAAAAGTAAAGGGTGCTAATAAACTGACTGCTGTCAGTGTTGGAGTAAAACTTACATGTGCTTGTATTGTTGTTCGGGAGGTTCATGTGCCGTATTATTTGTCTTGCATTCAGTTTATTTGTGCAAAATGCTGGAGTGTGGCATGCTGGAGCGGGACAGACAGACTCTCCGGAGACAGTCTGCTGTCCTGTGCAAACAACTGGTGGTGGATGAGCTGCTCATTCAGTCACTGCTGGCAGACGACATACTCACGGAGAGCATGGCAGAAAGCATCATGGTATGTGGGTAATAAACAGTATATTAACAATCAGACGTTTTTTTGTAAACAGATTTGTGACTTTGAGCTATCTATAGTTTGTTTAAATTGAAGTCTGGTGATTTTTAGTTCTCTGTTGACAACTTTGCTGAAGGTTATGGTCAGTTTTAAGCCCATGGTTTAAATATATATGCGGGTCAGAACCTCTAATGGCCCTATGAAAAATCTGCTGAGGTAAACATGATTATAGAAATATTTTCTGTAGTTTTACAAGAACTACCACCATTTTTGCACCCTGACAGCTGGCATAGGCTCCAACGGCCCAGAAAACATGAGTTGGTTTGGCAGTTAATAAAATGGGTGGTTAATTCTAAAATTAAGAAGATCCATAAAGTTGGACAGTGATATAGTTCTTGTATTTTTCCTTCGCACATCACCACTTTTGATTAGAAAAAAAAAAACAGTTGGGATGTGAGGGATGGATCCCTCTATGTCTATCATCAATCACATCATCAATAAATAGCAGGAACCCAGCTCCACTGTTAGCCATACATGCCTGTGCTGTAACACTGCCCCTTCAGTGTATGACAAATCAGTAGGCAGGTTTAATCTGTCCCTTAAAATCTTTTGTCCCAGAGCTATGCTTTCCACCTAAGTATAATCTGACCTTTTTTGTTCTTAAGCATCACCAGGATTTTAAACTCTGAGGTTAAACCTCTGTATTTTTATTCCTGATGATGCCCTTGAGTATAGACTCTAACTATTATTACATCATTAAGAGTTTTCTTCACTTGTTTGGATGTTATAATGTTATCCATGCAGCCATAAAAAACAAGACAGCATGCAGATGTCTGCGCAGACCCTCATGCTTACAGTGTGATAACAAAATTTACCTCATTCAGTCATGAGCGTGGAGGCCAGGCAATGGTAACAATTCCTTCATTCTCCAGCATTTGCCTGCATACCTTTAACACATGAATCCGGGTATTGTCGTACGCCAGGAGGAACCCAGGACCCACTGCGCCAGCATAGAGCCTGACAATGGGTCCCAAAGATTTCATCCCAATACTTAATGGCAGTCAGGGTGCCCTTGCATAGCCTGTAGAGGTCTGTGCATCCCTCCATGGATATGCTTCCTCAGACCATCACTGACCCAGCAACAAACCGGTCATGCTGAACAATGTTACAGGCAGCATAACATTCTCCACAGCTTCTCCAGACCCTTTCATGTCTGTCCTATGTGCTCAGGGTGAAACCTGTTCTCATTTGCGTGAAGCATAGGGTGGGCCGGCTAATTCTGGTATTCAATGGCAAATGCCAATCAGGCTCCTTTTCCACCAACACAGTGCCGGTTCACAATCTAGAACTGATGCCAGAAAGCTGGCAATGGTACGGCACCACAAATTGAAGAATAGTTTGTCTGCCATTATTTTCTTCCCATGGAAATGACTCCAACTTCTGTTAGTAATGCTGCATAATAACTGGTTAGCAAACCTATCAAAATGTGGGCTGTTTCTCGAAAGGCATGAAGACAGAACAGGCTCAGCATGGCACCAGCACCATGTTGGTGGAAAATGTGTTTATGGGAGTTTTAATTTAGCCTCTCAAGAATGTTTTATTTCAGAATAAAAAAACTGTCAGTGTCATTTGAAGCCTCACTTTCAACTGACATGTCTGAGGACCACCTGTAAGGTGGTTGTCTGGATAATTTCACATTCAAATGTCATAATGTGGAGGAGGTGAAAAAAGTAAAGCCAAATGTATTATTAGATTAAGTCTTTGTTAGTGATCTTTAGGTTCTGATGTGTCTCATCTCTTCTACTCCAGGCAGAGCAAACATCCCAGAAACGCAGCTGGCGTTTGCTGCTGCTCTTACCCAAGCGGGGACCCAGAGCCTTTGGCAGCTTCTGCTCAGCTCTCCGAGAAACGGAACAGCAGCACCTGTATGACCTGCTCATGCAGTCAACAGCGAGAGATGGCAGGGAGACACATATAGATGTGAGTGTGTACTTTGCTTAGCATCAACACATATACCACACATGCACACAACTACAGTATACACAGCAGATTGTTACCAGACTTAGTGCAGTTCTTAGACTGTTTTCTGCTCACAGAGTTTTCAGCCTGAGGAGGAGCCACAGGAAAAGGCAGGGCAGCTGGTTACAGAGAGAACAGAAAAGAAGAGAGAGGTGAGCTCAGCTGTGATTATAAGAGGCAATGTCATTATGGAGTTTTTGAAGTAGAAAACTTTCCATCATTGACTGCCTTTGAAGTTGGTTTAATAGTTTTTGTTATATATGCTTAGAGCTTAAGGAATAATATTTTGGTAGATGTAAGCTTCAGTAACATGATATTTGGCAGGCATCTTCAGAAGACAGACAGGAAATGTATGAGGTGAGCAGCACCTCATCATTCCCAGTCCAAGCATCAGATAGCCGGCCTGGCTCAGAGTCATCAGTCAGAGAGTTACCCCCAGTCAGGGCAGAGGACAGGAGCAAACAGAGACAGAGGACAAAGAAACAAGGAGCAGATATGCACACAGATGTAAGAATCACAAAATGCATCCATCTCATTATATATATCCAGATGGCCTGCTGAGGTACGTAGACACAAGGCAGGAAGGAGTTTTCCAAATATTTAATCTAAGACTGCAGATGTCATATTCCCACAAAAACAACAGCTGCTTTCAGAGTATAGAACAAAATCCTTCGTTGTCTTTTGTGAAAGATCTGTTTTTAACAGCTGATGTTCTGTCTTTAATAATTTGTGTACAATTTTAAATTTCAGAGGTCTGTGGACTCTTCTGTTCCGCTTCCAACTCAGGAGGAAACTGCAGCCAAGAGAGCAAGGACACACGGTGAGCAGTGCTGAGGAGCGTCTGTGCATTCATTTTAAAATGGGTTTTAGTGTGTCTAATGTTATTGTCAGCATTGTTTCCCTGGAGACATGAGGTAGTGTCTCAACAAAAGGCTTTATGTATTGTCCAGTTTTAAGACAATTTAATCTATACCTTCACAAAAAACATTTTGTATCTAGCAGCCACTATACACCTTTAGTTTGCTGATTAGTTGAACTGTTACATACACATATCATAGAGAGAAGGGTAGTAATGTTGTTTTGCTAGCAGGTAGCTTCTGTCTTTACCTACAGGCACCACACCCCAAGAATGACTCATTGACAACATGAAACTCTGACAACTCCATTCAGTGGTGAGGACTTAGAATTGGCAGTTCAGTTTGTGATTAGTTTGTGATTGTTTGTGTGCTGCAGACTCCATGGAGTTCAGCCTGGATGCTGACAGTCCCATCAACACTCCTGTCCTACCTTGCACTCCTGACTTTTACCTCTCCCGCTGTCAGCAGGCAAGATTTTTCCCCATCAACAGATCAGCTGAGCACATGTCATCGGTTCTGTTGTGATTTACCTATAACCTCTTGAAAAATGCATGTCTTCATTATTTAGCTATGTGTATGTATAGAGCATAAAACTGAAGCACGTGTAAAATGTAATCTTTGGGTTGTCTCAGTTTGTGAAGTTTATCTAATAGAATAGTTGTTGCCCTTATCATGTATTAATTTTTCTTATATTTCTCTTCTTATTCAGTCTTACAGCATGAGTTCATCCCCTCGTGGTTTGGCCTTGGTGATCAGTAATGTGACCTTTGACCCTTGTGCTGCCCCTGACCTTGACCCTAGAAAAGGTGGTGAGGTGGATGATGAGGTCCTCAGGAAGGTCTTTACAGAGCTGGACTACATTGTCACTGTGCACAGAGACCTCACTGCTCAGGTAAGGATGCTACAGGATGTTCTTTGAAATGTGAAACCTTCATCTAATTTATTGATAAATCTAAAGAAAGGACGTTTGGGCTAAACAAAAAAGCATGTTAATTATATACCTCAGGAAACTTTAGACATGACACAGTTTGGAGAACATTGCTTGGCTGAAGTGTTTAATTAAGAAAGACTGGTGACCTAGTGTAGAAAAGGTGCTTTAATGTAAGAGTTGTTTTCCATCTATCCATCCATTCGCTTCCGCTCATCCTGGTCAGGGTTGCCAGGGGGGCTGGAGCCTATCCCAGCTGTCATAGGGCGAAAGGCAGGGTACACCCTGAACAGGTCGCCAGCCTGTTGCAGGGCCAACACAGAGTGACAAACAACCTTTCACACCTATGTGCAATTTAATGTAGCCAATTAACCTAACCCCAGTAAGTGCATGTCTTTGGAATGTGGGAGGAAACCGGAGTACCCGGAGGAAACCCACGAAAGCACGGGGAGAACATGCAAACTCCACACAGAGAGAGGGAGAGGCCTGGGCCAAGGTGGAATCAAACCCAGACCTTCCAGGTGTTATTCTAACTGTGAGGCAGCAGTGCTAACCACTGCGCCACCGTGCTGCCCTAAGATTTGTTTTATTTCACAAAATAAACACATTTCAGATCCAGATGCATGCATAAGGTGCTGGCCTGAACTTTTCTAAACCTTACTCCATGTGGGTGCATGTGAGAATGCAAATGTCCAACACAGCCAGGAACTAACTCGAGAATTTCCAGTAGTGAGAATGAGGATATCAGAACCTATCTCCTGCTGTGTGCTACATGTGAGAGAAGAGAATTTTGGAAAATGTACCAAATGGATTCTCCCAGCATTTTCAAACATTTTAAGTTTGAAAATAGATTCTGAGAAATTTGGGTGGCATTATTGTGGTTAAAGAATGTTGTGTATGGGGTAACGCTGACCTTGACTTTGTATACTGATGCTTGTTTCTTTTCTTGTGTAGGGCATGAGGACATGCATTGAGAATTTTTGCAGAAGGCCTGAGCATCGGACAGCGGACAGCTGTGTGATGTGTCTGCTCTCCCACGGAGTGGAAGGAGCAGTGTACGGTACAGATGGCAAACTCCTGCAGGTTGGTTTGTCTCATCGTTTATTGTGTAAATGTATGACATGTCATTCAGTGATAAAAGTTCAACTGCTGTTTCTGACATTTAATGCGAATTGTGTTTTAACTTTGTCAATTTCAGCTGGACTGGGTGTTTGAGACCTTTGACAATGCACACTGTCCATTCCTACAAAACAAGCCAAAAATATTTTTCATCCAGGCCTGCAGAGGAGGTAAGATGAATAAGATCATTCATGTGGCAGAGCAATAAAAGATAATTATACAGTAAACATGTTATATTGTAAACCCTATTGTTGAAGTATTGTAGACCCTATAATAATTAGAGAAAACCCAACAGTCAAAACGACCTCCTATGAGCAAGCACTTGGTGACAATGGGAAGGAAAAACTCGCTTTTAACAGGAAGAAACCTGATACCTGGTGATACGGTACTATGAGGTCTTTAAGATAAAATGAAGCCTGATTATTCAAGACCTTGTATGTGAGTAGAATAATGTTAAATTCTATTCTGGATTTAACCCTTTTACTCCGAATGCATCCGCCGTTGCGCAACATACTTCAAACGTGCCGCTTCAAACGTGCCGCTGTTCGCGGACTTCCCGCATTAAATACCGTAATACCTATATGACTGTGACATGCAATTTCTGGACTTTCAGGAACCGTTTGCATTTTTTCGATAGGATGAACGGTTGCGGAGTTATGGTAATAAGCCAGCTGATCAACGTTACTTTGATCAGCCGACTCCGTGCTGATATGCCACGTCTCAATCAGCTGTTCGCCGCTATTGAGGGCAAGTAACAGGCGCTTCAGCAGTGATTGCCTGGCGTTGAAGGGTTAACAGGGAGCCAGTGAAGAGAAGCCAATATGGGAGAAATCTGCTCTCTCTTTCTAGTCCCTGTCAGTACTCTAGCTGCAGCATTTTGGATCAGCTGAAGGCTTTTCAGGGAGCTTTTAGGACAGCCTGATAATAATGAATTACAACAGTCCAGCCTAGAAGTAATGAATGCTTGAATTAGCTTTTCAGCATCACTCTGAGACAGGATGTTTCTAAGCACAGAACCCTGTGGAACTCCATGATTAACCTTAGTGTGTGAAGAAGACTCCCCATTTACATGAACAAATTGGACTCTATTAGATAAACCATTCCTCTGCAGATGATCAGTCAGCTGTTTTGCAACTACTCTTTCAAGAATTTTTGAGAGAAAGGGAAGGTTGAAGATTGGACTATAATTAGCTAAGACAGCTGGTTCGAGTGATGACTTTTTAAGTAATGGTTTAATTACTGCCACCTTAAAAGTCTGTGTTATATAGCCAACTAATAAACATAGATTGATTATATTTAAGATTGAAGCCTCAATTAATGGTAGGACTTCCTTGAGCAGTCTAGCAGGAATGGGGTCTAATAGACATGTTGATGGTTTGAAGGAAGTAATTATTGAAGCTAACTTAGGAAGATCAATCAGAGAGAAAGAGTCTCTAATGGTTAAAATTTTATTTGTGAAGAAATTCATGAAGTCATTACGACATTACAAGTTGAAGGAATACTCGGCTCAACAGAGCAATGGCTCTTTGTCAGTCTGGCTACAGTACTGAAAAGAAACTTGTAGTTTTTATTTTCTTCAATTAGTGATGAGTAGTAAGATGTACTAGCTTTATGGAGGGCTTTTTTTGTATAGCAAACTCTTTTTACAGGCTAAATGAAGATCTTCTAAATTAGTCAGATGCCATTTCCTCTCCAGCTTACAGGCTATCTGCTTTAAGCTGCATGTTTGTGAGTTATACCAGGGAGTCAGGCACTTCTGATTTGAGGCTTTCCTTTTCAGAGGAGCCACAGTATCCAGAGTCATACACAGTGAGGATGTAAAACTATTGACCAGATAATCTACCTCTGTGGGAGCAGAGTTTAGGTAGCTGCTCTGCACTATGTTGGCACATGGCATTGAAGAGCATAATGAAGGAATTATATCCTTAAACTTAGTTACCTCACTTTCAGAAAGACTTCTACTATAATAAAACATATTTCCCATAGCTGTGTAATCCATGTAAAGTAAATGTTATTAAGAAATGATCAGACAGGAGGGGGGTTTTCAGGAAATATTGTTAAGTCTTCAGTTTCTGTGCCATATGTCAGAACAAGATCCAGAGTGTGGTTAAAGTGGTGGGTGGGCTCATTTACATTTTGAGAGAAGCCAATTGAATCTAATAACAGATTAAATGCAGTGTTGAGGCTGTCATTCTCAGCATCTACATGGATGTTAAAATTACCCACTAAAATAATTTTTCACTGACCACTAAATCAGAGAGAAACTCTGAGTTAAGGGCCGGCATTCCAAGTCAGTTAGCTCCTCACTACCATGATGCAGTGAAAAATCTGTTTTAAAATGGATAAACAAATAACTACTAAAAGTAGTTTTTATCAGCTCCAAGTCATTGCTAAAGTAAAACCCTATCTTCTGTTTAAGGACCTGGAAAAAGTCATTCATGCTTTTATCACTTCACGCCTGGACTACTGTAACTCCTTGTACTATGGCATAGATCAGTTATCGGTGCGCCACCTGCAAAATGCGGCAGCTCGTCTTTTAACTGGTACAACAAAACACAAATTACACACGCCTCTAAGGGCTCTGAGGTTGTCTAATCAACTACTCTTACAAAGGCCAAAAACTAGACTGAAACTGAGAGGTGATCAAGCGTTTGCAGCAGCAGCGCCAAACCTTTGGAATAATCTTCCTTTCCATATTCGCTCAGCCCAGACGGTACACTCGTTTAAGTTCTTATTAAACACACATCTCTTTTTCTTAGCATTTGACTGCAGAGTAACATCCTATTAGACGATTGCTGACTTCCAATTGTTGTGTTGTTTTTACCCTGTATATCTCTTTAAATGTGCTATATAAATAAACATGACTTGACTTGAGGTGGACGATAGATAATAACAAATAAAACAGGTTTTTGAATTTTCCAATTAGGGTGGACAAGGCTAAAGGTCAGGCTTTCAAATGAATTAAAACTGTGTCTGGGTCTTTGATTAATTAATCTAGAGTGGAAGATTGCTGCTACTCCTCGTTCCTCGGCCTGTGCTTTTTGAGCATTCTGACAGTTGGTGTGACTCGAGTGTGTTGATTCATTTAAACTAACATATTCATCCTGCTGTAACCAGGTTTCTGTTAGGCAGAATAAATCAATATGTTGATCAATTATTAAATCACGTAATAACAGGGACTTACAAGAGAGACCTAATGTTTAATAATCCACATTTGAATGTTTTGTTCTTTGGTGAAGTTGAGGATGTTATATTGTTTTTTCTTTTTTAATTTTTATGCCCAAATTGTTTTTTTGCAGGTTTTTGGTTTGTTTTTTGGTTGTCTGGGAGCAGGCACCGTCTCTATGGGGATGGGGTTTTGGGGGGATGGCAGGAGGAGAGAAGCTGCAGAGGTGTGTAAGACTGCAACTCTGCATCCTGGTCTCAACCCTGTGTAGTCACACTTTGGATGGTAAAATGAGAGCTGCTCCATTCAAAGTAGGATGGATGCCGTCTCTCCTAACAAGACCAGGTTTTCCCTAGAAACTTTCCCAATTATCTATAAAGCCCGCATCGTTTTTTTGACACCAGCTAGCTATTCAAGGAGAACATGCGGCTAAACATGTCACAAAGTTACATACCAATCCAAAATAACTTTAGTGACCTCTGATTGGCGTAATAGAGTGTCTTTACTGCCAACGTGAATTATAATTTTACCAAAACTACTTTTAGCCTTAGCCAGCAATTTCAAATTTCCTTGAATGTCACTTGCTCTGGTCCCTGGAAGACATCCTAATATGGTTGCTGGTGTCGTAGCTTGAATTTCTCAAAACAGAGTCGCCAGTAACCAGAGTTTCTTCCTTGGTGGGTGTGTTGCCGAGTGGGATCAGGAGCTTCTGTTTAGGACTGTGCTTCCTCCTCATAGTCACCCAGCCGGCCTGTTTTCCCAGCTGCTTGGGATCTGCTGGGGGAAAGCTAACGGGAGTTAAGCTACATTGGTCTGTACTGACTACAGGGGCCTGGCTAGCTATCGGATTTTCTAGGGTGCAGAGCCAGATCTCTGATTCTCCAATTCAGCCTGGCCTCGAGGGCTACAAACAGGCTACATTTGTTATAAGTATCGTTACAGCTAAAGGAGGCTGAGAAGTAACTAGACTGCAGGAAAGTGCAGGAGGGACAGGAGAAGAAGCCATTCTGGCTAAGACCTAAGCATAAAGCTGCACTAAGCTGTCGAATTCCTAAAAACACACTAAGTAAACAATGTGGATACAATATATACAATATACAATATACAGGTGATTCAGCAGAGAGTGTGCTTTGGATAAAGCACATGAAGATTACGCTGTCTTGTCGTTATCTAGATTAATCGAGCTAATTAATCAGCTAACAGACACAGCAAAACACCGCTCTGCTCCAGAACAGAAAGTGATCCAACACCAAGTGACAGCCACACAGGGACATATAAAAAAATTCAAATGTCCAAAATGTCTCTGTGTTGAAGGTTATGGCCTGACTACACAGCCAATGATGCTCATGACAGATCCTTAGAACCCTCAGGATTAAACCTAATTCATTCAAACACTCCCTCGCTGCACCACAAAGCCCAGCGCAGGTGTGCTGCTGAAAGGCCATTAGGTGTGCTTAGCCACTTTGTAAATAACTCACGGTATGTGAAATTCAGATATTGTTACTTAGATTATTCATGGATACATTGGTACATTAGTTATGAAAGTCTGGGTAAACAAACAAAAAAAACCACTAATTGAAAAATTTTCTTAGTTACAAAAGTGTGCAGATTCAGGTTATTTAGAGCACAGTGGTTCAGTGGTTAGCACTGTGACCTCATAGAAAGAGGGTTGAGGTTTCGTGGAGTTTGCATGTTCCCTCTGTGCCTGCGTGGGTTTCCCTCCAAGAATTCCGACATCCTCCTCCAATTCAGAGCCATGCGTGTTAGGTGAATTTGTGATTCTCAGTTCGCTGTAGGTGTGAGCCTGAGCGTAAATGGTTTTATGTCTCTGTGATATCCTGGAGACTTGTCCAGGGTGTTACCTGGGATAGAATTCAACTCTCCTGTGACTCTGAGTCAGATAAATTAAAAAAATGTAAAAAAAAATGGATGGATGGTTAGCTAAAGTACTTAAAGTGCCTGCGGCATGATGCTGTATGAATGTGGCTTGTGTTGTGGAGTGCTTTGGGGGCAGTCAGAGGGACTAGAAAAGTGTATGTAAATTCCAGTGCATGATTTCTTGGTGTTTTGCAGTGCAGAAGATTAGAAGTTTTTTTTTTTTTTCAGCCAAGGCTCGTGCTAAATGTCAGTGACAGTTTTGCCTTCAGACTTTTTTAAAGAATCCAGTTGGAATAATACTAGGTTTCATCAAAGAGCTGCAGGAAATCAAGTCAAAACCACTTAAGTTCAAACAGTTTAGCTTTTTTTTTTTTTAAAGCCAAAGACTGGGGTGACAGCTTAAGAAGCATGTTAATGGAGCAGCAGCAGCAGCTTAAGTGCTCCATCTCTTGCTACACAAGTGGTGTTAAGGTGCAGTGTTGTAGGACACCTGCATTTTTTGAAGCATTCAGTTTAAACTGTGTTGCTGTGGTTTGTTTTTACTGGCCTATAGTGGGAATAACGATGTTGTGCCCCTTTGGTTGACAGCTGTATTCAATAAAGAATATGTGTGTGAAACAAATGGCTGAAAAATGCAGCTCTCCTTAATGCACTAAATATCAAAAACAACTGCTAGATGCTTTTTGTTGGTCTAATTGAAACTTTCTTCTCTTCCAGAGGAGATGGACTGTGGCGTGGAGCAGATAGACGGGCCAACGAGGATGTGCTCACCAAGCTGTGAACAGCGGGATGCTGGGAGGGAGGGACAGGGGGATGCAGACTCCAGACAGAGAGGGGACACAGGGAGACCCAGGATTAAACTGCCCCAGCGGTCAGACATGATCTGTGGCTTTGCGTCTCTCAAAGGTCAGAGAATTTGTAAGTTTGTCCAATTTGCTATTCTGGGGTGGGTTTATTTATAATATTTTAGTCATTAACTGAAACACCAATGTAAGGGGAAAGCTAATGAGGCCACAGAGATCAGCAGTAATGGTTTTGGAATTCTTTTTTAATTACTTTGGGCCCTAATAATTATTTTTGTTCTGTGTGCAATGCAATTAAAATGTCTGCTTGAGAGATTTTTTTGTGTACAAGTGTATCAAAAGTGTTTTTAAAATTGATTCCTATTACATAAAGCTCTACCAGGCAACACCTTCGCTCTTGTCTTGCTGTGTCACATCTTGATGTATTACGCTTCTGCTGTTTGATCTGTTATTCCTCAAGGCACAGCAGCCATGCGAAACACTAAGAGAGGATCCTGGTTTATCCAGGAGCTCAACACAGCACTCCGCCTCCACGCCAGAGACACCCACCTTGCAGACATACTGGTGCAGGTAAATAAATTTTTCCATAGTGTCACTGCAGCATGTAAACAGTTCTTTGTTATATAATAAACTTTTGAAACCTATGTCTTTTTTGTCTTTCTCCAGGTAAACAGTCGTATTAAGGAGAGGGAGGGCTATGCCCCGGGTACCGCCCACCACCGCTGCAAAGAGATGTCAGAGTTCACCAGCTCATTGTGCAAAGACCTCTACTTTTTCCCCAAGTACCAGCCCCAGTATTGATATGCACATGTGCACATTAACACACACAGATCATTCCTTGCATCGAAGCCTTGCAGTAAGGGCATCACAGCTGTTCATTGCACACCACACACTCACACATTCCCCCGTTACAACTTGACATCCGAAGAGGATTTATCCATTCAAACCACAAGAGACACACACACACACACACACACACACACACACACAAATCCTGGAAAGAAAAAAGGAGCAAGCTTCTGTTAATCTACATGTACTCTGAAATGGGCAACCTATTGGCATACAGTGTATTCAAGTATGCATCTGTGTGTCTGTGTCTATGCCAGTTAGAGGGTTTAGATGTTAATCCTTTGCAGTCAAACTGCACAGCTACTTTGAGCTTTCACAAGCTTCTCTTTTTAAAATGTATTTTATACACAGATCTATTTTTGTGGCTTTATTTTGTATGGAATTCTTTTTATAAGGATTTTGGACCCATTCTTATATTTGTACATAATGTGTGTTAAATGTTAAACATTTCTTGTTATTAATATAGTGACAGGCAGGGGGCAGCACAGCAAAATGCATTTCATCATCTCTATTTTATCAGCGTTACATCTTCCACAGTTGAAGATGATCTTTATTGTCATGGTAGCAATGACATGGGTTACAAACAGCTGTATTTAAAATGAAACAATAGAGGTTTTGAACTACTTAAATTAGAATGTATGATTATTTTTCTTCACATAGTATGCCTTATGAAATGGAAGAACACCTGCAGGGCAGCTTCATTATGAAGTTTATTTTCTCGCATGTGCTTCTCGATGTTCAGTCAGGTAATTCATATGACACTTACTGATATTTGGTAAATTTCTCCTGTCAGGGTGGTGGAGTGCAATGTGGTGCTACTTGTGGGGTCACTTACAGACAGTATGAACTCTGACCTTTACACTTACTCTTATTTCAAGTGTTTGCTCCTGCATAGGAGCTGCATATTTAGTTAGTCTCTGTATTGTATTTTGCAGTACCTAATGCAGGAAGGATAAAAGGCATCTTCCATTAAAAACAAAAGATGCCTGTTCCATGTGAGGTTGATTTGTTGGATAAATTTATGACCATGGTGCTGCTTTCACAGTATATTATAAGGCTTTGGCACACCTCCACACAAATAAATTTATTTCTCAAGGCTGCAAGAGCATTGATGTTTCCCAGAAAAAAAAAAAAAGCCTCACCAGGCAAAGTGTGTTTAGTTACAACAGTGTTGCAGTGAGAGATACAGAAGACATGGTTGAAAAAGTATTGGTTAACTATCAGTAAATGGATTATTTTAAAGATCCTGTATCTGAGGTGATCTTAGCAGAGTTCACCTTGGTCTGAAGCATGCTCACTCCACCTATGTTTTAGTTTTAATAATTAAGAAACATAACTTGAGAGAGGGAAAACATAAGAGTGTTATAAGAGTGTCATCTTCCTGCAGAAAGAAGTTTTAAAGGTTATTTGCTGCCAAGCTCTGTTGAGGTGCTGGGGGGGGGCTTTATTTCTGTCAGTAGTAATGACTGCCAAATGTTGTACACAATAAACAGGCTTTGGGTTTTAAACAAGAAAAAGTGTTTCCTTTTTGTTTGTTTGTTCTTAAAGCTGCATGTGTATCTGCATTTTCTGCAACGGCAGCTTTTATCCACATGTTTAGTTCATGCGGTATCCCACGTCGCAAATGCAAGACCTCTGCTCGAATGTACACTGCAGCCGCTCCGGTGCGTGCGCCACTCCATTTGATCCTCCTTGTTGCTGTGTTTGTGTGTGTTGTTCCCGGTGTACAGCCTGTCCCCCTCCGTTCTCAGGTATAGTATAACTGACTCACTACTATTCTGCTGTGCTTAGGTCTCTCCATGCTGCGACTGGGACATATGCATCTCTCACACTGTCGGCCACCCACTGATAATGTTCTTAGTGTATCAGATAGAGCCCCCCTGCCAGCTGTTCATAGTCATAATGGCTTGACATACACGCACACGCTGGCGGTTGGAATAACACATTTCTTTCTGGCCTTCGTTGTGGCTGTAAGATCAGGCTGTTATGCACTAGCATGTGGGCCACAAAGCAGGGCTAATGGTGGGGTAGGGGATCTGGGTGTGTCTTTGTGGTTATCATAATAGCTGCCGGTCTCATTGGGTTAAGAGGAGGAACCAGAGTTCTCTGGTTCCTGCCAATGAACTAGACATGTTTAAATCAACTTGCTTCAATGGGATGTTGGCAGAGCACACCAAAGGCCTCTGAGCTCTTCCACTTGGAGCTGATGTACAGCACAGATTCACCTCCCTGCTTCGCCTCTGGGCACCTGGATCCTCTGTAGTTGAGCAGTATGAAGATGGCTTTACTGTTAAAGCTCTTGGGGGTGTGTTTATGGGTTATTATATTTTTGCTTTGTTTTTTTCCTTCTAAGAGTGGGCTGCCATAGCATGTGAGTGTTATGGGGATTGCCTTGCTGCATTGGCTGAATAGGTGTGGGCTGTCATAGGGGTGTCATGTGCACCTTCCTGCTCACGTTGCAGGGGCAGCCCTATGTTGGGGGGGGGGGTTGCCCTTCCAACTCCCACCCCCGCCACCCCTGTCCAAACTAGAACAGGCCATCCAAACACACACACCTAATGCCGTCTGGCAGGGAGGGTGCTGCTTAGAGCAAGAAGCTGTGTGTGTGTGTGTGTTATTAGGTGTCTGCAGTTCTAATAAAGGAAAGCATTGCGTCCCTCACTGCCTCATCAGATGGCTTTGCTCTGCTTTGTCTGCCTGTCTGATTTCTGTCTGTGTGTCTGTCGGTCTTGCAGTGGAGCTGGATGGCTCGTAGGCTGTGGATCGTCTGGAGAAGAGCACTTTCGGGAAGAACCTCACCTGTGCTTTTGGACTGTCTCTATGTAATGAGTGTGTTTAAGACTGAACCTTTAGGAGACTGAGAAATTTTACATGTTTTTGTGTTTTTTGGCTTGGTGTGAAGTGGGTATACATAAGGCAGCGTGTGTGAGTGTGTGTGTGTTTGTGTGTGTGTGGTGTGGTGTTGCTGTTGGAAATGCTGGTGTGTCCAGCAAGGTTATTTTTGGATCAGTGACAGCGTGTCAATGGCTGCAGATGCATCGCAAAGGAAGGCTCTGAGATACCAACAGACCCTGGTAGGTCTTTCCCAATCTTCCTTTACCTGCCTGTATGCTGTTCTAGCTGTCTCTTCGAAAAGTCTTCCCTCACTTCTTTTGTTCTGCCATTATACATGCTTCTCTCTCATCTTTCCATCAGTTCACCTGTCACTTCCTTTCTTCATACCTTTTTAACTATTCCTCATTATTTATTTGCTTTTTTTTCAGTCTAGCCTTCATTACTTCTCTCCCACAGCTACCTCCAGGCCATCTTTTTTGCCTGCTCCATCTTTTCTTCCTATCATGCTTCTCTGCTCCATCATACAAAGTCCTCCTCATGCCCTCTTACTAAATCAATATTCTTCATCTCAGCTCTCTTCCTGCCCCCCCCCCCCTTCCCACTCCCACTCCCACTCAAACTCTGTCTTTTCTTCTTAAACAAGATTTCTGTAACTTATTGTCAACTTTATTTCTGCAGCTCACATACACATCAACAGTCTGCACAATTTCACGCCACCCACGCCTCAAACCGCTGAGTGAAGGCGATAAACGGAAAGGCATCCCTGTAAAAAAAGAGATTTTATTTTTTTAATTTGTAAATCATCAAGCTCTCACGGTATATCTCTTAAATCTTTTTTTTAAATTTTGCATTGAATAGATTATTTTTCCTCTTTGCGACTCCTTTGCATCTTTTCTCTGATGCCTTGTAAAGTCATTGCTGTTTACATGTGTTGGTGGATATAAATACCTATATACAGGAAACCTGAGCAGACAGGTTAGATGTGTGTGGTGAGATGAAGTCATGTCACTATATCCTCCAGTTCATCTGTTTAAATGCTCATCCAGAATGATAGTCATTCCTCCCAGGAGCATCTCGACACGTCTGGTGACATTTAGCCACTATTGACTCATTTTTTTTTAGCATTTTTATCCAAGCACATCTCTGCTGTGGTCATAGATTACTAACAGCTTCAGAATGCTGTTTTCTGCAGAGCTGATTGTGAATTCTAAGATGAGACGATGAGCAGTTGAGGCTGGAGCAGCTGGGCTGTGTATGTTCGTGAAACTGATCAAATGTGGAGGAGCATCAGCAGTTTGTCAGTCCTTTTTTCTGCTCCTCTTCCTCTTCTCCTTTGAGAAGATGGATGATTGCCCAGAGCAAATCCCTAATCCATGGTCCTCCTTGAGCCCCTTGGGGGCCCACAGGTCAGATATAAGTAAGAAAATCAATTTAACCGCACTGTTTACAAGCCTAATGTCTCTGCGAAGTCACACATGTCTCAGGTGTGAAAGCTGCATTTGTGTGAGAGGAAATTAGAGCCTTGAAGGATCTGAGGAGTTTATGTGCAGAGCTGTTAATAGATCGCCCTAATATAATTTGTTTATTGATCAGTAGCAGGACATAACTGTGTATACTCTTCTGGGGGTGGTTTGGCTGGCTCACAGATTCACACCAGTGCCCTGAGTTGATGATAAATGTCTGTTTTTTAATGCTCGCAGTAAGTGTTGAGGTTACACCTGAGATTTGATTTATATGGTTAGATTACATATTACGTGTTATTTTGACCGCATTTAGAATGGGACTTTTAAAACAGCACTCAAGGGTCATTCTTTGCTTTAAAGGATTGCATAATGAATGAAACTGTATTAATTAGACAGATGTATAGAAATACATACACTGCTGAAAAAAACAAACAAGAGAACACTTGAACAAGTATAACTTTGAATTAAATTTTTGGTAGGATTTTGAAGTCATGAGTCATTTTTTTTCATTTGTTCACAACAAATTACAAAATGTACATGAATATAAATTTTAGTGGCTCCATAGTGTAGGGGTTTACACATTTGCCTAATAAAAGAAAGATCCTTGGTTTAACTCTGGGAGGGGACACAAACTCCTTGGGAGCTGTGTCAGGAGGGGCATCTGGTGTTTAAATAAATAAATCTGCCAAATCAGACATGCGAAGCTACCTGCTGTGGTGATCTCTTGTGACCGGCTGAAAAATAGCTTATTATGTTGTAAAGGTTTTCATCTTGAATAATTCCTTCATAAACATCTAATGCCTGATTTAAGTGTTCCCTTAATTTAAAAAACATTTTTCAAGCGTTGAGGTTTTTTAAGTGACATCACCCATTACTCAGGAAAAATGTGTATTCCTCGACCAGTTGGTAGTAGTTCCTGGAGGTTGCTGGCGCTTGCAGGATGAAATCAGTTGCAAAGAAGGTACTGCACCAAAAACCTTCTTGTGATTGCTTTGGTTGCTAGCAGATTGCCACAGTTGCCTGTAGTTTTTCCTGTTTTGATAGTATTTGCTAACTACTAGCCCAGTGGTAGTAAAACTTAAAAAAGTGCGATGCAAACTGGAAATGGCTAAGGTTCACCTTCAATGTAAAACTTGTGCCTCAGCGCTGCAGCCGACATGGTTCAAAAGGTGCAACTTCTACTTTGAAGGTGAACGGTCTCCATTTCCAGTTTGTGTTTCACTTTTAACACTTTAGCTCAGATGGGAGCTGAAGTCCATCACTTCCATTCAAAATACAGCTACAACAATATGCTAGCAATCAGCTAGTCAGGGAATATACATTTTTCATACATTTTTCCCTAGCAACAGGTGGTTCCCAGGGTCTTACAGACCAATCTGTAGGCCTGTGTGAAAAGGGTCTTATTCAAAGAATAAGTGAACCTACATTGTCTAAAACTGAACTAATAAACTAACAAACAACAAATGGCCTTATACTGCAACAATTTACCAAAATTCAATAAAGCAGACATAATAGTAACCAACCATAAATGGAGAGCCATGCTCACACAATGATCACAAAAAGTCACTACATAAAGTTACTGCCATCATCTGGCTAGCAACATTCACAAGTGATCCATCAGAAGTGACCAACATCTCCATAACTCTAAAGGTCACAGCGCAAAACTGACCTAATTAAGCATTCATAAACACTGATCCATGTAAACAGCGAGCATGGCTAGACAAAGCTTTAGCACTATAACTCAATTAAAGGTCTACATGCACTGAGCACAAGACTGAGTAATGAAAGATTTCAAAATACCCTCTAAAACTTGTTATCATTGATGTATCTCTTCAAGCAAGTCAACCTAACATAAAACAACAAAACTAACTACACCAACCTAGTCTTCAGTGGAGTTCCAGGCTCAAGGCAGCTTTGAACGTCAAACTCATGAGCAGGCAGCAGACCAAAGATGTAGTTCAACTCTGAAGCATAACCCTCTGCAAAAAGAGTCCAGCATATCTCGGATGAACCCCCATTTATGTTGCAACCCAGTGCTAACGTTGCAAAATAACATGGAGACTGACACCACAGTTTTTAGGAATAAAATCTACTTTACAGCTGCTCCTTTATTCACACGGGGTTGCTGCGGCAGGTACTTTAGCATATTTGATTTGGTGGATTTTTATGCTGGATGCCTTTCCTAACACAAACTCAAAAGGATTTGTGTCCCCTTCTGGGATCAAAGCAGGGATCTTTCACTTGCAAGGTGAATGTGTAAACCACAATACTATGGGTTTCATGTTAAGTCACTTAATAATCTCAGCTAAAAAAGACACCAGAACACCATTTCTTTCCAAAGTCGGGAAAGAAATGGTGTCTATCCTCCAAGCTGACCTCAGGCGTGTCTTTATCCACACTTCATCAGGTCTAGTCAATCAGCAATTAAGCCCAGGCAGCACCTAAAGACTCTTGCACTGCCACTGCAAGAAGGGTGGGAATGTGTAGGGGTGTAGCAATACCAATACAACAATAAAGAAAAGTACAGCTGTAAAGTCAAGTTGATAAAAGTTTTGAGTTGAATTGTTCCTTTTCAAGTTTATCTGGCTTTCTGTTACTGCACAGCTTACAAAAGAAAATAATTGTAATTGGAAGGGTATCAGTTACAGACTAGCGCTTATGCATGTGGCAAACAGGTGCAACATTAATTACATTTACTCATGTCTAACTTCTAAAACATTGCTTCAGTAAAGAGGTAAAACCTATCAGTGTTTTCTTGAAACAAAAAAAAAATGATTTTTAAGTCCCTGGACTTTTCTTGCTTAAGTTACACCCTTTGAACATAACTCAAAGATCTGCTTCACCTGTAAAGATTAATGCTCACCGGGCTTGCAAAGTTGTGTTTATTAATTTAAAATCACACAACTGTTATTGACCTTTCACCTTCACAAAGAGGAAGCTCCCTCTGTGGATTCGTGTGACACTGACAGATGCTTTCCAGCATTGTGGCGGGAGCAGATAACTGCTTGTGCGTGCACACACACACACACACACTCTGTATGTTTCTGCCTGCTTTTTACATCTGGTTGTGTGTCACAGTTGATGTGATGATGTGGTTAAAAGTGAGGTTGTGTGCAGAGACGAGCCTCGATCTATGAGAATGTCAACAGCGGTGAAATAGATCCCATAAGTCTCAGATGTTGCAGGCTACTAAAAGGGATAACATTCACCTGCCAAATGTCCCGCAGCCTGGAATGACTGCGATGTAGATGATTAAGCCATTAAATTTCATACGATATTGCAGACACATTTTTTCAATTACAGAGGTAGTCCTAACGTAATAATTAAACAGTTGGATGTTACTTCCATAGCATCAAGGTGAAATGTCACATTGTTAAATAGTGTCAATAGCTTGTTATTGTTTTTTGTAAAGGTTAAAGCCTTCCATCTGTCTGTTCAACAAGCCTCTTGGGAGAGATGGCCCAAAAGAGAGGCAAACAGCGTGAGAGAGAGAGAGAGAGAGAGGGAGAACTGGGGAGAAGTGTGTCAGTGAACATTGGGTCACACTGCTGCTAAATTTATCGTCGAGTAAGGTTTCACCTCAAGGGTGGGGGGGTTGGATGGACACGGACAAGGGTTGGTGAACGAGAAAGTTTGAGGGTGAAGAGTAAGGGAGAAAGGTGAAAGGCTTCCAAAGAGTCCAGATGGAGGTGAGACAGCTTGGAAAAGAAAAAGAGAAAAAAATTATGTGTCCCTCCAAAAGGCAGGAAAACCAGATTTCTTTATGGATGTATAAAACTGGAAAGGCATATAAAAACACTTACAGTGGAACTAAGAATAAACCTTTGCTTTGTGTTGCTTATGAAGAATGTGGACAAAATCACAAGAAACAGAGGAACTTTATTAGTGATGACGGCTCAAAATGGACCCCTGGTATTTTGGTGCTTAAATGCTTTCTGTCCAATAAATAACTAAAGTGCAATTCTTAAAGTCAAACTAAAATTTAAAAAAAATTTTTTTTATTAATACACTGCTCAAAAAAATCAAGGGAACACTCAAATAACACATCCTAGATCTGAATGAATGAAATATTCTCATTGAATACTTTGTTCTGTACAAAGTTGAATGTGCTGACAACAAAATCACACAAAAATCATCAATGGAAATCAAATTTATTAACCAATGGAGGCCTGGATTTGGAGTCACACACAAAATTAAAGTGGAAAAACACACTACATGCTGATCCAACTTTGATGTAATGTCCTTAAAACAAGTCAAAATGAGGCTCAGCATTGTGTGTGGCCTTGATGTGCCTGTATGACCTCCCTACAACGCCTGGGCATGCTCCTGATGAGGTGGCGGATGTTCTCCTGAGGGATCTCCTCCCAGACCTGGACTAAAGCATCCGCCAACTCCTGGACAGTCTGTGGTGCAACGTGACGTTGGTGGATGGAGTGAGACATGATGTCCCAGATGTGCGCAATCGGATTCAGGTCTGGGGAACAGGCGGGCCAGTCCATAGCTTCAATGCCTTCATCTTGCAGGAACTGCTGACACACTCCAGCCACATGAGGTCTAGCATTGTCCTGCATTAGGAGGAACCCAGGGCCAATCGCACCAGCATATGGTCTCACAAGGGGTCTGAGGATCTCATCTCGGTACCTAATGGCAGTCATGCTTCCTCTGGCGAGCACATGGAGGGCTGGGCGGCCCTCCAAAGAAATGCTACCCCACACCATTACTGACCCACTGCCAAACTGGTCATGCTGAAGGATGCTGCAGGCAGCAGATCGCTCTCCACGGCGTCTCCAGACTCTGTCACGTCTGTCATATGTGCTCAGTGAGAACCTGCTTTCATCTGTGAAGAGCACAGGGTGCCAGTGGTGAATTTGCCAATCCTGGTGTTCTCTGGCAAATGCCAAGCGTCCTGCACGGTGTTGGGCTGTGAGCACAACCCCCATCTGTGGATGTCAGGTCCTCATACCATCCTCATGGAGTCAGTTTCTAGCCGTTTGTGCAGACACATGAACATTTGTGGCCTGCTGGAGGTCATTTTGCAGGGCTCTGGCAGTGCTCCTCCTGTTCCTCCTTGCACAAAGGCAGAGGTAGCGGTACTGCTCCTGGGTTGTTGCCCTCCTACGGCCTCCTCCACGTCTCCTGGTGTACTGGCCTGTCTCCTGGTAGCGCCTCCAGCCTCTGGACACTACGCTGACAGACACAGCAAACCTTCTTGCCACAGCTTGCATTGATGTGCCATCCTGGATGAGCTGCACTACCTGAGCCACTTGTGTGGGTTGTAGAGTCTGTCTCATGTTACCACGAGTGTGAAAGCACCACCAACATTCAAAAGTGACCAAAACATCAGCCAGAAAGCATAGGTACTGAGAAGTGCTCTGTGGTCCCCACCGGCAGAACCACTCCTTTATTGAGTGTGTCTTGCTAATTGCCAATAATTTCCACCTGTTGTCTATTCCGTTTACACAACAGCATGTGAAATTGATTAAAATAAGAATAAAAATAAGTGTTGCTTTCTAAGTGGACAGTTTGATTTCACAGAAGTTTGATTTACTTGGAGTTATATTGTGTTGTTTAAGTGTTCCCTTTATTTTTTTGAGGAGTGTATATTCTTTTTTTTTAAGGGGACCTATTGTGCTTTTTTCTGACTTCCTGTTTTTAATTTTGGACTCAGGGCAGCTTTCTATGATTCAGTCACAATAATCCTTGATTGTCTCTGTCAGACCTTGGTGTAGCCCCAGTGTTCAACCACTGTCCGAAGCCCCCCTCCCTTTAAACCATCTTACATCATTACAGAGGGTTTGAACAGCAGCTAGGTGGGGCTTCTATACTCACATATGACCTGTGTGCCTAAAATTTTAGGGATATCCATTCCAATTCCTAGCCAAGAGTATAAAAAGATTTTGAAACCAAGCCTTTTAGAGTATGTTGAACTCTGACCTTTGGCTCAAAGTGATTACTTGCAGGTATGTTGACTTCATTATATGAAACCTCAAATACAAGCATCAGATATTGTAACTGAAAATAAGAAAAAACATTACAGGTCCTCTTTAAAAAAAAAAATCACAAATGCAGATATGTTGGATTGCAGAGAAGATGGCTAGAGGATCATCCAGATGGTCACTGGCAAACTTCAAACGGCCCTGGACATTTGTTGGCGTGAGCAAGGGGACGTTGAATACCCTGCAGGATTTTAATCCATTCAGAATAGTGTTTTACTAATGGTCATCTTTGAGACTGTGGTCCCAGCTCTCTTCAGGTCATTGACCAGGTCCCCCCATGTAGTTCTGGGCTGATTCCTGACCTTTCTCAGAATCATCCTTACCCCACGAGGTGAGATCCTGCATGGAGCCCCAGACCGAGGAAGACTGACAGTCATCTTGTGTTTCTTCCATTTTCTAGCAACAGTTGTTGCCTTCTCACCAAGCTGCTTGCCTATTGTCCTGTAGTCCATCCCAGTCTTTTGCCCCTGGTGTCTTTAGACAGCTCTTTGGTCTTGGGCATGGTGGAGAGGTTGGAGTGTGATTGATTGAGTGTGTGGACAGGTGTCTTTTACACAGGTAATGAGTTCAAACAGGTGCAATTAATACAGGTAATTAGTGCAGAATAGGAGGGTCTCTTAAAGAAAAACTAACAGGTCTGTGAGAGCCAGAATTCTTGCTGGTTGGTAAGTGATCAAATACTTATTTCATGCAATAAAAATGCAAACTGATTATTTAAAAATCAAACAATGTGATTTTCTGGATTTTTTTTTTTTTTTAGATTCTGTTTCACAGTTGAAGTGTACCCATGATAAAAACTACATACCTCTTCGTTCTTTGTTGGTGGGAACTTGCAAATTTAGCGGTGTATGAAATACTTATTTTCCCCACTGTACATGGCGTTTTGAACCAAAAATCTCAAATTTGGACTCAACAAAACAAAGGACAGATTTCCACTGGTCTGATGTTCATTCCTTCTGTTCCTTGGCCCAAGCCATTCTCTTCCCCTTGTTCTTCCTTAGAAGTGGCTTCTTTGCAACAATTCAGTCATAAGGTCCAGATTCACGCAATCTTCTCTGAACAGTTGATGTTGAGATGTGGGTGCTACTTGAACTGTGTGAAGCATTTATGTAGGCTCTTATCTGGGGTGTTGTTAACTTGTGGTTTCTGAAGCTGGTAACTGATGAACTTATCCTGTGCGACAGAGGAAACTTTTGGTCTATCCTGGGGCGGTCCTGTTGAGAGCCAGTTTCATCATGATATTTGATGGTCTTTGCACTTGAGGATACTTTCAAAGTTCTTGAAATTTTTTGCATGGACTGACCTTCATTTCTTAAACTAATGATTGACTGTTCTTTACTTAGTTGAGTAGTTCATGCCGTAATATGGATTAGAACATTACACAAATAGGTCTATTCACTGCATACCAACACTACCGCTTCACAACACAACTGATGGTCTCAAACACATTCAGAGGGCAAGAAATTCAAGAAATTAACTCTTGACAAGGCACAGCTGTTAACTGAAAGCCAATCCAGGTGACTGCATCGTAAAGCTGTCATCTAAGCAAGAGGTGCTTACTTTGAAGAATCTAAAATATAAAACATATTCTGGTTTGTTTAACACTAAATAATTCCATATGTATTTCTTCATAGTCTTGGTGAAAGTGAGAAGGTGTGTCCAAACTTTCGACTGGTAGTATATATATATGTTTTTTTTATAGCCTGTAAATCAGGTTATACCTGTTTAACTGAAATGGTTTAAAATGTGCTATAGAAATAATCTTTGACTTGACTTGACTTGACTGGGCATGAAATGAAAGTTGCTGAAATATTCCTTACAAATACAGGCAAAATAACTGCAGTATTTAAAATGCGAGACCAGCTGTAATTGCTGGTGGTTATGGGGTTTCCCACACCAACACACCCCAAGTTAAATGCAACCCTACAGCCCACCAAAGTGATAAGATAAGATAATGTTTATTTGTCACATGCACAGTTATACACAGTACAATGCACAGTGAAATGTATTTTGTACCTGCAGCCATATATACACACACATATAAATAAGAAGAATAAAAATAAGTAATTCGCATTATACACACTATACATGGAATTATAGAATATTATAATAATTTACATTGTACAATAATAGTCCATAAAGTGACTGAAGCTTGTTGTTTTTGCCAGATCTCAATAACATTATAAACTGCTTCCTGCTGGGATAGTAAATCATTGGTTCCCCAAAATAGAAGCCTGACTGATATCCACGGCTTATCACTGATATACTGGCATCAGAGTTCATATCTGTGTGATATGCACTGCACCTGTATAAAAATGCTAATACATCTCCTGAAGGAAAAAGAAAAACATAGCTTGGGATAGTCTCTGAACACATTGTTTATGATGCTGTCAGATATCCAATGGAGTCGAGCAGAGTCTTCACAGTAAGCTATTATCTCATTTGTGAAATGCATTGCTGGAGTAAACGTAAAGAAAATCGACCCAGAATAACAATTTCAGAGTTTCTTAAGTCCCTAAAATCGTCATCGACCTCAAAAATCCAAAATCAGCTCTCTTCCCCAGAGGACCCACAAACCACATGAAAACTCTAGCATCCCAGTTGGAAAACAGAAGCTGATATCACCAACCTATTAGTGTTTTATAGGCTGTATGTTAATTTGCGCTTCCACAGTCATCTTTCACAATAAGGTTTATTGTGTGTAAAATGTCCTGTCTCACATCATGTCTTTGTGTAACCTAAACCATTAATCACTGTGCCAAAAAAGGTTATTTGTCTGTTTTTGGACACAAAAACAGACAAACAAAAACATGATACTGCATTTTGCCAGAGCTCAGTCAGGCTTTTGTAAAGCATGCCATGCATGCTGAAGGCACTTAAAGTACAGTTCAGCATTATCCATATTAATATGGTTGTGGTCACCTCTCAGTCAGCAGGTATTATTTTCATGCCTTGAGCTTGCATCCTGCCTGCTGGGTATCATTTATGATCCTGCTGCTGGAATCTGCTGGATTGGCTGGCTGACTGGGAATCTACCCCACTGAATTAAGAGCTGCTGACAATTTATTGTCATGCTTCAAGTGTCTGTATTAACCTCTGCTGCTTTCCCCCTCTTGTACGTGTGTGCATGTGTGTGTGCGTGCAGCACTAACCTAAGAGTCACTACAGTCTTTCACTGTGTGGGAGCAGGTAGCAGGTACAGCCCATGCCCCTTACATTGGCAAAGACAGGCAAGGACAAATGTAAGACACAGATATTGAGAGAGGGAATTACTGTATGTTGGACACAAGCAAGAAAGCGAGCAGGAGGAAGAGCTGAAAAATGAGGGAGCGCATCAACACTTTTCAGACAGGTCTGAATATCGATCAGTTTCTGGTAAGGCTTACTGTTTTCTCCCTAAAGACTGAACTTCTTTTACAAGATGAGAGGCATGTATGCAAAAAAAAAAATGTACTTTTTAAATTTCATGTTGTGCCTGTAGTTATTGACCATAAACCAGGTTTAGATTGGGCTAAGGGGCCTCACTGGTTTGTTTCCTGAATTTCTTGGTGGTAAACACGAAGTGTGGTCTTGCATGTAAGGGAGTTTGTTTTTCTCTTTTGGCCGCCTCGATTTGCCTTAATTAGAAAGTGACAGCTTGAACAGTGTTTGGATGAGGCATGGAATTGTTTTTGTGCTGGTTAATTAGTGTATGCATATGGAGACACATTCTCGTGGAAGTGTGTGTGCTGGCTGGGATTCGTCTGTGTGTTTGTGTTTGTGTGTAAAGGTGGTAATCTGCTGATCTGTCCATCAGTAAGCAGGTCAGATTTTATCTGTGACCTTGTGCAGCAGGACAGGGCTATATTGTTGTAAGGCCTCACTACACACACACACACACACACACACACACACACACACACACACACGCACACAAATGTGCATTTAACACGCAAATACAAACTTTGTGTGCCAAAAACCCTGCACAAACACACATGGATATTTATAAATATGGAGTGCTCCCTCACAAGGGACACAGAAATATGCTTGTATTTTTTAATTAACTCTCAATGTCACACTGCCCTTCAACCTCTGCACCTATCAGCAGCTCTCACTGTGACTCAATCTCACTCTCTTTCTCTTCACAAACCTGTTATTTTCTTTACACTTGAAGTTGGCTCCTACCTCTTCAGTTTCTTTTATTTTACAAAATGTATTATTTTCAGCTCATAAAGAACAGATCCATGAACAAATTAAAGCTTCCTGACTGCTCATCGGTGTAATTTAAATACAAGCTTTTAAACCCAGCATTTTTTTATTTTCTTCATCCCGTGAGACTTGCAGTAAGAACAATAGTAGCAGCTCGAGTTCTTATAAGAAGATTCATCAGAACCATTCAGTAACACCTGGATACTTCTGTGTGTCCGTGGAGATTAAAGAGAGTCACATGAGGAGAACTAAATGGGAATCTTGTGGAGAGTTTGTTCTTTTACTCGGAGTGGAAAGGTCATTCCACATTTGGGAGCCAAATAATGGAAATAAAAATGTGCAGAACTGTGTGAAAGTTGGACAAACCATAGTTAATGATGATGTTGTGTAATGTCAAGGCAAGTCTGCACATTTTGTTGCTCTCCCTAAGTGTCCTTCTACCCTAGAGACTGCCCAGTTATTGAGTGACCATGTTTTCCATTTTCATGGGATCCCTCTAGACATCGTCTCCAACCGAGGCCCACAGTTCACATCACCCCGTGTGTGGAAAGAGTTTAGTTCCAGCCATAGTGCCCAGGTCTGCCTGTGCTGTGGCTTCCATCTCCAGACTAATGGACAAGCAGAGTGAAACAGGAGCTGGAGGCAGCTCTCCGGTGCACAGTCTCCTTAAACCAATCCCCTGGAGCTCGCAACATACCTGGATAGAGTACACCAATGACTCTGATTCATCCTTTGCTACTGGTCTCTCTCCATTCCAACTATCAACCTATCAGGTTCCTTGTAGAAGGTGAGCTCTCTGTTCCTTCCATGCAGTATCATCTTTGCTGATGTTGCTGGATCTGGAAGGCCACCTGTGCTACTCTGTTGAGAATCAGAGAACAAAGTAAACATCTTGCTGATTGCCACCAAACTCCAGCATCAAGTTATATTCCAGGTCTGAAAGTCTGGTTGTCAACAAGAAAATTCCATTGAAATGGAATCTAAAAATCTCATAATTACATTGTTCCATTTGAGATAGAGGCTCTGATTTAGAATCACCACTTAATCTAACCCCATTAACTGCATGTCTTTGGACTGTGGGAGGAAACTGGAGAGAACCCTCACAAACACGTGGAGAACATGCAAAGTCCACACAGAAAGGTCCCAGTGGTGGATTTGAACCTTCTTGTGCGGAGTCAGCAGTGTTAACCGTGTTGCCGTGCCCTATAACATAAAGACTGTTAACGTCTTTCACGTGTCGCTTTTGAAAGCATCTCATTCCAATCCTTTGTGTGATGCTGGCTCATTCAGCCTGTTTGTTTGCATGCTTGGGCTCAGTGTCATTTCCTCACCTCTTTATTCTACTCTGCGCAGCGACCTGGGATTAAATCTGAGTGAGTTACCAAGAGAGTAGTTTCCCCATGCAGAGACTAATTTGTGGATCTGTCGGTGTTGGAGCACTGGACCTACTAATAGAAATTCCTTTTGCTGTCATTATTGCTTGAAACCTAACCATAAATTAGTGGTGACTTTGATATTCCAAGTCTGGGCCAGCGGCTACAGTCGAGCTGAAAAGATGACAGAGCACACTTTTCAGACAGGTCCGCATGTCGATCACTTTCGGGTAAGGCTCACTATTTTCTCCGTAAATATCGATCTGCTTTTGCAAGTGTGTGCGTGTGTGTGTGTGTGTGTGCGCGCATGCATGGGTGGGTGGGTGTGGACAAGGGGGTAATCTGCTGTACATCAGTGAGCTGTCAGATTCTATCAGTAACTTTGTGCTGCAGTACAGGACTGTATTGTTGTAAGGGCTCGCTATACACACACACACACACACACACACACACACACACACATAATTAAAACACATAAATGTACATAGCACACAAAACACAAACTTTCATTGGCATAATTTGAACATGAGGTTTTATTCTTAACAAACTCAAGGGAGTGACGTTTTACACCCTTCGATTTTTTTTGTTTTTTGCCCCGTGAGACCTGCAGTAAGAACGATTCACTTCCCCTTTCCTTTCCTTCCTTTCCCTCCCCTTCATTTCAATTCAGTTTTATTTATATAGAACTAAATCACAACAGCAATTTCCTCAAGGTGCTTTACATTTTGTAAATGTAAGGTAAATGTCCCTTTTAATAGGAATAAAGCTCGGGCAGAACCAGGCTCGGGGAGAGGCAACCATCTGCCGTGACCGGGACGAAAGACATGCTGTGGAAGAGAGTCAAAGATTAATAAATTAAAAACTAATGATTTAATGCAGAGTAGCGATTTATAAACACACAGTGAAAAAAGATGAGTGAAGACGAAACACTCAGTGCTTCATGGGAGGCCCCCAGCAGTCTAGGCTTATTGAACCTCGTGGAGAGTATATTAGTGTGGGAAGAGGAGTTGGGGGGGGGGGGGGGGGGGTGTCTATGTGTTCTTGACTCAGAGTGGGAAGGTCATTCCACATTTGGGAGCCAAACAGTAGCAACAAAAAAATGTGCAGGAGTGTGTGAAAGCTGGACAAACCACGGTTAATGATGATGATGTGTATTGAACAGGCAAGGTTGTGCGGCACAGTAAACATAAGGTTGAGCAATTAAAACAACTAAGCCTCCTAACATTAATTAAAGCTTCCAGTATTGTGCTGTCAGTCCTCATTGTTGAGATTCTTGCCATTTATTTGTCTTTTAGTCTCTTTTTCCTTTTTTTTCATTTTGCTAGTCCCATGACTTTTCTGATTATGCAGGTAGTTACATCTCAATTTGTCACAGTAATATTGGAACCCTGAGGAGACATCTTCAAGAATTCTTGTCTATCAATTGTCCAGAAGCCCCCAAATATGACATTTATTTTGACTGGAACACCTAAAAAAAGGTAGTGACCGACATCTTGTCGTGCTTGTTGAATTGATTTTTGTTTTTCCACAAATAGTGAATTGTTTTAGCACCATGCATTTCACATGAACAGCAATAAATCTAATATAGCATGCAAATGATAATGGTGATCTTGAATACTAGCAGACATAAACAATATAAAAGAAGATGAGCTTTATTTAAGCTGATATGAGTCCAAAATCAAAGCAAAACTGAAAGGTGAAAAATTCCAGAAGGAATTAGGGATGGGACACTTAGAAAGAGACGTTACAGAAAGAAACTCACAGGACCTCAGGCAAAGACAAGAAGGAAACAGTACTATTTATACACTGAGACTAATTGGCAACAAGAACCAACATGTGAGCATGTCAAAATACGGCTGTGTAGCAGGAAGGAAACAACCCCTACGCAGGACTTGGGAGATAGGGACTGAGCTCAAATACTGCTTTACAAAACACGCTAAATAAACACAGGGCTGGACTTACATAGAGTGGGAAACTAGGAGGAAAATTCAGACGCAGAGCACACAACATGAAGAGGAGCCGACAACGATAACATGACAAAAAACTGAGGAGGACTCAGATAATGTATACACAGAAGAGGTAATCAGGGAAATGAGACACACCAGAGAGCACAGCTGAATTTAATCACAGAAGAGGAGGCAAGGGAAGTAAAACTGAATACAAGACACAAGAGACAGGAAACTATCAAAATAAAGCAGGAAGTAAGCACAGAGACCAGGACTAAGACTTACAAACTTGACACAACAAAACAGGGAAACCAGACAACCACGCAGGACATGACAAACACAGAGATGCAGAGATGACATGGAGAACATGGGGCACCAGGGAACAAATACAAATAAACCATGATGAGCTAGCACTCACATTCAGCAACAACTAATGCTCAAAATGACTGGAATGAGAATGAAATCTAAACTAGAGTCAAAAACTCAACCTAACAACAATAATAATTACTGGTTAAAAAAAAAAAAAGTTAGTGCCCCAAAGCAGCAGTAAAACCAAAAAGAAAATACTAAATAATAAACACAAATTCAAAAACACAAAAGCAAATCAGCACCCTGGTACTAAAACCAGTGTGACAAAATTTATCCTTTAGTGGTACAAAATGATATGTCCAGTGTGTGTATAAAATATGGGAAACAGAAAACGTTCACAAGAAAACAAGTACACAAAATACACTATAAAGATGAAGAGGTGGAATGACAAAGATCTGAAATACATTATGTTAGATCTTCACTTATTTATATGCACAAAACACATGCTACCACAGACGGTGCAGCCGCAGCACTATATAGATAATATAAAAGAGTCTAGATGGACATTAGTGAATTAATAAGATTATTAAGAACAGCAATTTAACAAAAAGAAAGGTGGGAATAGGATAGTAAAACAATGGCAAAAACCTCTAAGTTAAATCCTATAAAGAAATACAAATTCAATAATTAATGAGGTCAAATATTTAGCTCAAAATATTTAAACATTAAATTTACACAGTGTGGAAGTGAAAAGAACTCCTTTCAGGCCACTGAAGTTCACTCATCTCATTTTGAGGCTACACCAGCAGCTTCTAACACAACCTGAATGTCATTCTGAGCTGAGTGAAAGTATCCAACCATGTTATACGACCGCCAGGCTAAATCTGGGAGCGTACTTTCTTTTTAATAAATGATTCCCACATTTCCATTCAAAACAGTTGTCATGATCTGTCAACCGTATTGCCTACCAAGGCAATGTTCACAAAAATATGTGTTGAAAGACAAGAACTGATCTACTCAACAAGGAACTAGACTAAGAAGAAAATGCCTAAAAGAAAACACTAACTCTATTGCAGTTACTTTGTGTAGTTCTTATATTTTTTTTCCTTTTACTCGCGCAGGGCAAAGAGGTCAAATTTCTTTCCCTCACTCTGTGAACAGTCCACAGGTTCCTGTTGTTTTTGTCCCTGGTTTTGATGCCTGGTGCCAGCAGTTGTTTGATGATGTTGATGGATTAGGGCTTTGGTGTTAATGTGTAGTGCAGAGGTGAAGTTGTGTGCAGTGCAGGACAGGAGACAGAACAGAGACAGAGCTGCTGCAGCATCATGCAAAAGACAACTGATGAAGACCAGGTAAAGACATGAGGACTGAAGGCTGCATCTGGTTGGAGTTTTTTTTTTCTGTTTTCTCTGCCTGGACTTAATTACACAGCCCTCTGCCACCTTTCTCTAATCTTCAAAAATCACTTTAGATTTATTTCTTTTTCTATTTCTCTTTTCCAGTAATTGCTTTACTGATTTATGTACCTTTAAGTTCATATAAAATCAAGAAAGTTATATTGTAAAATCATATATAATTGCAAAATAACGGGCTGTATTTTTTTCATCAGACTTATTAAAATAGGGCTTGTTTACCTGCCCGATTCTTCCATATAGCAGATAGCAGAGGGTTGCAGTGATCACCCATGTTTATGGGATCCATTTACAACCAGTGAAATTGAAGGTTACCAGCAGTGACCTCTGTGATCTTTTGCTATACTGAAAACTGGAAAAGTATATGAGCCCTTTTTTAGAACTTAGTTAAATATTGCTTTTCCCAGTTTTTCAGTGTAGCAAAGGGGATCACAGAGGCCACACTGTGTCTACCTGCTGCCTTTAAACCAGCAAAATGTGAAGGTAAACGGGTTTGCTCTGAGAGCAAAAAAGATTTTTCACATTTTTATTCTGCAGAAGAGTTCAGAAAAAAAATGAGCACTCTATTGCAAATGCATCACTTTACATCTTTACATCACACAGAAAAACTTATATTGAATTGACTTTAAATATACGTTTATATAAGTTAAATATAAGGTTTTTTTTAGTGACATAAACTCTAGCAACACAATTTGAACAGAGAAAATAAAAAGAGATTTATGGAATTAAAATTCACCTAGTTCTTTGCATAGTAATAAATAATCGAGAATACTTTGATTTTCTTTGTGTACACTGCTCCTGCTGTAAGCTCAGCTTTTACGGGGCTGAAGGACAGGAGTATTAAGCTGTTAGTGGTGCAGCATTGTTCTGAATAACAGTTTGTGGTTCGTGGTGTTTAGTGAGATTTAAAATAACCTCCTAGACGATTTAGAGGCATCAAAGGTTTTCAAAAGCCTCTAGCAGTAACTGCTTGACCACCTGCTATGTGGTGTATTCGTGTATTAATTATAAACTTCTATATCAGTCACGTTGTCATGTGGTTGTCGTGACTCATGTGTTACAGTGGACTGGTTGTGTGAAGCTGTTTTTTTTTGTGCACTTGAACTGAAGAAAGATTCACTCACAATCTGTATTTGTACTCCTATTTTTTGTTGCACCTTTCTTTCATTACTCCAGCACATGATTATGTTCAGTTATCTGAGCTTTCATCCTGGTAGGGCCTCATGGTTGGATGCAGCAGCTCTCCTTTCCTGTGTGAACACGAGACAGAAATGTGTGGCAGCCAGCTCTCCCTGTGATTCAGTTTCTTGCTTTGCTGTGTGGTGGGATGCATGTGATCTGTAGGTTTCAGCTGCACACCATAGCTGCACCTGGATCTGCAGTATTTTGCAGCTTCTGCAGTGCAAGCTGACTGAGTGCGAGCGTGTGCGTGTGCTTGGCAGTATGTGCGTAGGCGTCTGTGTGGTCATAGGAGTAAAGTGCACACATAGTCGGAAGTGGAAGATGTGGAATGTCCTCTCTTTCAGGATATCTTCCTCTGGCTTTTTTCCAGACCCTGCCTTCAACTTAGGGTGGGGATTTTCCAATCTCTGTGCCCGTTTCGTCTATTTCTGTCTGTCAGACTATTCAGGTTGATGTGTATCCCTTACATACACGCCACACATTCCTCATCTCTTTCTTGTTATCTCAAGACTCTTCACACTAGATCTAGTTTTATCCTTCTCCCAAGTCTCAGTTGTCGGATGTATTTCTCCTTCTCTTCCCTCTGTTTTCCCTTCTCTCCCTCCTCTCCATTCTGGCATGTTGTTTCTCATCTCTGCAGCCCAAGATTTCTTGACTTGGTGCTTTCTGATTCATAGTGACTGCCAGTGTGTCCCCTTGGTTACAGCTGTACGGAGAGTACAGGGAGCAGCTGGGAAACTTTGCCCGACGGGAGGCTGCCCGTTTACTGACAGAGAGACAATGGAGAAGACAGGCAGGGGAGAATACCACAGCCACAGGCCGCAAAGGCCACGGCCGTCGGCATCATCATCATCACCCTCTGACCCTGGAGTCGCATCACAGCCACGTCTCCTCCACCAAGAAACCTCGTCCCTACTCCAAATGCCAAGGTGACCAGCATGTTGTTATGAATATAAATAGAAACATTTGGGTCCTTTACACCTTTTTTTTTTTAGTTAGTTTGCATTTTCACACTCTTTATTGTTTTATTACGCTACTTTCCAAAGAGTGAAGCGTTTATTGAATGGTTTCAATTTCTGGTTACTTTGCACATTATGATTTTACATGCAACATGATGAGCTCATAAAATATGAGGCAGCACGGTAGTTTAATCAGGCTACGCGAGGCACTTAGACTTAATACCACTTGAACTTAAGGGGTGCAGCGAAGGGTATCTAAATGTAGCCTACCCAGAACTGGAAAAAGAAAATCTCTAAAGGTGCAGTATTCAAAGCGTTAAGGTGTAGAAGGTTTATCAAGGTATAATCTTTAAAATGTATCTCTGATTTTGGATTTTCTGTTTTCTCATTTTTGTTTGTTGGTTTTTTTGTTTGTTTGTTAAATTCAAATGATTATGATAATGGGTGGTCTTTAGAATAAGCACTAACAGGAGTTACCTACAGTATTTTGAATATGTGTACAGTGCTGAAGTGTGTGAAGTGTGTGTGTATTTATGTTGACATGGTGTCAGGGGGGTTGATTCACCTCTCTGACCTTCCTGGTGCCGTTTTAGGTTCTACTGTAAGGTCTATTTTTGACACATTTTGAGTGACTGTGGCTTTGTCTGAGATTGCTAAGAGGGAGCTTAAATCAGGTTCATCATCATCATCATCATCATCATCATCTCAGCCAATTCCAGTGAAGGAAAATAAATATGCAGTTGAGTTAATATTAAGTAGGAGTTACCATAGTGAATATTCATTTTGAAGTCATACTGTAAAAGATTTATATATTCTAGAAGTGTTGCATCTATTTAAGTACCTTGTATCCTTTTATATTGCGCTCTATGTATTTCTTGACTGAACGAGTTAATCTGTACTGATCAGTCTACATTTATTTTATTTGCTGCATCTGTTTCTTGCATGATCAGATGAAACGATTCCCTTACAATGACAAATTGATGGATTTGAGGTGACTTTGAATATATCTCTTTGTCCCAGATTGTTTGGCTCGTGTGCGGCGGTACATATTGACGAAAATGGGGGAGGACTGGATTTTCCTGGTTCTTCTGGGACTGACTATGGCTCTAGTCAGCTGGACTATGGACTACGCTAGTGCCAAGAGTCTGCAAGGTGGAACAGTCACAGAGATTATTGCCTTTTTAAAATCAGTTTTATAATGCAGGATTTTAGTTTCTACTGCGGTTAATTACTCTGCACATACT
Organism: Archocentrus centrarchus; assembly: GCF_007364275.1. Taxonomy (NCBI): domain Eukaryota; kingdom Metazoa; phylum Chordata; class Actinopteri; order Cichliformes; family Cichlidae; genus Archocentrus; species Archocentrus centrarchus. Next base: position 26,376,028 of record NC_044361.1, read on the forward strand.
CCTGTGTTGAATGTGTTTTTCTGTTCTCTTTTCTTTCTGTTTCTGCTATTATTCCGTCTTGAAGCCTATAAATGGATGCATCGGGAGCTGAAGGGAAATGTGGCACTCCAGTACCTCGCCTGGGTTACATATCCCATGATTCTTGTCATGTTTGCCTCGCTCTTCTGTCACCTGGTTTCCCCACAGGCCATCGGTAAGCTCTCCATCACCTGTCAGCCTTTATAATCCTCTCTCATTATGTCTCCTTTATTTTTGTCTGCACTCTCACCACTGCTTTTTCTTTTCTTTCTTTTTTTAAATACAGGTTCTGGGATCCCTGAGCTGAAAACCATCCTGAGAGGTGTGGTCTTAAAAGAATATCTGACCCTTAAAGCCTTCATAGCTAAAGTCATCGGCCTAACAGCCGGCCTGGGCAGTGGGATGCCTGTGGGCAAAGAGGTAAACTCCTGTGTTGGGTAATATTACTTTGAAAATGATCTCGTTACATTACGTGATCAGTTTTGTTACAGTGTTACCTACTGAGGAAATTAACTCTTTGAGTAGTTTTGCATTGTCAGAAATAAACACCCCTTTGCTGTTAGTTTGCACATGCTCCCAGGACGTGTAGCTTACTGCATATTTACCTCAGAATGTATTCATTTTACCTCATTTCACAGCAGGTTGGCATTTCTTCCACCATATAACAACAGCAAGCTTATAAGCACCAGCATCATTCACCTCCTCAATGTGCCTGCAGCTTACAGCTGTTTCTTAAAAATGTGACCTTGAGCTCCTCAGCAGCTCACAGACACTTACTGTTAAACGATACAAATACTTCAGCTGTAACATCTTCTCTACCTTCATAAGAATTGATCTTAACATGTGCACTGACCTTAGGTTCTGCTGTATATTGGCTAACAATGTGTAAGACATGAGCTGCTTTATGATCCCTCTGAACACTAATAGGGGCCATTGTTTCTAAAATGGGCAATGGAGCCAAGGATTCACAGGGATACAGAAACAGTGTTAAAGCGTCATGGATTTCCTTTTTTTCTCCTTTTGTTACAACAAGGGAACAGGGACATGTGGGAACATTTTAACACATTTTTTAAAAAAAACAAGCTTAATAAATGATCATTTGATTTGCAAAACCAGGACATTTTGTTACATGTTAAAATGAAAGAAGTAATCTGAGTACGCTAACGCTCTACTTTGTAATACATTACATCTAGCACTGAAGCTCACATATATTTTCATGTCCTTACTGTCTGTGTTCTTCTGTATCTATCCCCGTGTTTTCATCCAGCGTCCCATTCCCCATCTTCTGTTCTTTTTCCATCACTCTGTCCTCTCATTCTCCAACTGGGAAGGGGGTAATAAATCATTTTCTGTCATGTTTTTCCACTCTCCCTCTTCTCACGGGACTGAGGCAAATTACTCCAGTCCTCACCAAAGGACCACATTTGTTTTCCTTATTACAGTAGCATGGAAAGTGTCACATCCATTAATTATACAGTGATTTATCAGTTCTGATAAAACATGTCCCAGTTTCGACTCTCTGTTTTGGCAGACAGTAGTCTGCGTCTGTGTAGATAACATTACATGTCACTCATCTGTGTCAGTAATGTCCTCCCATCACCTTCAGGGTCCCTTTGTCCACATTGCCAGTATCTGTGCCGCAGTGTTGAGTCGATTCATGTCCATCTTCTCTGGAGTATATGAGGTAAGCTGAGCCCCTGACCAAAGCAGACTACATTACCCATTACCCTCCTCTCTTTACTGACCACATTGAACATGCTGATGTAAATGAAGAATGCAGTTTTTCTGTGATAACTTGTTGTTGTTGTGTTGTTGTTGTTGTTGTCTTTGTTGCAAGTACAGGGTTCCCCACAGATCCTAAAAAAATCCATCCATTATTTTTGGATATTGATATTTCCTTGATTTTTTTTTTTATTTCAGCATGCTCAAGAACCTTATTTTGTTTGTCAGCATACCCTGGTAGACTAAGTTGTGAAAATAGAGCATCATTGTGTGTGTGTGTGTGTGTGTGTGTGTGTGTGTGTGTGTGTGTGTGTGTGTGTGTGTGTGTGTGTGTGTGTGTGTGTGTGTGTGTCTGTGTTGAAAAAGATTGCTTTACCTATTGAACGACTTTTAATACCTCTCTGTTTGTTACCATCATGTTTTTTTTTCTTATTAAGATTTGAATATGAAATGAGGCCACTGATGAGAAAGTTGCTGAATGAACTTTAACCCTGATGAAGAAGTGGGAACCCTGTGGCTGTGTCTCTTCTGTCTCTCTGCCATGCAGCTCATGCCATCTCCTCTCGTGTCTTTGTTTTGGTCTGCTCTGTCATGCCTTGTCTGTGTTTGTCTCACTGTATTAATAGTGTGACCGTTATGTCTGGCATGTGTATTAACAGTGACCTCCCTGTCCCCCCCACCCTCTCTCCCCCCTGCCCTCCCCGCCCTCCCTTCTTTCCTCCCCTTGGCTTTCTCATTCATCTCTGCATTCACCCTTGACTTTTAACCCAGAATGACGGCCGTAAGCAGGACCTGCTGGTGTGTGCGTGTGCTGTAGGAGTGGCCACCTGTTTCGCTGCCCCTATTGGAGGCAAGTCCCACCCTGCTCACTTGGGAACAGGTCTCCGGTCAGCTTTGACCTCCTCAAATAACATCAGTAAAAGAAAATGTGGAGGTTAAAACTGTCCCCAGATTGGTTTGTAAAAGTGAACAAAAAAATATTTAAACATGTATTTTATTAATCAATAACAACACTACACATGCAATCAATATTTTAAAGGAATATTCTGATATTTTAGAAACCTGCAAATAGTGGTATGTGTATTTAAAATTGTCTTGGTTACCAGGGTGTTGCTGTTGTTACCACTGCTTTATTTTTTTTAAGAGACTGAAGATTTTGAATGCTCTTAGATGCCTAAGCCTAACCAACTACAAACAAAAGTAAAACCTGAACATTTAAAAATGCCGGCTCCTACTGGGGAGTTGAACCCCACACTCCTGTGTGAGAACGCTGTAATAAAATCCCAGAGTCACCATACCCCAATGATGATGTTGGACTCAGCTATCTGTGAGTTTATAAAAGCCACATGTGCTGCTAGTCATTCTCTAATTCAACTGTGAGCCTAAAATGTTAAATAGAAACTCATAACTCAAGGTCATGAATAATCAGTGGAAGCATTTTATGTGTTCTACCTTCAGTATTCAGTCTGCAATCAGTTTCAGGGATCTGTCTCCAAGGACAATGTGACCGCTTGGTTTGCTTTCTGATTGCTTAATTGCTTCCTTGAAGTCTGTATACTTGCAGTGGCATGCGCCGCCTGAGCTTCATATCCTCTTGGTGTAAACCCCACCCCCCCTCCCCCTCCCCTTTATAACTTTTTTACGCACACTCTAGTGAGCATTATTTATTCACTTTATTCCATTTTGCTTCTTTTCTGTCATTTCTCCCTCTGTGGTTCCCCCTCCTGTCCTCTCCACCTTGATCTTTTATTCTCTCTCTCCTCTGTCAACAATCATGTTTCTTGCCATCCTCATTTTCCCCCCATCATCTCCTGCCTTTCATCCCTCATTCTGTGACTCACCCTTCCACCTTCCCGCCCTGTTTTTTTCCCCTCTCCTCTCTGTTTTCTGTGTCAGTAGAACCCTTATGGTTACACAGATATACTGACTGTTGGCTGTGCCGTGGGGGTGGGATGCTGTTTTGGCACTCCTCTAGGAGGTACTGTACAACTTCCACACTGCCTCTCAGCCATAAATGTCGCATCAAACTTGCTCCTGTACAACTGGTAGATTCTTAGACTTGTTTGCTTACTATGTCTCAAAGCGGATACATTATGCTTCTTCTTCTTTTGTGATTTGTAAAAAGTGAGCATTACTATTACAGTCACTGAAAAATAGTGACAAATATGAACTCAGTGGCATTTGAAAATATATGCATGTAAGCAATCAAATATAACAGCTCAGCCGTAGCTTCAAACAAAGTATTGTTTAGTTTGACTGTGTTGCTCATGTTTTTCAACACCACTGACTTTGACCCCAACAATAAACTTTTAAACTTGCGATTTAACAGTTACAATATTGGATGCTCATATTAAACATGACCGAAGTCTCAGATAATAAGGACAAAAAATGAATCCCTTCACATTCCAGACTGAGGAGGCAGGTCTTTCAGCCGCAAGGTTCTGTTTGCAAAGTTGAGTTACGTTAGCTTTAGAAGGGTTATAAAGGTGAACGAATCACCCTCAGTAACAGAATTTAAACAGTTGGGTCAGATCAGTTGATTTCAGTAAGCTGATAATTAAGGTGCATGTAATCCTTTGGCTTCATCTTTTTAAATTTGAGATTAATTTGTGGGGGTTTTTCTGTTTTCAAGAACTAATAGTTAGAGGTTTGGTCTTTTAGACTGATCAAGAACTTTAGAACCTAATCCGGTTAATAATCTGCTGATTAATTAGTAATGTGAATAACTGTTAGTTGAAGTCATGCTCAGTCTTAGTCAAAAGTAGTGTAACGTTGTAAACACACTTCCACAGTCGGCGATGTTCACAACAAAGGTCGTCTTTATTAGCAGAAAAACGGCTGCTGTAGGCCACAGCCACGCCAACCACAACTACAACAACGGAACAGCAACACACACACACAGGCAAGCTCTCGGTCTTTTCTCTCTCCATGCTGCCTTCACGAACCTCCCGAACAGTCCGAAATCCCACAACATCAACACGCTCTCTAACTAAGAGAATCGCTACAGTAGACAGAACATCTAATGCTGTGCAAACGTTTTAGTCAATGAAAACAAAAGCATTGAAAGTTTCAAATCTGAAGCCAGGAATACCTTTTAGTTTGCCAACAGAAATAAATAAATCTGATGAGCACACTTTCACTTTGAAACTTTAACCAATTCTCAGGTTTTCGAGGTCGTAGCAGGTAAACTGCGTGTCTCAGTGTCTCATCCTGAACTGACAGGGTTAAGGACAGATTGTGTTCTGGTCTGTCGATGCTGTTGAATGTGATTCTTTTAATGACAGTGGCTTAATGTTTGTACTGTACTTAAGTCACCAGATATACACTGCTCAAAAAAAGAAAGGGAACACTTAAATAACACATCCTAGATCTGAATGAATGAAATATTCTCATTGAATACTTTGTTCTGTACAAAGTTGAATGTGCTGACAACAAAATCACACAAAAATCATCAATGGAAATCAAATTTATTAACCAATGGAGGCCTGGATTTGGAGTCACACACAAAATTAAAGTGGAAAAACACACTACAGGCTGATCCAACTTTGATGTAATGTCCTTAAAACAAGTCAAAATGAGGCTCAGTATTGTGTGTGGCCTCCACATGCCTGTATGACCTCCCTACAACGCCTGGGCATGCTCCTGATGAGGTGGTGGAGGGTCTCCTGAGGGATCTCCTCCCAGACCTGGACTAAAGCATCCGCCAACTCCAGTCTGTGGTGCAACGTGACGTTGGTGGATGGAGCGGGACATGATGTCCCAGATGTGCTCAATCGGATTCAGGTTTGGGGAACGGGCGGGTCAGTCCATAGCTTCAATGCCTTCATCTTGCAGGAACTGCTGACACACTCCAGCCACATGAGGTCTAGCATTGTCCTGCATTAGGAGGAACCCAGGGCCAATCCCACCAGCATATGGTCTCACAAGGGGTGAGAGGATCTTATCTCGGTACCTAATGGCAGTCATGCTTCCTCTGGCGAGCACATGGAGGGCTGTGCGGCCCTCCAAAGAAATGCCCTCATACCATCCTCATGGAGTTGGTTTCTAGCCGTTTGTGCAGACACATGCACATTTGTGGCCTGCTGGAGGTCATTTTGCAGGGCTCTGGCAGTGCTTCTCCTGTTCCTCCTTGCACAAAGGCGGAGGTAGCGGTACTGCTCCTGGGTTGTTGCCCTCCTACGGCCTCCTCCACGTCTCCTGGTGTACTGGCCTGTCTCCTGGTAGCGCCTCCAGCCTCTGGACACTACGCTGACAGACACAGCAAACCTTCTTGCCACAGCTCGCATTGATGTGCCATCCTGGATGAGCTGCACTACCTGAGCCACTTGTGTGGGTTGTAGAGTCTGTCTCATGCTACCACGAGTGTGAAAGCACCACCAACATTCAAATTGACCAAAACATCAGCCAGAAAGCATAGGTACTGAGAAGTGGTCTGTGGTCCCCACCTGCAGAACCACTCCTTTATTGAGTGTGTCTTGCTAGTTGCCAATAATTTCCACCTGTTGTCTATTCCATTTGCACAACAGCATGTGAAATTGATTGTCAGTGTTGCTTCCTACGTGGACAGTTTGATTTCACAGAAGTTTGATTTACTTGGAGTTATATTGTGTTGTTTAAGTGTTCCCTTTATTTTTTTGAGCAGTGTATATACAAAAAAAAAACCCAACTAGAATATAGTTACTGCTGACATATTGTTAGTTCCAAAATATGTTTTTATGTCTTTTTTTTAGCTACTTCACACACATTGGATTAATATTTTATTGTTTCACATGCTGATTATGTCCCTGTTTGTGTGTTAAAGAGCGAGACTACATGTAAGTCTGTGTTTAGCTGTGTTTGAATGTGTGTTCACTCCCTGTGGTTCTCCTGGTGTGCATAATTACACCCTCAGCTTCAAGTATTTTTGAGTTCATTTTGTTTATTTAACTCATTACTGTCCTCTCTCCCTTCTCTTCGTCTCTTCTTCCTCCTCCTAATTTCTCTCACTCTCCATCCTATCCATCCTCATTGCTCTCCCTCTGTCCTTCCTCTCCTCTCTCTCTCTCTCGATCCACCATCAACAGGGGTGTTGTTTAGTATTGAGGTCACGTCTACCTACTTTGCGGTGAGGAATTACTGGCGGGGATACTTTGCCGCCACATTCAGTGCCTTCATATTCAGGGTGCTGTCTGTTTGGAACAAGGATGCTGGTGAGAGTCAGAGCAAATGCATATTCAACACATACACACAAACCACTGAAAAAAGACAGCTGAGCTTGCTGTTCAAAATGACAGCTACGTAATATTTGCTTCTTTAGATAAACCTGAAATGTTTCAATTCATCATCACAGTCTAAAAGCAGTCCAGCAGCCCCGTAACATAAAATCCCTACAAGTTACATTCAGGCCATCTTATCACACTTTTGTTTTTTGGGTCACCACTTTCCTACATGGTTTCATATTAGATATTTTCATAAATTTATATTTTCCAATGTTATTTTATACATAAGATATAATTCAGAAAGGGATGATCATTACATATCCAGTTTTACTTGAACGGAGACTCAGGAAATCTTTCCATCTGTCAGACTTCAGTTTCTTCAGATTGATCTTAAAATATTACAGCTCTGTGCTTTTATCAAAGAGCTACAAGTCCTAGATCTTTCTCCCAGACAAACATAGCTTCTTTCAGTTTATATAAAACTTTTACAAATTTGTGGACAAGTTTGATATAAAAATTAAAGGAAAGTCTTTTTACATTGTGTTATATTTGTGGTCATAGTCACAAAGCTTTTACTCAAACAGACAGTCATCTAATCTTCTTATTCTCAAGCATCTTTTTAAAAGTTTTCATTTTTCAGAACACTCGGGTCCTAATTTCTAAAACCGATTGTTTGAATCATTTTCCTGAAGCTCCTTTAATCAGTATTTATATTAACAGTGGATCAGGTTGACTACATGTATGTGAAAGTGGTCACTTTTATTGATGATCACACACTTAACTGCTACCCAACTGCAGTACTCAGTCCTATAAAGTATTTAAGTACATTTCAGCTCATTGTTTTGGTTTTCGGTTCTGAAGTTTTACTGTTTACAGTTTGTTTTACAATATACACCCACCAAACACTTTATTAGGCACACCTTGCTAGTACAGGGTTGGACCACCTTTTGTCTTCAGACATGCTTTAATTCTTTGTGGCATAGATTCAACAAGGTGCTGGAAAGATTCCTCAGTGATTTTGGTCCATATGGACATGACACTGTCACGCAGTTGCTGCAGATTTGTTGGCTACACATTCATGATGTAAATCTGCAGTTCCACCACGTCTCAAAGGCGCTCTGGTGGACTTAGATCTGTTGACTGTGGAGGCCATTTGAATACAGTGAACTCACTGTCATGTTCAAGAAACCATTTTTTGATGATTTGAACTCTGTGGCATAGTGTGTTATGCTGTTGGAAGCATCCGTTGTGCACTGTGGTCATAAAGGGATGGACATGGTCAGCAACAATACTGAGGTAGGTTGTGGTGATTAAACAATGCTCAGTTGGTACTGGAGGGCCCAAAGTGTGCCAAGAAAACATCCCCCACACAAACACCAGTACTGTACCTCTAGCCTAACCATTTATACAAGGCAGGATGAATGCATGTTTTCATGTTGGTTACACCAGATTCGGACCCTACCATGTGAATGCCACAGCATAAATTGAGATTTTAGAACCTCTGCAAATTGTAGCCTCAGTGCTGACAGGAGTGGCACCCAGTGTGGTTTTCTGCTGCTGTAGCCCATCTGCTTCACTGTTAGACATATTGTGCATTCAGAGATGCTCTTCTGCATACCTTGTTTGCAACAAGTGGTTATTTGAACTACTGTTGGCTTCCTGTAAGCTCGAAGGAGTCTGGCCATTCCCCTCTGACCTCTGGAATGAAAAAGGCATTTTCACCCCCGAGAACTACCGCTCACTGCATATTTTCTCTTTTTTTGGACCATTCTCTGTAAATCCTAGTGATGGGTGTGTGGGAAAATTCCAGAATATCAGCAGTTTCTGAAATACTCAGACCAGCCCATCTGGCACCAACAACTATGCCACGTTCAAAGACACTTAAATTACCTTTCTTCCCCATTCTTATGCTCTGGTTTTAATCTTCAGCAGTCCATCTTGGCCATGTCTAAATGCCAAATGCATTGAGTTGCTCCCAAGAGATTGGCTGATTTCATATTTGCGGTAGCAAGCAGTTGAACAGGTGTACCTAATGAACTAGCTGGTGAGTGTATTTTTTCAGACATAGACAGCTGTTTTTAAAAATTAGGCTTTAAGGAACTTGTTTTATTTTACATGGTAGCACACTGGGGACTGAAACAAGTCACCTAAAGAATCATTAGTTTCCTTCAAGAGTTGATGGAGACATAAACACAGCTGAAGGAAATTGAAAATTGGACTCAGATTCATCAGGTGGACACAATTCCAGAAAAAGGCTCATGTTCATCTACAGATCTGAGTTTGTTGGACGTGCAGATAAATCACTTACAAACATGAACCTTGTGTTTACAGCTCATTTCTGCTCCCAAACTTTGCCGAAAGAGAATCTAAAGATATCTGTTACTGGAGATTTTAACAGTACACCGGCTTCAGTTTTGAAGTATTGTGTGAATACAGGAATGAGGGACTGAGACTGCATGCTCATTTGACGTGACAAACTTTCTTTGCTACAGTATTTTCTCTCTTCCTCTCAGTCACAATCACGGCCCTCTTCAAAACTAACTTCCGGATGGATTTTCCCTTTGACCTGCAAGAGCTGCCTGCATTTGCAATAATAGGGTGAGGATAGTTTGCGAGTGCTTGCATGCCTGTGTGTTTGTGTTAAACTAATATGGGTTGGCATGCTCCCTTCAGTCTGCGATACTCATGTAGAAGATGCGTCCTTGCTAATACACCCAGCTTTCCTTCATCTTTCAGGATCTTTTGTGGCTTCTTGGGAGCGTTCTTCGTTTACCTGAACAGACAGGTGGTTCTCTTGATGAGGAGGCCGACGGCTCTTACACGCTTTCTAACCAAACAGTAAGATCCCCATCCCCACACGGACGCAGAAACATAACAGACCCACCCCACCCCACCCCACCTCCCCCACCCCCGCTGCTGTGGATTAATGTGGCGCTCAGCTCTTAAACTGCTGTGACTCTAGTAGCAGACACTGTTTCCTGGAACTGAAACCATTTGTGCATTTAAATCCAATTCCTCTTAATGTTTCTCAGCTCCACTCTCCAAACTCATCAGTCTCACAACACTGGCCAGGACAGCAGCAAAGCCTTAACAACCTTTCAGCCAGTTATTCACTCAATGGGGAGATTCACTTACCCTCTGAGACTCAACAGTCAGGGAACATTAGTCGTCACCATTAGAGAAAAGAGAGCAGCGACACCAAGAGAGCTGTACAATCAGCTCTGGTACACACACAGTTATTTTTGTGACAAGCAAACTGTAGTCCTCTGAGAATACACTGCTCCTTTTAATGACCACGTGTACGTCTGTGTTTGTGTGTCGTCCCAGTCGTTTGATCTATCCAGGTGCAGTGACACTGATCATAGCCACCATCACGTTTCCTCCTGGATTTGGACAGTTTATGGCTGGAGAGGTCAGACTTAATCTCAATATTAAGCTCTCTGACTTATTTTTATGTTCATTTCTGATGGTATTTTTCAAATAGAAAGCCAGTGGAGTCGACATTTTGCGGTTTTTGTCAAGAAATGGCCATAATTTGAATTTTACAAGCAGCTTAAGGGGGAACCAATTTTACACTTCAGAGTCTGTTCACAGGTCTTGAGCAGTACTAAAAGCTTTTGTGGCTCTGAGAAGGACAGGCAGGGTGGGTCTTGCCCTAGAACAATTACATGAACCATTACTAACATAATCTGTTGGGTAAAGTTACATTGTGGGTAATGTAGACACCAGGTTTTGATGAAGTGTGTGGAATTAAAAAAAAACAAATCTTTCTTTAAAACTAAATTTATATTTTTGTCAGCAGAAATTCAATACTGTGTAAATTAATGGGAGTCCTCTTTAATGTGAATGGACTGGTAATTATGTAACACATTTCTATTCTTACTGAGTATTTTTTTACACTACACGCCATATTCACATTGCTCGTTCTTCCTTGAAGTGCTTTTTACCAGTTACGCACACACTGATGCGCCGATCTGTGCAGCAGAGGCAGTTTGGGGTTCAGTAGCTCGCCCCAGAAAGTTCGTCATATATGTTGCTGGAGTTGGGGATCAAACCGTTGACCTTCCTTTGAGTGGAAAACCCACTCTACTGGCATACACAAATGTGAAGCAGATGTAATTATGGGAAACTATTATCTTTAATAGTTAACCTTGAAATGCATGTTTTATACATTTTTTCTTTTTGATTATGAATTTATAGAATCATCAGGATGTGATAATTTTGTGTTTTTATAAACACACATTGGCCATTTGTGTGGTGAAGATCCTGTAAAGACAGATTTTTACAGTTTTTAATTTCAGCATTTTTTTTGGGGGGGGGGAAGCTTATTCCAGTGTTTGCATACAGTCCATTAACCTTCACTGAATCTGATAACAGAACAGCAGGATGTAATGTACTCATGTGGAAACCCGTTTTTACTACGTGTGTGTTTCCTCTTGCAGCTGATGCCTCGAGAGTGTATCAACTCCCTCTTTGATAACTACACCTGGACCAAAATCTCAGAATACCCTGCTCCCCCTGGCCTGGGTCGCTCCGCCGCATGGCTGCATCCTCGTGTCAGTGTATTTATCATCCTCCTCCTCTTCTTTATCATGAAGGTATGTCTCTTCCTCCCTGCTTACCCCACACTTTGCCTATAGAGTGGGTATTGCTTTGAAATGCACTGTATGCGATAGCATGAAAAACCTCTGGGACTGGTCTTGATCCTGTTTTTGTGTTGCAGTTCTGGATGTCAGCAGTTTCAACTACTATGCCCATCCCCTCAGGTGCCTTTATGCCGGTGTTCATATTAGGTAAGAGGATTTTTGTAATGTGAGTCTCCTGCTGAGGTTCAGTTCAATTTGTCTTTACTGGAGAGCCTTATCTGTCTCCTCAAGGAGCTGCTTTCGGTCGCCTTGTCGGGGAGCTCATGGCCACTCTGTTCCCAAATGGAATCCTGTTTGATGGGATAGTCTACCGCATCCTGCCAGGAGGTTACGCTGTCATCGGTCAGTCTGTTAACCTTCCCTCTGGTTCCCAACGGCCATCTTGAAGAGTTGTAGATTTAAAAAAAGTTCAAAAATAAAATTTTCTTTTCTGTTTTTTAATTAAAAATTATCTATAAATACTAAATGAACAAAGAATTACATTTGGTTGTAACCCTTTCTTGCCAAACTCTTAAAACTCTTACATTTTTCTGATTTACTTTACACTAAATAGTATAGTGTTTCAAAACCAGACTGAACTTTGGTTAGATGCAGTGCTGTGTAAAAATATAGTCACCCTTCATTCCTTTATATTTTCCTAGGAAAATGGGAAATAGGTGCACAGATTTATTTATCCAATCACACATGGAAATACAGCATTAAAGGCAAAAACAGAGTCTGTACAATTCTAACAAGTTTTAAAGTCACCCTTTGGTATGATCACCTTTATTCATCAACACAGCCTGAACTCTCTGAGGCGGCTTTCTTGTCATTTTTCAAGTCTTCAGGAATAGTTCTCCAGGCTTCTTGAAGGACATTCGAGAATGTCAGCTGCCTTTTGTTCTGTCCTCTGTCAAGATGATCCTACACTGCTTTCATAATCTTAAGAGCTTGAAACAAAAAATTTGACTTCTTTAAGATTTTTCATCCAAGAGGCAAAACATTTTCAAAAAATTAAAGAAGTCCATTGGCCTTTTTTTTTCAAGCTCTTGAGACTACCATGACCTGGATGGCTGACGTAGCCCCAGGACATCCTCTTTAGAGTACAACAGGATTTAACTGATTTTCTTGAAAGGCTCATAAGATGTGCATTAAAATGTAATGTCCACTACAGAGGACAAAAGTCGATGGGCCAGGTCTCAGTAAAATGCAAGGACAACAGTTGAATGCTGCAGAAAATCATTAATCTGGTGATTTAGTGCACAGATTTGTAGTGTTGTAGTAATCAAGACTGGTCTTGGTCTCGAGACCAGTCTCGAGACCACTTTTTGATGGTCTCTGCCTTGTCATGGACTCGACCGCATTTGTACTCAGTCTTGTCATGGACTTGGACACTGAGGACTCTGTATTTTATTTCAAGACCAGTCAAGACCACAACTGTGGAAATATCACTAAATTGCCAGAATACTGTCCAATTTATTTGTTAACATCTTTGCTTTTATTGGATGCAAAACGTACTGATTCAAATCCAACAAAGATTGCGCTCCTCTGCCTCTCAAAGGAGCGCACCTCGCAGACTCCGCCCCGGCTAGGTCGCTGCTATTATCGCTGCTTACGCCTGTATCATTTCACCGCAGTTTGCAATCTACCACAGAGCACGGACAGTTTCATTCACAGTGTGTACGTTTGATCTCACTATGGTCATGCGTGTGCTGCATAAATCGAAATAACAACCGGCATGAACACGAAGAGAAGTAAGAGGGAAAATGAAGATCAAAGGAAAATTTAAGGCTTCCGATTCAACAAAAAAATCCCAGCATGAAAGGTAAATACCAACCTTCATGTATTTTGATACACAAACTAAAAATTTAATGCAGGTTTTAGGGCTGCAACGATTCTTGGAGTAACTCAATTCGATTATTAAAAATCCTCGACACAAATTTGTTGCTTTGATGTTTCGTTTCAGCTCTGCAGCTCAGGTGTCTCTGTGTAAGCGGAGCATTTCCAAAAAAAAACAAAAACGACCCTTTAACACGAGTGGATCGCTGAGATGTTTTTTCACGCCCCCACTTCTCTGTGCTGTGAGTGCGCATGTTTGAATGTGCGCGTGTTGTGCAGAGGATGTCAGCTGTTATTTTTTTCTTTACGTCAGCTGTAGCCACCAGAACAGATCTATAACCACAGTGTACTGGGGAAAGGGGGGCTGCCATTAGCACTAGCAATCGTTCGGTGCCCCCCCCACCCCCTTCAGTACAGAGGGGATCCGTCAAAATGTTTTTTATCAACCACCTGATCAGCAACATGAAGAACAGAGAACTTTGTAGCTGCTCCATCCACCCTGTTTGTTTCACACAGAGAAACATCTGCAGTACGGAAGTTAAAATATGCTGATGAATTGTTAAAATGAAAAATTATTTCTTATCCAATTACTTGATTAATTGACGGAGTAATCAATTGAATACTTGATTACTAAAATAATTGATAGTTGCAGCCCTACTTGTATTCAGAAAGCCATAGTCAAACAGTTTTCAGCACCAGTGCTGCTATGAGAGGCCTTCAAGAATAAAATACTACAGTTCCCAGCAAGATGATGTCACTTCCTATTGTTGCATTAAAAACGTGATAGTTTATGCTCACAATATGGTGGCTGATATTCAAATGTAGGAAATGCTATTAGCAGCCGAGGAATCTGTATTATGTTTTTGTTGTGTATTTTTTTATGTGATTTCTGCAAACACAGTGGAAGGAAACGGCACTCTGGGACACATTAAATGCGTGATGTATAAATGTAACTTTTCTGGATTATATGTAAAAATGATCATTCTATCGATCTAATAAGGCCTGATTTAGAGTTCTGCATTGATCCTTTGTGTATAACTGAAAATCCTCTCTGAAGCAAACCTGACATGCACCTCGAGAAATGTAACTACACGTCCAAAGAAACTGATTACTGCTTTCTGGTTATGTCTTAGGCCCCATCACTCAATTAACAAGTGGGAGCGGCATTTAGTGGTTAGTATTAGCTTACTAATTAGCATTAGCATTAGTGCTGGGGTGAGAAATATTTCTTGCTAGAACCCGGAAGTTACCATGGCCACCACCAATGGTAACAGCAGAGAAGTAAGTAAGTTGTTTCTCCGCCATTAGTACATTGAGCTAGTGGTGGGCAGATTGATCCTGATATCGATAATATGGATGCCAACGTTGGTATTGGTATTGATCAATATCAGTGTGATGAGATCGATACTTTGGCTTCAGTTTCTCTCCTGTATGCAGTGCTGCGGTTTCATCAAAGATGCGAGCTGACTGTCTAAGTGTCGCTCCTGTCACAGCACAGAGCACTTTGCTCCTCCCCTCCCCACAGTGTTTTGTTATACTGTCATGTGACGCATAACATATTTTATTTGGGAAAAAAAAGGATTTTGCTATGAAACATTTAAATCAAATTTAAATGTAAATTTGTAGAAAATTAGTGAATGAAGGGACATTTTTATAAATTTTTTTTATTATACTTTCTGAAAAATCTACCTGGAAAAAAGTTTGCATTTGTTCTTGAGTGATGATTTTGTACACTTAATTTATGAAAAAAAATTCCAGACATCAATGTATGGGGAAAATTGTTTTATTCTATTGTTTCAGAACAATAACTTTTATTTTGATAAAGTATTTTCTACTTACATATAAACTTTGCCCAATTCTATTCTGGGTTTTAACTAATTAATGATCCAAAGGAAAAAAATCTCAAACCAGTTAAACTTCATGGAAATTCTTCATAATTATTAAAAAGTATTGGTATCAGTATCGGTGATAATGGCCCCGTGTTTACTTTACATAGGATCGATACCAAATCTTGAAGTGTCGCACACAACTACATTGAGCAGCATACACCAGGAGTGATTGACAGTGCTAAGACCCTCCTCCTGGCTCTGATTGGTTGTTTTTGACTGGGAGCGGTTCAGGGAGGAGGTGGAGGAGCTCCATTTTTTTCGCAGATTATCGGTCTCATACTGTCTGACATGGTGACAGTTTTAACAAATATGTAAAAACCAGATTTTTTTATAAAAGTTACATCCTGCACCTTTAATCTGTATAAGATTAAAGGCTTTAGTTCTTACTGTTGATGAGTGTTTGCCATTTTTTCAGTTTTACACATTTAGCTATGTGGTTTTGAAAAAGCACCCATTTTTACAAAGGTTGTTGGTTTAAAAACAACACAACTTTATGCATAGTTTATGAAAGGCAGAGAAAAGTTAAGACTATTGTGATGAACTATGAATAATTGTTTTACATTCTGTGATAAATGATGGAAGTCACCCAGGAGTATTAAATAAAGATGGTTATATTTAATTTAGCTGTGAGTGTTTAATATCAGGATGATTTTATGGGAATGCGGATCTTTCAGATCAATTTGAGAAGTGATTTTGATCATGTTTCACATTTTATTGTGTCATGTAGTGTCAGGCACTGGTCTTGGTCTTGTCTCGGTCTCGGGTTAGGTGGTCTTGACTACAACACTACAGATTTGTAAAATAAACATTTTAATTCTAGTTCATTTTATTGCTGGGTGTGCTCTCAGTGCTGATGTGTATTATTAAGGTGATGGCTGCACATTGGAGCTTTGAAATTTTAAACTGGATCAATTTAAACATTACTGTCCCACAGCCTGATAAAGGAGATGTGGAATCAGACATCAAATTGAAATTATTGTGACTGATTGAGCAGGTGACAGTGTCACAGCTGGAGCAGGCGAGGCAGGAAGGACCTCAAAGCAGGACGCAGGTGAGAGCTGATTTGTCGTGCAGGTTTATTGAGACCAGGCATAAAACAGGAAACAGGCGGATGGGGAGCCCGCAACAAAAAAACACAACAAACTCGAAACTTGCAACTTGAAAAACTCGAAAACTTGAAAACTAGAAAAACAAAACACACAGCTGTTGTCACATACGTGTGGACAAGACGAGGATCCAAACAGGGAACAGAGGGAAAACTAAGGGCTTAAATACACACAAGGGGATTAGGGCAAGTGGAAACAACAGGGGACGACAGGTGAACCAAATGAACCTAATGACAAAGGGGAAGCAAAACTAAACGCAAAGCACAGGGAACACGAGACTGTCAAAATAAAACAGGAACTGACTAAACATAACAGACGCAGACCTAACACTGAAAACTTAACAAAGGGAACATACACAAAAAACAAGGGAAACTAAACAGCAAACGCAAACAATAAAACTAAAAGAAATGTAACCTAAAAAGTATAACAAAGAAAGCTACACAAAAGAAACTCAAAACGCTGGGCCACCGGCCCAGGACCATGACAGACAGGTTCTAGCCAGCGGTTGATCGCCCGGCGCCGTGCCTTGCTAAGGTCGTTTTGCACCGGGCTGAGAATTTCACCAGTTCGCTATTGGAACTTTTCTATCACTGCAATTACCAAGTGGGCGCGTGCTCTGCCCCATCGCCGATACCAGACTCTGATTTTTTTTTTCCTCCGGCTATATCGCTGCACTAGTATTATTTCACTGCACAACACTAGTTCGTCCCTTGAGTCAGGTGTCTATTTTTGCTTGAATGATTCATACTTAACAAACAAATATATTACTCTGAAAATGGTCAGTTACTGGGACTGACCTCCAATGTCCAAAGAAAAATTTTGAAAGACTTTCAGGAAACCTGGAGAACTACTGATCAAGACCACTTGGAAAAAAAAATTACAAGAAAGTCTGGATCATTGGAAGGAAAACAAAGAAATGAGGGGTGACTCGAGATTATTGCACAGTACTGTACATGAGAATCCAGTGTTAAACAACTGGGAGGATTTACACTTAATTCTCACCACAGGTGCAGCAGCATTGACAGGAGCCGTCACACATACAGTTTCCACGGCAGTAATTTGCTTTGAGCTGACTGGTCAAATCTCCCACATCCTACCCATGATGGTAGCAGTCATCCTAGCCAACATGGTGGCCCAGGGTCTGCAGCCATCTCTCTACGACTCCATCATCCAGGTGAAGAAGCTACCCTACCTGCCTGAGCTGGCCCTCGGGCATATAAGGTAAAGTTAAAACGCCTAGAAGTCCTTATTTTGTTATTCATACCAGTGTCACTGAAAGACTGTTACAATCTACCTGCAGAGTGTAGGGGACACAGGCAGTATAACACAGCAAACCAGCAGACCAAAACATAACTTGAGTCTCTGGGCGAGATGACTGTACAGTTAAACAGAATTTATCTACAGTTAACTTGTGCCATTAAAAACAAATAGGAGGGAATAAGAAATGAAGCAAATCAGGGTGTCCAAGGCCAAAATACTAAACAAACAACAAAAAAATGATTTTCTTTTCTAGAAAGAAAAGAATTACTAAACTTTAGGTTAAAAAAAAGAGAGAATAAATGTGCAAAAACTAAATGGCAGAGAACCCCTACCAAGCTTCCACTAATAACCAAAATGTTACCAATTACAGCAGAGCAAACAGATCTTACACATTTTACCACTTTCAATCACTTAATCACTTGAGGCAAAAAAAACCCAAAAATAAACAAACAAACAAAAAACAGCACTAGTCCAGCAACTCCACACACATCACAGAGCCCAGTGGCCAAATGGCAAGGAGCACTTGCTGCTGGTGTTATATATGCAGTTGCACAAACAACTGGAATGCTGAAACAGAGAGGGAAGGAAGAGAGCAACTCTCTTTCAGGAAGAGGCCAACGGGTCAAAGGACATAATACCCTCACCCATGAGAATAAACCCAGCTTGAAGAATGACTCCAGATTATATCATGCAACATGTCCATAAAAAATATAAAAATCAATTTCTAGACAATGCATCATCCTTCATGTGATCCCTTTCCTTTTGGTGTCTGATGTCAAGGATTTAACAGTTATGATTAGGAATGCCATCTTCATTTTCAAGAAGGTATGTTATCTCTTTCTTCATAAGCTCTCTCTTTAGTAGAGGACAACGCATGTCATTTGAAGAGGAGGTGCATTAGAAGAAAACTGTTCTTTCAACATTTTCAATGGTTTTTGGACACTATGTCCAAACACCAGTTCCACAGTGCTAAAAATTGAGAAATTCCAGCTTCGCCTCGTGATCAGCACAGCACAAGAAAAGGCAAACCTTCAACCCAGTTTCTCTCAGTCTCAAGGCAATATTTGTGCATCATTGCTTTTAGTATTTGATGCCACCTCTCTAGTGCGCCTTGTGATCAGGGATTGTATACACTAGAGAGGAGATGTTTAATACCCAGAGATTATAATGCCTGCTTGAACACTTGACTGAAAATTGGTACCTTGATCCATCTGTGCCACTCTAGGAAGGCCAAAGGTTGTAAAGAATTTCAGCAGAGCTCTTGGTTACCATGGAGGGGAATTATGTCTGAGAAGTGATTGATATGACAGTGAGCAGGAACTGATTATCAGAATTCTTTTGGCAGTAGCCCACATAGCTCAAAGGTTCACCCATTCCAGGGACAGGTTTGGCAGAACCAGGTAGTACAACTTGGTTAAGCTTATCAACAATTTGGCAACTGTTGCAGGTTTTACAAAACCTATCTACATCAGCTTTTACACCTGACCAAAAGAAGTGCTGGAGAATGCAGTCATATGTTTTTGTCACCCCCAAATGACCAGACTATGGATGCTCATGGGCTAGCTGCAACACTTTATCTGCACCCTTCAGACCCACCTGCTGTACTACGTCCCAGTTCTTTCTTTCCCTTCCTGCCTTAACCTAGGCTGATAGACCCGCTTCCACATAAGCAAGATATCTAAGAAAAATAAGAATGCCTTTTTCTCATTTGCCAGTTTCGTCACTTCTGCTAAACATTTGGCAAGAGTAACATCGGCTTTCTGGGTTTGGCTCAGGGATTCATGCGATGCAGGCAGTGACTGACTCTCAGTTGCAACTTTAACCATGTTCTGTTCAGAGGGTGTGAACTCCAAAGGGCCAACAGAAGGTAACAGAAGGTACAAGCACAGAATCATATGTGCCTGGGATCTTGTGAGCACACTGACAAAATATCTCAGGGTCAGTTTAGTTCCTCATCATTAGCGGGAGTGGTATCAGAGCTATCTACCACTATAGGATTAGATAATACCTTTCCCATAAAATAAACAAACCCCTTTTGCAGGAAAAGAGGGACACACAGCGACATCAGAAAACCCAGAAATCAATTTTGATACAATATGAGTATGATGGAATGGAGCAGGTACATAAGCCATCCTAGTACCTCTTACTAGTGTTACTATGGTGAACCACCAGTGCCTCTTTTCCTACAAAGGGGGTTAGTTACATTATGGGAAATAATACTGCAGGGGATAAAGTGTGCTCGCATTACAAGATGTCTCTGCGCTAAGAGGCAGAAGATCAGAGAGGATAAACAATGGTGAATCACCAGCGCCTCAATATTTTCACTGGTTTCTGGTCCTCCCTGGGTCCTGTCAATAAAACATCCATCAAGGATGAATGGTTTAAAACTTCATCTGGTTCATCCAGCTCATCCAGCTTAGCCAAGGAGTCAGAAAGACTCACCTTTTTAGTCAGATTAATGTCTTTAACTGGCTTTGTTTTCTGAAAATGCTTGTTACGCTTAAAAGACAAACAATATGCAATGGTATGTCCTATTCAGTGACATTATACATTCAGTAATAACATTGCCTCTCAGACTTTAGACTTGGCGGTGCACTTTTGGATTCTCATTGGCTGTTGATTCACTTTTAATCACAGACACTTTTTATGGCTCACAGCAAATTCCTCTGCCAACACAGCAGCTTCCTGTAGAGTAGTTACTTTGTTTATTTAAGTGTAGTACAGGTTGTTCTGGAACACAGTTCTTGAACTCTTCTAACACCACCAACTCACGTAGTGTATTAAAGTCAGTAGCTTTGCTTGCCAGGCGCCATCTGTCAAAGAGTAGTACTCCTTTTTCCCCTGGCAAACTCAAATGTGTTGTAAGAGGTTTTCCTCAGGTTATGAAAACACTGTCTATACCCTTCAGGGACAAACCGAAAAGCTCTGAGAACAGCACTTTTAACTTTATCATATACAAGCCTATCTTCAATTTAGAGAGCTATACATGCTTCTTGTGCCTTACTAACTAGCTTGCACTGCAACACAAGCAGCCAAACATCTTTGGGCCAGTGCAAAGCAACAGCAGTGCCTTCAGAAGCATTGAAATAAGCCTCCACTTCAGCTTCCTGGAATGGGGGAACCAAAGAAATATTCTGACTGACATCAAATGCCGATGGGCCTGAAACACATCGACATTAGACCGGTGGGAAGAATCAGTAGAAAGTGCCTCAAACCGAGGCAGAGAGGGGGTGGTTTTTCCTCATCTGGCTTAACAGCGGTGGGGGAACTCAACACGGAAGCCTCAACATGAGCAGCAGCTCCAGAAATATCAGCAGTAACCCCCCCCCCCCCCCCCCCCCCCCCCCCCCCCAAAAAAAAAAGAATGAACCCAGCTTAAAGAATAATGCCACAGTATACACTCCTCTCCAAAAGTATTGGAAGAGTGAGGCCAATTTATTTATTTTTGCTCAGTACAGTAAAGAAGAAGCACCTTTTGTCTGAAGCCACCCAGTTTTATTGTTAGAAAAAGTATTGAAACAGATAAACTTAAAACAGATTAAAGTCAGTAAGATTTAATATTTAGCTGCAAATCCTTCACTTGCAATAACTGCATCAATCCTGTGATCCACTGACATCACTAAACTTTTGCATTCTTCTTTTGTGATGCTTTTCCAGGCTTTCACTGCAGCCTCTTTCAGATGTTGTTTGTTTTGGGGGATTATTCCCTTCAGTCTGGTCTTAAAAGGTAAAATGCTCGATAGAGTTCAAGTCTGGAGATTGACTAGGCCAGTCTAAAACCTTCCACTTTCTGATGAACGTCTTTGTAGTTTTGGCAGTGTGCTTTGGGTCATTATCTTGCTGTAAGATGAAGGATCTCCCAGTTAGTTTTGGCTGCATCTTTCTTTAAACTGAAAGAAAATGTTTCTGTAGACTTCTGAATTCATTGTACTGCTGCCATCATGTGTGACATAATCGGTGAAAATTAACGAGCCCGTCCCAGAAGAAACCATGCAACCCCAAGCCATGACATTACCTCCACTGTGTTTCACAGATGAGCTCATATGTTTGGGATCATGAGCAGATCCTTTTTTTCTCCAAACATTAGCCTTTCCATCACAGTGGCAAAAGTTAATCTTTGTTTCATCAGTTCATAAAACTCCATAAGATAAAACTGTCCCAGAACTTCCGAGGCTTGTCTCTGTACTTCTTGGCAAATTCCAATCTGGCCTTCCTATTCTTCTTGATAATTAGTGGTTCAGCACTCTGATGAACCCGGTGTATTTTTGTTCATTAAGTCTTCTGCAAACAGTAGATTGCGATACCTTCACTCTTGCTCTCTGGAGGTTGTTGCTGATGTCACTAACAGTTGTTTTAGGGTCTTTCTTTTCAGCACCTGCAATGTTGCTGTCATCAGCTGCTGTTGTTTTCCTTGGTCTACCTGTTTGACATGTTACTCAGTACACCAGTGACAACTTTCTTCTTCAGGGCCCTGTACTATGAAGCAGGATTTTGGCTTGTCCAGGTAACTTTCGGGGGTTAATCCTGTGTTTTCAGTACTATGAAGGTGTCTCAATCACTATGGTACCTTATGCTGTGAACCTAACCTGGTCCGGAGCAGGTTCCAGATTAGAGATCAACAGATATGAAATCACCACCTACAGACCAATCAGTTCTCCAGAAAATAGTATCACCATTCCTAGAAGATCAGTCAGACCTCTATTTTAGACCCTCCTACTCTCTCGTAGGAGGGTCTAAAATTTTTCTTTTGTTTACAGCAAGTTTTAAGCGCAATATAGATTCTCTCCTGGGAGAATATGTTTTATATGTGCATCTTGTTAAGCCGTACCTTACTAAAACCACTGAAAATAAGGGCAACTGTGTGTTGCAGTGTCACAGGTACATGCATGTATTCATTTGGTGATTTAGGAGATGTATAAAATGTTGTTCCACTTGATTCCAATCTTTTGCTGAGTCTCTTTTACACTGCTGGACCTGCAGCTACTAGAACACAGAACACGCACCAAGAATACCTGTTCAGTCAAATTAATTTCACTTTTATCTACTGAGAAACTAAAGCAATTTCCACATGTCCTTTATCAGGCTATGGGCAAGTAACCTTAACTGTTTAAATATATCCAGTTCTAATGTGCAGCCATCGCCTTAGAAATGCACCCAGCAATAAAATTAACTCAAATTAAAATAATCTTACTGTAATATTTTAACATCCATTGTAGATTTTTAATCACCATTTGATAATGTCTTTGGGGTGGGTGACATAGGGATCATTTTCTGTGGAAGAAAAGTCGCATGACCCGTGAGGTGCCCCTTTTAAGTTGGTTAGACGGTGCCAACACCACCCCTTTCATGTAAACGCATGGGGAAAACCCTGAGCTAACTTGACAAGTTGATAGCTAACTTTGTGTGACCGTTTATCCTGATCAGCAATCTTAGGGTAAATGAATCCAGATAACTGAAAGATACCCTGGGTATGTTTAACGTGATTCATAGTATAGGCCCCAGGACAGACCCAACAGTGTACTATGTGGCCAGTGTTTGTGCAATGGTTCTGACTGATTTTCGATCTTCTCTCAGCTCCACAATTGCTTGTATTTCACCCATTGACAGCTTTGTGTTTTTCATGTTGGTTACGCCTCCAACTATAAATGCACAGTCTGCACAGACAATACCCTAATCTGACACTGAGCATAGACATTCAGCGCTCTTTGTTGTTTGAATAATCACTGCAACAGAACAGACCTGGGCAACAAAACACACCTGTGATTCACATGTTCCAGTTTTGCTCACAAGAAAAACAGGTGGGTTCAGACAAAAGGTGCCGTCTTCTGAATTGTGTCCAAATGAAAATACCTGAAAATAAATGCTGAGATGTTGATCATTTGTCTCATATTGATCTTTTAATGTTAAGTCCAAATGTGTTCAATCTACAGCAAAAATAAATGGATTGGCTTCACTGTTCCAATACTTTCAGAGGGGAGTGTATAATACAATATGTCCATCAAAAATGTACAAATCACTGCCTGGACAATGCATCAGCCATTATTTTATCCACACATTTTTTGTGTTTGATATCAAGAATTTAACAGCTGTGATTGGGCTAGGCCATTTTCAAGAAGGTACTTTACTGATTTCCTCATCAGCTGTCTCTTTAGTGGAGGACAACAATATGCATGTCATTTGAGGAAGAGGTGCATTAGCAGACAACAACCGTTCTTTCAACATTTTCTCTGGTGTTCGGATACTATGTCCAAACTGTCATGGTCCTGGGCATAGGACCCAGTGTGTTTGAGTTTTTGGACTTTTGAGGTTTTGTTGCCTTATTTTCTGTGATCCCTTGTTTTGGTTTATTGTTTCCATTTGAGTATATTTAAGTATTTCAGTACTATGCTTAGTTTAGTTATTTGAGTATTGTGTATGCTTTAGTTATGTTTTGTTCCCTCATTATAGCTCCCTGTGTCAAGTCTGCGGTCTTGTGTCTGTGCTTACTGGTTTCCTGTTTTACTTTGTTAGCTTTGGTCTTGTCTGTCCGTGTTGAGTTTTGCTTCCTTAGTCTTGTTAATCAGATTCTGTTCAGCTGTGCTCCCTGTTGTGTCCTACTTCCCTTAGTTGTCTGTTGTGTCCTCGTTTTAGTTTTCCTCCTGTTGTGTGGTCTGTCTGTCTGAGTCCTGTTTCTAAGTGAGTTTTTGGCTCAGTTTAGTTCCATTGTGCCCTGAATTTTCCAGCAATAAGTGCAGATGAAAGGTCAAGTTCTGTCCTGTTTTTGAATCCTGCATTGGGTCCTCAACCTCCCACACACGTAACGAGTTACATGACACAAACACCAGTTTGGGCAGGGCAGGGTATTCTGGTCCTCTGTGAGTCCTGTCAAAGACACGTCAGTCAAGGATAAATGGATTAAAACACTCATCCGGTTCATCCAGCTCAGCCAAGGAGTCAGAAAGACTAACCTTTCTAATGAAGTCAAGGTCTTTGGCTCTGAAAATGATGGTTACACTTAAGAGACAAACAATATGCAATGGTATGTCCTATTCTATGACAGTAATAACATTACCTCTGACTTTAGACTTGGCAGTGCACTTTTGGATTCTCACAGGCTATTGATTCACAAGGACATTTTCATGGCTCACGGCAAATTCATCTGACAACACTGCAGCCTCCTGTAGAGTAGTTACTTTGTTTACAGTGGCTTGCAAAAGTATTCATACCCCTTGAACTTTTCCATATTTTGCCACATTACAACCACAAACATAATTATATTTCACTGGAATTTAATGTGAAAGACCAACACAAAGTGGTATACAATTGTGAAGTGGAAAGAAAATTATACATGATTCAAAACATTTTTTACAAATAAAAAACTGAAAAGTGTGGTGTGCAAAAGTATTCAGCCCCCTTTTCTCTGAGTGCAACCAATTGCATTCAGAAGTTGCCTGATGACTGCTAATGACTAAAAAGAGTCCACCTGTGTGTAATCTAATCTCAGTACAAATACAGCTGCTCCGTGACGGCCTCAGAGGTTGGTTAAGAGAATATTGGGGAGTAAACAGCATCATGAAGTCCAAAGAACACAGCAGACAGGTCAGGAATAAGGTTATGGAGAAGTTTAAAGCAGGATTAGGCTATAAAAAAATTTCCCAAGCTTTGAACATCTCACGGAGCACTGTTCAATCCATTATCCGGAAATGAAAAGAGTATGGCACAACTGTAAACCTACCAAGACAAGGCCGTCCACCTAAACTTACAGGCCGAACAAGGAGAGCACTGATCAGAGATGCAGCCAAGAGGCCCATGGTGACTCTGGACGAAATGCAGAGATCCACAGCTCAGGTGGGGGAATCTGTCCACAGGACAACTATTAGT
This sequence comes from Archocentrus centrarchus, assembly GCF_007364275.1. NCBI lineage: Eukaryota > Metazoa > Chordata > Actinopteri > Cichliformes > Cichlidae > Archocentrus > Archocentrus centrarchus. The sequence continues at coordinate 26,401,545 of NC_044361.1, forward strand.
CGTGCACTGCACAAATATGGTCTTTATGGAAGAGTGGCAAGAAGAAAGCCATTGTTAAAAGAAAACCATAAAAAGTCCCATTTGCAGTTTGCCAGAAGCCATGTTGGAGACACAGCAAACATGTGGAACAAGGTGCTTTGGTCAGATGAGACCAAAATTGAACTTTTTGGCCAAAATGCAAAATGCTATGTGTGGCAGAGAATTAACACTGCACATCACTCTGAACACACCATCCCCACTGTCAAATATGGTGGTGGCTGCATCATGCTCTGGGGCTGCTTCTCTTCAGCAGGGACAGGGAAGTTGGTCAGAGTTGATGGGAAGATGGATGGAGCCAAATACAGGGCAATCTTGGAAGAAAACCTGTTGGAGTCTGCAAAAGGCTTGAGACTGGGGCAGAGGTTCACCTTCCAGCAGGACAACGACCCTAAACATAAAGCCAGGGCTACAATGGAATGGTTTAAAACCAAACATATTCATGTGTTAGAGTGGCCCAGTCAAAGTCCAGACCTAAACCCAATCCAGAATTTGTTTCAAAATCTGAAAACTGCTGTTCACAAACGCTCTCCATCTAATCTGACTGAGCTTGAGCTGCTTTGCAAAGAAGAACGGGCAAAAATTTTAGTCACTAGATGTGCAAAGCTGGTGGAGACATACCCTAAAAGACTTGCAGCTGTAATTGCAGCAAAAGGTGTTTCCACAAAGTATTGACTCAGGGGGGCTGAATACTTTTGCACACCACACTTTTCAGTTTTTTATTTGTAAAAAATGTTTTGAATCATGTATAATTTTCTTTCCACTTCACAATTGTATACCACTTTGTGTTGGCCTTTCACTTTAAATTCCAGTGAAATATAATTATGTTTGTGGTTGTAATGTGACAAAATATGGAAAAGTTCAAGGGGTATGAATACTTTTGCAAGCCACTGTATTTAGGTATCGCACAGTTTGTTCTGGAACACAGTTCTTGAACAACTTCGGCTCATTTAGTGTGTTCACTCAAATGTCTAGGAAGAGGCTTTCCTCTGGTTATGAAAATGCTGTCTATACCCTTTTAACTGAAAGCTCTGAGAATAGCACTTTTAACTTTATCATACAAAGGTCTCTAAATTAAACACAGCCATATTTCAGGAAGTCCCAGATCCAAAAAAGTAAAGGCTCAGTGCTGGGCCAAAAGGGGACGAAGAAGAAAAAGAAAGGGTCACATCAGCAAAGCTCCCGAATAATATAATTTATTAAAGACAAACCTTAAGGAGTCCATAGATTTCAGGCCATAGATTGCCCTTCCTCAGACTTAAACAACAATGCAGGAATAATTGGTATATATATATAACTAATTGATATATAAAACTAATAGAGTTATTATAAGAATTATAGGACAGGTCTCAAGTCAAACTCTTCATTAAGACCATGGGGAGCTAATGTATCTAGTAGAGAACAATTTATATCACTCCACGACGATGAGGTTTCACAACTTCAATCCTGCAACAGCTGAGAGCAGATACGTTATGAGCAGCTTGGGTGAAATGAATGGCAACAGAGCTAGTGGTTTTACCCACGTAAGCTAAACCTCATGGACATTTAAGCAAATAAATCACATTGTTCATTTGACAAGTGATGACGCCTCTGATGTTAAAAAGTTTGCCAGAGCGGGGGGTGATTAAAAGTGGTGGTCTTATGTGTGAAGTTACACTGAGTGCAGTGACCGCATCGATAATTACCAGAAGGGATCTGAGTTAAAAAATGAGAGGGTTTTGGTATAGGGAGGCAAAAGGTTTCTCAAATTAGGTGCTCTTTTATAAACCATGCGAGGTGGCGTGTTCCAAAGGTGGATCGGAACTTACAATATGCCAGTGTTTTTTAACAGTGGCTTCTAAATCCTTAGAGAAAGGAGAGTAATGGAGAATGCAATTAAGATTAGTTGCCATATTTTTGGGCTTGGTATTAAATAAACATTCAGCTTGAGAGATTCCTGTAAAACGTTGACGTGCATGCGCAATCCAACTCTGTATTGTCTCTCCATGAAACGTTTTTCAAGGGCATCTGCTTGTAATAAAAATCTTCATCAGATCTACAGATGCGGCATATCCTATTAAATTGAGACACCGGCAAGCTCTTTTTAAGAGCGGAAGGGTGAAAAGATTGACCGTGACTATCTGTACTCTTACGAAAAATGTTAGACCCCAATAGATTTCCATTCCTATAAGTAGTAATATCTAGAAAGTTCATTTTACATGCATCATACTACATGGTAAATCTCAAAATATTAATCATTATTGCCGATGAAATTAAAAAAAAAAAATCCATAAGTAACGTTTCAGGTCCAGACCAAATAAAGAAAATGTCATCACTGTACCTCTTCCAGTGGGAAGAGGTACAGTGATTAAGAGACTGATCAAAGATTAAAGTTTTCCCAAAACAAAACAACATATAGAGAGGCAAAACTCTGAGACATTTTGGTTCCAATGCTCATCCCTAGAATTTGTAAATACAATTCAGATCCAAACATGAAGAAACTGGAGTTGAGAAGATATTTAGTGCAGTACTGGGTGTCAGTTCAGGGTGGGTATCCAGAAGAAATTTAGCCACCCTTAGACCTCCCTGGAAAGGTACATTGGTGTAAAGGGATTTGATATCCATAGTTACCAAAAAATACTGAGCATCTGACAAACTAATGGTTTGGATCAATTTGAGGAACTTCATGGAGTCCTTCACATAGGAAGGCAAAGAAGTGACTAAGCAGTCAACAAAAGCAAAACAAGTCAACCGAAGTAGATGTATGTTCAGTAAGAGAGAGCCACTATACTATACACCAGCCGGGAGGAAAAGCTTCATAAGGTTTATGAATTTTAGGTAGAATATAGATGACTGGAATAATAGGATGGCTAATAAACATGAAATGATATTCTTGTTGTGTGATTTCCTGTAGTTCTAGAAAAAGATGTAATTTACTCTTTATCTTTGATTTAAGTCAGATTTTGATGCCTCACAGTTAGAATAACATCTGGAAGGCCTGGGTTTGATTCCACCTTGGCCCAGGCCTCTCCCTCTCTCTGTGTGGAGTTTGCATGTTCTCCCCGTGCTTGCGTGGGTTTCCTCCGGGTACTCCGGTTTCCTCCCACATTCCAAAGACATGCACTTACTGGGGTTAGGTTAATTGGCTAATCTAAATTGCCCATAGGTGTGACTGAGCGCGTGAATGTGAGTGTGAAAGGTTGTCTGTAACTCTGTGTTGGCCCTGCAACAGGCTGGCAACCTGTTCAGGGTGTACCCTGCCTCTCGCCCTATGACAGCTGGGATAGGCTCCAGCCCCCCCGCGACCCTGAACAGGATGTGCGGAAGCAAATGGATGGATGGATGGATGGAAATATTATTCAGCTGTCTGATAATTTCATTATCATATGCAGAGTGATCCATAATAACAACTGCTCCTTCCTTGTTGGCACTCTGTATCACCAGTGACTCATCATTTTGTATTTCAAAAACAATGCAGTTCTCTGTTCTTTGGTCAAATTATTACAAACTTTATATTGATGTTTTTTACCCCACATCTCAATGATTTCTCTCCCTACTAATGTACAAAAAGTATCTAAGGAGGCGTTCCTCTTAGGAGTGGGAATGAACATACTTTTTCCTCTGAATTGATGTCAGAGGTGAGTTGTGCTTTTCGTTGTTCACATTCTTCGAGGAGTCGTTTAAATGTACTAGCGTCAGTGATGTCATGTTCCAATTGGAGTTTCACTGAAGTGATTTCCTTGTGAACCACTGTCATGTTGTGAGACACTTCTTGGATGGTTAAGGCCATAAGATCGAAGGAACATTTGTTGAGAATCTTGCTCCATCGATCACAGAAGGTGGCATTGTCTTCACCTATAATAGGGCCCTTGTTGATCCTGAGGCACCTTGGGATTCTTTTTACTCTCAGGTAATCACTGAGAGTGACAGCATGCAAAAACAAACGAGTTTCTTTTTCAAGTAGTTTATCCAGTGTGGACAGTGTGGAACAAGAACCAGGGTCACCAAAAAGAGACTCATTGAGCGTGATATTCTCATAATCTTTGAGAGAGAACTCAAAAGTTCCATAATGACTGTGAAAAAATCGTAAAAGGCAAGAGTCAAAAAAGTCCTTTATGCCAATTGTTAATTGTGTGCACATTTGCTTGAAGCCTTTACTCCTCTTTTTCCATTTTTGATTGGAGGGCACTCACTATCACATAACTTTTTCATAGTGTGGGTATACCATTATTCCTGCATTGTTTGTTTAATTCTGAGAAAGGGCAATCTATGGCCCGAAACATCGCTCTCCTTAAGGTTTGTCTTTAATAAATGACGCAGGGAGTATAACAACAAACCAGCAGACCAAAACACAAACCCCGTCTCTGGGAAAGACGACTGTGCAGTTAAACAGAGTTTATTCATAATGATCTATTTACAATTAACTTGTGCCATTAAAAATAAATAGCAGGGAATAAGAAAGGATGCAAATCGACATCAGGGTGTCCAAGGCCAAGATAACAACAAAAAAAATCTCCCACTCTTTCTAGAAAGAAAAGAATAACTAAGTTTTAGGTTAAACCAAAAAGACAATGCCTAAGCTCTCTGGGTGGCCACAAAACAGCAGAAAAAAGATACAAAAATAAAATGGCAGAGAACCCCAATCAAGCTTCCACTAATAAACAAAACTTTACCAAATACAGCAGAGCAAACAGGTCCTATACATTTGGACAATGAAATACTTTAAGCATAAAAAACAGCACTAGCCCAGCAACTCCACAGAGCACAGTGGCCAAATGGCAAGGAGCACTTGCTGCTGGAGTTATATATGCAGTTGCACAAACAACTGGAATGCTGTTCAGCTGTGGGATTCAGGTGTGGGAGCCCTGAAACAGAGAGGGAGGGAGAGACCAGCTCTCTTTCAGGAAAAGGCCAAAAAGTCAGTGGATGTAACAAACTGTACTTATTGTCATATCACTTCATCCCCAGCAAGTATAACATCTTTGTGGAGGACATTATGGTGCGCAAAGTGAAATTTCTGTCTTCTCAATCCACCTTTCGGGAATTAAACCATCTGCTTGAGACCTCAACCCTGAAAACCATCCCCATCGTCGATTCCAAAGGTAGGATGACCTCAACAAGACTTAATGCTTCATTTTGCTTTTAAAGGGCTTTTAAAAGGCTTAATATTAATGGAATAGGTCTGTTTAGTTCTTCAGGTCTTAAAGTAGCTTTCCATGATTAACAGTTCAAAATAATTTATCTTATACTCAGCCTTTGTGCAGCCCTTTCTGTCTGAAACAAGCTTGTGATTGGCAGCCCCACATAAACTGAATGCTTGAGTGGCTTCTGTTCCTGCAGGCAGAACGGTGTGCATGACATGATCATATTTGAGATACCAGGTCTTAATGACATCATATTGAACCAAGAGTAGAAAAAACTTTAAGAAAAGAGTTTTTATAGTAGTCTGACATCTGGCATTTCATCTAACAGGGATTAGTTACACCTTATTATTTGAAACTTTGGCCATGTTAATATAAATATCCATCATTATAACAGTATGTATTTGTGACTGAAAATTAGGAACATTATATTTGTTTCCCTTTAAGTTGGTTTCCTGGCTTTGTGTTAAGCTGATCACATGTAAGTCTCAACAGTTTTCCCCTGAATGCCAAACTTTCCCCTGTGAAATTTCCTTCCCCGCAGAATCCATGATTCTGCTGGGTTCGATTGAGAGGACTGAGCTTCAAGCCCTCTTGGATTGGTGGCTTTCACCTGAAAGGCGAGCCTTTGAAAGAGGTCAGAGTTCACCAGATCAAGGCTCTAAAATCAGCTGGGAGTCCTTTACCTTTGTTGATGAGGAGGAAGGAGAGGAGAGCGCTGAAAAGGTGGAATTTGACCATTTACTGACCATCAGGTGTTGTTTGTTTGTGTCTACCATGCACTTACTGACAGTGGTATACCCACCAGACTACCACCCTTGTGCTGGAAGAATGTAATGGACCCATTCCTTCCCCCAAACCCCAGGAACCCTCCACCAACCATACAGACTCAGGTAACATGTTACAAGGACAGGCTCACTCATCCGTGTCACTTGTCACTACTCTGACATGTGTTGCCATACTGTGTCCTCAGAGAAGCGCAGGCTGCCATCTGTCAGGAGGACCCTTCAGAGACTCTTCTCCTCCACGTCTTCGTCAGGCCAGACAGAAACTCAGGTACCAGGATCACACTTGTGTATCCATTGCTTTGAGGCCAAAAGCTCAAAGAAAGAGTGCATCAGTGATCTGCTGCTGAGTTGGCAGTGACAGCTCAGACAGGGGCATCACTCCAGCATGGCAGCCTAAGCCATCCTCACTAATGTGATGGGAGGGAGCATAACATGACACAGACATAATGGTTTTGACATCTTTTGCAGTAGGTGATGCTTTAAAACCAGCATCTTATAATTCTCTGTAAAGTTTCCTTACTATTCATTCTTTGGTCCTCTTCCCCATGTTTGCTCAGGAGACCACAGCCCCTCAGCTGACTGACACCATGTCTCCAGAGGAGGTATTGATTGTGCAACCCCATACTGAACAATCTGCCAACAAACCACGCTAATCAATAATTACATACTCTGTTTGCTCTGAGTCCGTCTCTCTGCTTTGTGATTGGTTGCAGATCAAAGCCTGGGAAGAGGCAGAGCTGGACAAACCAATTGATATGGAGCAGATACGCATAGACCCCTCTCCATTTCAGCTGGTGGAAAGAACTTCTCTGCATAAGGTGACCACAGCATCACATGGGTGAAGCATCAAAAATCTTGTAAACAGACCGATTCTGCACATTTACAACTAGGACTTATTTTCAAGTTTCAGATTTTAAAGAAATGGTTTCATCAAGCGGTCATTTCGGCTCACAGACTGGAAACAGGAAGAAAATGCATACTCTTTAAAAGGAAACTATATCTCCCTACCAGCCTGCCTACCTCCAAAGCTTACAGTTAGCATCTTATATCATTTAATCTGATGAGTTAAAATAGCATGTACTCATGATGCTATTGGAGCCAGCAGAGTTAAAGCTGACCACTTATGTTCATTTCCACCTTTACATGTTTGTTCTTGGACTCTATTGAGGATAATTCACAGTTCAAAATACTCATCATTTACCTTACACTGGGCCTTCAGTCCCCTCAGTTCATCTTCTGTCTGAAACAAACTGTTTAGCTTCTCTCCCTTCAAGACCGTGCTTCCTTCCTTTTTAAGTTTTTTTTTTTTTTTGCCAGGACACTTTTAGATGAGAGTGCAGTGACAAGAAATGTGGCTACAAGAATAAGATGCAGCAATGCAGCAAAACTGAGCATTTTTATTCTTAAGCTTGCCTGATTGCCTAATTGCTTATTCATTCTGTTTCTATTCTTCTGTCCCAGCTTCAGTTTTCAGTTTAAAAGGGTGCTCCAAGTGCATACCACCTGTCCACCTGTCTGCTGTCTGTAGCTCTAAAGGAACTTGTTGAAGCCTGAAATAAAAGCCCTGATAAAGCATCAGGCTTATCTCAGCTTGGTCCAAGAGTCTGCACGTACAAAATAATTAACATCATTTGAGATGTAACTATCTGAGTAACTACATGTCCCAGGGGAACAAAATTAAATAGACTTCCTGTTGAACAGTACAATTTTTTTTTTCATCAAAGTTCAAACAAGAAATTCAGAGGGATGTAGATTTTATGACCGATTTCACAAAGCTTCACAACTGTTCAATATGCGCACTGCCTGTGACACAACACACGTCAGTCGGTAGTCCAGCTCCTGCCAAACAGTCTGTAGCATGTCTTGTGTAACAGTTTTTTTGTGCAATATCCAAATCTGCTTTCCAGTTGGTGCATTTTTTAAAATATTTTCCTCAAAAATGCACGCCACACACTCTTGTTTGCGTTTGAGCATATTCTAATGCAGAAAACGCCTTTTTCATGTGTCATCAATGCCATTTTTCAACCTGAAAAAAAAAAAACGTTAAAAATTAAACTTGCTTAATTTTTACACATTTTGTTAAAATTTGAGATCATTTGAGCAAGAACTCAAATTATCTCAATTTTTTTTAGACACCTTACATTAAACTAAAAGGTGTCATGACAAACAGGTGTTTAAAAATTTTGCATTTGCGGCTTTTTATTTGCAGTAGAGGAGAGACAGGAAATTAGGGAAGGATGCAGGGGAAGACACGCGGGCAGATTGGTGACAGGTCGGACTCGAGCCTGCGCCGCCCACGCTGCAGCGCGGCATGAGTATGTGGTTGCCAGCTTTAACCACTAAGCCACCTGGGCGCCCCATACCACAGATACATCTACCAAAAACCTCAGATGAATTTGAATATCGGCAACCTTGACCTCAAGGTCAAGGTCAGAGGTCAGGTTTTCTGAAAATCTTCTGAACAAGATAACTCGAGAAAGGGAAAGTGTGACCTAGGATTTTCAAATTGATACCATTGCTTCATCTACTAAAAATCTTGGACAAGTTAGTTCTTTCCATAACAGTGCCAGTCACGGAAAGTGTCAGTATTCTCAGTGGTTTATATTTATTATGATTTTAGCATTTCTTATTGCTGGTTCTTACTTAGCCATTTGGTGGTGAATTGATATAGTGAATAAAGTCACTAAGGCTTATATACACCCCATTAAGGTCTGCTGAGACCTGGTAATTATGTGTTCTAGAACTTGTACTCCCAGGAGATTTGTGCCTCCTAAAGGTTCTGCTGCCAGGAGGCTGAGGGGTAGCACAGTACAATTTTTTAAATGATATAATATGAAAATGATTTTCTTTTCTTTTTTTTTAACTATTCACTTATTAATTTTTTTTAATGCTGCATCTATGTAGCAAAGCCATACATTTTTTCCTTTGCAGCAGAAAAATTGCTTATGAGAAGCAGTACACGGTCACAGTACAACACATCTAACACTGACTGGATTGTGTCCTCTCTCTCATTACTCAGACCCACACTCTGTTCTCCCTGCTGGGTCTCAGTCACGCCTATGTCACCAGCATTGGTAAGCTGGTGGGTGTTGTGGCACTGAAAGAGGTAAAGTCACTTTTTTCTTTTAATTTATCCACTTGTTTTTGTCACCTCTCTTGATTTGATCTGGTAATGTGGCATGATGAGCTGTGAGTTGTTCTGTCACTGGGTGCATCATACTTTACGCTTTTCATGCAGTTATCTCACTAACCGCCCTCACAAATCATCTCACTGGATGTTCAGTTTAATGATCTTACGTTGTTTCTCTGCTTGATGTTTTTGCCTCTGTGGGTATTTAAATGTCTTTCACTCTTCTAACAGTTGCAGAAAGCCATAGAGGGCTCGACTCGGAGTGGGGTGAGGCTTCGTCCCCCTCTGGCCAGTTTCAGAGACACCAGCAGGAAAGCCAAGAAGCACCAGCCTCCCTCATCCACCGCTTCCTCACCAACACGGGACAGAGCCCTGTGGGGGGAGGGTAGCAGAAGGGAATTGGAACTGGTGAGGAGGGAGTCCAAAGACGATTCCCGAGAGAAGTCTTCAAGAGGAGCTTCCGGGTGTGACTTTGCTTCCTCTTCCCCCAGCAGCACGGAGAGCAGCAGTGGCAGCTCCACCACTGCAAGAGGGGCTGAAGGCCCTGCTCAGGAGGCAGCGTCCCCCTCCACCTCCTCCTCTACCTCACCTTCCCCCCCTACCTCTCCCATGTCAGCCACCAGCCCTGTCCTCACTCTGTCCTCCCTGCAAGAGGAGAGGGAGAGCGAAGAGTCTGATGAGCCCATTTAGGAGGGTTGGGTTTTGAGAAAAAAAGACTATTAGCTTCTTTTGATGCCACTCCTTTTCCGAAAAGACAGAGCTGCAGTTTGGGTGGAGGGGTCGATGCAGCCTGCAGCCATCACAGACATTCAGCTCTCAGTGGGCAGGAGGAACCGGTGCACACAAAGATCATGAAACTTGTAGTACAGGATTTTTTTTCTACTCTTATGGTAGTTTAAATTTTTCACTCTTTACAATCTCAGGTGCTTTCTCATGACAGAACTGCTGACAACCATTTCACCGACATCAGTCTCCCAGATATATATCGGAAATGCTGAACGTAGCATCATCACTTGTATTAAGATCTGTTAATGTCATTAAAGGTATAATATGCAGAAACGGTCAGTTTCTCTAAACTTGGCCTTCCCTCCCAGGCTTGAAAGGGAAAGCGGCAGATGGTGAATGAGGAGGGAGGGAACAGCTTTAGAGAGAAAAAAAAATCAATGAATCAGAGACATAAAGCATAATTTTCTGATTGTTTCACAATGATTAAGCACCAGATTTAGCACCAGATAAGGTCACTTTCGTACTTTCCTTAGTTTATAACTAACTACCATCCCAGTGTGTGGCTCTTACTGCCACAGGAGGACAACAGATGAGAGAGGGAAAGACACACTAACCATACCAGAAAAAAGTTGGTTTGACAACATGGGAGATTTTTGGACTCCATAAAAACAGGAGTTCCAGTCAATAGTAGTTATTGCAGTATAGTTATTAGGATTTCTTTTGTTCAGGATATTGGTGTAATGAAAATCTAATATCATGACTGCTTTTTTATATATTTATGAGGAGAGAAATGGAGGCAGTGATGTAGTCCTGCCCGCCTGCTGTTATTAGCCGGGGGCTACACACTCATTTCCTAATAGTTGCATCCCAGAAAAAAACAAAACAAAAAACAGAATAGATCAAATCAGGCTCTCTGCAAACAAATACGTCATTAAAGGAAAGCTGAGAGAGTTAACTTAGTGTGAGGCTTTTCTAGGAAAATCCTGCATATTATACCTTTAAGTACCTTTGAGTAATTGACAGCAATGAATTGTATTATAATGAAATAATATATTGATTAAGACTTAATTAATTTGATTGGTCAAAGTGATCACATATTTAAAGTTTACTGATTGAGGTTAATTTAAAATTAAAAATTATGTTTATTATGTATTTTCTGTACTTGTGAATATCTTAATCATTATTGCTGGTTTGTAATTTTTAAAAAATAATAAATATTTGTCCACTAACTTATTTGAGTTATTTACTGCAGTTTTCTGTGAAGCTGAATGCGGCGACGCTTCCAGCTAGCATTATGAAACTCTCAGCATATGCACATTATGTCCGTTTTTTGGATTAATACTACTACTAAAATAAATATATTTTCAGTTGTTTCTGGATTGAGACCAAATTACAAAAAATTTACTTTGCCATAAAAATACAACATGGGGATGGGCAGTAGAAGTATTTAACACATTACAAAGGAAATATTTTTACAGAAAGTTAAAACTAGCTGATGGAATAATTAATTTGACTTTATGAAGCAATACCATAGTGATAAGTAATTTTGGTAGTACCCCAATTTACTTAAATCTCCATCACCTTATCTTCTTCAGGAGACGAGCTCTAAGAAGTACCAGCACCAGATATTTAATTTTGTATGGAATGAAAGGAATAAAAAAGCTTGTTTGAATAATGATTATGAGTTGAAGGTCGTAAATCATTTTGCCTTAAAGCATTTAATTTTGCAGTGAATGCGCTCCTTATATCTACATTTATTTTCAAATCCTATCCCATTAAAGAAAGATTTATTTACTGCACAGCCATTCACACTTCTAAAGAGAAATCTTCCATATTTATTAGGTTTGTTTGAAGAGACTATAATCAGCTGGTTTCAATGCCAATGTCATCAAGTTTAGGGTGGTAGCATGCCAACATTTATAAAATATCAGAGGCAGGGAGTAAGAGTGTACTGTTACTAAGGTAGCACAGTTGTACTTAAGTTCAGTACAGTATTTCTGTTATATTATTCTGTGGTCTGCTACTTGGTGGGATTGTTGCAAAGCAATGTAATTTATTTATTTTTTGCCACAAGAAAAGCTGAGGGGTGATAGCTGTTGATAATTACAAGGTAAGAGCTAGAGTGGACAAATTAAGCAACAGAGTGGGAGAAACAGTAAAAAAACTCAAATTTTTGTCTCTAACCTGCTGCTGAACTCACTTCTGCTGAACTCAAACTTTTCACTCTGAGGATATCATTTTATCACCAAATCGAAGGAAAATTGATATTCTTTCAGGTGATGTTTTTCCTCAAATCCAGCAGACTCAGACTTTTTAATCTGCAGGCCAGCAAATAAAAAAAAATGCTGCAAAAGTTGAATTAAACACAACGTAAATAGAAAAAAAGCCAATAGAACACAAAGAACACAAAGAAAGTTGAATAAAACACAATGGAAATAGAAGAAAAATCTCACAAAACATAGCAGAAGTGTTTGTGGGGAGACACTGGAACAGCTGCGGAAGTGACAGAAACTAAAATGAGGCATGTGTGTTTTAATAACATGGTTCATATAATACTTTAGATGTTTGCTTTTAGTTGTTTACTGTTGGCCTGTCACATCTGCAACTATTCCTTCACTTCTGTTGTGTTTTTGGGAGTTTTGGTTTCTGTGAGCTTTTGTGGGGGGTTTCTTTTTCTTTTTCTTATTTCGTTTGTGTTTTATTTGACTTCCATTCTGTTTATATTCTGTTTCTCTTGTGTTTTCTTCAGTTTAAATTTTCTTTGGTGTGCTTTTGCAGCTTTTTTCAATTTGCTGCTGTTTTCTCATGTTGCAGTGCATTTGACCTTTCATGTCCACTGTACTAGATCAATTACGATTTGATTAACAATTTGTGGAGAAAAGCAGAAACTGTTTTATTTTAGCTCACTCCCATGACCACATTTTTAACACCAAGAACACAAAAAGATCTGTAGAGCAACTCCTAAAGATGCTCACAGTTTTGAAAACCAGGTTGTGGTGAAGTTGTGGTTTTGATTTTAAAAGCCGATTTTCGAGAGTAGTCAGTGACACAGAATGCCATCACTGTGGTAACTAACTGATGCTTAGCTGACACAGCTGGGAACAACTGACAGTTGATGACCTATGAGTCATTTCAATTTGATCACTTTGAATTGGTGCATTTAAATTTCCTCTCTAGCTCTGATTGGTAGATGTGTTTTTGCACTTTGTCTCTCTCTGCCTTTAATGGACCTGCACAGATTTTCAGCTGAGCTGAACCAGTTTATCCAGCTGTCTCAGTGGCCCTGACTGTCCATGTTTATCAGTATGGCCATACAGTGTGGGAAACACTCACTTTCTAATCAGGTCACACTGCACTTTAAAGGCAGATCATCACAACCTCAAGTATTTACGCTGCCATTCACAATTTGAAGCTGCTTCAAATGGACAATAGACAACCATCCCAGATCCTGACAAGAGGGACTAGGTGTGTGTCAGATTTTCAAAATACAAAAAAATCCTCAGTTTGATATAGTAAGTTATTTGGCTGGCAACAGCCAACAGCCTTGTTATAGATTTGAACTGGATTCTTTAAAATTTTCACTTTTTCAAAAAAGCCTCCGATATCAAGATGCTTTAATGCTGTGATTAAAAAAAAAAAAAAACTCCTGAGGAGCATTAATGTCTGTACAAATTTGTTCTGTAATTGCTGAGACACACTGGGTAAAAGAGATGGAGTGGCCAAAAGACATGCTACCAGTGAGGTTAAGAAATAAATTGTGGTGACAGTGTCCAAGTCTTGAAAAGAGAATGTCTTCATGCATATGAACATCTTTGTTTTGTGAAGGTCAGCAGTGTGTTTCAGGGGCTGATTCCTATGTGAGCTTGAACAAATAAGCAGTTAGTCCCTATGGAGGAGGCCTGCCTGTGTTAATATTCTCCTGGCATAAAACCCCTGATAAGGACTGGAGAGGGATGTTTTTGGGAATGCATGACAGGCTGGATTACTCTGCTGCCAGCTCCTTGTGACTGCTGTTTTGTCTGTCAAGCACATGGCTGCAGACACCCACTGCCGGCAAAAAAAAAAAATAACAAAAACATATCACATGTGTTAAGGCTCTTGAGACAAAGGGGCAAACGTGAGAATCTAATTATTTCCAACATGTGAAAGGACAACCACGCATGTGCACAATAAAAGCCATTTGTTGGTTTGTTTATTTGCTCTTTCTCCACCAGAGGAAAAGAAGAGGAGACAGGTAAAGGAGCTGGAGAGCAAGTAGGAGGTTCAGTCGTGCAGGAAAAAGAGGGGAAGTGGGAAGAAACAGAGAGTTGACAGAAGGGGTGGGGGGTGGAAGAACCATCCTGTGACAGCCATCCAAACAAGCATGCATAGGTGGGAGTGTTAGAAGTGTTCACTGGTATCACCAGTCACACTGCCTCATTTCAAACAAATCCAATTTTATGCAGACTTTTACAGAAGCCATCCAATTTTATACAGCATTTTATACAGCAGTTACTTTTCTTGCCACACACTTCCAGATTATAATTATCAAGTCCTCTTTGACTGATGTGACATTATTTTTCTATTTTTCTGCTTTTTTTTTTGGCAGTGATTCTTCCAACAAGACAGTGGACATCTTACTGTACACAGACAAACATACAGACAGACACAAATATACAGAGCAGATACAAAGAGACAGACAAACAGGAAGAAAAGGAGAAAGGCAGAGGACCAGAAGCAGATTTTGAGCATCATGCTCGCAGACAAGTTGTAACTGTAACTGGAAGATGGCAGTAGAACTACAAAAAGAGGGACCCAACTGCAAACAAGTAGGTTAACAAAAGATGTGATCAGTAAACTTTAACATCCACAGAAATATTTTTGGCTTCTTGTTATTTGTTTATTCATTCATTGAGATTTATAGTTTAAAAAAAAGCAACAACAACAAAAAGTAAATAAAAAACAAATAACCCAAAGTGAAGCAGTGTCTTTAATGGAGTCCATGCATGTTTCCTTATGATGTAGCTTATTAGCAAACAGTCAAGCCCAAATAAGCTGTGATGATCAAAAAAATAATATGTAAAGCATTGGTCTTTCCACTACATTACGTCATCTGACTCATAAAAAAAAGATACTGCTCCCAGAAGGGTTGGTACCTACATGAAATTATAGACACTGTACAAGATGTCACATTATTCCTCCCCACCAAGTAATTGTTCAATAAATAAATTAATATTTGCCATTGTGTAAAGACATTCTGTTTGCAGTTTTGAGCCCTCTTAAGTTGTTTTTGTGACCTGCCACTACTGAAATTCTTTGAGTGAAGCTTTTAAAAACAGAGAGCTGCCAAACTGCCCCATCTCATACCTCTTCTTGGTTTAAAGTGCTCAAAACCAGACAAAACCAGACTGCTTTACAACCATGACACCTATTCTAACTTATACCGGGAGGGAATTCAACAGGTCAGTAGAAAAATAAACATTGTCCCCAACATTGCATAAAGAAGCAATCAATAAATAAATTCATTCAAGTCAATAAACCATTTTTTTTTATCTTAAAAGTTTCTCACACAATCATCAAAGTGAGAGGAGAAGGTGCTCCTCCAACAGAGAAAAACAGTGGTTGTGTAGTGTTGGAATTTTGTCAGTGAATCATGCATGGAAAGTCCACTTTGTTCACCGTCGCTGTTTAACTCCACTTTTTGTCGGAAAACACCCGTTCTTCCTCAAGTGAAAGAAAAAAAATTAAGAAAACATGCTTCTCAAGCATCATTATAATCGCTATCACGCTCCAGGCAGCTGCTTCGTGGTAAGAACGATGAGCAGGAAGACACCAATCTATTCAGCTCCAGTGTTCAGTCCTCAACTTCCGCTCTTTTCCCTGATTGGCTGATCGAACGGCAACCTGCTGCCGCTGCTGCCACACTTTTTCCACCAGTGATGGACTCGGCGGGTTGAACGCCCTCCAGCTTGAGTGATCATCACTCTACTGATGACAACGCAACATCCCTCCGTTTTCCTCCCCTCTTGTCTTTGCGTTGTCGCACACAGAAGAAAAAACTAAATTCAGGCTAAACTGTGAGTCAGAGAGCAATCCCAAAATAAGGTGGGACCCAAGAGGTGTACAAAAATAAAGAAATCATACTGTAATAGAACAGTTGTGATTGTGAGTGAGAGGCAATTTCTTTATATATTCTTAATATTTACATCTATATGACAGAGCTGACACTGGTCTGGGAAGCCAGTGGTCTGCCTATTGCTGGTTACAATTTAGATATTCGTGTGTGTGTGTGTGTGTGTGTGTGTGGGGTTTTGTTGTTGTTGTTGTTGTGGTCTAGGTGAGCCAGCAGTGAATCCATTTTCCAACATCTTTGAAAGACTCCCCCACTTATTTTTATTTCATAAGAAAAGCGCTCCATTCTTTCTCATGTGGACCACGGGGAGGCATCAAAGCAATGCTCGTGTACTGCCAGTACATTCAAAATAGTGGTTATCATCCTTTATTCATCGCGACTACGACTAGGGGAAAAAAAACAAAAAAAGCAGCTGAGGGTTCGCGTTGTCAAGTGGCTCGGTTTTGGTTGTTGGTGAAAGCTTTCAGAGTGGGAACTGGGTAACCTCAACAGTCCAAAGGGAACCTCTGATCTGCTGGATTGCATCAGTGCAAAAGAGAGTCGCATACGCAGCTCTGTCTTTATTTCTCCGTCATGAAAGCCACCTCTCAAACCCACCAAAGGCCCACTGTGGCCACACCTGGAATACTATGGTTCAGTGCAAAGTCTATACAGTGCTGTATAGTACAGGTACTCCATAGTACTCTGAAGAAACATGCATACAGAGAGACAGAGTAGGAAGCACGCTATCTTACAGTACAATCCTTATCTGTGCAGTGTTTTTGGGTGTCCAGTCAGCAGGACGGGCCTGTCTCTGGATTGTGCCTCGGGCAAACTGCATTTCACTGAAATGCTGAGATTTTCTGAGCCTACTTCAATCATCTGTGAAAGTGCTTGGGTTGCCAAATGTAAAGTATAGTGTATGTGTTTAATACAATGGGGAAATAAATTTGACTAAACTTTATCTAATGAGTTGAATAACAGCTGTAAACAGAGTAGGTCTCCCACTGGAAAACTTATATCTTTTCATACACTTATACATAGATTGTTGTTTTTTTTTTTTGCTTTATTACAAAATTATTATAACTTTTTATTACTTTAGATTTTCATTATCATTATTAGACGATGACAGGGTCAAGTTGCTTGTCTTCATAAAAAGCATGCATGTTTCCATTCCGCTTCTTTTCGTCTCAGTGCGGTTTCCCAGTGGAAATAATTAACTCGGTTGGTGCTCCTCTTCCGCCTTTAACTTTCTTTTCTTCAACTACCTTTGGGATGTAAGGCTTACAAAGAAACAGGTGTCCATTGTTGCATTCAGCTCTTGTCTCATCGTGAGTCCACTATCAAATCTGTTTCTCACCATTCTGAAGAAATTATCTTGCAACCAAAAAAGTCATGGTTTTGATACCTGAAAAGGAACAGAGTAATAGATATATATTGTGTTATTTCTTGCTGACTGCCCGGTCAGTTTTTAATAAGTCTCTTGGCAGGAACAAACTCAGTTGGCTGCCACAGAAGGAGGAGGCCCCTCCTCCCGCTCTTCCTTCTCCTCTAGTGTCTGAATGAGACCAGAAGTGACATCGGAGGCCTTCCGCTCTGTGATCAGCTCTGGTGGCAGCTGACCCGGACTACTGCCACCCGAGGCATCCCCTTGTTGCGTGGGCGGAGTCAAAGTGGCTGACTCTTGCTCCATGCACAGTGCCACCTCTTCTTCCTGATCAGGGCAGAAGGAGTGAAACTCACAAGGTCAACTGGATGTCTAACTCATGTATGTAGATATATTTTTCACCTACTGTCCTCCATAAGCTCACAGACTGATTGTCAGATATGAAGATCAGCAGGATGCATTGAAGTAGAGAGACTTTGTCAAGACAATCTCATCAGCAGGCCCACTGTCAAGCCGTTTTGGAGCTTTTGATGCATAATCTTTGTCAGCAAACCTCCTGTCCATGCTGGTTTAAAGTCAAGGTTTCCAAAGTCAAGAATTAATTTTTAATGGTAAATGGGTTGCACTTAGAGTGCCTTTTAACCTTAGCTAGGTCTACAGAGCTCTTTACAGTGTGCTTCTCATTCACGCAGACATTCTGGAGCAACTTGGGGTTCAGTTTCTTGCCCAAGGATACGTAAAAGTGGCCAGAGATCGAACTTCCAGCCCTCAAGAAGGTTTACACTTACAATAATACTTACATGCTCCAATAAAGGCCAACAGGTAGAAACATTAGCATGTTTCCTAAAGCTTTCTGTGCTACCTTTATACCACTGTAGGGCTGTGAAATTTATCCAAAAATTATATTCAATATAATTAGGATAAAACAATAGTGTGTTATTTCACAATGGTGCTCTTGCTTTGTATTAATGAAGGGTGCTTTTGGTCTTGTGTCAAAAAACCCAAACTAGGTAGGTTTAGTTAACCTTGAAGCAGCAAATGTAAATCCAGTCCAATTCAGCTGTTAGCAAACACTTTGTTTTCAAGGTGCCCAACATAAACAAATACACAATACATTTTTTTTAAATGTTCAAATGCATAATGCCCAAAAGTCCAGTTATTGTGTTAAATAATCATGTGGCTTAAGAGGCAGAGTGGGTTGTCTACCAATCAGAAGGTCATTCCTGACACACTCATCAGTGTGAGAGAGTGTGTGTGAATGTTAGATAAAAGGGCTTAGGCATAGATGTATGAATTTGTGTGCCTGATTGGGTGAATGAGGCTCGTAGTGGAAAGGCTTTTGAGTGCTCAGTTAGATTAGAAAAGTGCTATATAAGTACCAGTCCATTTGCCATTCTATATTGACCAAAATAAGTGTGATTAGGGTTTTTGCCATAATAGAGCAGCCTTATACCACTCCTTATTCAATGGTGGAATACCAAGAAGAGCTCAGCTATTGGAAAGTTTTGCCTTTGTGAGCTACGCAGCATGGGAAAATCAACCTGAAGATGTGAACTTCATGAATTAGATATATAGGCTACTGATCTTTTTGTGCATTAATAAGGTTGCTCCCTGCAATTTTCATGAAAACCTTCATGCAGGTCCCTTCTGCTTCACAACTTTTACATAATTTATCCCAAAAATAACCAAAGTTTGGGGGTCTGCCACAACTTTGGCAATGAAAAATCTTTTCTCAAGTCTCCTTCCTCTTGTTTCCTGACATTTTTGCTATCTAATCTGTCTCATCTATTCAATTTTTTTCCTGTCTCAACATCATCTTATTCAGACCACAAATACAATATTTTTATCATCAGTTAATGTGGTCATTAATTCAGTCAAAATAATGGAAATGTTGTAAAACAATATGTCTTCAGGCTATCAAATCAGCAAGTCAAACCTACAGAGCACCCAGATTGAACCCATGTAGGTGCAAAACATTGTTTCTAACAATTATGTACACAATCACACTTTGATGGATGCATTGGCGGCGGAGGGTATTTGGGTTCAGTATCTTGCCTGAGAACACTTCAGCATGTTGAGATCAAACTACCAACTTTCAGATTGGTAGACAAGCCACACACCCTCTGCAGCCACAGCTGCCCAACTAATTTTTAAATGTACTCATCAAAGATATGCTGCAAATCCTCACAACTCACAATTGTTATCAAAAATGTCAATTGATGTTCCCTCTACTGACAAATTGATCTTAGCTTGTGACACTACACCAATTTCAGGATTAAATGATTAGAAATAAAACATTAAGAACCCTTTTTCCAAAATAAAAACAGAAATGACACACAGTTTGCAGTAACCAGGACTAAACCTCCTCGCTTAGAAAGCTACAA
Organism: Archocentrus centrarchus; assembly: GCF_007364275.1. Classification (NCBI taxonomy): domain Eukaryota; kingdom Metazoa; phylum Chordata; class Actinopteri; order Cichliformes; family Cichlidae; genus Archocentrus; species Archocentrus centrarchus. The sequence continues at coordinate 26,421,207 of NC_044361.1, forward strand.
AATCAAATATTAATCACTGAAGAGATAATTTTATGTAATGTAACTCCATGTTCACCTCACCTTGACCTCCTCCTCATCCTCCTGCTGCTCCAGTAGCGGGGAGTGCTCTGTTCCCACCATTTCCTCTCCAGAGGGAATGCACAGGCTCGGCTCCACCGCCGCCACCACACCCATGTATCCACTGGCCTCTGCCTGATAGGCTTCCATCTGCCCCGTGTTCCACAGATCAACCAGTGGGGGGTGGATTTGATGAACCAGACTGTGGATGGTGCTGTTGGGCGTTGCTTGCAAAGAGTGGTTGGCACTGTGCAGCCTATGTTCCAGAGACTAGAAAAACATGGAAAAGAATAATCAAAAAAATGTGAGGCTTGAGCAGTGAAGAAAAGACATTAAGAACAGTCAGTTGTTTGCAATCTGTTTGCCAACTTGGGTTACTCTTTCGTGACACACTCCCACATCAGTAACAGTATGCAGTAAACTGACCTTGCCTCTGTTTTTCCTTGGGCAACAGAAGCGATAAGTAGCTCTTCAAGAAATGTTAATTTTAAAGATAAAGCCAATGATTTTGATGCATATAAAACAAGTTCTGGCACAGCTAAATGTTCATAGATACTAGTTTTCCTGTAGAAATCAACTGCTGTAGTGATCATTAACTTTATTTTATTTTTATTTGTTTAATAAAATGACTTGTATTCTATCCTTTGGGAAAATGTTATTTTTTGCAGGTTCAGCTGAGCATTTAATGAAAGACTCTTGACCAGAGCGATGGCTCAACAGTGTGATGTGTGCCAGCATTCAAATCGGATGCAGTTGAATCATCACTTTTTTTATGAAATAATACAAATTTTTTTTTATGAAATAAATTTTTTTATGAAATAATACAAAAGAAAACAAAGGGAGATGATTAGATAGAAAAATCTTGATTTAAGATTATTTTGTTAAATTATTATTTCCACAATCAAGAAGGAACTTCAGACTCAGCGTTGAAGCCAGGATGTAAGAGATTTCTTAGAACAGAGAGGATTTATGTTATAAATAAAAGCCCAACCAGCTTAGGTTATAAATGCTGTGGTGTGTGGGTTTGTTCTTGTACTGTACTTGTCTCTATAAAAAGGAACAAATAAATTAAAGAAAAAAAAAACATGTTAATAAATGAATTTCACCAGACAGTATTTTAAAATAACCATCTCAGATACTCAAGGTTTATGCATTATTATTCAGAGTTGCAGCAACATGTAGTGTCTCATCTGAATTAAATTCCTGACGGTGGCACTCTCACACTCAATCACCTGCTGTTGCTGATACTGCAGAAGCTGCTGTTGCTGGTAGTGCTGAAACTGTTGGATCTGCTGCAGCTGTTGTAGTTGACTCTGTTGGAGACTGAACTGCTGCTGTTGCTGCTGAGACAGGAAGTGAGCTGCCGCCTGCCCATCGTAGCCCTCCGTCCCCATAACGTAGGAGCCAGCAGGGGGAGATGCCACGCCGGAGGGATCGTTGTTGATGGGTTCCCAGGCGTCAGAAGAGGACAGGCAGTAGTGGCCTTGGGAGACATATGTGTGAGGCCACACCTCTGCTGAGGAGTGGTGCAATATCTGATCTGGAAAAAAATTAAAAACGCAGCAGCTGCTGTTAGTGCTCTTCAGAATGGGTGCAGCAGATGGATGCTGGAACGGTGTTTTTTTTAATTATTATTTCTACCAAATCCCACTTTCAAAATTTGCTGGTCTTGTAAAACAATAGCAATTAGTTAACCTGTTAAAATTCCAATGTCTAATGAACAACAGTTGAAGCTAACAGCTATTTAAGTGAATGTAGATTTGACTGTTACTTAGCTCCAAAAACCTCAGCTGAAAACTTTCCACATTGACTGAATATATGTTATGACAGAAACTCTCCAGTATGAACTGAATCGAGTTGAACACTGGCACACCTTATGCTGTTGAGTCATCATTTTGTCAGAGTGTATATAATGCAGACAGAGCTTTGATTTCCTTGCTCAAAGGTGGAGTGGAAATCAACTGGGCTCAGAGCCACATATTTTGCTAGGAGTCAGACTGAAAAATTGTGGGATCAACTGAGGCAAATGCATTCAAGATGCAGTTAAGAAAGACTATCTTAAATCAACAAAGCACTTACTCTAATTGTGTGCACCTCAGAAGTCTGCACAGAGGAAACACTGCAGTAAACTAAAAATGTCCAAAATCACTGCTTATACAGATTCAGTGTCTGGGTTTATCTCCCAACAGTCCATACTTCAAAATGTGAAATGGCCTAAAGTCTAGAGAGAAGAGACATGACACATGATGTTCCAACTATTCTGTTTAAAATAGATTTGGGGCTTTCCAGCTTCTTACATTTTCTTCCTCATAAATGCTGTGTCCATGTTTCACCTGCAGTAGTTACTTGGACTTTCAGCCTCAGATGTATTTGTAGTCCTTTACCTCGACTGGTGATGCTCTCCTGGTTGACCTCGCTGAGGTGAGCCACACTGCCCTGGTTTGATCCTGACTGCGGAGTCTCACCATCCATCGATGACCACGCCAGGAGCGTTGCCTCTGAGATTGCAAACTGCTGCAGGATACCTGAGGTCAGAATTCAAAGGACAAGTCAGGGTCATTGTTACTGAGACCTGCATTAATCTCAACTGGCTCGTGACAGTTAACAGGGTGTGCAGTTCTTGTCTTCATCCACCCAACCTGCTGCAAAACGAGCCTCCTTCTCCCCATCACTGAGGTCGCTGTAGGCGTCGTTCTCCAGCCGCCGCTCCTTTTCCCGCTCCTGGGTAGTGATGCGGGACTGGAGGGCGCCCCCTGAGCCCACCGTCTGCATGCCCCAATTTTGCCATTCGATCATGTGAGCGACACGACCCTGGGCCATGGCTGTGGGCTTGGTCACTCTTTCTTTCATTGTGCGGGTGACACCTGTTTCAGGAGAAAGACAGACAAGGAAGGAGCAGAAGGAGGGAGGGTGGCCAAATTAAATAAAATGGGTGGTAGTAAGAGGAAGAAATAAAAGATCAGAGGTTGAAACAGAGAGAAGATGGAGAAGAGAATAAACCAACAGATGGTAAAAAAAAAAAAATCAAAAGAAAGGGAAGGGACAGACATAAGGTAGACATGTTATTATCAAGTGTGCATTGCTTTTGGGTCGAGAAAGGTATGATGCTATGATGTGACGGCTCATGAAAATATGGATCTCCAATACAATTAGACTGATGAACTGGTTGAGCAACTGTTAGGATATAATAAAGTGTTGGAGTTTTTGTGATCGCATCTTTGCTTTGAAATTGGTAATTACAACACAGGATACAATGAAGAAGTTCAAGTATAGTATGTCTTTACCATTTTTAAGGATTACAACTCCTGCTGTATTACACAAATTTGTTTTGATGTTAAAGAGGACCTATTAGGCTCATTATCAACTTGATTTTTAATCCGTGGACTCTAATTGAGCAGCCTTGCATGATTCAAGATCAAAAATAATACTTATTTATCTTACAGTGGGCCATGCTGAAGCCGCTCTGTTTACTGCATGAAGTTTTACCTTGTCTCCCTCTAAATCCACCTTCCCTTTAAGCTAGCTTTCTTTTGATTGGCTACCCTTTGCAAACAAAACGTTTGAACGGCAGGTGGTGGCGCTTATGTGCTCACAGCCAGAGCTGTGTGCCAGAGATAACCATATTAAGGATATCCGCATTCACTAACATGTCTGAAAACGGTCTGAAAGTGAATGATTAGAGCAGTCTGAAGCCTGAGCTTTTGTCCCGCAGGGATTACTTTCACACACGCTGACCTCATTATTTAAAACTTTAACCATTTTTAATATTAGCATCCACAATTTTAACATTATATAAGCCTATTCAAGATCATTTATCTGAAGTTCAGGAGCAAGACCACACCCAAAACATTTCCCTTCTACTCATATGTTTATAATTACCTACTTGCCCCACTATTCCTCCCCTTTTTTCTCTGCTTGTAAGCGTCTCTCAAAGGTATCAGGGGAATCAGCTAGGCCCGCGAGCCACCACCAATCCTCAGCGAGGCCTTCCCCAAACAGCAGCCTCTGGCATAGCTCCTTGCTTCATTATATTACATTATTCTTTATTATGTTTCTCATTTGCATCTATCTATCTATCTATCTATCTATCTATCTATCTATCTATCTATCTATCTATCTATCTATCTATCTATCTATCTATCTATCTATCTATCTATCTATCTATAAAAAACTGTACCTCAGACATCTGTGGGATGTTTGAGGCATATAATTTTATTTTATTCAAATATTGAATATCTTTAATTAATAACTATTCATAACAAAAATATTATCGGCCAAATCCTTCTATTCAAAAGCCTGTAGTTAAAAGAGGGACTTCAAGAGCATGGATTGTAAGCACGGTGAAATGAAAAAGGGGTTGTGGAGGTGACATTCATGTGTTTAATGAGACTGTTAACAGTACAGGGAGGGGAGAAGGCAGGAGAAGTGTCTTGTCTGACAAAGGTGCATCATGGGATGGAGCAGGTTAATTGGGGTGAGGTGGCTGTGTGGCATGAATAATGAGAGGTTGGCTTGTTGACATGATAGCTTCTTCACACCTCTGCTAAGCTGCACTGGGCAAACAGACAACTCTTCTCTTTCTCTTTATTGTGTTTCGGAAAACTTAAAGCTGCTGAACATACATTTAATTTCCTGCTGCCATGCCACTACCAGCTCATATCTGTATAACAGCTCTGCTCCATATTTCATGTGACTAACATATGATGACACATACTGTAAATCCCTGGCTGTTTGATTCTCTCTGATGGTGGCACATGAAGATGAGATTCATGAATAAATTATAGGACAAATCAGTACCACAGCACACAGTGGAGCAGCTGCACTTCATTAAACTGTACTGCAGTACAAGTCACTGCACTCAAATAAACTGCACTACACAAAACAGCTGGATGAAACCAAAACGCACTGCACTAAAAGAAAGCAATTCACTACACTGCACTTAACTCTGTTTAACATGGCACTTTACACAGTCAAAACATCCATATTAATACTTGCTCAGGACACCACAATTTCACAACCACTTAACATAAAAAACTACACCTCCTACTCACCTTTCCTTAGAGCAACAAGCTGTATCATGATGCAATGTGTGCGTGTGTGTGTGTGTGTCTTGTTTTTGAAGCTGAATTCATTCCGTCAATGACTCATGAGGAGCCATTGATGACTGATATCACAGTGTGGAGAGGAAGTGATACAGGGGAACCCATTTAGGGTACCATGCTGACTCCAACTCCCTTTGAGGACAGAGCCAGCATGGGGTCATTTACCAGTTACAGCACAGACACACACCTGACACACCTGACAGAGAAGACTTAGCCAGAGCCCCGATGCCATAGGCGTTTGAGTTCCTCTTGAGCCGAGGCAGGATTGATGTGGTGTCTTCCATAGACAGCTAGAAGGAGAGAAGAGAGAGGAATGGAGGAGGGGGAGAAAAGTGTGGAGAAAAGGACAGCATGGATGGTGTGAGAGGCCACACAGAGACAGTGTGTCATGACAGTGTGTGTGTCAGAGAGGGGTGAGTGGAGAGGAGAAGTGATGGAGATGCTGGGTTAATACAAGAGACAAAATTTGCATTACCCAAATCTTGATTCAAAGTGATATTCTAAAAAAATAAATAAATTAAAAAAATCTAGTCTTTCTGATTGTGCTCACACCAGTACAATAAACCGCAAGATCGACTGTACAGCTGAGGAGGTGGGGGTGTCATGAGGGGGAAAGAGCTGATCGCTATAAGGTGATTAAAATCAAAACAGGCAAAGGCAACAAATAGATAGGGAAAGAAAAGTAGTAGATGAAGGAATGATGCCACAACACTTACATTGATTCCTTCCCATGAAAATTCTGAACGTCCATGCTGAGGAAGAGAAATAGGAGGAGAGAGGGATGGGGAAAGAAGGAGCAGGAAAGAGTAAGAGAGTGACAGGACGGAGTGAACATTGACGTGCATAGGGGGAGGAGGGGCAGAGGGGTTGATTGCACATCAGACATGCAGAGGAAGAAATTAAGAGAAGGGAGAGGAAAAGAAGAGAGACAGACACACAGGATTTTCCAGGAACAAGGAAAGTGAAGGACCAGAATGACAGGGAGAAGGGAAGGGATTAAACAGGGATCAGTTTATATTTGCTTAGTTATGTATAGCAGACTGAATACGCTACGGATGAATGAATTTGCTCTTCGGTTACATGTGCTGCCAGAAACATTGAAAGCCAGCAGAAAATTGTGTGTGCGCGAGTGAGAGAGAGCACGAGGCGAGATATCAATACTGTGCTGAACTGTATCTGATGCTGCACACAGACAGGGGACTGAGGCTAACGGGTGGAAGGGGACACTATGTGTTTATGTGTTTGTGTATGGGGTGAGGGCAGATGCTGAGAACAAAGCAGATAAGCAGCAGCCTCTGCCACACCATTCTCTCTATCAGCTGGACTGACACTAACTGCACTGGGGACACTGGTGTGCTACTGGCTGAGTTGAAATTTTGTCCTCCCCTCGGCTGTTGATGTACACAGGCGACAGACTGTGAAGACTGGGCGAAAACATCCAAACTGCAGAAGTCTGTTCCCAAAATACACAAATGTAGACCTGCGCATGTCAGAAAAGTACATGTCTGCTTTTTCTGGATAAATGCAGTGTGAGCTGCACTGGTGGAAGAAGTTTAAAGAAGATCCTTCACTTAAAGGTCACTGATGCCTTTACAGACAGCAGCTAGTTTGCATAACATAACACAAAACTGGGGGAACATGTAGCCTGGCTCAAAATCTACCTGATGAACATTCAAATAATTAATTAGACTTCAAACCTTTTTATCCTAGATTTTTGTTATTAGCTCATACTTTCTAGTCAAAGCTATGATAGGGTACTGTAGGGTACCCCAAACACCGAGTCTGTGCCCATCCAGGCTTACTGACTACGTTCGGTGAAGGTGCAGCACCAGTTTTGTGATACTGAGGATTCATGCACTTACAAACATAATCTCCCTGTGATTATTTCAGTAATAAACAAAATTAAAATGATTTTCATGGAGGTTTAGTACATGTTTGTGTGTTTTTGATGCCAGATTGGAACAGGGCCTTAGTTTCTTCTTCTTTATTTCTTTTGAAGAGGCAACTTAAACCTAGCATGTTTTTAATGGTGGGAGAAACCAGCTCTCCCAGAGAAAAAACTATTATATATTTAGCATACAGCAATGAGAGCGGCAGTCTCCTCATCATACTTTCAGCATCTATTTTCACATATTGCAGCACATTCAAGGAAAAATTGTAATACCACAACATAAAATATGCTCAACTGAATTTTAATTAGAATTTTTACTTATGTAAACACAGTACCAATACTATTAATGCAATGTAAACATACTAGCATTTATTTAGCCCTTTTCTAATTATACTGACCGCTCACAGCACTTTACAAGTCACATTTTAGCCATTCATTCATACAGTGTTTTATTTATATACTTCAAACTCTTTATCTAAAGTAAAAAGAAAATTCTCTACCAAAAAATACTGGAGTACTATACTTTGTTAATTATCATCAGTGATCCATGGCGTTTACAATAGTATAATAATAAGAGTGTGATGACCAGGCTAGTGTTTACTATCCCCATCAGCTACACGAGGCATGTATCCAGAGCCTTGTTGTTGTTGTTGATTAATGTCTGCCTCTTCTTTCCCTCATGTAATTCTATTCTTTTCCTCCCGCACTCACTCTTTGGTCTTTTCTGCCTTGCTCTCCTTTCACAGAAGTGGGGGTGAGGAGAGAGTTAGCCACCAACTGAGTGGTGGATCTGGGCTCCCTGGAGCAGCTTTCCAATAGCCCTGACAACACTGATATATATATATATAAGATATATATAAGGTATATATAAAAGAAAGTGTGTGTGTGTGTCTCTCTCTCTCTCTTTTTTCTCTCTGCAGAACCAGGGGGCATTCTGGGGCACGACGCATAAATAAATGATGCAATCAGTCCACAGTGCATTTGGTGGAAAAGTGAAGGTCTCTACACTTTAGTCCAAAATGGTTCCCACTCCTGTGTCCTGTCTCAGAGGCATCGGTTTTAAAGCACGAGATCAGTGAAGCAGCGGGAGAGGAGAGGACAGGAAGATGTACAGTAATAATGATGTGTAGGAAGTTGGAGAAAGAGGAGAGTGATGCCTCTGCTGTTCTGCTTTGAACCAGTGCTGAGGAGTGACTCTGTCAGACAGCTGTAACAAGCTTCAGACACCCTGGCAATAGCAATAAGCCAATCAAACCAGTGATTATTCAGTCTTCCAGCCACGCCACCCCATCTTGGCAAAGGAAGCGTGGCAGAAACGACTGACATTGCCATGGCGTGATCTACTCTGTTAATCTACTGGCATAAGCACTGGCACTATAGCTCATCGTGTGGCCATGTTGGTTCCTCAGGTGGAGTGGACAACAGTTCACTGTCGAGAGGAAGCCAACAACACAGATGAGCCAGCGGGATCAATGAAGACTTACTTGTTCCCCATCCTTTTGGACTGGCACGCCATCTGACGCTGAGAACATGTTAAACAAGAGAGACAGAAAGGCGCAGAAAGAGAGAGAAGAGGGGGAGAAGAGAGAGAAACATTAATATTTATTCTTGATTAAATTCAGTGACAAAACTGCTTCCACAAAATGTTCAAACCTTTATGGAGCTGTGACTAAAATCTAATAAGGAATCGAGTTAAACGGCAGTCATTCTCCTCGATTTAACCTTTTCCTCCTAAAATTTCTACATTTGCAATTCTTTTTTTTTTCCATTTTATTTTTTTAGTAATACCTCCCTCCAAAAGAAAACCAATATCTCAGATGAAACAAGGTCATGAGATGCCCGGATAATAATAAATATATATTATAATATAAGAAGAACAGTAAACATACTTCTGTGGAGGAAAAATGGTACTGGCCCCTATTAGAAATCTTTTTTCAGTGGAAAGGTTAGGTATTATTTTGAAGGGTTATCACCTAAAATAAACAAAGGTTCTTTACATAAAAATATTTAGTAGTTTTCTTGCACTTATTGACAGATGTTTGAACAGATTGCGATGAATCTGAGGCATCCCATTTAATTCCTCTGTTACCTGTATGAGTCTGTGGACTAATTTCAATCTCAGTGAGTCCCGACAGATTTTCCAGGAAAATCGAGTCACCTTTATGTCTATTCTTTTCTGCTCCTCAGCACCAACAATGTGCAAAACTGTGTAGAATCATCAACATCCTCTGTGCCGTGTCAAATACCATCTGAATACCAAGTCTTGTAAACAGGGGTGACCATCTCACCTGTTCTCACTGGTGTAAATTACAGTAAGTTTTTAGATCCACATAGATAATCATGCATAAAATTTGTGCATTAAAAATAGAAAATATAAATAGTAAATATTAACCTCATTCATTCAGTGTAGGGCAGTGGTTGTACGTGAAATGTCCTGAGGTCAACAAAATGATACAAAAAGTAACAGAAAGTTCTTGAATTTTGAAAGAAAGAAAAAAAAGGACCCAGGTTTATTGTGTTTGTTATATACCAAAATACAACATAATTCAGTATTGTGTCATGTTTCAGTTCAGTGTGTGGCTCTTCACCTTTTAGTTAGTATGGATGTCTGGAAAAAATGCTGCCCAGCCACAGCCTATATTCTTATGTATACAGTCAGATAACAATAACAATGCACCTTTAGTAAGTTATCTATCAACAAGATGCCAGGCAGGCCTGTTGATTCTGTATGCATCATCGCTGTTTTAACTGGGATGCTAGTCTGGGCCTATATACACTATACTGCCAAAAGTATTTGCTTGTCTGCCTTCACACGCATATGAGCTTGAGTGACATCCCACTCTTAATCCATGAGGTTTAATATGATGTCGGCCCACCCTTTGCAACTATAACAGCTTCAACTCTTCTAGGAAGGCTTTCCACTAAGTTTAGGAGTATGTTGATGGGAATTTTTAATCATTCTTCCAGAAGCTCATTTGTGAGGTCAGATACTGATGTTGAACGAGAAGGCCCAGCTCACAGTCTCCGCTCTAACTCATCCCAAAGGTATTCTATCAGGTTGAGGTCAGTACTCTGTGCAGGCCAGGCAAATTCTTCCACAAACACAAACTCGCTCATCCATGACTTTATGGACCTTGTTTTGTGCACTAGTGTGCAGTCATGTTGTAACAGGAAGGAGCCGTCCCCAAACTGTTCCCACAAAGTTGGGAGCATAAAATAGTACAAAATGTCTTGGTATGCTGAAGCATTAAGAGTTCCTTTCACTGGAACTAAGGGGCCGAGCCCAACTCCTGAAAAACAACCCCACACCATAACCCCACCAACCCACCCCCCACCACCAAACTTTACACTTGGCACAATGCAGTCACACAAGCACCGTTCACCTGGCAACCACCAAATCCAGACTCATCCATCAGATTGGCAGATGGAGAAGCGTGATTCATCACTCCAGAGAACACATCTCCACTGCTCTAGAGTCCAGTGGCAACATGCTTTACGGCACTGCATCCAACGCTTTGCATTGTGCAGTTCATGAAGCTCTCACACTACTCTATCTCTAGCTCTACACACTGTTCTTGAGCTATTCTGAAGGCCACATGAAGTTTGGAGGTCTGTAGCAATTGACTCTGCAGATATTTGGCAACCTACTACCTAGCAGCATCCACTGATCCCACGCTGGGATTTTACGTGGCCTTCATGGCTGAGTTGCTGTCATTCCAAATTGCTTCTACTTTATTATAATACCACTAACAGTTGACTACTTAGTACTTAGTAGTGAGGAAATTTCATGACTGGAATTGTTGCACAGGTGGCATCCTATTACAATATGCTTATAGAAGCAGTCTGCATGCCTAGGTGCTTGGTTTTATACACTTGTGACCATGGAATTGATTGGAACACCTGAATTCAATGATTTGTTGGGTGAGTGAATACTTCTGGCAATATAGTGTACCTAGTGCTAGTGCAATGGCATGCTGATTGCAGTTCAGTTAGTGGCCACAAGGAGGAGAAGCTTTTTAAAATGTAATTGCCTGCATTCAGCGTTAATGACCTTCTTTAAGTGTTCATGGTGAATCAGGCTGGTATAAATAAAATATTTTTTCTCCAAACTTTTGAGGTTGTCATATAAATTTTGTTATTCTATGATTCAAATTATTATTGGTCAGTCTAATATGTCTCCATCAAGACCTTTAGCACCTTATTTAACTGAGAGCTTCTATCAGCCACCTGCAGGTTTTGACTTTCACACCACCACAATTTTGGTCAAATTTTTAGGCATAGCTGAGAGGAATAGTGCACTTTTTAAAAAAATATCACTACATCATCATTACCTTACTATGATTTTACTAGAAATCATATTTGTAAAGTGACAATTGTTTGGGCATGCAATGTCTAACATTCTTTAATTACATCTTGTTAACTAAACGTTTGAACTTCCATACAAGTAGGCTCCCATATCAAAGACTTCTAATGGGCTATTTTGCTTTTACTGTGTTACTATAAACCTAGTAAATACTGATGCCACCATAACACTTAGCAATGCACTACTTAAAAGAAGATCAAATACAAAGCTGTCCACCCTGCATACTGTATATGGAACTCCTGTGAAATACACCCTCTCTGTTGGATAAATGAACGTTATTATCCCTCCTCGTTCCTGGCTGTCCAAATCCTAATTAAAACATTGGTTTAATTAGAGAGTCAGTACTGGTAATGGAGTTTAAACACGGCCTCAGTCTCTAGGTGCTCCTCTGTATCAGAGGGTCTGTGCTCTGTGTGTACAACTCTCAGAGGAGCTTACTCCTGTATCAGCGCACTGTGAGTCTGTGTATGTGTCTTAGTTTGCATGTGTGTTGCTGGGCCAGCCACAGTTCTCGCAGCTGCATTTGGCAATCATGAGCAATTCCTCGGGAGTTCTGAAAAAAACACAGTAGTTGTTGGCTCTCTTGATGTCCAGTGATGTCTGTGACCCACTGACCCAGTGATTCAGAAACATCAGCTCTGGTCTGTCTCTGTTGGGCTCTCAGATATTACCCTTCTCTCTGAACTCCGTCCAGTCACATCAAATCACTGCAAGGGCAGTAGACAAGGGACAGGCTTCATTCCAGAAATTGGCTGTCTTCACTCGTGCAGAAAAGGATGTGCAAAGGATGTCCATGTTTTATTGGTACACAGGAATCACATGGAGGATCTTTTCATTTCAGTGGGCAATGTATGTAAAGTATTGGTATATATCATAAGTCTGTAATTTTTCATGCATTTGAAGTGTTGCGTGCAAGGAGAGATTGTGTTTTATCATCCTGTTTTCTTCGACCCAGTTTCCCTCAACCAGCCAAAGTTATTTTTTGCTTTTGTTTCTCTTAATACCTCAGGACATCTGCACAGAAGATGCATGACGTTATTGTATGTATAAATAGCTGCTTGGATAGATATTACTAGATTAAATTCACCTAAGGGACATTCACACTGACGATTCCACTTTAAGTCTCAAGGTAAAATTACAAAGAGAGTGTTAACACTTGGAGTAACTTTAAGCTGGTATCTCAGCATGTACATGGTGACTATAGTAATAATTTTTAACATAAAACTTGATAATATTTACATGAAGAGTTAAAAAATACCAATCTATCAAACCATCAGTTAGACTGCTGACTTATCCTCTTTTAGGGGACCGTATCTTAGGGCAGTGGAGATCCAGGCCATGATTTCGGTTTCTTTCTGCCTGTCAGTGTTTACAAATGCAGTTTGGTCGACTAAATTGATTCCGGTTTAGTCGACTAAACTGGTATCAGATGATAGCTGATTGTAATTCAATACATTTTGGAAAATGCCATCTCTCTTTTGCTCTCCACACAGGCTATTTACATGCTCAAACATGATTATCATCCAGTGTTTTTGCTATTGACCAAACTTCATATCCTGAAAAGTCTAGACGATTCTATGTATGCAGAAGATGTTTACAGAGAATGAGCAAATATTAAATAGGCATGTTGCACTGTGTTTATTTTTCTGCTGTCTTGACTGTGTGATTATAAACTTCCAGTCCAAGTCCCATGATACAAAAGAGATTATACCCTCGTGGCTTTGTTTTATATAAGATGCCTCCAAGACATATTGAAGATTACAGTTAGTACTGTACATGGGTTAGTATAAGCAGCTAGCTCAGCCCCAAGGATCAAAAGGAAAAAAGGGTTTCAAGATGTATATATGTGTATATATTTGATTCTTAAGCTGGAGTATCACTGTGATATTTACACTATCTGGACTTATTTCCAAGTTCACTAAAGCAGATAGGATGGATGAACCAAAATTTATACCCCTTTTTTTCCCATTTTTTTGTACTCTATTATTGGACAAAGGATGCTGAATATGGAAGTGCCAGGAAGGAAGAAAAGAGGGAGACCTCAGAGGAGGTTCATGGATATAGTGAAATAGGACATGCAGAGGGTTGGTGTGACAGAGAAGTATGCTAGGGATAGGGTGACATGGAGGCAGATAATCTGCTGTAGCAACCCCTAAAGGAACCAACCGAAGGAGAAGATTGTTTTGTATTATGGCGTCAGTGAAGAAATTTGTATCAGTTTTTCACTGTAAAAGTTCTGTATAATTGTTAGCCAAACACGATGTTATGGATCTGACAGCCCCTCTACGAGCATGCATGGATGGATGGATGGATGGATGGGACTTGAAAGAGAGGACACCATATTGGCTCCTCTTCGATGGCTTAATGTTAAATCCTGAATGTTCTGTGGAGCCAGCTCCCAGTTTGGATTCGGGAGACAGACACCCTCTATACTTTCAAGATTAGGCTTAAACTGTCCTTTTTGATAAAGCTCATGGTTGGGGCTGGATCAGGTAACCCTGAACTCTCTCTTAGGTATGCTGCTGTAGACCCAGACTTCTGGGGGGTTCCCATGATGCACTTTCTTCTTTTTCATTCACCTCATTTCACTCTGTCTGTGTTTATCTCTGCATTTAATCATTAGTTATTATTAATCTCTGACTCTCTTCCACAGCATGTCTTTTCTCCATTCTCCCTCCCCTCACTCCCTACCGGTCACGGCAGATCACCCTGAGACTGGTTCTGTCAGAGGTTTCTTCCTGTTAAAAGGGAATTTTTCCTTCCTACTGTCACCAAGTGACAGTAGGGGGTCATTTTGATTGATGGGTTTTCTCTGTAATTACTGTAGGGTCTTTACCTTACAATATAAAGTGCCTTGAGGCAACTGTTGTGATTTGGCACTATATGAATAAAACTGAATTAAATTGACTTGAATTGATCTTACCAAAGTAAGATAATGCTCAGTGAAATTTTAGTTTGGCTGCTTGGCGCCAATGTTAGGAAGGTCAGTTCTGCCATCCAAGAACTATAGAAATAAGATCACTTTGCCTCTATCTTCACACATTCATTTTCAAGTGAACTCTGTGTGACCTTGGAAAGATTAATCAGGTGTGTATGACTGTTTGCACTGAGGATTGTGGGGGTGATGAGGTTACTTAACATGATGTCAGTTAGATAGAGAGATGTCTCATTTTCTGCCTGGATGGGACAGAGTGTCCCAGATTTCTTCCTCACACGGGTTAAAATTCTGCCCAGGAAACACAAACTACATAAACATGCATGTACATCCACGAGTCTAGCCTCCAGCAACATAGTGTATAGTACACTGCACAGTGACTCACACCATGCCACTCCCTCTCTCTCTGACTTTAGCTTTTACAGTCTCTCTCCCTTGCATCCCTCAGCCTCATTCGGCCAATTAGCAGATTAGCAGTCACTCTCCCCACGCATGAATCACAATATGGCAAAAGAGTAGGTACAACCTACCACTGGGAAGACCTCCAGCCTTTGCACAGCAATGGACCAGAAACATTATATTAACTGTATATACAGCTTTAGTTGTATACACATTATATTTAATGTCTGTGAGTCTCATGAGATTACATCAAACAATGTTTGTGAAGTGAGGCACAAGAGTTTGTGTTTAAATCATGCCATTTTTAGTGAGTTATTTGTAGTTCACAGAAAATCTCTATAGATGATGGGTCAGTAGTCATTCCCCAGCATCTCAGTAGTTTCTTTTTATCATGGCACACTGTATTTCTGCACTCAAGTAGGTGATGCTGTTGGGCTCTCAGCAGCACAGTGAGCGAATGTGTTATTCAGCTCCTGAGAAGGCAGGACGGATCCCTCCTTGAGGAAACAGCAACAACAACAGAGCACATGACCAGAGCTCTGAGCCAGCTTTTCTTCCCCTGGCACTCTCCCTCCTCCACCGCACACACAGCGGTGCGGTGCTCTGGATACCCCCCAGCGGTCATAGGGGAGTTGGGCTTAGCTCAGACGAGGAAAAGAAGCAAGAAGCGATAAGGGAGGGAGGGCGGAGGGAGTAATGCGACTGTGCGTTACGAACAACCAAAGATCTGCAGCAGCCTCATTGTCAACTCCAGCTCTGGCTGTAGTGGCTTGATGGCTCCTGCTGAAGTGGGAATCATTTGAGCGTCATCTGTCTTTTTTTTTTTTTTTTTTAACACCCAGTGCCCTGCAGCAATAACAGCGAGGATCCAGGGGGTTTGGTGCTTGTTTACCGTGACAGCTGCAGTAAGGCTGGTTGCCACGATGGGGTACCGGCTTGGATGACAGCCCTTTTGCAGCGATATGTACAGATGCTGGGTTATTGAGCATCAGAGTTCAGCAAGAACACAGCTGAGGACCAGAGCCCAGATGGCTGGGAGAAATGGCAGAAAAAACTGAGCTAACTGTGTCTCAGGACATAATCTAGTCACATGCAGACACTCTGACATACACTTACTGACATTATAGCACAGCATGAGACGACCATTAACCTGGTGAAGTGGCACTCCCAAGTTACGTGCCCCTTCCTAACATGCCTCGTTAATCTGTCCAAGCATGAATGTGGCTGCTATCCCGAGCAGGTCTCCATCACTGATACAGGGTGAATAACTTACAGCAGACATTGTGCAAGATACTACATGCAGCTTAAAAACCTGCTGCATGTAGTATCTTGGCAGACGTACCTGCAGCCCATCATCGTGACTCTAATAAATATCCTAATAGCCTGTTCAATATATAATGAACAGTTAGACCTGAAAAGGAGGAAATGCTGTTATCAGTTCTGTTTTGATGAATGGATAGAAACCTGTAGAAGAAAAGGAAATCATTTAAGTATGAGGCAATGAGGCAGCTAGCTCTTTGTATGCAGGAAATCTTTGTTTTCTTGCTCTTTGATATTCAAAGGAGACTTCCCATCTGTGAGAACATGGCCTTTTTTATCAGCACTGAAGTGGTTAGTAGCTGCAGATAACACAGAGACAACCTGTGCTGGTCGCACACTAATGCTGAGCGCGTCCACAAATGCACATATATTCAGTCTCACACACACACACACACACACACACACACACACACACACACACACACACACACACACACACACACACACACACAGATCAAATTGTAGAGATGAATTTTCTCCTTCACGGCATTATATTTCAATTTCATAACTCACTCTGTAGCTGAGTCACATTGTTTACAGAATCGCCTGCCATCATGTGCCCACACACAGGCCTCTTATTTCTGATCTGCCACATACACACAAGCTCAGATTTACATGCGCATACACACAACAATATATATTTCTCTACCTATAATCATCCAGGTTTGTAACCTGGTATCAGTGACAAGGCAAATCATAATATTGCACATCAGAGAAATGACAGGCACTCACGCACATACACTTTCAGTTAAAGACCCTAAGTTATATCTGCTACATTAAAATTCTTGAATATCTTGAAGGATACTGTTTGAGCACACATATCATCCACAAACAATGGTCATCAGGTCTCACCATGTCTCTGAGTACTACATCACTGAATCATTCACCTTGAATATGCTCCTGTGCACAAGGCTTTTCCAACCTGAACAGGGGCCAATCAATCAGACTCTACCTCTGCCAGATTTGTTAGTTTACAGGCAGACTGCGAACTGGCAAATCTGGGACATGGTGTCAGTTGTTGACTGAGTGTGTGTGTGTAAAGGCATGGTGTGACGGGGGAGTTTGGTTTTAAATTTAATGGCAGGGAATCCCTCGCTGTAGAAAAAGAGCGATGGAAGAAAACGCTGAAGTAACATTGGTGCATATGACGCTTTGACACCCACACACGTGTAATTTAAAATATTCAGTAAGAGCACTATACCACAAGAGGCAGATAAACTGGAGGTCCATACATGAACATATACAGTACATATGTGCAACCGTACAGACACAAAAACACTAAAACAGAGTACTGAAAACTGCATGAGCTGAGTGCCAATTTTCTTTTTTTAATATGTTTCAAAATGTAAACATGATTTTCTACAGTTAATTTAATGAAATGAAGTGTAGATTGAAATTATTCAGTCAAAGAACAAGGAAACAAATAATAAACAAGATACCCTTAAACACAGTCATTACTTTTTGCTACAAACAGATTTTAGTCACCACAGTCCCAGGAAAATGTTGAGATTTGAAACCCAGCCTTGAGCATGTACACACCCACAAACACCCACACATAATGCACAGATCGGGCTCTTAGTGCCTACTGAATCAGCAAAGTGTGTCAGCTAACTGGAAGTGAAGAGTCTACATAAAGAGCCGCACAAACAGGTGAAAGTCATCATAATGTCCCACATTCATATCTATGATTTCACCAATGCAGCTTGAACTATGGTAGTTACAGTCACAAAGCACACAATGCCCTAAATTACAGTGATTAATGCTTCAAGGAGTCGCAGGTATAGTACTGCCTGGTAAGTGGACACAGGAAAATTAGCTCAAGTGTAGCGTTTGGCACAGTTATTACTGATTACATGGTCTGCATTACATCTAGAAATGTGATCAGCATCATGGGGCTATGAGAGTTTTACAGTGGCACTATCTTTTGCTGTAGGAAGTTGTTCTTAATGATGCAATTAAACTCTAATTTTGTTGTAGATCTTAGTGCCTTTTGTCACTGACGAGGTTAAGAAGAATGCTCATCTCCCATCTGCTGCATCTCAAGGCCTTTTACCCTCTGAAGTGGTGATGGATGGATGCAGACATTTTATCTACTGTATGAATATCTATCTTCACTTGACTCAGTAACAGTCAGTACCGCAAAACCACCATTAACATATACCGAACCTACTGTGATTATATGGAATCAGGACGATAAGACTGTATGCCAAACCTTTTGCTTGTAATACAAGCTAAATAAATAAATAAAAATAAACTCTAGTATTTATGCCAGCCTTGAATTGCACAACTGGGTCTGAATTAAACTCATTTTATTATTGAGAACATGCATCACTGTCATTTTGCCTTAAGTTTTGAGGTGTTTTAATTTAACCTTTAGGGCAGAATAAGAAAATAAAGCAATAAAGGCTCACATTTCTAATACAAAAATATAGAACCAATATAGGACTGTTTCCTGGGGGATACTATGCAGTATACTATATCAACAGCTGGGCACAGGCATATCGTTTCTGCAAAGAATCGAACAGTAGTACAAACTGTTATCAGAGCCTGGCCACAGAGTACACTCCCAGATATGATGGAGCTGGGAGAGGTAGAAGGCAGACAGATACATCAGGGCTAGTCCCATGCAACGGCAGAGCCAGTCCCTCTGCCTGCTGCTCCTCCTGTTGATCTTTGTTTGGCAGCATGGACTGCAGTTGAGAAGGGCGATCAATAGCACACACTGAAGTCATTCTCACCCAGGATAAACACAACCACGCCTTTGGACAGGCAGCACTGCTGCTGATTCTGTTGCTTACAAGGAAATCACAGACTGAGGCACACAAGCTGCTTGAAAATGCCTGGTCTTCCTTCTCTTAAGTACTGTTTGTTTACACATTCGTGTTAGATTATAGTGCACACAGCTTAAGATAACACTTGCAAACTGAAGGGAAATATTCCTTTTAGTAGATCTACAATCTCCACTGCTCTGGGCTGCTGGTCTAAAAGCATATTCTCCTTTATCTCAGCCCTTCATCATTTATCCCTGACTCAAGAACATAATTGTAATTACTAGAGCAGTGTTATTAAATTCCTAAGCTTCCAGGATCACATGTATAAAAAGGAGAATGAGTATTCAGGTGGCTCACCATTAGACTAATGGGGCACCTTTTCAAAGCTTTTTGCCTACTTCAGTCACATTATTTCCAACACCTGGAGGCTTGTGGGGTCTTCTGTATGTTCTGTTAGTGTTGAAAGAGGGTCTCAGTCGCTTCTCCTGCTATGCACTGTGTCAAAAAAAAAAAAAAAAAACAGCCAGAGCTGCTGTATTTGCTGTTTCTGCTGTATTCAGTTCACACCTGCCTTCCTAACTGTGTCATCTTGTACTTTTTTTTTTTTTTTGCATATTCTAGATATTTTTAAAATGATCTTTATGAAGAATTTACATTTCGTTTTAGAATGGGGACTGGCATAGGCACACTGGGGATCCTGTTTGCAACCTGGTTCTGGTATTCACGACCCCTGTAAAGGTTGTGCTTGAGTGTTTCAGAAGAGTGAGTGCCTACTGTGTCCAGACCCATGCTGTGCCATAAATATGTTTAAGAGCTGGATGTGCTAAGTGACACATGAATATTTAACACCAAAGAAAGTCTGTGTTTATTTTTACCTCGGCACGTGATTGATGCTGCACACTGGGATGTGTAAGGGCGCACTGCAACATATCTGAATGTATTTAAGCAAACAAGTGATTGTTTACCTGAGTTCTATTTTTTACCCAGCACCTCTCTGATTTTCCACACTTCACAGCAGTGCTGGTGTTGTCGACACGACAACTACGGGTTTGTCCAGGACTATCCTTACCTGAAAACTCCCATCACTGCCACACACCCTCGTCTATGCATTTGCCCCTCCCTCTCCCCCCTCTCCCTCGCCATCCGCCCATCTCTTGTCCTCCCTGCCTGCACTGAAATTCTTCCTCTGCTGCTCTTTCTTTATTCCCCCTCTATGCCTATTATTCATGCAAATGACAATAAACTGTGAAAACGTCCCAGACAATGGCATTATCCCCTCTCTCTTTCTCCAAGCTATGTCTCCCTATAAATAAGCAGTCTCACCGCACGTCCCTCTCCCGCCTCCCTCTCTCTCTCTCTCTTCTCCATCCCTCTGCCTCCTACTCACACATATACATACTGCCAAACAGCATCATAAATCATGGGATGGGAGGAGGGAGGAAGGGGAACAGGGAGGTGGGGGATGCAGCCACACACAGTAGCACATTTTAACACAGATTCTCTCTGACATCTAGGCAGTATACTGTGCATACAGCCTCTGTGACCATACGTCCACAGCTTGCTTTGAGAGTGCACAGAAAAGGAGGCAAACAGCTCTCATGTATAAACCCTTGCTCCTGTTGGACCCCCATCCTCCCCATCCCCGCTCCACCCCTGCACCCCTCACCCCAACCTCCCTCTAGCCTGCAGTAAGAGAGCGAAGAGAAGTGGAGCTTACTCAATCTCCTGGAGCCGATGCATCCCATGGTGTATTCACAAAGGCCCTGGACACAAGCGGAAAAGTGTTACCCAGACACCGAGCATTCTTCTTCTCCTTCCTCCTGCGACTCTCTCTTTCTCTCAGCTCTAGCTTCTTTTCTCTTGCTTCTCCTGTGCTGTCTCTTTTTCTCTCTCCCTCCTGCGCTTGCTCGATCACTCACTCTCTCTCTCCCTCTCTCTCTTTCCCTCACCCTCTCTCTCTCTCGCTCCCTGCTGCTCTCTCTCCAGTGCAGTGTCTTAGAAGAGATCCGGTTAGTAAGTCAGTATGCCTGAGGGGAAAGATTAGGACTAAATAGAGATGTGATGCATTACTGTAATTATTTTTAAAAAATGTATCATATTTTTTTTTAAGTATAGTTATCAATAACTAACATATCAACATATTTTATTACCTGTAACATTTAATTTTTAATGTATAAGTTGCAGCAATTTTACTTTTCATGTAAATAATTTGACATAACGGATTTGATAATTACAAAATATCAGAATATTGACATGCAATGAATTACAGACATGTTAAACAACAGTTAGACTGACTATGTGAGCACTGATGTGCCATCACTAAGATCAGTAGCAGTGCTGAGAGTGCCAGTCTGCCATTGTTGTAGATATCACTGCACTGCTGTAATATTGTTGAGCTAAAATGGGGGATTCTCTCTCTGTCTCCCTCTCCCGTGTGCGCTCAGCCTAACAATGCACTGCAGCGGTTTCCTTGCGTCTCTCCCCCTCGCCATCTCCCTCTCAATCACCCTCCACCTCCTCCCTCTTTGCACCTCCCACCCCCCACACCTCCCCCCAATATCCCCAACACTCACTCATCGCTCAAAAAAAAAAATTCTTATACACCAATATGAAACAATCCTGAGGAAAAAAAAAACAGCAGAGGGTTTTCCTCCACCGTCAAGCTGCTGCTGAGTCTCCACCTCTTTCCTCTGTCATCCCTCACTATTGATCCGCCCACAGTCATCTCTGTGCCTATTTCTTCTGTTCACTGAGGATTACATTCCCCCCTTTTTTTTTCCTTTTTTATCCCCTTTTTGCCTTCCTTGCTACACTTACCTCTACTCTAGTAAAAAAAAAAAACAAAGAAGAAAAAAAAGAAAAATCTCTAATCTACATCTCTCTCTCTCTCTCTCTCTGTCATTAGACCTGTCTTCATCCATTAAGGCTGGGTAATTAATCACGTTTTACATTCAGCCACAGCTTTGGTTTCCAAAGAGTGTCAAAAGAAGATAATCGAGATAAAACATTTATTGTGCCACAATCCGTTTCATGATGATACTTTTATTTTTCCTTGTATTATAAATCCAGCGCACCCCTTTTCCTCGCAGCAGTGCCTTTTGCCTGTCCCTAAAAGCCCAAACTCACTCCCCCCAACAGAACTCAACTTAGAGAAGACCTCATTACCAAACTGATTGTCATTATGACTTCTGCAGCCCTAATCTAGTATATCTCTAATACCTCCACATCTAAACCTTTCCTCTCATATTTCATAAATGTGAAATAACGCACTTGATGTGTGCGGTTTGTAAGCAGTTTGGACAGTGAGAAGCTCTGCGTGTGGAAAAAAGGGGGGAGGTTTATTTGTGGTCATTTTTGTTGACTTTAAACGCTTTGGGTAAAGAGCAGAGAGAGAGAGTGGGGGGAAGAGCGGGGCAGATGGATGGAAGGAAGAACAGAAAGATGGAAAAAAGGCATGGGCAGATGGAGGGAGTGATGGGAAGGAAGGCAGGCAGAGAACAGTGGAGTCATGTGCGGGAGAGGTGTGGAGAGGATGCTGTGTGAAATAAAAATTAGCACTCCAGAATGGATGAAAGAAAACAACAGTCACTTGGAAATATACAGTCATGGTTGTCATGTTGCAAACGTGGATGTGTGACTTGTCAGATTTGAAAAATCATACATAATCCAGCCAAGCCCTGCACTTTGGGTTTCCATGTGTATTAGCTCTTATTGCTGGTTTCCCACTGGGACAGAAGTGATGGTTTCTGCAAGTGGTCAGCTTTACTCATATGACACGAACCTGGAACCTGGGTGCAGCTGACTTACTGACTCTCTTGTTTTAATTCTTTGCCTCCCTCTCAGTTCTCCTACCATCTGCCCATTATTGTGTGTCAATCAGGGTCTGGAAGTCTCTAAAATCCTTGGTTAATCTAGGTGTATCTATCCTGCTTTACATGTATTTCCCTGTCAATATGATTCATGTTTAGCACTCCTTTTCTACTACAGTGATAAGAGGATGTAAAAGCTCTGTGAGATTACAGTGTAAGTGTAAACACTTTCCCATATAATGGATCAAAAAGGTTTAATTGATTCACTATTTTGAAAATCGATTAACCATTAAAGTGATTTTGCAACCACAGTCCCAGCTTCTAAGATGCCGCTTTTTCAATTTCTTGCGTAAATTATTCTGTTGTTGTTCTATTGGTTGAACAAAAGAAGACACTGCAAAACAAAAAAAGTCACCTACATTTCTTGTTGATTTCTTTTTTCTTCTTCTTTTTTTTAATAGTGCAAAGATTAAGTAAAGATAATATTTTCACATTAATCAATAATGAAAATTATTTTTTGTAGCAGTCTTGTCTCACATGCTTCACATATCCACAGTCTGTGACAACATGGTGATCTATGATATGGATTATCAATGTGAGACAAGGTCAGCCACAGACAGAGAAAATTCTTGACACTAATCTCACGCATGATGCATAGGCCACTCACAAATGTGACTGCCTCTCACTGCCTTTGCGATCTCATTCCTTATTCTCACACGTGCGGGAAAAAAAAAAAGAAGCAAGTACCTTGACGCAACACATGACACAGACGACTCCTATCATGTTTCTGTCGGCGCATTTCTTGTTTTCTTATCTCAGGTGATGATGCCGCACTGAATTTAAATGCAGCAGCTCCTGTTTAATATTACCTTTGGGACTCACACCCACATCATTTCTGTAATCAATGACTTTCATGTACCTGTCACTATCTGTCTATCAGCTCCTGGCTCCCATGTAGGTTACACCTCAAGGATAATGAATACTAGCTTCAATACTGTCTTATTCAGACAACCTAAAGGCATTCTGGCTGATGCATAGGAATGCATGCTTCAGTCTTTTTTTAAGGTAGTATTTAAATACTAGCTCAGACTGGTTAAACTCCTCTGAGAAAGGCCTTTCATTCCCATCCTCTGCCACCTTTACATGGTGACTGTTCACTGCTTTCTTTGTCTTTTTTGCGCTAAATTTAACTGCTGCTAGAGTCTGCCATCATATGTGTTAACTGGAACCACATGTTACACACTCACCATCACTAAGTTAGTTATAAGACAGGCGACGAGAGGAGGGGCAGCATCTGGCTGGCATTCGGTCTCTCCTATGAAAACTAAAAATATGCAAAAAAGAGGACAGAGAGGTAAGGCTGAATGAACTGATGTGAGAGACAAGGAAAGAAAAAGATGAAGGGGAATGAAAAGATGGGAGGGAATTACTAAATGGTTTGTTTTTGAGGAGGCAAGGGGTGTAGGAGGTGGGTGGGAGCAAGGGAGAGATATAAATGTTGTTATGAGAAGAGGCAGTCTCTGATAAGGCATTCTCTAATGACCAAGTTTATGTCATTAGCTTTGTTTTAGCCAGTGGGAGAAAAGAGTTTACATGTATTATTAGCTGGCACACTGAGCCTCAATTTCTAGCTTGGATTCTTCAGCACACACATTTTTGGGCTGTTTGATATTTGTGTGTGGGTGGTATAGAGTCTCTCTGTGCATGACTTGTGCGTGTATGTGTTTATGCAGCCGTTACGCAAGACAAAACCTTGCGTACGAGGAGTTCCCAACTCTCCTCTATTATTTACAATTCTCTTTCCTCCTCTCCTGCAATTACCCTACATTCTCTCTCGCTCCAGCCCTCCTCATCTAGACCACCATTACCGTGCAGCATGTATATCCTCAGATGTTTCTGTGTTCAGCTTGGTTCTCTTGTGTATATTATCCCCAGCCTCTCAGTTTCTCCTTGACTCACGTCCGAATCTGTGAGTTTCCACCTTACGCACCGCTGTGTCTTTTATCACATCTCGAGCTCAAGCTGATTTGCTTGCTCTCAAAGAATGTGGGCGAATATTCCAGCCTCAAGGCATTTCAGTCTGGGCTGTATGCAGCACAGTAATGTTTATCAGTCTGACATCTGCTGGGGGGATCAGGGCACTGCAGTCTAACTCTGGCTTTGAATGAAAGCCAGTTTGGCAGCAAAGAGACTTTTCCTTTGAGTGCTGAGTGACGAGGCCATGTTTTGCCACAAATATTCAGGTTCTCATCTTGGCTGAAGTGCACCTGGAATTTCTGCTTTGCAGATTTATGCGCATAACTGTTTGCTTTGCGTATCTATTGCAGGCTATACTTCATGTTTAAACTGGATTTTCACTTAAAAATGTCTCCATCGGCTCTTTCTCACACTCCAGGAGCAACACCAGTCCAAATCTATTTAGCCTATCTTCACTAACATGAAACCTGGTAAACGACGTCTTTAAAAGCATCTGTCAGAAAATAAACTGTTATAACCTTTGCAAAGAGGGAAAATGTTTTTACAGGATAATTATCTTGGTCTGTATTAGCTTTTAACTATGCGTTTAATAAACTGGCAACTGAAAAGTTTAAGTATAGATGTATCAATCTGTGCATTACTTTAATTTTGAAGCTGATAATGAAGGAAGCTAACTTTTGCATACATTATATACTGGGTAATTTGTGTCTGATTTTCTCTTAGTTTTAATGCATCCATCCATCCAATTTAGAGTCATGAGGGTGCTGCAGGTTATCTCAGCTTTCATGGAGAAAGGCACAGGGTACACCCTGGACAGATCGTCAGTCAGTTGCAGGGATAAAACTGAGAGATGGACAACCATTCACGCTTGCATTCAAAAATACAGCCAGTTTACAATCACCAGTTAACCTAACATGCATGTCTGTGGACTGTGGGAGGAAGCCAGAGTACCCGGAAAGAACCCACAGGAGAACATGCGAACTTCGGATTTGAACCCAGGACCTTCTTGCTGTGAAGCTACATTCTAATCACTTCACCTCTGTGCCATCAGGTTAAAACTAGTTTGGTAAAAGACATAATATTTGGAGTACTTGTGAAATTCAGCTGAAACCACTGTTTGTTGAATCTAAAAGAAGAACAATACTGTGGAAGTTAGCTCTACATCTTACATAAAGTCTTTTAAATGACCTAACTACCATATTAACATTAAAAATTGAAAGCTCAAAAATAAAATGCTAAAGATACATTTATGTACAAAATAAGTTGATGATTTAATTTATTCAGAGTGAGCAATTAAAAACATTTCCATTGCCTCACATTCAAATGGCTCCCCATGTTCTTGAGAAATTAATAAGAGAGAAAGAGGGGCTATGGTTCTGTATGGAAAGGAAATTATTAGGATTTTAATCATAAGCACTGAGGTACTACAAGTACTGATTCATGCACAGTATGTGGTGACGAGGAGTAGAAAAAAAGAAGGGAAATAAAAATGCAGTGTAAGGAGGACAGACTGAGAAATCAAGCAACTGGAGAAGGAAAAGTGGTGAAAAAATGCAGTATTATGGGGGGGGGTATGGCACTTTAGTGAGGGAGGGGTGGAGGAACTGTTCATTCCAAGGCCTGGCTGCATTCCAGTCCGTCTGGCTCTGATTCCAACGGCCTCCTGTTTTTGTTTTTTGTTTTTTTTGTCTTACCTTCAGACTGACTGGACCCTGGAGCTGCCTTCTCACTGCCTGATCCAAACCTCAGTCACCAAGGCACCACCTGGTTAACATAAAAAAAAAAAAGGAGAGGAGCATTAAACATGTGTTTGTCTCTCACCAGTCAAACAGAATCATAAGAAGGTGGAAGAAATTTGGAACAAACATATATTTGGCATTTTCCTGAAAGCCCACAGCCAGGATGGGGTGCACATTCATTTTCTGTGGCACCCTCTGGGTGGAAATACTACATATTTTTGTCCCACTGGAAATGGGGAGAGACTGGAAACATTCCTTGCAGGACAATAGGCTATCAAAGACCCCAGTGACCACACCCTGTAGTTCACAGACATGAATCAGGCAGAAACAGGTTACACAACAGCTGCTGCAGCGGTAACAGAACTGAGCCGCTTACGGTTTCACAACCAGAATGAAGTGCAACTCTGCCCTGCCTCAATCTGGAGGTCATATGACGATCTGTGAGCTGGCAGCACTTTTAAGAACAAGCAATCAGATGATTAATATATGTGTGTACAAATATAGATTACTCACACGGTTTTCATGTGATACATATTTGCTTTTTAGAAGGTTAGTCTAACATTCAGTCTTCAACATAAATCACATTAAAAGCATATAATAAACATTCTGACTGTAGATAATTGCAGCTTTCCCCTTGTTTATATGTTGAAACAACAGAGGACAGGGCTCCAAATAATTTCCATTTGGACCGGAGCTCACAGCCCTTTAACTCTGCTAACAGGCTAATGTTTTCACACTCCCGTGTCTTTACAAGAGTCAATCAGTGATTAGCCTTTAAAATCTCTCTTTTTTTTTTAAATGACTCAAGTGAAATCATGAAGCTTCTTGTTTTGTTTGACAAAATGAAATAAGCAGATTCTCAGAACAAAGACGCTAAAACATAACCATCAAGTTCTTAATCAGTTAATCTACTTATCATTTCAGCCCTAAACAAGAACAATGTATGACCAATTTGAGAACTGAGAACATGCTCTGTTATTTTTGGTGTTCCCGTGTAACTGAAATGAAACTGTAAAAAAGAAACTAAAATACAAACAGGACTCAGTAATACTTCAAATACAGCAATGACTGCACCTGAAAAGGTGATATGAGTCACAGCAGGTAGGCGAAATGAGGTACCACAAATGTGAAGTGGATGTGAGTGAGACACAGAAGAACACCATGCCATCCAAGTGGCTGAGCTACAGGATGGGACCTGTCACTTTAACACCAGGTTGCAGGCAGTCACACTCTGATTATGAGGACAAATAAAATGCAGTTACTGTCTGTAATCAAGTTTACTAATCGCGCGCATAGAGATTTTCCATGTTTATGGTCTTAGCGCAAAGCAAACAATGAAGTCGCACCCCACTTGGCAACCAATACAAATAATGTCTTTACAATCTGATATTCAGCTGTGTTTGTTGAGGCAAGGGAAAGCAGGGCACCGACCAAACCAGCCTTATATTTTTTATAAGGTTATATAAAAGCACAAGCAGTCACCATTTTCCACAGTTCAGCCCTGCTGAAACACACTCTCCTACAGCCACTGTGCCTCATGGTGTTTTAAACCCCTGACTGCGTTTAGTGCCTGCATCTAATCAAGCTTCTAGCCCCATTATCTCTCCCTCCCATTTGCTCCCTAGCTCCCCCAGTCTGACCTTACAAGGAGAGGCAACAGGGTTGATGTCATTGAATGAAGAATGCTACAAGAATCCAGAGAGAAAAGAGAGCAGGAGGAGGAGGAGGAGGACGAGAGGGAGTCTGACTGGACAGTTTATGAGCACACATGCGCGCGCGCACACACACACAGATTTTGTTTACATAGTAATGCACAAGTCCTAAACCAGAGTCAAACGAGAAAGAACTTGTTGGGAAGGATGGTGTCATTCCTTTTCCAGGCTGAAAAGCAAAGGGGGAGGGTCTAATAGCTAGAGAGGGGAAGAGAGAAAGAGAAGTTGCCATTACTGACAACTCTTACTCAGCCAGGAGCCAGAGAGGAGGAAGAAGAACAAAAGGAAGAGGGGGGACGTAAAAGGGAGATCCACAGTGCAGCTGTGCTAACAGGGTAAGTAAATTTATCTCTTATGATTCAGATCAGGATGAAAGGAAGTGGTGGCATGTCTCAGTTACGAGGGCAAATTTTTACAGGTTACCTAATAAGGTAAAAAATTTTTCCAGTAGTATGCTAGGGCAGATTTTACTGGTTACAGGACGTGTTGTTGAAGAAATGGCAGGTCTGTTGTGTGACACGCAGCAGTGTAGATCCGTCATAAAGCTTTGCATGATAAAACCAAATACTGGTGCAGAAAGACACCGTTGTGTGTGTGTGTGCATCCGTCTGGCCAGCAGTTTAGCAATGAATGTGAACAAGTCCATTCACCAGCTGATGATACTGATGATAAGGCATGGCTATGCGGAAGCTCCAGCAGGAAGTCCAGCTAAAAGAAGAAAAAAAAAAAAAGTTGGTTAAGCTAGGCAGCTAGCCATGCAGCTGTACGCTTTTATGTATCTCACAGATTAGCACAGTTATTAACCCTGATGACAACGCAGCTAGGACAAACTGCCTTGCCATATGAGGTAAGGCAAAAATAAATAAATAAAAATAATTGCAGTGGTGTTTGAGTTTCACCGGGGCGAAACCTACTGACCAAAGCGAGTATCGCCGGGGAGTGTAGGGGCGTGTGCGGAGCTAATACTACCATTAGTGTGTCTGATGCTAAGACGCGCAGGTTATCACGCAAACTGGCCCCCGGTGCAGGTGAGTAGCCGTTAAATAAGCGTTTTAGTGGGTTTAATCTGTGAGCTAACGCGTGTTGAAGCTAAACTGGACGAGCTAACGTTGTTCTGGTGTTGTGTGTGTTAATATTAACCTGCTTGGCACACATGGTTAGCAACGCTAGCCAGCTTTAGCGTAAAACCTTCCGTTTTCTTAAAAAAAAAATAAAAATATATATATACACGCTTAATTGTGTCCTAATGAATGGTTGCGTTCAAGTCACTGTCACTCACCCAGTGCTGTCAACTGTCAAAGTAAAGACCAACAGATGTAAACCTGTCTGAGTTGTAAACTACTATACATATAGTATGTTTAACCTATTGATTGTGCCATTAGGTGGCACTTTATTTTTCTGTTGTGGCCCCACTGAGTAGGGCAGTAAAAGCATGACGCTCCAATGGAATGCTTCACTGCAGGGGTGTCACATTCATTTTAGTTCATGGTGTACAGACAGCCCAGTTTAATCTGGAAGTGGGCCGGACCAGTTAAACCAGTGCATCAGATCTCTCCCCCCACCCCACCCCGAAACTGTGGGGCACTCCGGCCCTGCAGGTGGGGCCTGGACATGAAGGGTTTGAGCCTTATTTGCTATTCTTTATTTATGTAAAACTCAGGTTGAATCCTTTTTGTTGTTGTTGTTAGTGTTAGTTTGTGTTAATTGTTAATGGTCGATATAAATTGTGTTGGGTGTGTGGCATGCCAGACAAAAGTTTGATAATCATTCTTTTAGTACAATGAATTACCTCTACTTTCCGTCGACATCTAATTAACATACATTTACATAAAAATTGTTGAACTGCCTGGGATGACCTAAAAAGAATAAATGTGATTTTTACCAATAGGTTTTCACACAATTCAGCCAGTGTCAATGCATATGCATTTAAATTGTTCTTAAAAGGCAGAAAAACTTTGAATGGGTCTTGGAAGTAATTACATAATATTCTGACTTATTTGTGATTTTAAACAATATCGAGAAGCACTTTTAGCTTTACATAGTAATGCTGGAATCTCCACACCAGAAATAACAGTGTAAACATTTCATTATTAATGACCTTTTTACACCTTGCAAAGCTATCCAGAGGGCTGTTTCTTGGCCCCCTGGCCATATGTTTGACACCACTGCTTTAGTGCTGTGTGTGTTAATGGTGGATGAAATATTAGAACAGTTCTCAGTATATTGCAGTCACAACCACACCCTCAGTAATAAACCTGAAGCATAAGGAATCACCTTTCTGATAGTGTCAACAAAAACTGAAAATGTACAACCTTTATCAAGGGGAGGCAGAGCTGGATTGCACTAGTATCAGTTCAGTTAAGCTTAACTAAGCAGCTTGAATAGAAAGATATAAAACTATATAGTGGAAATAAGTAAGACTCTAGACTGGGTTGTTCTAATAAAAATACAAGTGTCCACTGGTGGTGTAAGATATCAGGAATGCGCAGGATATACGAGGGAAAAGGAACAGGCACTATGAAGCAAATTAAAACAGCAGGCAGTTGTGGAGACAGATATACAGATCTGTGTCCTAACATGCGATTAGTGCACAAGCGATTAGTTTTGCCTAGATGTGCCATTTTTAGGATCGATTTCTACAACCCTGAGATTGTTAAATTCCTCTAATTATCAAGGAGCCGTAACCCAAGGCCACAGTAAGCTGTGTTTAAGAGCAACTAAAATCTAGAAGGCTCTGGTCTGAGGTTTGCGTGGTGCTTGCAAAGACTGGGAATACTATGGTCTTTGACGCCTCTGGAAGTTGGTGAGGCAAATAAAAATGTGTCAACGAGGAATGAGTAGTGCAAAGAGGAATCCTTAATTGTAGCTTCCATGAGTCAAAAGACGTGTTGTTTTAGAGGATCCCTTTGCCTCAAATCACTGCTTGTCTGGTGCTTTGAATTTTTTTTTTTTTTGGTCTCTCACTGTCTTGTGACTCCTCTTTGGCCTACATTAGACTGTATGAAAGTGTATTTAGACTGAGGTTTTTTTTGGGGTGAGTTTATGAAACGATAGAGTGAATAATGTTGTGACCAGTTTTGAAATGTTGCCGGTTTTCATCATTCGTCCAGCTGCAGCCTGATAGGGAGCACAGCACTGTTGCTCAGTGCATGTCCAGTGACCTGTAAGATTGGTTTCAAAAGGGTTGTTTGTCCCCTGCATTAGGGACTCGTGGCCTAGACACGCTTTCCCAGAAACTGGGTGTGCTACTAACATCAGAACAATGAGAGTTTCATGAACAACACCGTAGTCACAGATGCAGTGCCTAACCAGACATGAGAAGAAATACTCTTAAGTACTCTCAACTTTTCTTTAGGGTAACTCAACCTCATGTATTAATGTGATCTTTACTGACCTCTCCCAGTGTTGTTTTTGGCTTGAAAAGTACAACTATAGCAGTTTTTGTTAATTTATTTTTATACTGATCCCGTGTAGGTATGGTAGTATTGTCACTGTTAGGAATTACAGTATCCACATACTGTGGGTGTTTTTGTTTTCTTTCAATAACATTAGAACAAAGATTTTAGTTTAATGAGACATCATGTTGTAATGCTTCCTTTTTATAAAACTGCAGCACAGTATATGAACTAAATTTAGTTCCTCTATAACCATAAAGCAGTGAACCACTGCTGAGTTCAAAGCTTTCCCTTTAAAAGTGGAATAAACTTCTCCTTAAAAGCCATATAGCCGCTTTCAGAGACAACTTGTTCACGTTAAATTTTAAATACTGTCCAGGACAAAAAGCAGTGATAGCAGAAGGCATAACGCCCTAGTTTTACTCTTTTAAAGGCCTGAAGAAGTATCCCAGTTTTCTAGTGCAGTGAGTCTGCAGCAAAGCAGACGAGTGCAGTAACCCTGCTGGTTTCTATATCCTTCAGGTACTTAGGCTGCTTACACTTACCCTCAGTCCTTTTTGTGAAAATTAGTTCCCGGTATGAAGGAATCAAAACCAACTGTGGCAGTGGTACCCAAACTTTGTTTGGCACCAGTTTTCTAGTCTGTAAAAGCTGCGTAGCCATGTGGAGTTTATACAAAGTTGAAAAGCTAAAGAGCACCATATGTGATCTATGCTGGCCCTGCACGATGCCATCCTTCATCACAGCTGTACTGTAGAAATGATTAAGTGCATCCTCAAGTGATGTCATTCAGTTCAAGTGGTGGGCGAGACCAGAGGGGGGCTTTCTAACCCACCACTTCCACCATAATTGTCAGAGAAGAGAATATGAGAGATTATAAAAAAAAAACATCAATAACTGTACTCTGCTACAGAACATTAATAGGTATGTCTTGTTAAAGGAGTAATAAAAAAAAACTTGGTGCAAAAAGGCATAGAAGGAAACGGTGATTAGAGCGAAGCAGAAAAGGCAAAAAGGAAAAAAAAAACGGTGATGTCATTGAGTTGGTGTGCCAAAAATGTTCCTCAGCTGAGGGTCTCTCTTCATCTCAAGGATCAGGTTTCAAGATTTGCACTGGGGCATCTGGGCCTGAGTGTGCAGTGATCTCACTGCCTTGAATCCCCCAAGACTGTATTGAGGAACATATGAAACCTGACCACAAGTTACCATCACTGTTGAATAATTAAGAGGACTATTGTCGATTAGAAACTGTAATGAAGACTAAATCATACATTCCCCTCTTAAGAAAGCTGTAATAGAGTTAAGTCTTCTGTTTAGAGTCTGTTGTGGCCCTACTTTGAACATGAAGTAGGGCTTGATAGTAGGTTAATAAGTAGCTAGCTATTTTCCAAAAGGCTGAGCACCATTCCTTTTTCTTTCTTGGGGTAATTTTATTTTCCCATTCCTGCAGTCAGGGACGTCCTAGTGAAGTGGGGAAGTGAAACTGACTCCCGTGGGCCCCAGTAGCAGGAGGGGCCCTTGCAAGCCTGAAAAGTAAAGCTTTTCATTTGCAATTTTTTTATTTCTTCATAATTAGTGTCATAATTAAATTGCCTGAACATGTCAGTAAACTGTGATTCCCAAAAGTAGTAGAACTTTGGAGCCTTACAAATGAAATCAAATGGCTTACTCCACCCTATGTTTGGACTCTCCTTTACAGTATAGCTAATTTCTTCTATCTGGGTGACTGCTAATGTGCACTATATCCAAAAAGAAAAAAGGAGAAAGGGAAAGCAAACCGAGGGAAGTCAGCTGTTAACAAATTTCTTTCAAAAAATAAAGGTGAGCAGAGCACAACTAACAGATTCAGAACTGTTTAGCCATCAGCAGCTGTTAAAACCAGTGAGACAACATCAGAATTACCTAGCAGAAGTTAACACTATGAACACATAGCCCTTCATCTTAGAGTTCATTATCTTGCACAAGGACACTTATACATACAGATGAAGGAGCTGGGGATCAAACCACTAACCTTCAAAATAGTAGACAACCTGCTCTACTATTCAGAAGGTGGGGGGGGGGGGGGGGGGGGCTGCAGATGAGTACTGGGTAACCAGTGAGGCATGTAGATGGTCAATCCAGGAGTGCGGCTGAATTCTACATAGTTGGGCGTTTGTGATTCGACACTAAGGTGAAAAAGCCAAGTCTAGTTTATCCAAAAAAAAAAAAAAAAAAAGATTTTCTTGGCTTTGTTGACAGCCATATTGAAAACAGCCACCATTTCGGCTAATGGGGTTAAAAAGAGTCTAAGCACCGATTTTGGTACTTGCATCAATCTGCAGACTATTTCCCTGTAATGCTGAGTTATCTGCTGCACTTTTAAGCTTTATTCTATTGTAAGTGATATGCAAGGCGTTCTGAGGAAGACAGTTTGTTTCAGGCTGATGAAATAGCATTTTAAAATACCACAATGACACGGCTTCTTAATTAATAAATAGAATATACAAGTGTGTAGGTAGTTACTTATGCAGATGGATGCATTTGCTTGTTTACCTTTTGCAAGTTCTAATCGACCATGCCTGTGTGTCCACTCTTGCAAATGTTTTCATCTATTACTAAATCATCCAGTATCCACAAGATTATCAGACTGCCTTATATGACATTTGTTTGTGTTTTGATGACATTAAAAGAAGACCAAAAGAAAATGTTATATCATAAACCGAATACAATGTAATGCATTTTGGCATACTGCTCTTATGCCTGCTGTAATTTTAGTTATAATTTTATAAACACAAATAAGTTTGGACACTTAGCTTTTCAGTTATCTAGATAATTTCATTAGTTACCATTATGGTGTGCTTGGTGTACGTGGTGTATGAAGAGGTCCTTACTGGCTACCCTGTTAACTCTTACAGATTGAGCCAATAGTTTTTTGGTTTTTTTTTAACAACAATCTATATGATGGATAGGGGGTGGTGGCTGGTTAAAACATTTTTTCTTTGGAAAACAATTTTGAAACAGAATGAATCATTATGAGTGAAAATGAGGCCTAAAGTTATGCCACAAAAGAATCATCTGATCCTGAGAGGGTAAGATGGGAACTGTTTTAGATTTTAGCGTTTTGTTTTTGTTTCTTAATGTAATGACCCAAATGGTAAAAAGTAGATGTCTTGTGGTGACAGAGCAGTCAGGATCTCTGCTGTTATGATTATTCATCTCGTCAAACTTTGTCTAGTGAAAGGAAAACTCAAACTCGCAACTTTTTACTGGTATTCAATAATGCATGGAAAATATGCTCAAAGGATGAATCATGACCCTATGTGGTTAATGTGGTGTATTCACGTCAATCTGTGATTCAGAAAAGGACGCCTTAGACTGTGCCATGACACAGTGCATCAGCTGACACCTCTCTGAAAGTTTAACACAGCTGGTTTGGACATATATGGTTATAGTTGTTTACTATCAATAAATCTTGGACTGGAGGAAGCTAACCCTAAAAGCAGAGGCACTGCCTTCTCGCCAGAGAAGTCGATTAAATCATGATCACCAGATACTTTGAGGAGCTGAGGGTTTTCATGTCTTGTCAGAACATGAAGTGTTGCCTGTGTCCCAACAAAGAGGAATGAGGATGAAACATTCAAGCTTATTCCTGGTTGGTTTAGCTTTTACCGTCAGCTAGGCCCTGTCTACATAATAATTTAAAAGGCGGTCTCAGACCTCATCTCTTTTTGGAAAGTTGTTCTATAAATTATAACTCCTTTTTTTTTTTTTTTTTTTTTTTTTTTTTTTTTTAATAGATTGTAACAAAAACTAATAGTCTACATTTTAAGCCAAAGTGCAAAGAAAAATGTCTTATGTTTGGTCTTTTATTTACAGAGCCTTTAAAACACAAAGAGTGACTCTTTAAGACAGGGGTGGCCAACTCCAGGCCTCGAGAGCAGGTGTCCTGCAGGTTTTAGATGTGTCCCTGATCCAACACACCTGAATCAAATGGCTGAATTACCTCCTCAGTATGCAGTCAAGTTTTCCAGAGTCCTGCTAATGACTTCTATATTTGACTCAGGTGTGTTGAAGCAGAGACGCGTCTAAAACCTGCAGGACACCGGCCCTCGAGGCCTGGAGTTGGCCACCCCTGCTTTAAGGAGTCCATTTCAGTGCTGT
This sequence comes from Archocentrus centrarchus, assembly GCF_007364275.1. Classification (NCBI taxonomy): domain Eukaryota; kingdom Metazoa; phylum Chordata; class Actinopteri; order Cichliformes; family Cichlidae; genus Archocentrus; species Archocentrus centrarchus. The sequence goes on from NC_044361.1 coordinate 26,456,817, forward strand.
GAAAACAAAATATTTGTGTGATAATATTTCTGTGGTGATCTCTCATCTCTATCAAAAGAACCTTGGCAACATTATTAACATACTGGGAATTTATTTCCTTTTTAAGGAAAACCCATGCACAGCAGCTCCTCTGCAGTAATAGAAATGTTAAAGCCAAGAAAGTTGTCAGTACACACTGATACAACGTTAACTGCTGTTTTGCATTGTTTCTCCTTTCAGGTTGTAAAAACTTAACTTTTGGAGGAACTGGCATCAGTACAGCAAGCTTGTAATTGTTGCACAATTACTGGGTTATTATTAAACTGCAAACAACTCTTCTCAGTTTTACCCACACATAAACTTTACTTCTGTGGGCCCCACAGGGATATTAATGACCACCCAAAATTTATTATTATTATTGTTTTTTTATAATTTTCATCCCTCTGTGACAATGTGGCCATCAACATACAGGTTACTACAAGATAATCCACTAACTTGTTTGGAACTTTAGCTGCTGCTCACCAGTTTACCCCGGCTCTTATCGTGTTTCCCTACTGAGCGTTACTGTTGTGCAGTCATTCGTCTGCCTCTCCAGCATAGACAGTATGGACGTAGCCATCACTCATTGGTTTGTGAATTCCTGTTATGAAGCCTCAAGCTAAACTTTTCCACTGTCATCATGTTGGTGTTTTGAAACTGGGTGTAATGAGATTTCCTCTGAATAATCCTCCTTTCTGACTCCTACAGTGAATATCGTTTTCAAAATGGATCCCATGTTTTAGTCAGTATGACTTGAAATAAGCAGTTGAGCCCATAAAGTCATAAGGAAAGTATTATTGAAGTCACAGAGCGAGGCAGCTGTGGTTCATGTTCCTATTCACTTCTATACAACCCAAAGTATTTTTTGCAGTCAGAGGAGTCACCCTCTGCTGGCCTTTAAAAAGAAAGCAGGTTCAAGGCACTTTCATGAGACCTGGAGTCCCTTCGTGTACTGCAGTTTGACAAACATACCTGTCCACCCACTGCAGATACAATCTAAATATGCAAGAAGCACTGCTGCAAAAAATGCCAAGTGAAGATAAGTGCCACAGAGCAAATTACATATTACTCATTGCCTTCACTTTATCTAATTGTTTCCATGTGCAGCTCGTTCGTCAAATGTTTTGACTTCATGGCTTTTATCTGATACTAGACTGCAGAAATAGTCCAAACACTGGTGGTTCAACCTTTGCCTCCGTTCAGATCATTATTATTATTATGTGAGTATTTCAAAGCCTTAGAGTGAAACTGAGAGTTACTGTGGCTAGTATATGTAGATGGATCTGTGTTGGGGGATCCAACAACCATGCTTTCGACTAAAGGCCATGTTTGGAGCTGGTGGCCTTCAGAAATGTTTGCAGACTTGTGAGGAATCTCGGTAGAGACAGAAGTTATGGGAACATTTGTTCGCCAGCATATGTGAAGTAAATATTTGAGCTCAGCTTCACATAAAAATGTTACGATAGTTGCCGTCATACTGGGAGCAAAGCAGTCGTTCTCTGAAAAACGTGCGATCACTGTGTTTTATGTCACTGTAAACAGCCATGTGTTGCATTTTGTAAATTATCTCTGGCATCGGGGAGTGCCACTGTGTCTGCTCTGTCAGCTCTGTATGCGTGGCCTCAGGAACTATTTGCCAAAGCCTTTCTTTAAACAGTAATGTTGGTTTTGCAGAATACTTACGGGTTATTTTCTTCCTTACTGCTATTTCACTAAAACCAGAAATGGTCCAAAATTTTTTAAGATGCCACAATAAAGGTCGCAATTCAGTTATTTTTACTTAGAATCCAGGGCTCAAGATGGCTTTAACCCACTCTTAAGTATCCAGTAAATTCTCATGTTCAGAGTGTACTGATTTTGCATTAATGCAAAATATTTGTCAACAAATCTTCTAGTAGTCTGGAGAAAACATTATTTACATCTTTTAAGCATTATATTTGATTGCAGCATGACAAAGGAAATTTATCAAATGTTAAAATTAATAAATGTTTGTTGAAAAAACATGAGGTTTGATACAATGTGAAATTGTCAAGAAATTGGGAATTTCATTCATTAAAACCTTCAGAGAATCTAAAGTTAAAAAACCCATATTGGCTGACTATCAACTATCAATCAACTATATGATATCATACCATATGATATATGTCAAATGGAATCATAGAAATATATCAACAACAATAATAATCATACTTAGTTTTAGATTTGTTTAGCTTATTAGGGCCACATAGTTTAAGTCCAGCCTACGTGCTGATATGGTTGTGGGCAAATGTTCTCCCATACTTTTTAAAAATAATTTTTGCAGCTGTCCCACCACCATCCACAATTTGTAGACTGTTAAGCACCTTAATTTTCTTTCACAATACAGGTGCCAATAATCAAGCAAATTGCTCTTTTTTTTTTTTTTAATCAGTGTTGATTAATTACAACCTCTAAAGCTGGTTATAATTAGGGTTTGATTTGCAACTGTGTCAGGCCAAGTGTTTCACTGATGTCATCACCACTAATGCAAAAATGCCAGACATGCATCTGCTGCCAAGGAATTTAAGTCCTTTGATTTCATTCAGCTGATTAACGTTGCTTTTATCACGGGGTTGTGATGGTGGGAATTCTGAGGCTGCAGCTGTTTCATGTGCTACGTCCCAAGTTCTAGGGGAAAACGGAGCATAACATGGAGCGCTACTCCATGTTATCAATTTAAAAATGCCATTCATTGGGAATTGAGATTTTCCTGTACAATAACTGTTCATTGTGTTCCTTGTGTCCATCCACAGATAAATACAGAAAATGGAGGACTCCAGCAACAACAAGCCCTTCATGGTGACATCCTCTCTGAACTTTAAAGTCACCACCCCATCCTTCTACAACCAGCCAAAGAAGTTTGCTTCTGTGGCCCCGCCACGGCCCAAAAGTCAGACCCCTCCCTCAGCTCCATCACCAACACCAATAGGCACAGGTGTTATTGGCCGAGTGGGAGACCTGCCTCCACTGCCCACTTCACTCTCTGATGGTATTTGCATTCTTTTGTCTGTATGAAGTTATATCCCTTAAAAAGCGCACTCCTTTCCTATCCCGCTCCCATGCTGTTTCTTATGCTAGAGCATGCAGAGCTTCACAGTTGAGTACATGATAGATGTGGCACTGTCTCTGGCACATTACGTTACTGTGCTCTAATTCCTGCCTTTCAGGACTTTTAGTGAAATATTCAGATAGTCTGGGATTCTTGCTTCTGTAGGGAATTTGCTTTTTACTTTTAGAGCTGTGCACAATTGTACTGCTGCGAATGCCCAATCTGATTCATGCACGCAGACAGTTTAAATTAAATGTAGCCTGTGAAGAAAACAGCAAGGATGTAAATGCAGGGTGTTTCCAAATGATTTAAGAGGCAGGAAATGCATTTAATTTTGTTAAAACATCAAAAACACAATTAAAGCTACTTTTGACTGCTTCCTTATTCACAAGAGGTCCCCACAGCGGGTACCTCCTCATATTTAATTTAGCAAATTTATTTATTTATTTGAATACACTGAATACCCTTCCTTACACAACCCCAAAGGAATCCGTGTCTCCTCCTGGGATCGAACTGGGGATCTTTTGTTTGCTATGCCTGTGTAAACCACTGTACTCTGGAGACATCAAAAATGCAATCAGTGTGTCTTAATTTGGATGTCTCTGTTAGTACACTGTGTAGTACACTATGTACACAGTTACACATGCTTAAGTTTCAACAATGAGTCTCAAATCAAACATGTCAACTTGTGCACTTACCAGAAACCTCTGCCACACATCTGTCTTCTGCACTGAATACAAATTCAATTCAGTTTTATTTATATAGCGCTAAATCACAACAATAGTCACCTCAAGGCACTTTATATTATAAAGGAAAGACCCTGCAGTAATTACAGAGAAAACCCCAACAATCAGATGAGCCCTTATGAGCAAGGTGACTGTGGAAAGGAAAAACCCCAAATCCAGAACTAGAACCAGGCTCAGGGAGGGCAGCCATCTGCCACAACCAGTTGAGGCTGAGGGGAGGGAGACGGGATGGGACAAAAGAGGTGCTGTGCAATGTCTTATGAGATTAAATGCAGAGTGGTGTATAAACAGAGAGAGAGTGAAAAGAGGTGACTGAGGAAGAAACACTCAGTGCCTGATCCAGCCCTAATTATAACCTTGATCAGAAACGAAGTTTTAAGCCTAATCTTAAAAGTAGAGAGGGTGTCTGTCTCCTGAATCCAAGCTGGGAGCTGGTTCCACAGAAGAGGGGCCTGAAAGCTGAAGCCCCTGCCTCCCATTCTACTCTTAAGTATCCTAGGAACAACGAGTTAGCCAGCAGTCTGAGAGCAAAGTGCTCTGTTGGAGTGATATGGCACTATTAGGTCTTTATGATAAGCTGAGGCGTGGTCATCACCAGTGTAACAGCTAACCAGCATATCTCAAAGTAGCCAAATATTCCTGACAGTTCTGGTTTTATTGTCCCATTTTGTGTTAAATTGAAGTAGAAACATTTGGATATTATTTTGTGATGGCTTTTAACCAATCAACCCTCCTCATTTTTGTCAGACTTCCCACCCCCTCCTCCTCCTCCTCCACTGGATGATGATTTGCCAGCCCCTCCCCCTGAATGCTCCACCATACCCACTGCCTCTGATGCTCCCCCTCCCATGTTTCCCGCTCCACCTCCAGTGGCAGATGACTTGCCCCTCCCAGCTCCCCCCGAGGAGAGTGCCTGTCCACCCGCCTGTCCCTCTCCCCCTCCTCCTCCTCCCCCTCCCCCTCCACCTCTCCCTCCCTCCAGTACCAGTGCTTTCAGTGCTTCGGGGGCCCCACAGGTGAGTGACAGTGGTATCTTCATACTCATGCATACTCCTTCCTTTGGCTGCATGTAACTACATTTACATAGAATTGGATCATTATTTAGGACATTGTTGTGTGACCATTTTAAGTCTGTGGACTGACTGCTGGTAGGAAATGCTGTCTTGAGATGTTCCCACATATTATATTAGAATTAGTCCAGGATAAATCACCCACTTTCATACATCTAACAGGATTATTGCCAATTTATGTCACTAGAATACTTCTTAGACATGCAATGTCTTATGAGGTTTATTGTGGAGATGTTTATTGTAGGTTTTCATTAGTTCCAGTTGGATTGGCTACAAAAGAAACATTTATGGCTTATTTTTTATTATTTTTGGAAATGTTAAAAAGTAGTTTAAATGGCTGTAAAATAATAAAAATAGGAGGAAACCTCATATTTGTATTAGCAATGAGCCTATGCTCAATGTTAATCATGAAACAGCCCAGTGAACAGATAAGTAGTTGAACTTATAATATTCCCTTACGAGAAATGAACATGGCAATCATTTGTCATCATTATTCATCACCTTATTAAGCTTGGTTATCTCTCATTTTTCTGTTTTCAACTTAAGTGTCCAAATGCTACACTTTTACACAGTTTGGTTACATTAAATAGGGATATTTAAATGTGTTTTTATTGTGTATTTGTAGTCTGTAACAAATTAACCTCTTCAGCTACGTTTGTGTTCCGCACTCATGATTCCCTAATCTGTGTTAATTATCTTCATTTTTTTGTGACCTCCTTTCTTCCTCTGCTAGAGATTCACGGAGAAGCAGACAAGTTTTGATAAACAGCTCAACTCTCTGACTGGCATGTTGTCTGAGATGGAAACCAAGGGACCTTTCAACCCCAAGGTATAATGCACAGGAAAATGGGGACTACAGTGTAAAAACATTTGGATTTCAAAATGCATTAAGTGAACAGTCTTGTAAACAACCACCAGGATGCATGAGACCCCTTGATGAGGTGCACTGAGACACATTTGACTACATATCTTTTGTAGTGTAAATACAAATGTCCCTGATAAACAGAAAAATGCAACACTAATGAAGGACGTGGTGGTATTTCATTTTGTCCTGCACCTTTAAATGGCGTGTGCAGATCTCTTTTATCTTATTAGCAGGAGTGACACTGGCATTAACAAAGTAGTAACAGGTGGAAATGGCAATATGTCTTGGTTGTCTGCTTGTCTTCAGATCCCTGAAATGGAAAAGGCAAGTGTAAACAAGGTCTAAGCTGCCTACAGAGCAAAAGACCAGCTGAGCAGCAAAATGACAGGAGGCTTTGACTGAGAGGAAGCTGGCTGTAGAAAAACAAAATGACTCAGATGGAGAAAAGGGAAAAATAAAGCTACATGGGTCAGGGGAAACAGTTCAGAGAGATGTCAGGTTGGTTTCATTAGTCTCCCCTCATCTCTTCAGGTTGAAAGTTCAATTAGAAGTGAATTATTCACACAGCGCACCAGACTGAAAGAGAAAACAAAAAGTGAGGTAGCCGGTGATTCACGCTGCGAGAAGAGACACTTACAGAGAGGCATAGTGATGCACACAGAAGTGAGTGGAGAGCATGAGAGTGTGATGAAACCAGAGTGTGCTGCCAGAGACCCAGTGAGAGGGCCATAAATGGAGAGTGTTTTTATCAAACTGGGAGGTGCTGGATCAAGGCAGAATAATGTTGGCTCAAAACCTGCAAAATAAATGTCAGAAAGACGAAGCACTTCTGATAAGCTCAAACTTTGGAGTGCCTCCAGTGTTTACTTTAATCAAAGTACCTCATTCAGTATTATAAGAATGTCTGCTGGTAGCATTTCAGCTACACAGAATATTAACTTCCCTCAATTCAATTGTAGTTTATGGGAAACAGGAGCTTTTTGCTGCAGAAAGAAACAGTATTGTTGTCTATGATATTCTCTCATGAAATTAGCATTTTTTTTTTCCTGTGCTTTGGTGTTATGATAATCTGTTTTTAAATGTCCTTGTACCCACAGTTACCAAACCAGTATTCATCAGGACCAGCACCCAAGGTCTCAGCTCCTCCAACTGCTCCCAAACCAGCCCTTTCCTTCCTCCCACCTGCCGAGATGGGTGACCGCCCTCCTCCTGCACCCTGGGCAGAAGAACTCAAAGCCCGAACAAACCGACAAGGCAATCACAATGCTTCACCAAACTCTGCTGCTCAGCCGATCGCTAAAGCACCAGCTGTGGCTCCCAAGTCTGGATTCGGAGGAAGAACAGCTACATCATCATCCTCCCTGGCTCAAAAAATCAACCAGAACCTCAACCAGATGCCCACCTCTGTCAGCAGTGCACCTAAACCTTCCCCTCCCATAGCTACCAGCTCTTTCCCTCCACCTCCAGCAGCTCCACCTGCACCTCCTGCTCCAGCAAATAACAGGGCCACTGCTCCAGCTGCTAATCACATAAAGAGTTCTCCCTTTGTCAGTCAGATGAATGCAAATCAAAACACTCCCGCTACTGTGCTGCCTCCTCAACCCAAGACCATGACATCTCCACCATCCTCCTTTAGTCAGCCAATGAAAACTACCCCTGCATCAACGGTATGTTACTGCTTTTTTGTTTAGTAAGTACTGTAGAAAGGCACAGGAAGTTTGTCAGTAATTTGTCAGTAGGTAGGAATGCTGGACATGGACAGTGTTTTCAAAGGTACAGTCATAAATGTGCTCTATAATGCATGTATGAAACTGTAAATATGCATTTATGGCTTCTTGTGTGGCAGCCCTCACCCCCTGGCCCAGTTCCTACTGCGGGTGGAGGTGTTCCTCTGAACATGAAAGAAGTGGAGGAGCTGGAGAGGATGACCAGGGACTTCATTAGAAACATGGATGCAAACCCACCAGTCATCACCTCCCCTCCTACAGGTGCAAACATAAAACATGAGTGAAAACACACACTTTTATTTCACATACTTCACAGCTTTCTGGGTTTTAAATAGAAAATAATAAAAGAGAACTTAGGTTTCCACATAATGCACTGATATGGCTGAATTTTGAGTGTGATTGTTTCTAATTACAGTTATTAAGTAGCTACTAGTTTGGAACTCTGACAGAACTGGCTTAACTTTTTGATTGTTGAATGCAGAAAAAATATTACCAATAAAATATTAATGTCCCAAACTGGAAATATTCAGCAGGAAAAATTATTTTTCTGTCAATTTGCTGACCGGCTGCAAAATGCAAATTGTTATGGATATCAAAATGTATTCAGTTTATTCTTTATAATCTACAATTTAAATGTAGTCAGCTTTTATCTCTGCAGTGTTTTTTTTTAAATCCACTTTAAATATATGACCCTTGACATTTGTGGTATAAAATATTTACTACACAGAGGAATTTATACAAACCAAACAAATGCATAAAACTGCAAGTTGCTCATCTATTTATTACAGTGTTCTCATACCAACTATAGAGCTGAGTAAAAAGTCAGTGAATCTACTTGTGAATAAAGTTGTTTGTATATCTTACCCTTTTCTTCAGAGGTTTGTGGGCAGTGCGGTGAGGCTCTCTCACGTACTCAGCCAGCAGTGAGGGCCATGGATAAACTCTTCCACTCCAGCTGCTTCTGTTGCATGTCCTGTCATCGCCCCCTGCAGGGCATGCAGTTCTATGACAGGGATGGCTCACCACAGTGTGAGGACTGCTACGTGGTGAGGAGATGCAGACTTTTACTCTTCTTATATATGCTGAATTCAGTATATGAAATGAAATGTAGTTTGTGCTAAGTGCATGTTTCATCAGAGATAAACACATAGCCTGCCTCTAGTTTTATATTTCCATATTGCTCACATTCGTTCTCTTGTTCCTCAGAGTTCTCTGGCCGTGTGTTCCCGATGTGGGGAAAGGATCACAGACCGTGTGTTGAAGGCAGTTGGACAGTGTTTCCATGCCCAGTGTTTCCGCTGCAGCACCTGCTCTTGCGTACTCGAGGGGGCACCATTTATCACTGATGACAACAACAACCCCTACTGTGTCCAGGATTACCACAGGTCACTATGGATTTCCACAATAAAATACTACATGTCTATTAATTCCTTATGAGAAGTGATTATGTGATGCAGTATCATACCTACTATAAATGAAGGAAAAGAGGTGGAACAAAAGATCTTTGAGTAGTTCTTCTAACTTCGCCTACATAAATTCTCAGAACAAGGAAGAATGTTTAGAGGCCAAAACTATACTTTGACATTTGTTGGATTCCATTATTTGTACCCATCACAATGATCACTAAAATAAATTATGCTAGAAGAAAGAACACTCGCTCTCTCATTTATAGGTCGTTTGAAACTTGTTTTTCCGTGTTTTTCTCATAAGATTTTCGAACTCACTGAGCTGTATTTACAATAACTGTGTTTGACAAAGTTGGCTAAACTTCACTGCAACATGCTGCCAAGACCAGAAGCAAAAACTTTATAATGTCTCAGTGGAATATCTGATTGTTTGTTTCCCCAACTAGAAGTATGAATGTGTTAGAATTCAGTTGAGGTAATTAACTAAAATCCACCTCCCTCTTATAGGCGTTTCTCCCCTCTGTGCGTGAGCTGTAATGAACCAATTATTCCAGCCCCGGGCAGCGAGGAGACTGTCAGAGTGGTGGCTCTCGACAAGAACTTCCACCTCAAGTGTTATCGCTGTGAGGTAAGAGGTTTAAATTCTTTTTGTCTTTGTTTTTTGGGCAAAGTGCATTGCAAGGTGTTTTAACCTCTAAGAAACGAATAATAAATATATTTCATTTACTCTGCAGGACTGTGCACGCCCTCTCTCCATAGAAGCAGATGAAAATGGCTGCTATCCGCTGGATGGCAAGATCCTGTGTATGAAGTGCCACACCCAACGAGCCAAGCAGGCTGCGCAGTGATTGGCTAAAGCGGCATCACTCAGTGTAACTATGAACCAAATCCAAAAGCACAGGATTCATCCAGCTGCCGATTTGCCTTTGCAACAGGGCTTTGTTCAGTATATGTGCGCAGGTATGTGGGTGAATGTTCAGCGCGAATACGTATGTTTGCATGCAGATAAAGTGTAGTATTTCCTCCATCTTTGTTCACTTTATTCAGTGCAGAGGTAATGTACTGCACCGAAATAGTTTTTAATCCACATCTTTTATTTCTCCAATCTCCTTTCTAGCCTTCTTTGTGTACTGGAGCATTTTTTTTTTTTTTTTTTTTGTGCCAATTGTATGTTTACGCTAAAAATTGCCAGCATAACTTGCACAAGAACAGTTGGGTCAAAAGTGCAGTCTGATAAATATAAAGTTGCCTTTCTCTGTTTCTTGCCTAAATATTGGTAGTAGCATCAAACTGGTTTCACTGGCTTTTTTCATTCTCTGAGCATTTTAACTATGCTTTTGTGCCTGAGACCGATTGATACCATTGGATGAGGAGGGTAAGAAACCTCCCAGTTAACAGTCATGCAGATTTCGCCACCCTGGTTGGCTGAGAGTAGAGTATATCTTTCAGATTTGGGCAGTTGTTGCACCACCAGGCATGTGTAATGATGCTTTTCTGTCTAGAAAGTACTTCATATCAGCCAGTCTACTCTAATCGCGTTTTATAGTCACATAGGGCTTTAAGGCAGCTGCAAAAAGAAAAACGGTGAATGTGGCTTTCGGTTTTTGTGATTTGAATATAATAATTTACAGGCATGCATTGAATTATGTCTTGTTGCTCTCTCGACTTGATGATAGTGTATAAGGGCAAGATGAGAACAAAAATCAGCCATTGTCCCCTGTAAAATAGTTCAGAGCTGATTGAACTGTGCTGAGTATTTTTTTAGATGCATGCTACGTGGATACAGAAATTACGAACAAACAGACGAGCACAGACTCCATCTCCGGGATCTCCCGATTTAAAAATGGGTTTAGTTGTAACTGTCATGGCTGCATGGCTGAAAACAGGACCTCTCAATTATTGCACAGTTCCGCATAAAGTGAAATACACTTTCAGTATCACTTTGAATAGAAAAGCCCTGCACATGATCAATTTAAGCAAACAGAAACAAAACAGCAGTGTTTGATGTGCATTTCTTATAATCTTTTGCTTTATATGATATAAATCATGGACCTATTTTTCCTTAGTATTATGGTTACTTGCGCACTAGTACTAAAATAACCTGTCCTGATAGCAGGACAATAGAAACATAGAGGCATTTGAGCTTTAGGTAGCAGATGTTAAAATACAGTGACCAAATATTTCTGTTGTTAAGGATAAGATCAATAAAACAGTTTCGTGGGATTTAATCTTTTAACATTCATGGTGTTTTTGGGGTTTTTTTTTTTTTTTCCCTGTTTGAGCCCAGTTTTTGGTCCATTTCTGTTGTTACTGTGATTACCACTATTCTTTCCGTTACTCAACTTAGTCTGTTTGTGTTGGTTATATACTATTTTATTCTTACCTTGCTGTTCTGTATTTTGCTAATAAAAGCTTACATTTATTCGGTTTCATTTTAACCTGGCGCCGTGCCTTCTCCATTATTGTATTCTGTTGTTCCTTCTGAATTGAGCCTGGTTTGCAGCCACAGAACTGAATTCCTCAGTAAGAAAACTGTTGCTTATGCTTGCATTGAGCCTGGTACAGTAGAACACCAGAATGACTAACAAAACATGGCAATCATTATTCGGCATTGCATGCTATCTGTGGATGCAGTGGTGGAATTTCCTCTAGTATTATGTCCCATGTTTCCACCAGCTACTCCACCTTTTGTGGCCCTGCCTTTGTCATCACCATGTGATATTAAACTTTAAGAAAATGCCTTCATGGCTGCATTTATCAGGCATTGCATTGTGTTACATCCTACTGTGTTACATGTGGATGCCTTGTCTTTTCATATAACTTTTTTATACGTTTGATATGTGTGAATGTCTTACATTATTTAGTCCTATCCATCCTTTTTGGCTGTATCAAAAAAATAAAGAGAAATGCTAAACAATCATTTTTGTCTTATTTTTTTGCGTAAGTGGTTCATTTTCAGTTGTATGGTAACACAGCATACACGCACACATCGTAGTGTACGCTGCACCCAAATAAGCGCTTCATGTGACGTCCGTGAAGCGTGTTCAGAGTACTGCACTGCTAGAGTGTGACTGCTCTATCAGTTTTAAACAGCCATATGTTGTGCTGATAATGACGACAGCAGACCTGTGTGCGTATGCAGCTAAGTTTACTTTCAGTGCCTACTCTGTTTCCATGCAATGCAACAACAAATAGGCAAAAGCAAGGTGCCGACCTCAGTTTGCCAGACCAAGCCTTATTCTGAAGCTTTTAACACTGCAGACAGGAGATATTAATTGTATCACCATAGTTCACAAATCATCTTGTGTCCACTCTGTAAAGGAGAACCACAGTTGTTGCTTAATGGGGAGAGTAAAACAGCCTGCAGGGTTGTTTTTATCAGTGCTGGATGAGAGAAGTGACTGAGGAAAAAAGATAGAGAGCTGAGATGACAGCTGTTTGACTGGGAGGATGCAACACGCTGGGAAAACACAAGACAAGAATGAGTGAAACAGAGCTTGAGGTAAGATGTCAAAAACAAAGTTGACTGTGTTGTTACAAAATTGTTTTTACTGTCTTCACATGGCAGTGAGTCTTATGTATGTGTTGTAAACTGCTGGAAACCGAGTCATTGTTCCTAAGACGTATTTAAGGTATCTGGCTTTCATAGGATGAAGTTGGTCTTTGCAAATTAGGCTTAAAATGCCCTGTGCCAAAAAGTTTAAGCACTTAGCCCACTTAAAAAGTTGTAATACATGAATGTCAATGAATTTCATGTCATGTGACAGCTCTTGATCATGGATTGTTACAATTAAAAGTCTAGTTTTTTATGTGATGATGAAACGTGTGTAAATATAGAGAAGAGAAAACCACTTAAGCTGTACTTCAGTTGTGCTATTGAGTGTCTACATGTATAAACAAGTCTATTTCAGGCTTTTTAATGACATTTTTAAACCACTCGAATTAAATTTAAGACCAAACCTAAGATGAAAGCACACATCATTTGTGACAATGTACAGTAGTGTGCAAAAGTCTTAAGCCACCCCTCTTTTCTTTATATTTTGCTTCCAAGGAGCCAGACTTTGTTGTAATTATTTAAAGTGCTCTTGAGCAACAGTTCTCCGGGCTTTCTGAAGGTCTCTCAAAGTTGTTTTTTTCTAATTATTATTTCTTAAGCCACGCAACACTGACCTAGCAATCATTCAAGCTTTAAAAAGGCATCTAACACGGGATGAACCAGTGTTGTCTACACACAAGACTACATTTCTTTGTTGTTAGGCTGTTTCAAAAACATTTTGTTCCCATTTCTGTAATTGAATTTATGAATAATGCCAAAGATAAAAATTCACAAGAATGAAACTATATTTTTGCATCAATAAGGTGATGTCCAGAGTGCTGTTTGGCAAAGTCCTTAAAATTCTTAAGGAAACTGGACAAGTGGATTATAAAAGAAGAAATAGCAGACCTAAAAAAACTACAGCAGATGAACAGTATTTGAAAGTTGTGTCCTTAAGAAATAGGAAATAAATCCAGCAATCCTTTCAGTCCAGCAAATATCACAGCCAGAACCTGAAAGGGGGGTTCAGCCTTCACCTCTGTTTCAGCTGCCACTCCCCCCCCAATATTCCCATCAGGTCCTGCAAGAAAGCCAGCTCCGGTCTGAGCGACAGCGACTGCACCTGCCAGAATTTAACATCCGGCACAGAGTAAAGTCAGTGTGGATAAAACATCGAAGACTGCTACTGCTCCTCTTGGGTTTCTCCTTATTTGCTGTCACGCTGGGACTAATAATCAATTTGTCTCACAGTTCCCACACTGGTAGGTCTTCAGAAAAATACAACAATACAAGACAATAAATTCAGAATTCTGCCATTTTGCCTAACTCTTGTTTCACTCTTTCCTGTAGTGTCTCCATGTCTCTCCCCTGCCTGTCAGTGGGCATCAGCCCATTTCTCCACATCTGCCGATCCCTTCAGACAGCCTTGTGATTACTTCTTGTTCACATGTGGATCAGACAGACTTTTACTGGACAGTGAGGGGGGAGAAGGAGGTCAGGGTATCACTGGCCATGCAGAAAACCAGACGAAAAAGTCTGTGCGGTCAGAGCAGGAAGATGGAGGACTAAGACAGGATAAAACACTGAACAGAAAAGCTGTGTTGCTGCAGTATCTCAAGGAGATTTTAGGTAGGAGTCTGTGTGCAGTATTTTTTTTTAATGAGCTCTATTGTGTGCATACACTACTTTGGTGCATGAGAAAGCATGCCGCCTTACTGTATGATCTAAATGGTTTGCTTTTTTTCTGGATCTGTACATCAGAAACAGACGACGGGAGGAATAGTTCAGCAGTGCAGAAGACAAAAGGATTCTACCGTTCCTGTTTGGACACAAAATCTATAGAAACTGCTGGAGCAGAGCCCTTCCTCACACTCATTCAGAAAGTATGATAATCATATTCCCGACATAGCATAGCTCTTCAAATGACACTTCCTAAAACAGGTTATCAGACATTCTCATATTGCTAAACACCAAAGCACTGTTAAAGGAAAACTACTTAATTACTTAAATCATCAGTCAAGTTTTGAGAGAAAAAGGAAAACCAATGCCAGCTGTTTTGTTTTTTTAATGACGCTGGGTGGCCTAAAGGGGGTGCTATAATTACATGTACAAATTTGTCATAAACCGTTGAAGTCAGAGAGAAAAACAAAAGATCCACTGGTAGTACTTTATCTTTTTTCTGTAGTTCTGCATATAATGAGAGAACTTGCTTGTTTTACATTTAATAGCTGATGAAGAATTGATCCATTTAAAGAGATTGCAAACTGTTTTACTGATTTTTTTTGTTGTTGTTTATTTTTAGCTACTAATATTTTTAACTGTCTCCTCTTTGTATGCAGCTGGGAGGCTGGGCAGTATCTGGAAACTGGAATATGGCAGATTTCAACACCACCCTGGGCTTGCTAATGAGAGACTACAACACCTTTCCATTCTTCAGCATCTATGTGGGCAAAGACCCCACTGAAACAATCCGTGGGATTAACAAAAGATACATCCAGGCTAGTATGAATTAAGATGATTTAAGACTTGTCGGTGGGAGAGCAGCCAGAGCAAAGTAAGCTTTGTGTTTTTGCTTTAAATCGAGTCTCCTCTTTGTCAACAGATTGATCAGCCAGATTTGTTGATCCCGATTGAATGGAACAGCGAGACAGAGAAGTATAGAGCTAAAACTGAGGTTGATGATCCTTTTTGATTCAGGAAATATCTTTAAATGAATACAAGAGCATTAATGCATTTCACTAAGGCTTTTTTTTTTTTTGTCCTGTCTCATTTCATTTAGGCTCTTCGTCCATTCTTGACCTCATGTCAGAGGTACCTTAACCTGCTGGGTGCCCCGCAGAGCAGCAGCTTGATCCATGTGGGCTCTTTCATCTCTCTGTCCTCTCAGCTTGCTGTGGCAGCTTCACCCCTGGAATATCGGCTGTCCAAAGGACAGCTCCACCAGCGCATGACCATCAAAGAGCTACAGGTAAAGGATCCATGTTTTTATCAGCTGTCCTGCTCTTCTGTACATATAAAATCCTTTGAATGTCTGTCCGTCCTGCAGAGAGGGAGTTTGTCGAGGGTACTGTTATGCTGTACAGATATGTGATTTTTTTTTTCTTTTTTATTTGCTATATACCTAAATTAAAAGTACATGACCTATGACATTGTACAGACTTATTTTGCCTAAATCAAGATTATTATTTGGTAACTAAAACATATCTACAAATTAACAAAAAAATGGAAATTTGATTTTAGAAAATAAATCAATAAAACAGACTAAAACAATAAATAAGAATGTACAGTTTTAGTTTTAGTCTGTCAGTTCAGTCAGATTTTTCAACTAAGCATAAGGAGGCATGTGTTTAGGGAGATTTACTGTGAGTCAGATTTTTTGTATGGTAACACCTCTTCTAAACCTCTTAAATCCTGCCCCCTGACAAATACTCCCTCATTTTGATAAAAACAAACTCATAAAAACTGAACCTAAACTAAATATTGTTAAACAACACAAATTGAAATCTTGCTCATGAGAGAGGGAAGAACATCTGCAGTGTTGAGGACGTTATACTGGTCTGTTGTGGTGAAAGTTAAGCTTTCAATTTATTGGTTGATCTACATTCACACCCTCACCGATGGCCCAGGCTGTGGGTAGTGACCAGAAGAATGACATCACAGTACAAGCGACAGGGGGTGGGCTTTCGCTTAAGGGACAGTTGAGGTGATTTATGCATCTGATCAGGATGACTCCTGGACACCTCTTTCTGGCATGTCCAACTGAGAGGGGATCCCAGGGGAGATCCAGGATATCCTGGCGAGATTATGTCTGGGAGTGGGGCATGTGGGCATCTCTGCCTAGATTAATGTCCCTTTGGCCCAGACCCAGGATCACAGTGGGGCTGGAGCCTCTTCCAGCCATCGTGGGGCGAGAGCCGGGGTATACCCCAGAAGGGTCACCAGTCCATTGCAGGGCCAACACATAGAAAATCATTCACATTCAGACCTAAGGCCAATTTAGAATAACCAATTAGTCAATTATTTAATTGTTGGAGGAATCCAGAGTACCTGAAGAGAACCCACACAGCCATGGGGAGAACATCCAAACTCCACACAGAAAGCCCCCCAGCCCGCAGCACAAATACCACCACGCCACCTGGATGGATGGATAAACTAACGTGCAAAAAAGCAAATCCATTCTGGGAACTAACTGAAACTAAACTGAACTGAAACAAAAATAAAAACAATATACAATGAATATAAAATATAAAACCTTTAATAACTGTTGGCTGGATTCTTGTGATGACAGTATTTCTTTATGGCAATGCCCCCACAGAAACAGGCCCCTGCCATCAATTGGTTGGGTTGCCTGCAGGCTGCTTTCCATCCACTGTCCCTCAGCGAAGACGATGATGTCCTTCTGCATAACTTACCCTACATCGTGCAAATGTCCCGCACCATTATCGGATGGCTGAACAAGCAGGAACTGAGCAAAAGGTACTGTAAAGTGACATAAAAATGACAAAACCCATCCCTTCTCTTTTTTATACTTATCTTTTCTTTGCTGTTTTGTTTCCACTCAGCGCTCCCCTTCATACTTTCATGGTCCTCAATCTGCTGCACACCCTGATGCCTGCCATGGACTCCAGATTTGCTGAAACAGCAAAAAGCTTTTCTGTAGCTCTGGGTAACACTGAAAAGGTTGGTCTAATAATTAGAGAAGAAAGAAAAACTGCTCCTGTGAATTGATTTGTTGGTGTAACATCTTGATATTTTGACTTTCCATCAGGAAGCTCCTCGCTGGAAACACTGTGTGCTTGAGACCGAGAAAGGATTTGACTCAGTTCTCACACATCTTCTTGGTGAAGGGACAGGACATGGAGAGGTGGGGAGACATTGTGAGACCTAATGAATTCATTAGAGACAAGTTTATGTCTGATAATAAGTGTGGTATTTAATTCTCCAACAGGCAGAGGAGATTATTCAGAACATCTTTTACTCCTTCAAGGCCAAACTACATGAGCTTGAGTGGACAGATCAGACATCTCTTCAGCTTGTCATGAAAAAGGTAACAGGTGGAGAATATTGGGGGTTTTTTTTGGTTCATTTTTCTAGAAACTTACTATTGTTGTCAGTTTGATATCTGTTAAATACTTCTGCAGGTTGATGCTGTAATTCCAAAACTATGGACTAAGAAGGTGCCATCTAGTGAAGCTGAGCTTGACCTGTATTTTTCTGAGGTACATGACAAACCTCTCGATTTAATGTCCTGTCTGGGTTTATCTCATTTCTTCTTTCCCCGAAGGGTTAAAACAAATGTAAACCCACTAAAGCTTTTATTTAACACATGTTGACCCATTTTATTTTAATGCCACAGATTATATTATGGAGCTATTAAAGAAATAATGAGATTTAAACAGCTGGTAAAATATGGAGAAAAAAGTCCACCTGCTTTATGATTCTGGTTATTTAATATCTGGATGAGTGGAGTCAGAAATAAAGCGCCACCACTGACCTTACAAGCTCTGTGATTTCAGATGACAATCAGCAACCATAGCTTCTTCTCCAACTATGTCCAGCTACTATCCCTGTGGCAGAAGAAACGCATCCAACTCCTGATATCGCAGCCCGAGGGTATTGATGTGTAAGTGTCGGCTTAAATCTGATACCGGCTAATAGTCTCGAGTGTGCGTTAATCTTTTCACTTTTCTTTTAGATTGTCTGTCTCATCATTTCTTTTCGGTAATAAGCTCCTCTTTCCCATGGGAATGTTTGTACCTCCACTTTTCCATCCAACCTATCCCAGGTACCAGATGCACTCACTAACTAACTATTCAATGCCCTGAATCATATTTTTCAAATAATTAAGAGCATACACCTTCTTCTGCAAACAGAGCCATGAATTATGGTGCAGCAGGTTTCCTCGTTGCCAAAGATATCCTCCACCTGCTTCTGCCTAGCAGTAAGAGAGATCCGCTATCATCCACTTTTCTAAATGCCACAAAACGTCCTTTGCTGCACACTACTTACAGTTTGTTTTTGTTTGTTATACCTCTGCTGCGTTGCAGTTTCCTCTCAAAGTGAGACCGTGCATGCTGTGGGTGAATGCGTGTGGACTCACTACCTCACGGTGTCCGAAAAGGCAGGCAGAGGTGGAGGGTTTTCGCTGTCAGCAACACAGCAGCAGGAGGTGTGGGTGCAGTATTCTGCACTGCAGGTAGCGCTGCAGGTGAGGCTCCATCTTCAGGCTTTAGTGTCTGTTTGTAACAACATCAAGTTTACATGTCTTCATGTTGTCCACCTTTTTTCCTTAGGCCTATCATCAGAGTCTAAAACAACAGCCTGGCGACAGTTCTATTTCAGGGTTGTCATACAATCATTTGTTTTTCACATCCTTTTCTCAGGTAATGTACTTTCATTATGATCATTTTTTTCTACTTTCTTCCCAACTACAATCCAGTGTAATTCCCTGTAATGTCATTCCTTTGTAGGTTAGCTGTGAAGCAGATCGATACCGCGACTCCATGCCCTTTGAGCCCTCCTTCTTGATCACAGTCATTTGTGCCAAATCTAACTTGTGTCCTACAAGCCTGCAGTGCTCCATAAAAACCCAGCAGAATTCATTACAAACATGCTGACCAGTCGCCTCTAGCAAGCAGGAGTTAATTTATTTTTAAAAAAATGTACTCAGCATGGGGATGTTGGCCAAATGTGATATTAAAAAAAAGAGAAAAAAACAAAAACAATACTTAGCACAGGTGTACCTACCATAAGTAGGCAACAACCCAAAGTACAATTTTATATTTGCTTTAGTTGTAATTGTTAGGTTGTGTCTGCATGTTCTATTAATTGCATGAGCGGTTTAGTTTTGTTTGTTTGTTTTAATTAAAAAAAAAGAAAAATTAAAAACTTGTTTTCATGTTTTACTTTCACTGGTGGAAGTTGGCAGGCAGGGGTGTGTGTCAAAAAAAAAAACCATCAGAAAAGGGACATTGGATCAAACCACAAAGTTCTGCTACATGAAGAGATATTCAGCCTCAAACTTCTATTTAAATTAAAACATCTGAGATTAGAGGGGAAATGTCTCTTTGTTGGAATTGCCTATAAATAAACATATCAGGGAAATCTGAAACCAAAAATGTGGTGACACTAGTTCACAGTGATGTGGCTGTTAATCCGTGTCTATGTTTGTTTATTGTCTTCTTCCTTCCAACTGGTTATTCAGTTTAGGATGATGGGGTGCTGGAACCTATCCCAACTGTCAAAGGGTGAGAGGCAGCATATACCCTGCATAGGTTTCCAGTACATCACGGGACTAACACACAGAAATAGGCAACCACACACTCTGGCATCCACACCTACAGTATATTTAGAACCACCAATTAACCTAATAGGTATGTCTTTGTACTGTGGGAGGTAGCTGAGGCACCACCATGTCTGCTGCTATTATTTGTCTCTTAGTGCCACAGACATTAATTATTTAAAGATAAACATCTGCTACTGCCTATTGGTAAATGTCACAATAATTACACATAGGTCAATAGGTGTCAAGTTAGATATCAGCTGAAAATGCTCAGCTAAAGACTGAGAAGGGCCCTAGCCAGTTAATTAATGATTATTTCTGTCTATTTTCATCAAATTCATGTACACAAAATACCCCCCCCCCCCCCCCCCCCCAAAAAAAAAAACATTTTACTTTATAACACCTGAGTGAATCCACTAGTTTGTAATAAATCATTTTGAATGAGCTCCTGATTCAGCTAAGGTTCTGTACCAGCATTTAAAGAACTTATTTTTCAAAATGTCAAACTTTCAAAATTTGAAAATTGGGCCATAAAATGTCAGTAAAAATCAGCAGAGGAGTTTCCATTATTTCAAATTTCTTTCTGGAAAAAAAATAAACGAAAAAAACATAGGCAACCATGGTAATCTGCTAGCAACCAAAGCATTCACTAAGAGGTTGTTGGTACAGCACCTTCTTTGCAACTGATTGTAACCTGTGAGAGCCAGCGACCTCCAGGAAGTGCTGACATCTAGCTGGGAAATAAACATTTCCATAGCATCCAGTGGCTGTATCACATCCAATATGGCGGACAACTCTAGAGCAATGCACCCACGATGTCGTGTGAGAACCTTCAGTAGAAGTCTAGAGAAAAACAGCCATTGGTTTACCGGCTCAGTCACTTGTGTTGAGTCATACTGATAAAAGAATTAAGTCTATTTGGCAAATTTTGATCATCCTAAGGTTTAAAAAAAAAAAAAAAAAAAAAAAAGCATTGTCTGGGATATGCTTGTTGGCAAGCCAATGAGAGTGCGTTTTCACAGTCAGAGCCACCCCTCTCTTGTCACATTATCTAAAGCAGGACTTTACAAATCAGTGGGTGACATCACGGTAGCTGTGTCCATCTTTTATACAGTCTAAGGTAGAGAAATATCTGTATGTGAACATTTCCAACTTTGTATAAATTAAAAGCACTCATCATTTAGACATACATTTTAATGTAACTACAATAATCCATAATCAAAATTGTGCAATTGATATTGGTATAAAAATAACAGTCATGCTTCTGCATGGAAACCAATGTATATTCCACATGGTGCCCACATGCCATCATACGCACATACAGCACAGTGTATAACAGGATATAACATTGGGCATCAGCGGACATTCAGTCCAGTGTTTCCAGTCCACTGAAATAAATTCCATGTAGTCTCTTCCCAGTTAGCATCAGCACTTAATTATCCGTCACAGGACACCCCACACCTCCTCAAAGGCGGAGCATATCTTGGCACAGGTCAGCGCTGCAGACAGGGGGTAGTTACTGATGGATGCCGTCTTCTCAGTGTAGTCCACATTCACCTATTAAGGACAGAGACATCAGTAGCACACAAAAAGTATTTGACATGACTGTTAAAAGAAGGACTGACATATTTCTCACCGCTCCATGTGCAAATGCTCCAATCACCACCGCAGCTGGTCCCTCTGGTACCAAAGTCCGGGGGCACACAGCTTCTCCTGCAGAGAAGGAGGTGGCGATGCGAGGACAGCCGGGAGGCAGGTGATCAGACACTGGATTTTTAATCATCCTCAGGAGTTTCTGAGGACCATCAGCAGCCCTGACACTCAGCTTGTGCAGCAGCTGAACTAACATAGCAGAAGAGAAGAAGAATTAGGAGAACAGCAATGGAAGGCTCATGTGACCCCAAACACAGGTGGATAAAACTAACTGTTTTGTACATTGCCTACAGAAGGCTCAGTATATGTTTTATCTAGGCAAAAAAAAAAAAAAAATAGTCATAGTTTACCCATAAGCCCACAGAAGCGTGTGAATGTTCTCGGGATGCGAGTCTGAGGGTTGATCTCGATCAACGCGTTTTTCTCTGTGTGGATGTAAACCTGCAACAGGCCCGCCCTGTTCAGCGGACTGTCCATCAGCATGAGCAGACACTGGAAAGAAACAGTTGAAGATTCAAATCATTTATGTTGTTCTACACTACAGACATGTTATAAAGAGCTTTATATAAGAAAACACAATACACAGACAAAAGAATTCTTTGAATACAAACAGCGCTTTGTAAAGACAGCTGACTTAGTGATGTACACATCAAGTCTCAATAAGATGTGCACAAAAGACAAGATATTTTTGTGCACATCAAAAGCTCTGATTCATACTGAGGAGGTAAAACAGACTGCTTTCTTTTGTGGAATAAACTGAATAACATGTTTGATGCTCAGTCCAACTGTGCTATCAAACATTGCATCATCTGACAAGACAAAGTTAAAAGGATTGATGATGTTTCAGATGATGTACATGACATTTCCTGCAAATATGAATACTGATGTGGCTTGAAATTTTGGCTTGCCCTTTGGTGTGATGTTTGAAAATCACTATCTTACATGACTGCATTAATGTTTGAGTCTCACAGAATCATGATCTTTCGGCTGCTCCCTTTAGGGGTCGTCACAGCAATCATCTTCCTCTATATTACCCTATCCCCTATGTCCTCCTTCACTACTGTGGTCTTCATCTTTTCCTCCAGCCTGACAGCTCCATATTCAACATCCTTTGACCAATATATGCGCTATCCCTCCCCTAAACATGTCCAAATCATCTCATCCTTGTCTCTCTAACTTTGTCTCCAAACCCCTCAACCTGAGTTGTTCCAAACCATCCATTCTCGTCTCGCCTTCCTTCACGCTCTTCTTCACCTCGCTGGTGTGCTGCTTTGCTATCTCTACTCTTTGCATCTTCACTGTTATCAGTATGATGATACTCTTGTTAATGCCAGCAACACATCGCGATATTTCTGTATTGTGAATTGATTCTCACCTCAAATGGACTTCAGTGAAAATGCACTTCAATAAATTAATCAAATCCAATCCAGCTTCCATCTGATTAATTGTGACAACATAGGTGAAGAACAAAGCTGTACACATCATTGAAAAACGAGTTTACCTGATGTGTGATATCTGGTCTTATTTGTCCCGGATCTCTTCCACTTTTGATGATCATATTTTTGTGTTGGTCGCAGTTTAGCAGTTCAAATGTTTTCCCGACCTAAAATACATAGATATAAAAAAATTAACACGCCGACAGCATGTATTAATTGGCCTTAAAGTCACTTATTATGAGGTATGGTTACTGATGTCACTTCCAGTGAAAACAGATAGGGGCTGCAACACAGCACCACGCAAACATCTCTTACCTTCACCGTCTCCAACGACGCTCCCTCCAGAATAACCACCAACCTTCTCTCCGTCATTCGGTCATGCAGACTGCGGAGATGTTTGGCTGGTTTTGGTTCGTATTCATCCAAATGTTCAAGACCACGCTTCTTCCCATTAGTGGCCGCCATGACGCCTTCTTCTGGATAGTCGCAGGACACTCACGTCACCGCAAATAGTGCGCGTTCACGAGTAGTGTGCACATAACTTGCACATAAATACTTAAGTTGCGCCTTTTTGATTTTTGATGACGCTAACTAGAATTTGGTGGTGCAATTATGCGATGAAATCTGTCTATTTTATGTTTATGCAAAAAATGCGCGTCTCCTCAGCGGCCTCGTTTTGCCCTCGCCTCCTTTTTCGTCACTATTGTGCGCCGGATGTCGTGCTGCAACGTGTTGAGGCAAATTTCACGTGTGGAAATTTTCCTCCTGCGTTACCTACAGTCACATTTTTTAGTGTCTGTGGATTTAAAAGTATCCGATTTGTTGGTGAGTATTTGAAGAATCGGTGCTGCCCTTTACTTTGCAGTTAAATAGTGGTTCAGTGACGATAAGCGGAGTTATAAGGGTGTACCTTTAAAAAACTGTTCGGACAGATCATGCCTGTGGAAAACGGTCTTTATTTTGTAACGATCCTGTTCGAACGTTTGGTAGGAGTCTGATGATTCTTTAATCTTTAGACAGTTTTATCTCCAGCAATAGAAATTTGATAAATAGTAATAAAATATGATATTTGTTATAAGCAGACAAATATTTGTGGATGTTTTAATAGTGGAGACCCTCACTTTATAAGTACATAGTTTGAATTCTGCCATGATAATAAAGTACATACCTCTGAAGCTGAATTTATTCTACTGATCTTGAGCAGAGCGCCTTCCAAAACACTTTCCTTGTCTGACTTTTTGTTCTTCAGTGAAATGCCTCTTTTCTGTCATAGGGTGAGTGATTTAAACTTTGGACATTCAGGTCTTAATGAGGAATTTTGCTGGAAGCAGCCATAAGATCTAAGTGCAGTCTTCTGTTTGTGCCACAATTGATTAGTTAAAACAGAAGTAATGTTCTTATATTAAGGATTTTAGCAGGCATAAAGGAATTTTTGTTGCCCTCCAAAAGATGTTTAGCCAAAGAAAAATCTGTAATTGGGGCTTCACTTAATCAAGCATAATAGTGGTTTTCTAGAAGATCAGAAAAAAAACAATTTCTATCAAGTAAGGTAACACAGACTCATTGCTTTTAATCTACGTGAACAAATCAAGCTGACTATCCTGTTCTTGAGTCAGGAAAAACCCATAATACTGTTAATGTATTAAAGATGGGACTTGCAGTGGTCTCCACTCAGGTACAGTGTTTTTTTTGTTGTTGTTGTTTTGTTTTTAATTTCTCTTAGGTTTTGAAAACAGTCTAACTTTGTTTTGTTTTTCAGGCTCTCTGTTTGGTAGAAAATCATGGGTCGGAAGTTGGATCCCTCCAAGAAGTTGAAGAAAGGTCCGGGTAAAAAAGCCAGGAAGCAGCAGGGAGCAGAAACAGAGTTGGCCAAGTTTATAACTGATGGTAACTATCCATTCTTTACAAGTCAAAAGTTCCTTTTTTGGGAGGTTTTCTAAAGAGTACTGGCAACCTCTTTAAATTGTGCATTTTTTTCTTTTTTTTTTCTTTGTTTTTTAATCTTTGCAGAGGACACTGGACCAAAACGTCTCTCAAGTAGAGCCAGAAAAAGGTAAGAGGTGGTCTGAAGATGTAACATGACACCAATGTATTTACATTCTCCTAATTCATATTGAAATGTTTCAGAGCTGCAAAGAGAATCCAGACTTTGAAAAAGCCCAAAGATGTTGCTGAGGAAAAGCCTAAAAAAGGTAACCAATTAACTTTTACTCAATCTGCTCTACACATTTTAAAATATTTGGCCAAATGCACATAATTCCTCCCTGGAATTTGTTCTGTGTGTCATTTTACAACAGTTTTTTTGAACAAGCATGACATTCTTGTTCTGAACACTGAAATTCACAATAATTGGCTTCTGATTGATTATCGCCTCTTTGCTCTAAACAAGCGCATGTGAGCATAATTTATTACAGATTCAACTTTGTAGTTGATTGATTATCCATCTCCAGTTTTATTACATTTATGGAAGCTATTGTTTGTTATTGATTATTACTCCTGCATGAATCACCACCTTATTGTGATGGATGTGTTTATGTCCTCTGGTGATCCCAAGAGCTATGTTCTTGAATCCAGTTTGCCCCTGTTAGGGGAATATTGACAAGGCATATTAGTCCATGGTGAATAGCCAGACTAAGTGTGGTTCATAAGAACTCTATGGGAAAACAAGCAATAGACTGTTTTACCTTGCTTGGATTACTGGGGATCCACCCTGGAGTCAGGGCCAGTTGAGGGGCTCGTCAGCCAGCATCTGCTGGTCAGCCCTTTTCCCATGGGGCCCCCTCAGTTTAAATTAGCCACATGGACCAAGCCTCCTTGTGTCCCACCACCTGCAGGAGGGGCCACAGGGGTCAAATGCAGGGGCCTTGGTGGTCTAATTACCAGTTACTGAAACTTGCTCTTTAAGTATCTCTGGGTTTTGGGAGAAATGAGCGGGAGACTGATGGGTGTGTCAGCAGTAATGCAGTCACTGTACTGGTTTGTTCTGATTTGAGCTTTGGGTAGTGGCTAAAAGAGTGAGATTGCTGATACAAGCAATACATATGAACTGTCTTTGAGGGGGTCTTGGCTCAGCCTTAGAGAAAGGGTGAGGAGCTTGGTCATTCAGGAGGGGCTCAGAGTAGTAAGGTGAGGTGCTCCAGACTTGTCCCACTGGAAAGAGACCCCAAGGCAGACATGCTGGAGTGCTTATATCTGTTGGCTGGCTTGGGAACACCTTGGTTTCCCCTCAAAAGAGTTGGAGGAGGTGGCTGAGGAAAGGAAGGTCTGGGGGGTCTCTGCATAGACTGCTGCTCCCACGACCCAGATCTGGATAAGCAGCAGAAAATGGATGGCTGGATATTGATTAAATCCCACCATAATGCATTAATTAAACAAAGCAGATCTCAGATCATGATATTTGAGACCTTTTTAAAACAAAACAAAAAAAAAATAAAAATGTTTTTACTGTGTTTTGTTTGTTTCTCTCTAAAGGGTTCACAGATGAAAACAGCAAATGGTTGAAACCAGCAAAGAGGAAGCGCAAGATTGATGAAGCAGAAAGTGAAGACGACAGCGATGAACACTGGGAGGAAGAAGATGATGATGATGAAGAGGAGGAAAAGCTTATACAGAAGAAGGGTGTAAAAGGAGTGAAAAAAGTGGAGGCGGAGGATGATGATGATGATGATGATGACGAGGATGATGATGACAATGACGGTGCTGCTGCTGATGATGATGATGATGATAACGAGGATGATGATGATGATGATGACTTGGTTGACGATTATGGTATTCAGGATGACGGTGATGAAGCAGCAGAAGATGACAGTGATGGAGAGGATGTATGTTCGATTTTTACCTTTTTTTTTTTTTTTTTTTTTTTTAGTCAGAAGCTGAAATTTCATATTTGCCAGGACTGTAGAAATATCCCTAATTCGATTAGCAAATTTTCTCTAGCTAGTAAATATATACTGCAGCAGGTTAACTTGGCGCTCTCTTGACTTTTGTTCTACCTTCAGCTTCTTCCCATTGAACGTGCAGCCAAGAAAGAGAAAAAGCTGAAAAAGGTCATGGCTCCAGAGAGTGATGAAGATGACGACGACGAAGAGGGGGATGATGATGACGACGACGATGATGATGATGAAGAGCAGAAATCGGATGCTGACATGGATGAGGAAGACACAATAAAAACCAACATAGACGAAGAAGATAAATTCAGGCTTCCCAAGCCAGAAGAGAGTGAGTGACTTCATTTCCTTCGAGGTTTCTCTCGTTTAAAGCAGCAAATGTGCAAAAAAAAATTTCACTTACAGTTCTGCAAACAGTGAGGGTTTTTTCTTTCTCGTGCATATTTTTAGGACTCCTGCCTCTAGACCTGAAGACAGTTTATCAGCGGATAAAGGACAATGTTGATGTCCTGTGTAATTTCTCAACAAAAAGAGAAGAGGGGAAAGACAGAGCAGACTACATCTCACTTCTGAAAAAAGATCTCTGCACCTATTACAGCTACAATGAATTCCTCATTGAGAAATTTATGGACCTCTTCCCTCTTTCAGAGGTGTGTTTTTCTTCCAGACTTTTTTCCATGAACTTCAGATTTCCTGATTTAGAGAGGATTGACAGTTGTATTGATTTTAAGCATGCTAGCTGGTAATATTTATTTGAGTGGAAACATTAGATTTTTGTTCTGCCTTTCAGCTGGTTGATTTCCTTGAGGCCAATGAAATTCATAGACCTGTCACTATTCGAACCAACACACTGAAAACAAGGAGGCGGGACCTTGCACAGGTAAAGTTAAGGCACAAAAACTTGTTAATGCCTCAGTCACACAAGCCTAGAGAGCCGTCAGTGACCCCCTGACAACCTCCGATCCAATCAGGGAGAAATGTGTATTCCCTGACTGGTTGGCACCTGCTTGCTGGACATTTGTGGATATTGCATGGTTAAAATTAGTTGCGACACTAAAAACCTCTTTGTGATTGCTTTGGTTGCTAGCAGATTGCTGTGGTCACCTGTAGTTTGGAAGGTTCCGACTACCAAACACTTGCCAAGTGGTGGTGAAACTTTGAAAATTGTGACACAAAGCAGAAACTGAGCAAGTTTGCCTTCAAAGTTGTGCCTTATGGCTACAAGCAACCCATTTCAAAAGGTGCAACTTTTGCTTTAAAAGCATTTATTTTTTGCATCGCACTTTTCATAGTTTCACTATTGCTGGGCGAGTCAACCACAGCAATCTGCTGGCAATGAAAGCAATCACAGGGAGGGTTTTGGTGTTGCAGCATATACCTCTTTGCAACCAATCTGACCTAGCAACCGCTTGTCAATCAATTGGGGAAATACACATTTTTCCCAAGTGACCTGCGGTTGCCAGGAGGCCACTGACTGGTCTCTAGACCTGCATAACTGGGGGCTAACAGGAGAAGCTCAAGTGTTAACACATTGAATCCACTGATCTGTGTATTTACTTGTTTAGGCTTTAATCAACAGAGGAGTGAACCTTGATCCACTGGGGAAATGGTCTAAAGTGGGTTTGGTTATCTATGACTCCTCGGTACCTATAGGTAGGTGTCATCCATAACTGATCCTCACTGGGGAATATTTGAGTATGACAGCAGCCACAGGAGCCTTAAACATGATTTTTTTTTTTACATATTAATAAGGTGCAACCCCAGAGTATCTGGCCGGTCATTACATGCTGCAAGGAGCCTCCAGCTTTCTGCCAGTCATGGCGCTGTCTCCACAGGAGGGAGAGTTGGTACTGGACATGAGCTCAGCTCCAGGAGGAAAGACCACCTATATTGGTAAGATGTACTGTCTTTATTGCAAATTTTGTTGCAATTTTACCCTTAAAATTAGTGAAGACCTTATGCAGATGCTCTCAACCTTAGCTCAGCTGATGAGAAACACAGGGGTGATAGTGGCTAATGATGCCAGCGCTGAAAGACTGAAGAGTGTGGTGGGAAACATTCACCGTCTGGGGGTCACCAACACTGTGGTCTGCAACTACGACGGCAGGGAGTTCCCAAAGGTATCCTGTGTACACATGTTGATCGGTAATATCTGTGGTATAAAGTCTTATTGCAGTTAAAATGTTCTGACCTGTTGCAATTTTGCTTAAAGGTAATGGGTGGGTTTGATAGAGTGCTGCTTGATGCACCTTGCTCAGGCACAGGAGTCATTGCTAAAGATCCAGCTGTGAAGACTAGCAAGGTAAAAAAAAAAAAAAAGAAAAAGAAACTTTGTCCCTTTCTGCATACAGATATGTCTGTTTGCTTTAAGTACTTTGCTAATACTTATTTCTGTCTACCCTTCTTTTCCAGGATGAGGTGGATATCAACCGCTGTGCTCACTTGCAGAAAGAACTGATTCTGTCTGCCATCGACTCTGTCGATGCTGATTCCTCATCAGGAGGATATCTGGTCTACTGCACTTGTTCAATAACCGTATGTAAACTCAGAATTGGCCTCAGGCATGTCTGCTACGTTTATGTATGAGCACAATAATTATCAGATGAGCTTGTTAGTGATTTAATCTTTTTCTGCTAGGTGGAGGAGAATGAGTGGGTGGTGGACTACGCTTTAAAGAAAAGGAACGTTAAATTAGTTCCCACAGGGCTCGACTTTGGCAAGGAAGGCTTCACCAAGTAAGTTGGATATTCTGTGTCAGCATTTTAGGCACTGAAAGGAAGCAATTTTGAATAAAACTTGAATATTTTCCATTCTTTTAGTTTCAAAAAGTTCAGATTCCATCCATCTCTGCGACTCACACGGCGATTTTATCCTCACTCCCACAATATGGACGGGTTCTTTGTGGCCAAGCTGAAGAAGTTCTCCAATGTAATTCCAACTGCACCAGCAGGGAAAGGTAAGACTATTTGTCATGGCTACATGCCAACATTGATCAACATATTTACCCTGTTTATCATTAACTAAACTTCTGCGTCTGTTACTGCTGTAGAAGAAGAGAAGGCAGAGGCTCCTGAGACGACAGTGGCCACAGATGCTCCTGAAGAGAAGAAGTCCAAAAGTGACAAGACAAAGAAGACTGTCCCCGACAAGGCAGGAGGCTCGAAGCAAGAAAACAAAGCCAACGGAACAGCAGTCATGAAAAAGGAAAACATCAACTCAAAAGGCAAAAAGGACTTAAAAACTGGACCAAAAAAGGCAAAAGTTGCCAAGATGGATGGAGAAACTGTGAAGGGCACAGAAGACAAAAAGGCAACAGTTGATGGTAAAGCAAACGCTGACAAAAAGGAAGAAAACAGATTTGAGAAAAAGGAAGCCAAAAACAGCAAAACACCCACGAAGGCCAAGAACAGAATGGGAAAGAATAAATTCAACAAGTTGAAGCACATGTTGCAAAAACAAAACACAGTGTGACACTGTGTTAAACGTATGTAGGGATTACATAAGAGCTTTGTTACACACCTCGATCCACCTCGCTGTCTCATGAAGCTGCTCTGTTTGTGCAGGCAGCATGTGTCAAATGTGATTGTAACATGGCTGTATATACAGAATGCTCATTGTGATTCTCTGATGAACTATTGTAGGTTTCGTGCTTTCCATAATTCTGTAAGAAATAAATATTTTGAATTTTTTCTTGAAGTTTGTTTGGTTCATCATTCATTAGTAGAAAGTTTTGGTTCTTTTTTTGTGATCTAAACCATCTGTTACACTAAATATTCACACCAGCTATGGATGGCACACTTTAATTTGACCATTTTAGTTTTCATTCAGTTCATTTTTTTTTTTATTTATAAAGCATTTGTAACAACAGTCATCTCAAGGTGTGTTGTGTTGTAAGGTTTAGACAGTCTTAGAGAACCCCAATGATTGGATGATCCCCAATGAGCCAGCAAATGGCATGAGAAAGAAAAAAATTTAACAAAGATTTTAGGCATTTACAAATCAGTTATAATTTTGTATTTTCTAATTTTTAGTTTCTAGACTGCTTGTTCATGATTTCTGAAGGTCCTTCAAGTTTGTCTTTGGACACAAGCTGATTTTTTTTTTTTAGTCATTTTCAGTCCAGTCCTTGTACCATGACTGTTTTCATAGCAATGTTTTTTGTTTGTCAAGCATAAAAAAGGCACATAATTCAAAGGATGAAGCAGTGTTGTGTTTGCATATAACAGACAACTTAGCAAAGAACCAATTTTAAATTGTATCTTTAGGCACTTTGTTACTAGCAGCCTGTCAGAAAAGCACATTTTATTCCTATTTCTTTAGCTGAATCTACAAAATAGTCCAAAGATAGCACAGTTTGACAGCATAAAATAGTATTTTTACACCAACAAGATGATTGCCAAAGAGCTATTAGCTGAAAACTTGCATTCTTTGCATCCTGTGCACTGTGTCCTTAAAAGAAATTTGAGAAAACTGGACAAGTGGAAGACAAAGAAGTGTCAGGCCTAAAAAACTATCTACAGCAGATGAACAGCATCTGAAAATCATGGCTTTAAGAAATACTTTAAGAAGGACCTGGGAGATGCGTGTGGACCTTCAGCTGATCCATCTACTGATGATGAAGCTGTAAGACTGTTGAACTCTGGTGGGGCTGTGTAGCTGCACTGCTCATGCTGCTGTCATTGCACAATTATCCCTGCTGTGACACCAAGTGTAACTTACCTTTACTCAATTCAAACTTTATTGTACATTGTTTATATTTATTCAGTTATGTATATGTGTGTGTATGTGTATACATATGTGTGTATTTTTTCCTTTTTTATATCATTGTTCCCTTTTATTTACACTTATTCTTCTTTAAGGGCAACACTGGGACCTGAGGACAGAAATTTAATTCCAGTGCATGTAAATGTGATGCAAATGACAATAAAGAATCCTTGAATTCTTGATCTGGAAAGCATCTGATTGGCAACAGCTTATTTTTCAGTATGACAATGATCTTAAACACACTGCCAGTGCAGTAAAAGCACACCTGGATAGAAAAAGAGAACACCCAATGGAACAGTGTCAGTCATGGATTGGTCTCCCCAGAGCCCGGACTGCCTATCCCAGCTGTCATAGGGCGAAAGGCACACCCCGGACAGGTCGCCAGTCTGTTGCAAGACACAGAGACAACTATTCGCACTCGCATTCACACCTATGGGCAATTTAGAACCACCAATTAACCTAAACCCACTAAGTGCATGTCTTTGGACTGTGGGAGGAAACCGGAGAAAACCCACGAGGACACGGGGAGAACATGCAAACTCAACACAGCAAGGCCCCGGCTAAGGTGGATTCGAACCTAGGACCTTCTTTCTGTGAGGTAACAACGTTTATAACCTGTATTGAATATTACACATGAACGTGGCGGCCGGCTGGATGGCAGATGATTCTTCCCTCGGTGCTGTCGGGACTCTGGAAACAACCAATCAGATGACCCCAGCTCGGGCCGGAAACTGAGTTGTTTACATTTTCCAAGATGGCGGCGGGAATGTACTTGGAGCATTATTTGGACAGTAAGTACATTTTTGCGTGCTTCTGACATATAGGGAAATCTCCGTATTTATTTTACACTTTAACTTATTTGTCATCTGATCTCCGGATCAGCCCCAATGGGGAAGGGAGCGTTCTAACCGTTTCCAAACGCTCAGCGGGTCTAGGCTCAGTCTATTTGCTGGAATAACACATCGCACGGGATCAAAGAAAGGCTCGCTCGCATCCTGAACTACTCGTGCTGAGACAAGTTAAATTCATCTAGCGCTCATAGTCAGCTTTCTTTGTGCCCCTTGTTGTTTTATGGGATACGTGAGAATTTAAAAGCTAATCCGGAACATCACTTCGGAGGTTAGATTGAGCTAGCCAGTCTTACTATTTCATTGTTTCCTGTTGATGTCTTAAAATCGTTGTTGTTCTGACCTTCGTTTCTATACACCAGGCATAGAAAACCTGCCTTTCGAGTTGCAGAGGAACTTCAATTTGATGAGGGATCTAGATCAACGCACAGAGGGTAAGATCTGTGAACTCGGCTGAACACGAGTGATGTGAAAACACAAAAGTCTCTTCATTAACGCGTAAAACATGAACCTTTAATAGGGTCACAAGTTACCCACACACCCAAAGGAAAATCTGAGGAATCATTAGATTACACTATGTAACACGATGTTTGTCTTTGATAAACAAGTGTTATTTTCTAACTTTTTTACTGTAAAACTATAGAAACTGTCCATTATCCCTTTCAAACTTTGCTTTTGTGGATTTTAAAATGATTTTTTTTTTTTGCCCCAAATAGCGAAATTTCTCATTGAATTTTTTGTTGAAAGTTGTGCAATATTTGAGAAGATTCTTGAGACCTCAACAAATTCTTCTTGACTCTTGAAATTTTGTGTTTGAGCTGAACAGTTAACGAAATATTTGATAAAACTGAATTATTGTTACATCAGTTTATTTTGTTTTTCTTTTAACTGAACATTTTTACAGTTTTCATAGGCAATTTTTGAAGAGGACACCATTTGAAAAAGGTTCAATCCTAAATAAAAACCACTAGTAACAGGCATTATATGAAAAAATGGCAATTTTTTTAAAAATCATTGTAGAACCACAAAGTTTTGGGATCAAAAATATATATATATATTGTAGTTTGTTTACATGTACAGAACTAGAAAACTGTAGTTTACACCCAAATACAAGACGACAGTGGAAATTTGTTACCTAGTGTTACCAAAAGAAAATAAAAAAAGCTTTCTTCTATAAAATAATGTTTATTATTTTTGGCTTCTTCTTATGAACTCTTGGATGTATAAGGACAAAAACGGTCCGCAGGGCGAGCTGGGGTTATTCGCTGCGGTGGTTAGCACTGTCTCCTCACAACAAGCAGATTCTGAATTTGAATCCAGCTGGGGTCCTTCTGGATGGAGTTTGCATGTTCTCCTCATGTCTGCGTGGGTTCTCTGTGGGTGCTCCAGCTTCCTCCCACAGTCCAAAGACATACATGGTGTTAGGCTAATTATTGATTCTAAACTGGTTGTCCAACTCTCAGTGTTAGCGCTTTGATAGGCTGGTGAACTGTCCAGGGTGTACCATGCCTTTCACCCTATGACAGCTGGGATCGGCTGTAGCCCCCCCACAACCCTGCGCTGGATAACCAGAAGAAGATGGATGGATACTCCCTAACAGTTTATGAAAATCTTTGAAGCCTTAAGCTCATAATTCACCCTTGCAGGTTGTAGTTTATATGCATATTAAAATAGAAAAGTGAATATCCAACTGCATTGGGATTGTGTTATTTTCATAAGCATTTTCATTTATTTGTTTGAAGTATTAAAATTAGATTTGTAACAACAACCTAACAGAAACAGTGTTGTTTAGAAGTTCTTCTTCTCCTTTTCTTTCTTTAGATCTTAAAGGCCAGATAGACTCTTTGGCTAAAGAATACACCGCCAATGCCCGGACTCTCTCCTCTGAGCAAAAGCTGTCCATACTGAGGCAGATTCAGCAGTCATACAGTAAATGCAAGGAGTTTGGAGATGATAAGGTGCAGCTGGCCATGCAGACCTATGAAATGGTTGGTTACTTAGAAAAAAACAAAACAAAACACATTTTACAGACAGCTGCTGGCATTGTGAGTATAAAAAACTTGATAAATACACAGTACTGAGTGAGAATGGCCTGAATTTTGTGCAGGTCGATAAACATATCAGACGTCTGGACACGGACCTGGCTCGGTTTGAGGCTGACCTGAAGGAAAAGCAGATCGAGAGCACGGACTATGATTCCACCTCTAGTAAGGGAAAGAAAGGTGTGTTGATGGTGTATTTGCCCTCAACTTTTTTATTTCTGGATCAGTTATGTGCTCAGTTAACAAAATCCATACTTGACGTAACACAATCCTGAATGTTTTTGTAATTCCAGGAGATTCCCGGCAAAAGGAGAAGAAGGCAGCTAAAACAAGGTCTAAAGTGAAGAGTTCAGATGAAGATGGCAGTCCTAAGAGTGCACAGAAGAAAGTGAAACTCCTTCAGCCGTACGTTGCGTACTTTCTCGTTTTTGATGGTGTTGCCTTTATGTTGATTTTTTTTTTTTAGTTATTGTTATACTCTCTTTTTTTTTTTTTTTTTATAAACAGAGGAGAATTCAACAACCCTTCTTCAAACTTTGGGAATGTGCACCCATCTGATGTGCTGGACATGCCAGTGGACCCTAACGAGCCCACCTACTGCCTATGTCATCAGGTCTCCTATGGCGAGATGATCGGCTGTGACAACACTGATGTGAGTTTTGTGTTATGACACTTTCTTAAACTCAGTCAGGGGACACGTGAGATTGGCATGGACAGAAATCTTCATTTTTTTTTTCATGTTAATGAACGTTTGTCGTCTTTCAGTGAACCTGCAGAGTAAATTGTGTAAAGTGTGAAAATCTATATAGTTCTCTAGCAAAATGTGCAAGTGTAGAAACCAAAACATCTAAATTGAATGCATATAGTAAAGAAACTGATTGATTTTTTTTCTTAGATCGAATTCCTTTATAAAATTAAAATGTCAAAAAATTAAGAAAATAAATGGATGGATGTTACTTTAATACATTTAATGAAGCAAATCAAAATTTGACTTTAACACTAACAATATAGTTGGAGTTATGGGTCCTCAAAGCACATAGGGGTTGGGGGGAAATTTTGCGCATCTTTGTTTGCCCCATTTTTCTAGCATTTTTCAGCCCTCATGATTTTATAAGCACAGGATATAACTATATGAACTGTTTTGGGCTTAAAAAAATTTAAGCTCTGTTACAAAACCTCAACCAAATCAATTTTACACCCATTCCAAGTGTCACAATAAGCAGAACAGTAACAGAAACAAGCACTGGTGTCCTAAATACTTTAAGTTTTTTTAGATGTTGATGGTCAATGCATTGGTCATGTAGATGGATTCAAGTTGCCGTGCTGAAATTCAGTCCAAGAATGGGGAAGAAAGTTGCTTTAAGTGACTTTGAACATGACGTGGTTGTCGGTGGCAGACAGGCTGGTCTGAGTATTTCAGAAACTGCTGATCTACTGGGATTTTACCACATGACCATCTCTAGTGTTTACAGAGAATGGACTGAAAAAGAGAAAATATCCAGTGAGCGGCAGTTCTCTGGATGAAAATGCCGTGTTGAGGTCAGAGGACAATGGCCAAACTGCTTCAAGGCGATAAGCAGTCAACAGTAACTCAAATAACTACTTGTTGCAACCAAGGTATGTAGAAGATGATCTCTGAACATGTTGAACCTTGACGTTGATGGGCTACAGTAACAGAACACTGCAATAGGTGCCACACCTGTCAGCTAAGAACGGGAAACTGAGGCTATAATTTGCATGGATTCACCAACATTAGAAGTTTGGAAACATGTTGTTTGGTCTGCTGAGTCTCAGTTTTTCCTGTGGCATTTGGAGGGCAGGGTCAGAATATGGTGACCACGTCCGTACCTTCATGACCACAGTGTACCCATCTTCTGATGGCTGCTTCCAGCAGGATGCTCCAGGTCACGAAACTCAAGTCATTTCAAACTGGTTTCTTGGACATACTCAGATGGCCTCCACAGTCACCAAATGTCAGTCCAGTAGAGCACTTGTGGGATGTGCAGCTGACACACTGTGCTATCAAATTATGTCAAAATGGCTCAAACTCACTGAGGAATGGTAAATGGACTGGTTCTTATATAGCGCTTTTCTTCTCTACATGCGCACTCAAAGCTCTTTGTACAGCATCCTTCATACACACACACACACACACACACACACACACACACACACACACACACATTCATCTAAGCGGTTTCTAATATTCATACTCCAACAACCTATTGATTAGTAGAGCCACAGTCACCCCATGTTCCAGAACCTTGTTGAATCTATGCCACAAAGATTTAAGGCAGCTATGAAGGCAAAACAGAGTCCAACCCAGTATTAACAAGGTGTACCTAATAAAGTGTCTGGTACATTTGTCATAGACAAAAGCAAAGTATTGTAGGAAATAGTTTGATGTAATTACTTCATTACTTCATTGCGTGTAATGTAATTTTACTGGAAGGATTCCTCCTATTATCAGATTTAAAAATCCATCAGTACAGAGAGCTTAGCAAAGGAAGAAAGGTTGCATTTTGAAGTGAGTAAATGCTAATATGCCCCTTTGTGACATTTCATAAAGCACACAAAATGTGTTGCCTTCACTGGTCCATTTAATGAAGGAATGATATTTATTTTAATATTAATAAATAGCAGCCACATATCAAAAAAGGTCATGACTATATAATTATATTATACAGAGCTGAAACTAAGAGCACTGAATCAGATTAATAATAAAAAATAGAAGTTGAAATAGCATTATGTATCTGTTATAGTTTATACAGTGCATGTACAGGCTCCCTCTTACATACATTTCCTAGACACTAACCATAAATTAAGGCGCTGCAGCCCGGTGCCTCTTGCTGTGTGGGTAAGGTCACAGATGGCAGTGTGACTGATTTATTAGCAGAAGCCACACTGTGAATATTACATGTGATGGCTCTTTTTGAACAGATTGTTCTCCATCATGTGTCCTAAAAAGAAAGTGGTTTTGTCTGTGCTAAGTGCTTCATTTGCACAGCAGCGACCAGTGTTTTTATCTGTTTTTGTTTTTTGTTTTGTTTTTTTCCCCCAGTGCTCCATTGAGTGGTTCCATTTCGCATGTGTGGGTCTGACAACCAAACCAAGAGGCAAATGGTAAAAAAAAAGAAAAAAAGAAAACCTAAACTGAAATGATATACTGACTGTGATATATTGGCATAAATCTGTGCTGTTAGTGTTAAATTGTTGCTCTGTACCCTTACCACTTTTCATTTATGTAATGCAGGTACTGTCCACGGTGCTCTCAGGACAGAAAGAGAAAATAAGCACGCCTGGTTGTCCTGGAACAAAACATGGACTCTGATTAGATGGAAAATGAGAAGAATATTTCTTCATTAGTTACTAGAACTTTTTGTTTGTCATCTTTCTTAACAGTTGGTGCTTTTTTTTTTTTTTTTTTTTTTGATTTATGTACTTGCCTTGGTCTGATGCAGAGTGTTTGAAGGAGTGAAGTGGTTACAAATGTATTTAAATTTTTCTTTTTTCTTTTTTTTTTTTTTTTTTTTTTAATGGTTAACACTAATTTTGAATTTTTTTTTGTTACCTTTGGTGCTCTTTTTGTGACTTTTTTTTTTTTTTTTTTACATTTTATTTTCAGAGTGATTAATTTACACTACAACTGTCCCTAATGGTATGACAGTTGAATTCTCCATGATACCATGATACTGTATTCACATGTACAACTGCAAAATTGTATTTTCTTTAAAAAAAAAAAAAAAAAGTTCATGGATGATTTGATGCTTTGTTGTATGGTTAGTTTCTTGTGCTTAGTCTTGGAACACTAGTTTAATTATTCGGTATAACGAGAGGGCAAATATGGAAAAAAAAATTGCTTCACCCTGACAGTATTAGTCACCTGTGGTAGTGAGTTGAACCATTTCATTTTTAACATTTGACTGAGTGCTGCATAGAAAGTAAAATCTTTTGAAAAGTATTGTCATTTCTGTAGCTGAAATATTGGTACTGGGGAGAGGGGGTGATTGTGTTTCAATCATTTGAATACAGCTACTACCTCAAAAAAAAACAAAAAACTTCTGTGTGGTCCTTTGTCTTAAGTTTTCTGACTTTGTGCCGTAGTGCGCATGAGTGTCCGGCAGGTGGCAGTGTTTCGTCAAGCACCATGGCAACGTAGGCGGGCATATGTGACGTAGGAGTGTCGCTCCTTTGGCGCGATGTCCGAATGAATTTGAAAACTTGCTCCGTTCAGACCGTTTGTAGACGGTGAGCAAGAGCAGGCTACGCTTGTTTCCAGAGGTTCAGAGTTTGGCTAACAGGAGTACAGTCGTTACGGGTGAGCTTTAAGTTTATAAACTATTAAGAGTAGTTGGTAGCAATTTGTTGCAGCAGCCGTTTCCGTTACACACTAACGTAGTTGCGGATAAGCTATTGAGCTATCCTTGCTAGTTAGCCTGCTAATTGTTAGCAATAGCTGTTTTGCGTTGGTCAGCTAATCGCCACAACAATAAAGTTTTACTCTTCGGTCAGTAGAAGCATTTCTTGTATCAGTCACATGGGCTAGAGTGTGTTTAAGTGCGGCACTTGTTAAGATTTCTGTACTTTAGCTCCTCAGGGTCAAGAACGAGCTAAAATATGAACGTTTTTATGTAAATGTGCTACTTCTTCGCTTTGTACACTTACACAGGTAGAGCAGTACGTAGCATCTTTAAAGGTAATGCCACATTATTTGCGAAGAGTAGACAAGTTAATTAAGGCTGCAAATAAAATTAGTTTTTCTTTGATTCAGGAATGTCGTGGGACTTCTTTGTACCCGTGTGCGTGGGGGACCTTGTGAAGACTGGGGGGATCAACCAGTATGTCGTTCAGGATGTGGTTTCCCCAAAACAGCTGGCGTCCTATCTCAGCAGTAAGTGGACAGCATGTACAGGACATTGGCACTTTTTGTGGTGATTAATAGTTTTATTTTTAAAAGATATAGAAAACATCACAAAAAGTCACCATCCAACACTTATCCTTGGCTACAATTCAGCAAGTTCCACCACTCAACGTAAAATAGAGTCCAGCGGTAATAGTAAAGCAAGAATTTTTTTTTTCATCTATCTATCTAATGTGTGTGCACCTTTAGGAATATGCCTATATATTTTTTTCCATGCATGCATATATATTTACATATACATATATATAGATATATACATATGTGAAGATACACAAAAATATATGCATAGTGTTTTTCATGAACTATAATATATTACTAACTCTTTAATAGGACTTTTTTCAAATGCTGCAACACTAGCATCTCACAAGCCCACTCTTGGACTGAGGGCACTCCCTCTCCGCTCGAGTCCCATAGAAAAATTTTTCTCGCTATAGTAATACTGGCTTGAAACCAGCTTCCAATGTGTTTATCACCACTTGTGCAGATTGACCCGACCCCTAAAACAAACAATCTTGAGTTAAGTGGTACTGTAATCTCTGAAATCTCGCATACAATTTTATGAACCCTTTCCCAAAATTCCTGCACCTTACCACACGGCCATAGAACATGAATTAAATTACCTTCTTTGGACTTGTATAGTTTTTTTCTTTAATCCATAACAGTTTATGCAGACTAGAGATAAAATTACAAAACATTGTCATTTTTCAAATGCTTAGGGATGAATATGTTTGTTTTCATGTTGGTTGGTGCATTTATGACTGGGCGGCATTCTCTTTCATATAGGATTCAAAGCAGCATTAAGGAGCCAGGGGCCATTGTGTATATTGGAGCACTTTGACACCGGCTACAGTGTGCTACAGTATGTGTATTCATGTATTCCCTTCTTTTTATTTATTGCCGTCATTACTGCACAAAACAATTGTCTTTACTTTTTTAAGACACTCCAAGTCAGTGGAGCTGGCTGTGAAGGAAGATACTCTGGAATTACTAGTACAAGGTTGGTCTTCTTTTAATATTTTCTTAATCTTTAAATTGATGATGTGTTGATGTGCTCATATAATCTGTATTTCTTTTTTTTTTCCTTTCAGTGGTTAGTGGTCTGTCTGTTTCACTGCCGAGCCTCCTCATCTCCACCTCCCTCTCAGCTGCAGAGCGCAAGGAGAAACTTAATGCAGTTAAAATGAGTGTTTTCCTGCTTTGCAAACTCACAGAGAACCTGGAGAGTGATTCCTATAGGCAGAATATTGTCACAGCACCTGGGAAGGTATGCTCATTAATTCCTTAGCCAAAGGGTTCTTTAAATATGACTTATCTAAATGTCCACTGATGAGATTTGGCAAGTTTTACGATCCAGTCAGACTAAGAGATTGAGAGTCTCTATTCTGTTATGTGGTGTGGTGGAGTGGAGTGGAGTGTTATTGCACTGCTGTAAGAGCCCACCCAGAGTAAAATTGACACTGTGCCACTTCAAGAGAAATTGGATGGTATAAGTAGGAGATGCCAAACAATGTGTGGATGTTTGTCTTTGTGTGTATTTTCTGTATGCATTTTCATCAGCTAGCAAGAGGGTAATTGTCTCTGTATAGTTGGTTTGGCTGGTGTGAACTGTTATATTTGGTAAGCTGAGGGCATCTATTGCAGTTTATTACTTGATCTCACTAAAATATTAGTTTTATAGTCCAGCATCTATGAAGCTTAACTGCTCTGTTTATGTTGTGCAGGGTGGTAAAAAAGGCAAAGCTGGTGGAGAAGGACTCATGCAGTGGGATTCAGAAAGAGAGCAGGTGTTACAGGCTCTTGTGCAGCTCTTCCAGCTGGACATCCGTTCACTGTGGAGCCTCTCCCTGGTGGAGGAAGAGTTCATAAGGTACTCTGCTGTCAGAAGAGCTCTGGGGAAGCATAGTGTCACGTTTGCTCGCTTAATTCAATTAGTTGGTGACATTTCCAGCGTATCCAGATCACTTCAGAGCATTTGGAGCTCTGTAACCTTAATTGGGGCTCTTATGAAAATGATCCTTGCCTCTTCATTAATAATATCATACCAGATCTAATAAGATTAGAAGATCTTTAACTGTGGTAAATTGCCTAATCTAATGTTTTCATTGTGAAGTTTTCCTCACTTTCCATTTGTTTTATGGTCTCAGTAATATTTAGTAAATTGTTCCTCAGAAGATGCGAATACGAGCTTGCTGTGGTTTGTGTTTAGTACTCGCATCACTCCTAGCAGCACTTAATACTGCCGCTTTTAGTGAATTAACATGCACTCTGTGTGTATCTGATACTTCTGATGAATCCAAAACCTTGTATGTTCTTTAATGTGAGTTTCAGGAAACCTTTTGGCTTTACCATACTCTAATATAAAATAACGATGAATTTGTTTGCATTTCTGTCCTCTTAGCTGTGTGACTTGCTGCTGCTACAAGCTCCTTGAGAACCCAACCATCAGCCATGTCAAGAGCAAACCCACCAGAGATTGTATAATCCACCTTCTAGGGTTGCTGATTAAGAAATACAATCACCTCCTAGGTTAGTTTCACAAACAGCCTTGTGAGGGGGGGGCACTATAAGGTGTCCAGCTTTTTCGCAGACACAGCTGAATTTTTATGTTTATCCTTTAAACTCTCACAGGTGCTGGTGTAAAAGTGATCCAGATGCTGCAACATTTCGAGCAGTTGTCATCTGTGTTTGCCCAGGCTGTGTTTGTATGGAGCACAGAATATGGAGTCAGAGCTATCATAGGAGAAGTCATACGGTTTGTACATGATTTGTGTGCATATTCAGTAACCAGCATGCAGTTTGCTTTGTGAATCTGTTTTGTGAAGTCTTGTTAGAAATTCATGTCTTTTGTTTCCTTTACCCCAGGGAGATTGGTCAGAAGTCAAGTGAGGAGCTGGCCAGAGAGGGGTCAGGAGTCAAAGCCTTTGCCTCCTTCCTCTCAGAAGTCAGCGCCTTGGTGGCTGAATTGATGATCCCCAACATTAGTTTTCTCATCACACACCTGGAAGGAGAGGTATGCGCAATGAACAGTGAATAATTGATTGCAGTTCATGAACAAGAAAATTATTGTCCTTACATAAGTAGAGGCTGTCTGCCATATTGATTGGGTATAAACAATTGCTAATTAGAGGTCTACATGATCATGTAAAGCAGCACCAATTAATATTAATGACTCATCACAGTGACAGCCTTGATGTGTGAGCAACAAGGCTGCTCATTAAAAGAACTGTCCCTGTGTGAGCCCACAAGGAGTGGGTAGCTTTAATTCATCCCAAACCTCTGCTCCTTATGCCTCTCAAGTTTTTTTTGTTTTTTTTTTTGGCGCTTTTAGTTTTGCTGGTCTAGGATTGTCTGGGCACTGATCCATTACATCTACAAATCATTTACAGTTGTCACGGTTCTGTCATAGAAGTGGGTTGTTACTGGTTTTTGCAGTAATGTAAACACAAGATTAAAAGGGAACGTAACAGTGTGGGGTGCTGAGCAAGCAGGGCTCATTTTTATTATTCTCTGCTATAGCCAAAGTGTACTCTGTGTTGTATCTGACTGGGTAACAGACCACTGGACACAAGGCTTTTTTTTTTTTTTTTCTCCCCCAGACAAGACAAGGAAGTGACTTTACAGCCATAGTAAAATTTTATATAGGGCTTACATTACTCAGAGCAACTAGTAATTCTGGGCTCTGATATTTACGCTATTTTTATCTGTTGCAGTGGTTACTGTGTCAGATTAGACAATTCATAGTCATAAATCTTGCCTTTTTGTGACTGAGAT
This sequence comes from Archocentrus centrarchus, assembly GCF_007364275.1. Lineage (NCBI taxonomy): Eukaryota > Metazoa > Chordata > Actinopteri > Cichliformes > Cichlidae > Archocentrus > Archocentrus centrarchus. The sequence goes on from NC_044361.1 coordinate 26,499,855, forward strand.
CCACGACAGACTACACATTAATCAACTTTCAGTCATGCTTTGTGTCTGTTACAATGTCCAAGATGTCTTTGGGAAGGAGGTGCTTGCTAGGAATCTTCTGTGCCCGATACTGGCTGTCTTCTCTTCATACCTAGATACATTGGCAATGTCAATCCTCGATTTTTGCACTGATTTCTACTCAGCTATGCAGTAGAAAGAAACTCAGCAATTTTGGCAGAGTGCAGTTGTGAGGCATCTCTGTTGTAGTGTCAATTTTCATCCATTGTGATGCATTATGTGAGATAAAACAGGTCATGAGTTACAGCCATTTTTAGCTTGGCTGTTTTGAAGAAGAAAGTCGAGCTATTGTCATAGCATTGGTGTCTGCAACTTCTGTCCCATTAAAAACTTCAACGTTGGCCATAACTCAAGAATGATGTGACCAAATTCACACCATAGATCCATCTACTAAAAATCTTGGAAGAGTTCGAATCTTGGTGACCTTGACCCTAAAGGTTAAGATCAGAGATCAGGTTTTTTGAGTATCTTGTAAACTCGAGAACGATGTGATCTAGGATATTCAAATTAAAATCATAGATGCATACTGTTAAGCTAGACTTCACACACGTGTTCACTGACTTTACTATAACATCACTGACCCTCCCCCTTCCCCCCCGTTTATAAACCCAAAACGGTCGAGCACTGGCACCCACTCAGCAGTGCTCTTGTTGACCCTAACAGAATCCCTTTGTTGTTCTGGCCATAATTATGCCTTTATCATGTAGTTTAAACCTGGCATTGCATGTTTCTGATTCTGTCTGAATTGAAGGGTTTTTTCTCAATCAAGTGACTTCTTGACAAGACAAATAAGAATTTTTTGCCCAGTGATGAGACCAAGGCGAATACGAGCTTGCTGAAGGAGAGTTGGGTTCCTCTTGCCTTGACTGGCAGGTAATCTTGGCAGTGCAGAGGAGGATTCCTGCTCTGCTGTAAGGGCCTGCCTACAGTGACTTGGCTCGACCTGAATTATTCCTCTGCAGTCACAGTGGAGTAATTTCTGGGGTGTTGCTGACAGTGTGTGTGTGTGTGTGTGTGTGTTTGTGTGCTGAATGTGTGGTGTGCAAAAGGCAAGAAGTTCACCCAGCTTTCTTTGCTCTTCAGTGAGCCATGAGTATTGTCTTTGGTAATCTGAGGGCTGAATTCCTATTCAGGTTTTTCTGTTTTTTTGTTTCGTTTTGTTTTAAGTTTTGCTGTATATAATCTTAATTTCCAACCTCTCCTCCCCCCAGAGTCACACAATGCGTGTTGCTGTCTGTGAGGTGCTGGGAGAGATCCTTGTGAGGGTCCTCTGCGGTGATGGGCTAGATGAGTCCGGTAGAGCTGACCGTGATCGTTTCTTTGATACACTGCAGGAACATCTGCATGACACACACTCTCATGTCAGAGCACGTGTATTGCAGGTTTACGCACGCATCGTCAATAGCAAAGTAAGTTTTCTGATCAATTATTTTGTGTTTGTGAAACAATGCCAATAAGATTCCTCCTGGTAACAGAAACTGTCTGTGTTTAGGCGTTGCCTCTGTGTCGGTATAGTGAGGTGATGGAGCTTGCTGTCGGACGGCTGATGGACAAATCTATAAATGTCGTTAAGAGCGCCATCCAACTGCTGGCAGCTTTCATTGCACACAATCCTTATAGTTGCAAGGTAACCAACAAATGTGATTCAAGCTTTCAGTAGCAGGTGTGTTTCAGGTTTCCTGATAGAACTGAAAATATTTCTTGTGTTTCAGCTGAGCAGTGCAGATCTGAAGAAACCACTCGAGAAAGAGACAGCTAAACTCAGAGAAATGAAAGAAAGACTAGAGGAAAAAGCACCAGGTAAACAAAAATTTATTAAGTATTGATAAGACTCTCTCCTGCAGTTAATTTTTTTTTCATGACTAATTCACATTCTGCCCTGTGATGAGACCAAGGCAAAACCGAGCTTGCTGAATGAGAGTTGGGTTCCTCTTGCCTTGACTGGCAGGTAATCTTGGCAGTGCAGAGGAGGATTCCTGCTCTGCTGTAAGGGCCTGCCCACAGTGACTTGGCTCAACTCGAATTATTCCCTTAAAGTTATAGCGGAGTAATCACGAGGCTGAAGTTGACAGTGTGTGTGTGTGTGTGTTTGTGTGTAAGGGGCAAGAAGTTCACCCAGCTCTCACTGCTGTTCAGTCAGCCATGAGTTGTTTCTTTGGTAATCTGAGGGCTAAGTTCAGAAATTCACTTAAACTCAGCATGCGTGTCGCCAAAAAAAAGTTGTCTCACAGTTTACAGATGTAACTGTCAGCCGTGGCATACAATCATTAAAACTGCTTTTAATCCAATAAAACACTTGATAGGTGCTCATAGTATTTACACCGTATCATAAATCATGGAATTTAAGCTTTATTTTTAGCCAGTTATCCCCCCCCCCCCAAACTCCTGAATAAAACAGATTCTGATATTCACTTCATTCACATTCATTCATCACTAAAGATTATTAAAAGTTTAAATATTAAGATTCCGGAGCCCAACAGGGAAAGCAGATATCTTGTCAACGTAATGCTAGCAGCGAGTAAAAAAACAATAACACAGTTATGGCACAAAGCGGAACCTCCCACCATGGAGGAGTAGATGTGCAGTGTGGAAGAAATATTCAGAAAGGAAAGACTCACATATAAACTAAGGCTGCAAGAGACACAGTTCAATGAAAAGTGTAAAAAAAAATGGTTTGTTTTCAAGAAGCCAGAAGATGATGCCACCAACAACGCTGGACTATAAGGACACTGGTAAAATGGAAACTTGTAAAATGAAAGTTATACCCTGATACTGTAACTGCGAAGAAAAACTTTAATAAAATATAAGTTTAAAAAAAAAAATTCTGGAGCCCAGCATTACTTACTAAATTCTTGGCCGAAACAACAATCGTCTTACCATTCTGTTCTGCTGCTAAATTATTCTGTTTTAATCTCTGCCGGCACATTGTTTTACTTTTTCCCTTTTTTTTTTTTTTTTTTTTTTTCTTTGTAGGTCTAAGCTGAGTCATCACCATTGAATTACATTTTTTTTTTTTTTTTTCTTTTTGGTTTCTTTCCCTCCCGGCAGTGGCAGTGATTAAAGCATCTGAGCTGTGGGCTGCTATGGTGCCTGAGCTCCTCGTCACTGTCAGGAAAGAGCTGGAACCCACAAGTGAAGCAGAACAGGAGCAGCAGGAAGATGAGGAAGGCGGGGAGGTGGAGGAGGAAAAGGAGGCAGGAGACGACAGAGCAACTGCGGTGAAGATAGCTCAGTACCTCCGTGTCAACAAGTACAGGTGATGATAATCACCAGTGGAGGCCTGGGTAGTGTCACTACCTGGAGGATTTTCTTTTTCTCCCATGCTGTCAGTAAGCCTACAAATATATATATATTTTTTCCCCCTATGTGACTTTTTTTGTGTTGCCCTCTACAGGAATGCTGTGCAGCTCTGTATAAGAGCTCACAGCTGCTTCCCAGAATCTGAGATGTTTGCTTCTCTGTCCACTCTCACACCTGAGACTATGCTGGATACGCTGGCTCTGATTTTCAAAGGTAAAAGTTGTACTCACTACAGCTGAGGCATGTCTTAAAAGCAAATAATCAGCTTGCTTTCAATGGCAGCACTTAATAGAAGCACTATTGAGAGCATAAAGATTTTTTTTTTGTTGTTGATGCTGTTGGTGTTTTTACAGCTGTCTCCTTTGTAATGTGCACCATTCAGCCATGACATTAAAACCACTGAAGTGAACATCCGTTTTCTTGTTATGATGCAGTATTTTTGCTCTGAAACCTTGGCTCCTGGAATACATTACTTTCGGACATACCCCCACCTATCCAGACCACATTGGATCAGAAATGGTGTAAGGAACATGAAAAAGCCCAAAATGGTCTAATATACCAAATTTCTACATTAGCAGGATCTTGTGAATCAAGCACTTGGGGTCTTGTTTTTTTTTTTTATTTAAATGTGCTATGTAATTAAAGGTGAAAGGGTTTTCTGCCAATGGCCTTGTGCCAGACAACACTATATATGCCCAGACTTCACATGCCATGTCCTCAACCAAGCAAAACTGTTTTAGCCACATGCGAAAGCCCTATACAGTATTAGGCAGGTGGTTTTATGTTTTAACATAGAACAGTTTTAACTTGTTTACCGTGCAGAAATTTCAGCTGAGTCACAGTCAAGCAGCATTTTAAACTTGGTTTATTGAACTCCCACATGATGTTAAATGTACTTTACCTGATCTTTACCTCAGGCTCTGATGACGGCACTTCTGAGCTCAGCCAGAACTTGCCACCAACCCCGCAAAAAGAGACAGAGAAAGAGGGCGAGGATGGCGAGCTGAAGAAACAGGAGATGTTGGTGCAGTACCTGAAAGACACAGAAACCTTTGCCTTACAAGTAGAAAGAGCAATCTCTGTCATCAACTCCATGCTGTACTGGAAAACAACTTCAGGTAGATGGCCATATCCATTACACAGCAAAGCAATGCTTCTTGTAGATTTCAGTAAATTTTCTGAATCAACTATGAGATTAAAAAATGTGCATCTTCAGCTGTGTTTTTTTGTTTTTTTTTATTTTTGTTTTTTTTTTCCTTTCCTAGTGGTCCAGGAGGCTGTGCAGTTTTGTGTGACGGTGTGTGAATTCAGTGTTGCTAACTCTGTCAGTGGAGTGAGGAAGATGTTGCCTCTGGTTTGGTCAACTGATGCTGCAATTAAAGACGCAGTCATTCAGGCCTACAGGCGCCTGTATCTGAACCCACAGGGAGACTCCGTCAGGTCTGTAAATCCTTACATATACTTGACGTATAAAGTTACCCAGTCTTTCATATCCCAGGTGTATTGGCATTATGAAATTCAAGTTAATTAAGCTAATACAAAATATTTTCTAGAAGCTACTTCAGGATTGTTGCTGAGTCAGAAGAACTGCGTTTAGAAAGTCTCAAGAGCTTGAAAAAAAAAAACTGAAGGATCCTGTTTGATGACAGGTGAAAGGTCTAAAAAAAATGTAAAGGAAATATGGCCTTTTTTTTTTCCTTTTCTTTTTTCATGTACTTGTTAGCTCTTGAGACTACCATGATCTGGATGACTGAGAACCTACATGTAAAGTCATGTGCTTAGAAGAAGACCTTTCCTTCCATCTATCATTTTCTTTTGCCAAGCCAATTCTACATTGTAGGACTTTGCATTTTTGTATTTATTTTAATTAAAAAAAATGACTGTTAGCCTTCTGTTTTTGTCATTTTCAGAAATCTTTAATGAAAAGATTACAGTGGCATTAGGCTGTTGCTGATTTAACATCACTAACTAAAGCACAACTCATCATTTAATAAATGTATGTAAATAAATTGTTTGGGTTGATTGTTGGGCCCATTTTTAACATATGTTAGACCTGGGCCAAAATTAATTGTAAATACAATACTGTGATTAAAGCAGAACCTTAAAAACAAGCATTTGTCCTATCCTTTTTAGGATGAAAGCCCAGACTCTTGTCGATAGTCTCTCTGAGCTGATGGTGGATGCATCTCTGGGAACAATTCAGTGTCTTGAGGAAATTGTGAGTGGCTCTGTTATTACTCTCATATAGAAATTTTTCTGTGTGTGATGCTCAGCTATAAAACACTTTTTCAAATACTGAATGATTATTGTCTGTAACGGTAGTGGAATGTATACTGAGGGAGTTTCTGTGTTGAAGTATTTTAAATTTAATTGTATTGTACTGAAACATATAGCTAGTTGTAACCATCCAATCATGTCCCTGCAGGTGCAGGAGTTCTTCAGCAGTGGCAGCAATCTCCAGTCCACTGTAGTTCAGGTCTTGTGGAAGAGATTTACTGGTAAACGGGAAACTTCTGGCTTATACAGGCGAGCTGCAGTGTTACTGCTGGGCATGGCTGCACGGTGAGAGATGCAAGTTTATTTAATAAGTTCCACTACTTTGCGCTAAATATGCCCAAAGTGGCTTAGCCTCCGTACTCCAACAGTTGCCTATATTGCAAATAGTTTTGTTTTTGTTCTTATGCCTAGAAAGTGTGCTAATCAGCTTTTGTGGCTAGTTGCCTGAGGGACTTGTGGCTTAGTGTTCAGCTCCCCCTTTTTTTTTTTCCTCTTTTTGTATATAGTATTGAGTACAGTAGAGTAGATGGGATGTCAACAAAAATAGCTATCCCAGATAATTAGACACAGTGCAGTTCAGCCTGTACGAAGCATCATCAAAAAGTTGCAGGAACCAGCACATAAAAATCAAAAGCCTTATTTAATTAAACTTTAAACAATTTTTGTCTTCAGGTTCATCTTCCTGTGCTCTCCAGACCCCTTACTCCAGTATACTGGTGTTTCTGTTTAAAAATAAATAAATAAATAAAAAATCACCTCCTGTAGAGTAGTTATGAAGGGGGAAACTATTCATAGAAGCCAAAACTATTTCGTGTACCTGTAAACGTGCTTTTTAATACTGTCAATTGGGACATTTTCACATTGGCGTGTATGGGGAATGACTCGATTTTGGAGCCGGCCTCAAGTGATCATTAGATGAACTTCAGTGTTAGCTTCAGTTTTCTGTCACCTGCCGTCACCTCTGCGTAGCTCATGTCACCTAGCAATCGTGAGTGTGAAGCACAGCTGTGTAAAAGCAGCTGGTTAATTTTCGTGGTTTAATTTTAAGTCTTTTATTGAAAATAAGCTGTTAAAACAAGCATGACACATTTCAACATCAAGGAATACAGCTGAGAGAATGATTGATTAATTTTCAACTATATTAAGTGAGACATTAATGTTGAATAAAACTATCCAGTTACGATGCTTAACTTTAATTTCAGGAGTTTGCTTATCACAGGAGCACTGCCACCTTTCGTTGGTCTGTGTAGAAGACTGGTGGGAAAATAAACAAAATTTTGAAGTTTAAGCTTATGTATATTGATTCATTTATCAACCAAACTTAAATTAATATTTCTCATGTCAAATATTGAAATGCGATTAATTTCGATTAATTAATTACAAAGCTTGTAATTAATTCGATTAATTTTTTTAATCGAGTCCCACCCCTAGTTATTATATAAAACTGTGTTGTGCCTACTTATAACTTTTTTAATGTGGATGATGTAAGGACATGTTGAATTCAACTGGCTCTCTGTGGAGGAGCATGGCAAATTTTGTACTGAGTCATGGTGTTCCTGTTCAGCTAGCTCTTTGTAAATTGTTTTCACATGTGGCTGACTGCAGCTAAGCTACAATCTCATTACATCCCCATCATATTTGTACTGAGCATTGAATGTATAAAAATACATTGGTATGTTAAGGAAATGGGACTGTTTCTGATTGAAACGGTGTTCATCACAGTCTGAATCACAAAAAAACAGTACAACTGTGCAGGAATTATCATTGTATATGCCATATATGTTAAGCCATATGGAAGCAGAAAGAAATATTCCAGGTACCAGTACAGTGACTTCATGTAAATATTTACTATGACCTTCAATTTGGTTTATTTTTATTAAAAATTTCTGATCTGAAAAGAAAAAAAACTGACTCAACAATCATCATTCCCTCTATATTAAATAGAGCAGCCCCCAGTTTCATCTGTCGAGTTAGGTTGACTAAACAGTTTAAAAATGTGTTAAATCTGTGCTATTCCTCACTGCACAGCAGCATTTCCTTTTACATTTTGGTCCTGCCTCAGCTACTTGACATTCAGCAAATCCTCTCGTTAGTCAGAAAACAAGACCAGCCTCGGCTCTTGTTCATTGTAATCGAAGTCACGACCATATAACTGGGCTCCTTGCCAGTGCATTTTTTCAGTGCATTTATATATATATATATATATATATATATATATATATATATATATATATATATATATATATATATATATATATATATATATATATATATATATTATATATAAATTATATTATATATATATATATATATTATATATAAATTATACAGTGTTCCCTCTCAATTTACCTCAAAGACTACCACTGTTCTATAGAGGAGTGAGAGGGAGAGAAAAGAGACTATCTGCAGTCCACCCACACTGCTGCCTCTCTTCATCCAGCATCAGTAGCATTCATAACCTATTAAACCTTATGTGTTTCTCCTCACCCATCCTCCTACAAGTGTTATCTGGGTAGCAGCCTAGCATTGGCAAGGTCAGCATGGAGCAGTCAGGGTAATATAGGGCAAAGATGTTCTTACTTCTCTTTGCATAATCACATGATAAGTTGGAATTATAAAATTTATACCATAGTTTCTTTGTAAAAACATGCTTTGTGTGTGTGTGTGTGTGTGTGTGTAACAGGGCAGAGAGAGAGGTGGTGCTCAGTAATCTGGACACTCTTTGTTCAGTGGCCCTGGGTGAAAAAGTGACTGAAGACTTCCTTCTGGCCAGAGATACAGTTATTACCATCTGCAGTGTCACTGACCATGTCAGGGTAAGACGATATCAACCATGGTTTGATCAGAGTGTCACCTTGAATTGATTATGAGAGTCAGGAGTGTAAACTATTGATTTGTTTGTTATCTGAACTGTTTAAAAACATGCATAACATGGTTTGTTGTTTGTTTTTTTGGTGTTTTTATGACCATTTCTAATGTTGTGAAAGTTGAAATAACATTTCAAGTCTAGTATAGAACATGACACGTCCTTTCCGGGTTCATTGAGACAACCACTGTCAAACAGTTAAATTCACTGGTTTTCTCTGTGCATCCAAATAAATCTGCATTTCTGTTTTGGATTTACCTGATTATACAAAACATTAAATGTTCGCTGGTTTTTAGTAGAACTTCATTTATATTTTTTAAATGATTGAATTTCTATAACGTGTTAGCCCAGTTTGTGGCTAGTGGGGTTTTCAGTGCAATATTAACATCTTGCATTGCACTGTTTCCAATAGCAGTCAAAGGCTGCTCCATTCAGATTGCCTCAGGACCATCAACTCTTCACCTGCCTCACACAGGCTGTCGCTGAAGGTAAATGAAGAAAAATATGTCCCATGCTGTTTTTCAGTCTTTTCTTTCCCTGTTTGTGGTTTCGTCCTCTGACTGCCTCTGTCTGCGTTTGCTTCAGGTGTGGTTATGGAAGACCCCTACTGGCAGAGCTTCATGGAACAGGCTGTCCGTCTCATCTACTTCTTGGCTGAATCCCCTGACCAGCTGTGCTCCCGGCTGCTCCAGAGAAGCGCCCGCCTCTTACTAGATCAAATTGCAGAAGGTGGCGAAGTCAACAAGGATGCTGGCCAAATGCAAGATGGCTCTCAGGAGTCTAATGAGCAAGGTGAACAAGGTGAGTCCCATCACCGCTCTTTAAGCAGACTTTTGTGTTCTCAAGTACAACTAAGCATTTGCAGATTTTGATGTCTACATTGACACTATGTGACATACCAAGTGTTTTATACTCTTAATCACACACATCAACATGTCTTTCCCTCCTGCAGTGAACTGTGTGTGTCTGGCACAGCTGCTGGCTCTGTGTGGCTGCGTGGCTTTCTGGCAGGTGTCTCACCTTGAGCGCAGTGTGAGTGCTGAGCTGCGGAGGAGGCGAGGAGAGACAGAGGAGAGGGAGGAGAAGGAAAAAGGCCCAGCTGGAAAAGCTAAGGTAATGATGATGTGCTGTATGGGTGCTGAAGACAGTATAATACAATTTATTTGAAGTCATTCAGCAAAATTAAAATATTCTGATTTAACCCCGGACAGACTTTTTAAAGCATTTTTGCTGTTGTGTGCAGCAGTGAAGAGGTTAGTTTAGTACATTCAAAAAGTAGACCTGTGAAAATCAACCATTATAAAATTCGATTGACTTCCATTTATTACTGCTATTGTCTCTATGTTATTATAATTGGTGGGGTGATTGAACAAGAAAAAGGTACTCATACAATTCAGTGTAAGAGGGAATATTCATTATTTCATAACATAATCAAGATATGTCATGAATATGATTACTAGCAACCCCAATTCAATTTGGTGGGCATCTTTTAGTTGGAGTGTGATTAAGTGTCTGTACACAAATAATTGTCTTTGCAAAAATCACTAGTAAAATTACTTTGCATATTAAATATGCAGTGTAATTTTACTAATGACATCACTGGTGGTATGTACAAGCACTCTCAACATGTAAGCAGTCTCTCCCTTGTTGCTAAGAACATCAGGTGGGCCTGGAAATGACCCGCAATTCAGTGCGCTATTTCATATGTTGTTGGGCTAAGAATTAGCCCCTGCGACTTCCAACTCATTTTGCTACATCTGGTCACAAATGTTTCATATGACAAAAGCTGACATGCCTAAATGTCAGTTGTTTTTATGTACTTCTAAAGTACTTTATTGTGACTTCAAAATTACAAATGAATCCAGAACAACCCCCTGTGTGGTGAAAATCTTTTTGGTAATCAGACCAAGCCTCAGCAGGATGGCTTGATGAGATTTCTTTTACCGACGGAGTCAGATGAGTGATGGCTCATAATTGTTCATCCCATCAGGGAACAGGAAGATAAATGTTTCCTTAATTAGCATTTGAAGTTTTTGATGCTTTTTTTTTGTGTGCGTGTGTTCTTTGTAGTTTTTCTCTTAGATAGCCAGAGAAGGAAAATGAGGCAGAGAGGCACACATTTGTAGACTCAAGCCCAAAATGTTACTGTCACCTGGTAAACCCTGAGAGAAATTCATAATAGTCCAGTCTATGCACGGTGCTTAAAGGTGCACTCTTCTGTCTCTGTGCTTGCTAACACACAGTGCAAATATAAATTATTAGGTGGGACATTTAACATTCAAAATCAACTTGTCAGTACCCTGGTGGGAAAAAAAATGTGTGTGTGTTCAGAGTTTCAGTTTAAAGTGACTGTAGCTCAGGAGGTAGAGCAGGTCACCTACTGATCGGAATGTCGGCGGTTCGATTCCTGGCTGCTCCAGGCTGCATGCCAAAGCAAGATACTCTCCGACGCAAGCGTTGGAGTGTGAATGTTAGATAATAAAAGCACTTAGCTTAGTTAATCATGGAAGTGCTTGTACAAATTGGGTAAATGTAAACATGTTGTATAAGCGCTTTGACTGCTCAGAGTAGGAAACCGCTATATAAGAACTTGTCCATTTACTAAAATAAACGGGAGGTGCCATGTTTTCACTGATTCTGTTATTTACAGCACCTCCTTGATTAGGCTGTGAGACAGTAACCGTTAATGTTTAAATGTATCCAGTTTCTGAGCTCTAATTTTGCACCTGTCACATTAGAAATAAACAGCAGTACTGAGACCACACCCAGCATTAAAATAATAAATGTGATATTAAAATTAAAAAAGGTGGTGTTTGTTATTGTAAAGCTGATTTTAATGGGTCTCCAACAGCAAGTGACTGTGTCAAGTTTGCATTTCTGCGATTATTTATTGCTACTTATTGGTCACAATATAACACACATCTATCTGCAATAAGCTGCAGTTGCAGCTCATAAATCACCCTGGCTCTGCTGAAGACCCTCAAAATTTCTTCAGTTTGTGGTTAGTATGGCCAGTGCCTAATGTACTTCATCCCATTTGACAGCGGCAAGAAACAAAACATTTCTTCTTTAGTAAAAAATTAGTTCAGAGGATAGGCTTTTTAGAATAGGTTTTGCAGTGCCCCCTCCCCTTTAATCTGGTTTAATGTGTAATGGTTTCCTAACAGCAAGCAGCCAATGAGAGCGCTATGGAGGAGGAACTTGGGTTGATTGGTGCCTCTGCTGAAGATACAGAGGCCGAACTCATCAGAAACATCTGTGAGACAGAATTACTGGCTGGTAAAGAAACCCACCTTTTCTCTCTTTGTTTTATTGTGCTCACACTAAACTACATTTAAACCCTTCCTTTCATACTGCAATTTTTTTATTTTATACACTACATAAATACCCCACCTCCCATCCCTCTGCTCTCTAGAGGAGAACCTGCTGAGTGCATTCCTTCCCCTGCTGGTGAGAGTCTGCAGCTCTCCAGGACGTTATTCCCACCCGCAGCTCACTACTGCTGCCTGTCTGGCACTGTCTCAGTACATGATGATTAGGTAAAGACATTTCCCTTTTCACTGCATTTATGTAGTGGCAAAGCTATTTGATGAGTTCATTATTTTTCTGCTCATGGTGGGACAAGCACAATAATTTGTGTTGAGGGCAGTTTTTTAAAAGATTTCTGACCTTTTATGGCCCAAGCAGTTAGCAACTTTATTGATAACCTAAACATTGAGACTTTTAATGCTTTTTTTCCCCTCTGTGTCCCTTATGAAAGCCCGTCAGTGTGTGAAGAGAACATCCGTCTCATGTTCACTGTGCTGGAGCGCTCTTCTCTCCCTGTGGTCAGGGCTAATGCCATAATAGCCCTCGGAGACCTCACTGTCCGTTTCCCAAATATTTTGGAGCCCTGGACACAGAATCTCTATGCCAGGTATGTAGTGACATGTTCAGCTTGATCGGCCCAGTAATTTGTCACAGTTGCAGCTCATTCTTATCACTCTCTCCATACTAATTGACTCTCTTCCAGTTAGAAGCACATTATCATAATATCCGTAGATTTGTTTTTCCACCCAAGATTATAAGTGACAGCCTACATCTGATGGCTCAGCTGAGTGGGAGTACTGTAAATGACGTTTCATCATTTCATGGCATACAAACCCCCCCACACCTCCACCACCCCTTCCTTTGCTTGTACTCTTGAGCCATCTTCATCCGGATCCCACCAACACGACGTCTCAGTGTGCTGCGCCTCTCAGCCACTGAAGTGTTGCCGCTGTCACAATGCTCCACTGAGCTACATGATGGGAAAAGTTTACTCTTTCCATCACGACTTTTTAATGGGGGGAGCAAACTTTCAGATGATCTACGCTGGCGAACTCTCATGTGTGCCTTGTATTCTGACCTCTGCGGTTGCCATGGGAATCGGCCATCGCTTCATGGCTTGTAGAAAACCCACCCCCACTTGTGAACTGGGGTGGAGCCTCAGACTACCTCAGACAAGGGCTCCTTTAGACAAGGAACAGCTTAATTACTAGTATGTCACAGTTTGCGGCTGGAGCCAGTGACTAGTATGTTGTAATTATACAGAGCGGCTGTGTGAGCAGAAGGGAATAATTTTGAGGAAAGTCAAATGTTCTCCAACTTGTACATGTGCTTTAATTTAAAACCACTTACCAGTCTGCACAAAGTTGCACTGTTTTTCTGTAGCCAACTTAGAAGCTGAAGTTGCTCTGTTTGATGAAGTGGGGTTTTAATTATAATGGCTGATAATGCTCACATTGGGGTGGTTTGGACATGTAAAACATTCTGTTCTTTTTATAATGCGTCATTGCCCTCCTAGTGTTTTGTACCTGATAAGCATTTCATAGTATTCCCTAATTGTCTGCCTCACACCAACACCTCCACTGTTCTCAAGGCTGCTGCCCTGCTGGCGCCTCGTGATAAGCGCATTAAGAATTAATTACCCTGTTCATTGCTGTTGTAAGCTTCTGCACTGGCATGTGGAAGTACCATGCACATGTTTCTGATCCTCTGCCAGGAGTGCTGCTCTCTGGCATAAATGAGAAATGGCTAATGAGTTTCTTTTGCTCTGCGGTTTTGGCTGAGGGTAAATCTAAATTGGTTTCAGAGTGGTATCAGATTGCCATGCTACATCCTGTCTGGTCCCATTATATTAAACCAAGGCTGTGACAAGCTGTTAGGTTGCTGTAAAGTTACGGCTAATATGAAGTTTTTATGACAAAATAAAATTTCTCAGGTGGCAAGATATTTTCACCTCCACTCACGTTTCTAGCAAAGCAAGCAGCGTGACTACGAACAGTTACTCTGTGATTTGCCGTTACGTTTTCATTCACGTTTTCCAGGACAGGCTTTGCTGAGCCCCTGATTTTTTTCCTTCTGGCACCACCAGCAGATAGAACTTCCAGTACAGTATCTCAATGCCTACTTTATGAAATTGACACATTTGTACAGACAGTGATTTTCCCCAGATGTTAGACAGTTCATGCTGAGCAAATTGTCCACCATCATGCAGAAATTATTCTGAACAAAGGATGAGATTTTTTTTTCCCTGTGACACTTGGAGTGGGTGTAAAATATACTTGGTTGCAGTACTTCAGAAGTCATTAGGGACCAAAAATTCTGGAAAGCAAATTTAAACACCACAGATTTAGACCCATTCTTCATAAAATATACTGAATATATTGCAGAAAAACTGATTCTGAGTGGGTCCTTGTTTCAGATTTTTTTATTTTATTTTTTTTTAACTATGTATTTTCTTGTTTTTACTTTGACAGCAGGATATACATCAGAATGAGGAATAAGAAGTGGAAAGAATGATTAAAAAATAGAAACATTTGCAGCACAATAATCTGTCACAGTTGTAATATGGAGTACTGTCTGTAGTCTAAAATGTTTCAGACTTTTAAGGTTTAGACCCATGTTTTAACTTATAGATCATTTGGTTCACAGTTTTCTAAGGGTCCCTGCTTTAGTCCTTAGTTTTTTCATGGAGTGCATTTCTTCTTCTGTATCCAGCCATTGAGCTCTCCTTGGAGGATCATATTTTAGGCAGCTCTTCATAATGGCCTTTTTACACACAATAGTCAAATTCTGAAAAGGTAGATATCTGTACTTCTAATCCTGGCACTAGGTATCAGACCCAGAAACATCACTCTAGCATCTCTGGGGATCTCATAACCTAATAAAATGTAAAATTAAAAGAACGTTATCCCAGAATGGTTATACATGACCAGAGAGTTGACTTTTTTTATATGTAATTACCCTGTTGTAAGTTTTTAATCTATCCATTTAGGTTTGTTCATAGCTGCCTCCGAACTTGATAATCAGCCCTAACTGTACTGTGTGAAGTGTTAGCTATCAAACGGTGGCACACTTAAAAAAAAAAAGTTGATTTTCTACCTGCTAATTATCAGAATGAATGTATTGTTTTTGTGAGGATGACAGCATGTTATCATTTACCTGAGAGTACCACTAAGGCTAAACACAGCTTTGACGAGAAGCTATCATGTTGTAGAGTCCATCTTATCGCGTTTTCTTTTTTTTTTTTTTTTCCACGTGAAAGCGATGGTTTTCTAAAACTGCACTTCTAGGGTTAAAGAGGGGATTCCCAAAAGTGTGGGCTGCAAGAAGTTTACAGTAAATGATTTATTGATTTTTATTTATTTTTTTTTTTTTTGTTTAATATTGACCTCACAGAAAACCATTGAATAGGCTTTCAAAATGACATTATTATACTCCATTATTCTCAATTTTCTGTTTTTCATCCGGAACTCATCAGATGCTGGAAGTAAAGCTATTAATGGTGAATCATCCTTAACGATCAAATTGTCAGAAGATCAAAATGAAGCATAAAAAAAAAAAAGAAATACTCTTTCTGAATCATTTTTTTCCCCTTTCTGTCAGGCTGAGTGACGAGGTTCCTTCAGTGAGGCAGACAGCTGTGACAGTTCTTACTCAGCTGGTGCTTAAGGACGTCCTCAAGGTCAAAGGTCAAGTCAGTGAGGTGGCTGTGCTGCTAATTGACCCTGACCCACACATTAACAGCTTGGCTTTGAACTTCTTCAATGAGCTTGCCACAAAGGTAGATCATATCCAGAAACCTACATCAAGTCTGAGTGATGAGGAAAATTTTTAACCGTGTTGTTTGTGTTGCCCATCAGGACAATGCAATCTACAACCTGCTTCCTGACATCATCAGCCGCCTGTCCGACCCAGAGAGAGGCATGAGCTCAGAGGACTTCAACACTATTATGAAGTGAGCTGCACAGCTGTGTACTATGTCATATTTTCCTTTTCATACTGCATCAACTGTGAAGCAGACTGCAGACTTGGGGCAAATGAGACCTTGTTTAATCTTCAAGGTTCTTTTGACAGATATTCTGAAATATTCCAGTGTAATTAATTATAGTTTTAAGTAGCCAATGTTTGTTTTTTACTTCTTATAAAACAAACATTGTTTCAATAATACTACAACAATACATTTTGTAGCTTAAGGTATGTTTGAATCATGTATTACATCATGTTACAATCATTGGGACACAAAAATCTATATGAACCAGTGACTCTACAATGGTTTGATCAACAGCAGATTGCAATGAAGTCATCATAGTTGAGGTGTTTTATCATTCTTCGTTACTTTGAAGCATCAAGTGTGTGTGTGTGTGTGTGTGTGTGTGTGTGTGTGTGTGTGTGTGTGTTTTCAGACAACTGTTCTCCTACATCACCAAAGAAAGACAAACCGAGTCTCTAGTAGAAAAACTGTGTCAGCGCTTTAGGACTGCAAAGTGAGTACATCTCTTCCTCCATTTTCTCATCCTCCCACCTCTAACCTGCACCCTTTGTTTTGTTTGGTATTTTTTTTTCTTTACCATTTCCTTTCTACTTTCTCAGTCTGTCCTGCTGTAGTTAATTGTCTGTGAAGCGGGGGTTGATGTGTGGGTAATTGGTGGGCGTTTTTACTGAGAGCGTTTGACAATTAAAGCAAATTCACAGTTCAGTTCACCTGTCACCAACACTGACATCTTCTTATTCACTGATTTTTGTCATGGAAACGGTCTTTATAGTTGGGGACTGTAGACAGAACAATTGGCCTGGCCAAGCTTTAGCCTCTGACTCATACTCCATCCATTATCAGAGCTCAAATGAAGGGCATTTTATATTACACAATGGCAAAGTGAATTTAGATATAAGAAGGTTCCTGGAAAATAAGATTTGGTCTAAATGTCAGGGCAATGCTATGTTCATGAGGAATGAAATTTTTTTCTATGCACTTTGTTTTCTTAAATCAGGTTTCCCCCACAATCCCTCATACTTTGATTTTGTTTCTCTCCTCAGGACAGAGCGTCAGTGGTGTGACTTGGCCATGTCTCTGTCTCTGCTCTCCATGTGCGAGCGTGGTTTCAAGAGGCTGCAGGAATGTTGGGAGTGTTACAGTGATAAGCTGACCGAACCGGGTGTCTACCAGCCTCTGCTCTCCATCACTGCCAAGCTGCGACGCGGGGCCAAACCACAGTTTAAGGTATATTAGAGTCAGTGTTTAAAGCGGATGTGGTCTTTATTCATTCCCAAAGTGTGGTAAGCAACCCCTACGTGTGCCATTAAAGTACTGCAGGTGGGACTCACTTAATGAGTCAAGTAATGTCACTAACAAGTGGCATCATTGGCTTTTGCCAAATAGGGAACGCCCCCTGAAAGGCTCCAGAAGTGAAGTCAGTGTTTCGGGGCTTCTGGTGTAACCTGCAGATATCAAAAAAAACAAAGAATTCCTATCCAGGCCCAATCTTCTTGCTGTGTCAGTCGTTGTTTGTAACTGATGATTTCACTATTGCATTTTGGCCAGTGCATCTCACTTGTTTTTTTTAATGTCTTACCTTTTAAAAATGCTTCCCAAACTTCTGTGCCACTGTATCTATG
This sequence comes from Archocentrus centrarchus, assembly GCF_007364275.1. Taxonomy (NCBI): domain Eukaryota; kingdom Metazoa; phylum Chordata; class Actinopteri; order Cichliformes; family Cichlidae; genus Archocentrus; species Archocentrus centrarchus. The sequence continues at coordinate 26,517,274 of NC_044361.1, forward strand.
TGGTGCAGCTAGAGTATATTGCTAACTTCTAGGAAGACTTGTGAGGCTCAATGACGTTCGCTGGAGCGAACAGAGATGATGTGGCTCTTACTATTCGAGGGCTCTGCGTTGGTGAATGTAAATTGGCGTTCGGTATTTGCCCTTAGGTTTCTCTTCTTGGATAAAATGCTTTAAGCTCTCTGACTAAAGTGCTGTGTGAATGTGGCTTGTTGCGTAAAGCACTTTCAGTGGTCAGTAAGACTAGAAAAGTGCTCTATAAATGCCAGTCCATTCCATGCCAATGCAAACCTATTTTCCAGGCTCAGGTGGATGAGTTTGAACAGCGGCTGACTGCGGTTCACACACGGGGACTGGAGAATGTGGAAAGTCCTGAGATGGATGAAGAGAACCAGAAGAGAGTATCTGCTGAGAAGACAGTCGCGCGTACACCTGCGCCCACCAGAGGCCGGCTGAAGTCAAAGCGAGGTCAGGACTCTGACTCTGCTTTGAAAAACCCTGTTGAGTAAAAAATATACAGGAACAGTTTGTTCCTCATTTTAGTGACAAAATAAACTTGTTTATTTTTCTCACAGGTCAAGGAAAGCCCTCAGTTTCAAGCCATGGTGATGACAGTTTTGTGACACCTCAGAAATCTCGCAAGTCCAAGAAGCCTGCAGTCACATTCAGCAGTGATGAAGAGGAGGATGAAGAGGGTAATTGAAGCCATTTCATTAATTTGCTATTACATTTAATGTGTAAACAATTTTAATGGGTTTTCTAAGAAATGACTTTGCAGTGGATCCGTTGTTTGGAATTAAGAGTGAATTTCTTAAAGGGGATGTGTTGAACTTTATCCTGTGGTAGATACTCATTAAACTTGGCTAAAGTTTCAAATAATGAGGTTAACATATAAACAAGTAATGTGATGTACAAAACTCAGGTTTCAGACTGCTTTAAACACTCATGTTAAGATTTCTTTTCTTTTCTTTAAGATGAATGGGGATATCCTCAATATGGTGATCACAGGCACACAGCTCTGCTGTGGAAAAGCTCCACCCACAAACTATTCAGATAATATCAAACAGTTAAACTGTCTATTATTTACTAAGTGGAAACATTACAGAACCCAATTGGATTCACAAAGAAGCTCAAAGCAAAGGAATCACTATTTTACATTCTAATTTTTGCTGTCCAATTCTCTGGGTTTTAGTGAAGCTTTTTAGTATTCTCTATTTGTCACTGCAGTGTATTGAATTTGCCTCATTACCTTGTAAAGTGTGATTTATAGTACTGCACTGAATCTCCATAGTTGTGAGCGATGCCGTCGTTTTCATATTCGTGCTCTGGTGTGTCTGCTCTGAGCTGTTTCATGCTGAACTAAGAGCTAATAAACAATGATTCATAGCCAGTGGATTCTACTGACAGACTGACAAAGCTATGAAAACAGGAAAATGCATCAATCAGACCTATCGCAGGTGTTGAGGTATGAGTCACTGCGATGTGTAATGAGATTTCTGCACAACAAGCTGCACTGTAACTTTGACAGAAATCTAAATCAAGCATTACATACTTTGGATCAATACAGCAGAGTTCAGAGTATTTAGACTAAGATTGGGGAGCAGCAGTCTGTGATGATTTGAGACTGTTGGACCTCTGTTGGTCTAAAAAGTGAGATGTGCACTGTAGCAGCACTAATCCAAGATCTGTGGATATTTCTAAAGAATCTTAGAAAGCAAACTTGAATTAAAAAAAAAACAAAAAAAAAAAAACACCATTTCCAGTAAGCTGGAGCTGGTTATCATCTCCAGTTATCTCATAATTTCCATGATAAATTAGACAGGGACAAGCTTTTGATTAGAGTTACTGAAGCACTTTGAAAAATAGAATTTTAAAAATAATTAGACTTGAATCCATTCCCGAACATTTTTTGTGTGGGTTTTTCAGCTGTTCTTACACTATGTGGCTCTGCCCAGACATCACCATTACACGTCCCATTTCATTACGTTCCAATTTCCAATTTCTTTTTTGCCTCCGTCAGATGCTGTAATGGCAGAGAGCGAGACCCCTAAAGTGACGACACCCATCACACGCACGTCCCGACGAGCTCGCCTCAGAAACTGATTGTGATTATCCTTGTTTCTGTCTCTTTTGAGTCTTTGGCTTGTTTGTTTTTTTTATCTATAATATTTTATTTTCCTTTTTTTTTTTTTTTAAATGTTTTGAATATTGGCACCAAACTAAACTAGACATGATGATGTGTAAAGACATAGAATCAAAAAGTCTTTTTTTAATAAACATGGTTCTAATTTTCATTTTAAAAAAAAAAAGAAAAGAAAACTTTGTCTCAGTTTGATTACTCTGCACGTTGAGGAAAACCTAACAATTGTGTGAAGGCTTGTGTGTCTGCTGGGTTATGTCGAGTAAGTTTATGCCATCATTACGAGCAGCTTTGAATGTCTGCTTGTATTGTGTTTGGACAGCAGTGTTTATTAGGCTGCCACAGCTTGCCCAGACAGCATTATTACCCCATATGGTTCCCCACTTGACCTTCATCCACTTTCTTTTCCCTTTCTTTGATTGTTTTCTACAATTTCAGATTTCAGTCTGATGACTGTTTCTTTCCTCAGCAGTAAGCGTGGCTGCGTGTTTTTATTTACAATCATGTTTTATTTTTTCTCTTGTTCTGTCTGACACATTTGCTGTTGCCTAGTTGGCCGCCTCTGTTCTCCTGTAATCAATCTCTTTTTTAGGTCTCCCTCTGCTCTCTGCCTGGTGCTTTTCTCCATCCCTTTCTCCTCCTCCTCCTACTCTCCACTGCCTACTTTTCTTCCAGCACTCCTCTCTCCACCGACATCACACACAGTAGTTTACCCCCCCCCCCCGCCTCATCACTAATCTCTCTCTTTTTCGCCTACTCCCTCTCCCACACGTTGTCCTCTCCGAAAACATGAGAGGGGTGCATATTCTGTATGTGCGGTTTGATATGTTATGTAAAGACACTTACCAGCAGCAGGATAACAATATGATTGCAAAAGCAGCTCAGTTTTATCTGAGGACAAATTATAATTTAAATGTATTCAGTGAGTGCTATGTATGAAGTACACTTTTTATTTTTTTTTAACTTTAGTCAGTGCTGTGCAGAGATGAATTAATATTGTTTGTGAAAGATTAAGAAAAAAATATTACATGTTTCTGATGAACATCTCGGGTTGAAGGGGTTTATTTACTTGAAATAATCACAGGCTGCTGACCTTTAAGGTCAATGCGTTGGATCACACAGCTCCTGATAGTGTTGTAATTTGGCAGCAGGGGGTACGGGAGCAGATGGCACTGACAGACTGTAACTTACCCAACAGAGAGGAGGTCAGTGCATGCTGGGAAAGACCATGAAGACAAAGGGGAGAGAGGGAGGCTAATGTGCATGAAGAGTGTTGTCACCACATGGGAAACATGAAATTCAGATTAAGTCGTGACTCAAGTATGAAGCTTTCCAGCCACTGGTCACTTTTGACAGGGCATCGACTGACTGCTGCCCTCTGACCTCAGCTTAAGCACAGTGTATAGTGGCTTCTGTTGGTTAATGGTGCACACTACACGCTCACCTTGGCAATGACACTGAGTCTCCAAGGCTATGACATCACTCAAAAGAAAAGATGAGGAGGAGGAGGAAGATGATGCGGGGGTGGTGATGGGGGGGGGGGGGGGGGGGGTCTCTGGCTCTACAAAACCTCTGCAGCATCCCAGCTGATGCCCCAGCATTCAGCCTCTGCCAAAGGGACAGACGCAAGAGGAAGAAAATCATCCTTCCAATTCCATCAGTGAGCGAAGGCGAAGAATAGGAGGAGCCAGCCGAGTGAGATAGTGATGCTCCCAGCAGGTGCCAACAAGTGAGAGGTAGCCGAGAGACAGGGAGATGGAGAAGAGTCTGTGAGAGCAGAAGACACCAAGAGCTTTGAGAGAGACCCAAACAACAGGTGAGCACTCAAATTTCTTTTTGAATAGTTACATATTCTCTACTCTTTCATAGTTATTTATTAGAGTAATCATATCCCAGAGAATGTGGCTGTATGGTAACTCCATACAGCATATTCTTTTTTGTTTATAAAATTATCAACATTTTAGAAGGTCTTTATTTGTAATTCTGACATTTCAATTATTACATTGTTTGAAATTTACAAGATGCCACAAAATGAAAAGTTTTACCCTTAAAATGATTATTGTGAACGTTGACAATTATTTGTTTATAAAATTCATGAATCTGAGTTCTTTTGACCTTTATTCACTGTCAATTACCTTCACTTGGACATCCCGCATGCATTACATTTGCTCTGCATAATTACCTGCTTTAATTATCACTGTGTAGCAATGTTGATCTGTGAACACACAAAAGATGCATTTTAGATACTAAATTATCAACAACAAAAAAACATAGTTAAGGAAGTATTTATTTAGATTTAATTGTTTAAATGTATTATTGTAAGTAACGTAAATTTCTTTCCAGCATTTCTTCAGTGCTTGAATCTTCTCAGCCGGTGTGATTCCAGTTATTCCTGCCCCTCATCGTCTGCTGCCATGCTGTGCCCTGTACTGCTTTGTGCCACTCTGCTCCTCCTGACTCCTCTGGAGATCACAGAGGCTCGTGCTTTGCATCCTTCTCCTGATGCTGTGCAGGTACAGGAGATTGGAGTGGATGTGAAAGTCTAGATTAAAAAAATAGACGGGAGAATTCAGAGTGAATCAAAGAATAGTCCAGAAGGAGGGGCGGCAGAACAGGAAAGAATAAGCAGAGAGTAATGAAATGTATCACTGATTGAATTATTGTCCCTTGTACACTCCCTGACAATTAAATTTCATCTTTTTTTCCACTGTGTAGTTTGTGGAGCAGTTTCTAGAACGCTATAATGACCTTCTGACCCTGGACGACCTGGAGAACATGCTGAACAGCCAACCAGAGGAACAGTCCACCCTTTCCTCCGGGTCCAAAGCTGCTGAATACCCCAAATGGGCTGATGCACAAACTCAGCCTGAGACCCCCTGGCTCCGTCTGCTGAAGGGCGCCCTGGCCAACCAGAAGCGAGCAGAACCGGACCGGTCACGGAGGGGGTGGAACCGGGGATGCTTTGGCCTGAAATTGGATCGGATCGGGTCCATGAGTGGACTGGGCTGTTAGTGGAGATGGAGGAGGAAACTAAAGACTGCTTACATCCTTCTTAGATTATTAGGATACACACACATGCATAGGCATTCACCTGCAGAGAAGGATGTTTACATGCGTGTAGACATTATGTAGTATGGTGTAAACTTCGTGTTGCTAATGTGGTTTCATCCAGTGTAGATCAGATGCTTCACAGTTTAATTCCATGTCTAAGTGTTAACCTGAATATTAGAACGTGTGCCATTTACATCAAATGTTATCATCGATTTTTTTTTTTTTTTTTTTTTTTTTTTTTTTTTTTGGGCTTATTTTTGAAGTAACTGGGCACTTTCTGTACTTCTAGCTTTGTCTGCAAATCCGTAAATGTTTAGACCTTTTGTGGACAGGTGGTTTTGTTTAAAAGCAGTTGTAATAGATGTGGATATTTAAAAAAAAATGATGGCATCAGTAATATCTGCAATTTATTTTTGTTTACTTATGATTTGCATGAATAAATGGATTTGACATTTGTGGTGTTTTTGTTTCTTTTTTTACCCCCCACCCCACCCCACCCCAAAAAATGTGCTGCTTTCCCTGCATGTAAAGCCCACATTCACTCTGTATTCACACACGTCACCTCAATTTGTCCTTCAAAATGGAGCATCACATTCTTGTGACAGATATAATAACTCTTGTAAATTAATTCTTCTCGTGACTGTTGGAGGAAGTTCATTTCTTCCCTCATTCTGGCAAAAGTAGTCAAAATTTGAAGACCGGCTGCAGCGTCCAAAACTGTTTTTATTCTGGCATTACAACAAAGTTCCCAGGGAAGAAAAAATATGCTCATTTTTTTTTCTTATAAGCTTAAATAGAATTACACTTAACATTTTGAAAGTATACTTACAGAACTAGGTGCTGTTAATGCTTAAAATAATCAGTTGTAAAAATTGACGTTTTTTTTTTGGAAATGGCATACAGTAATTATATTGTTAAATATCTCAAAATCTAACAAGCTCCAGTGTGAAATAATTTGCTGTTATAAATCCACAGTCTTGGTGTGAGAAGCACATGTTGTATACAATGAAATATAGAATCTACTCAGGTTTAATGATGGCACACGCAAAGTGAGCAAATCAGTTCTTTGTGATATGAGCAAATAATCAGTGCTGAAACAATTGACAAATTATAAAATTTAAATAGATGTACATCTCTATAAACATATTTTCTTATTTTGGGCAGCTGCTTGCTGCAGCCTTTCACATATCCAGAAAACCTACAAGCCTTCTTTCTCTTCTTGCATCACACCAACCCTCTGCACGTCCTCCTTCACTACATCCAAGAAGGTTTTCTTCTTTTCCTCCTGTCTGGCAGCTCCATATTCAACATCCTTTGTCCAGTATATCCACTATCCCTCCTCTGCACATGTCCAAACCATCTCAGCCTTGCCTCTCTAACTTTGTCTCCAAACTGTTCCAACCTGAGGTGACATACTCATCTATGTTCCTGTCCTGGTCAATCCCAATGAAAATCTTATTGACTATAAATGATTCCAGTGATTATAATAAAAACATACCAGCTCCGACTTTGGTAAATAGTAGCACGTTGGTGTCGTTTTAGCGCTGTCCCCTCACAGCGAGAAGGCCCTGGGTCTGGGTTAGAATCCACCACCTGGCTGAGGCCTTTCTGTACAGTGTTTGCATATTCTCCCTGTGCCTGTGTGGGTTCTCTCTGGCTTCCTCCCACAGTTAACCAAACACAGACATGCGTGTTTGGTTATCTGATGATTCTAAATTGGTCGTAGGTGTGAATGTCTGTATCTCTGTGTTAGCGCTGGGATAGACTGGCAGTCTCTCCAGGGCATACCACACCTTTTGCCCTATGACAGCAGGACAGGCTCCAAGCCCCACTGTAACCCTGAACTGGATATGTGGTTAAAAAAATGGATGGATGGGTGGATGATTTTGAAGAATATGGCGTTTACCAAAGATTTTTATTCAGGCAGATGCTAAACTAACCTTTAGTTATCTCCTACCCATGCTTGGGGTCATTGTCTTTCTGAAAAATTCCAGTAATTTACAGGCTTTGTTTTAGTCCCTGAGAGAATCTCTTCTTCTTGTGAACTGCCTAATACTTAAAACATAAACTATGCTAACCACATGGATTTACCACTTCCTACAGCAGCAAAGCACCCGACACCAGGGCAGAACCATCTCTGTGCCTGACTGTTAGGATTGTGTTTTTCCAATAACAAAAACCTTAAAAAAAAAAAAAAAAAAAGTATTTATTTATTATTTTACTCCAGAAATACTTCTGATTTATGAGTACAAACTCATCCCTGCTAAATCTTCTCATTTCAGAACTCAGATGGCCTACTCAGGTAACTTTAACTTTTGGTAAAGAATGGAGTGCAGGTTTTGTTGTTTGTTCACTGTTCATCATACGGTCCCATATATGGGCCCTACAGTCTGTAAGTCTTGCCTGGATCCCCTTGGAGAAATTCTACACTTATCCACGTGTCTTGAAAATAAAAGCGTCCTGGAAATGTTTTCCTTTTAAGGCACTGTGAAACTTTTTAAAAGTAGTTTCTTTACTCTCAGCCATGTTTGTTAAATTTGATAACAATATGTGAAATAGATGTTGAGTGATTATGATGTCATAAAAAAAGATTCTGCCACTCATTAAGAAACATGTTGCTCAGTTCATTTAAATTTTTTTTTTTTTTGTCTGTTACATGTAAACCTCACATTGAATGTTTTGATTGAAAGAGCGCGCAGCCATTGTAGTGCTTGCACTGATTATGATATTTGAGTTGACATAAAAATAATTTCGATGGCTGCTTGAGCCACAACACAGGACGGTAGTATGAATCTCCTTCTGTTTATCTGTTTGTTGCTGCACACAACTGCTCTTTGGACTTTGCACTGTGCTTTAATACAAGAGACAAATTGTACAAATCCTCTTCTGCATGCAGACGTGTCTGTGTGCTGATCGCTAATGTGGAGTCGATACAGTTTGTATCCCACTGCTGATAAAATAAACTGAATAAAAAAGAAGCTATTTACTTTAGATAAACTAGTTTAAAGTTCGTGTTTTAAACAGATTTCTCAGCTTTAGCTGAGAAATAACTCACGTTTCTCTTTAGGAAAACAGTCATTTCCACACTCGCTTTATTCCATGGCTGCGTGATTGCTTCCTCTCCACAGTGGGTTGAGTTTAACTGTTGTAAAGAACATGTGATCTAAGTGAGGCAGCATTTACAGTACAAAGATGGCCCAAGTGTTGACTAGGCAGCCAGTGTCTAATCTTAGCCTGACCTTTACTTCCCCTCTTTGACCTTAAGCTGCAAAGCAGAGGCCAAGACTGGCATGCATGCACTCGGGGTGGTGGTAGCTCAGCTATGCCTGAACTATTGGACAGCAGCCATAAAACAAACCACTGCTGTCCAATTTTAGTGCAGGACGGCACGTCTGCAGCCTGCTGCAAAATGTGTCTGACTATGTGGGCTGCTGAGGTGGAAAATACAAATTACTGAATATTATCATTTTATCCAGTTAGACCTGCAATGTGTTGGAAGTTCAAATGCTTCTCTGGTGACAAGATGCCATGCCAGGTTTGGATTCACTGTCAGGACGGCCGGCTGCTGAGGCCCAGTATAGTATCGGGGGTATTACTGCAAAAAAAAAAAAAAAAAAAGTCTGGCCTCCTTGTTTAAACTGACAACCTCATTATTTGGATTTAACATTTTCTTAATATATCCAGAAGTCCTTTCTCTTCTTTGTGTCAAAACTGTTGCCATAAAAAGACAAAATATACTAAAAAAAAAAAAAAAAGCAGCTATCTCTGTAACAAAAGCAAAGACAGTTAATCCTGCAGCAGCGTGACAAAGCTGACAAAATAACCTGCCTCTCAAGTGACATATTTCCAAATAACCTGATAAAGGCCTAATTCAGCTGAGTAAGTGCACTCCTGTGCACATGCGCCTGTGATCATGTGCTCATGTTGAGTAACCAAAGTTCAACTTTGACTTCTGCTAAAGGGATGGAGCAGCAGAAAAAGAAGAGTAGCAACAGAGTAACAGGTCATGGTCTTTGGACATTAAATGTCACAGCCATGAAGAAGAGATTTGATCCCTCGTTTGCTCCCTCTGTGTATCTGCATTACTGAGAAGGTCAGACAGAGACCCGTCTCTTTTTCAGTCTACTATCTGATGGGTATCTATATCTGGTCCTCTCAAAGGTGGAAACACAAGCAGGCCTGAGGGCACTGGCTATTTGAATCATGAAAAATAAAAATATTTCCCAGCTTCAGGCCTTTAATCAGCTGCAGAACATGGACGATAAGAGTATTTTTTCTAAGCGCAGTGAAGTTACAGCTGCCAGTCTGGATGTTTCTGTGCGTCTGACGACCTTGACATTCATAGGGGGCGGGGCGAGGAGTTGTGACCATTGACAGGGGCGTGGCTACACACCCGGTCAGTCATAAAACACACAGCTTAACTTTGCTCTTTCCCACTCACATCCCGAGTCCCAAGACAGACAGAGGCCCCTCACAAACGGTAAATATCTTCAAATCATTTAATGACTGAAGTCAGGAAGCTGCAGGCTGCATGACTGAACGCACTAATTTAGATCACCTGGCAAAATCTGCATGGGCTTAATTGTTCCTAATTTTTAAGCACTCGTGGTCATAAAGTTAACAGAAATTTAGTTTGCACCGTCTCCTCATGTTGGACGTTTAGCAGCCTAAAAGGATTTAAATTAAGTTTTGTAAGCTATATTTCCTCTTTCACGGAAAGTTTTGATCTTTGGCTGTCGTCACAGATAATTTTGCATGCTGTGTTTGAAGTCTTCACTTATCTTAACCTCCAGTCCAAGCAACTGTCTATTATCGAGTGAATGCTAATAAACAACCTCGCAAATGTTGCAGTGACTCCGTTTTTCTCCTATTTTTCCCAACAGAGGACTAGACCAACCCAGGCAAAATGGTGAAAGTCGGTATCAATGGGTAAGAAAGATTTCATCCCCTCACCCCAAATCTAATTAAACCAAATGCACACTGAAGTTCAGCTTTGGACTACACTGTGTAACCCCCACCGCCACACCCCTCTCATCTGTGGGGAATGGTTAACACTCCACTGTCTTGGCTCAGGTTTCCTTAAAGTCTGTTTTTATTAACTTCTGTGTCAAAGAATACACTTATTATGCAAGAGAACCAGAACATTCACATGTATGAACGCCTTTATCTTTAACCTGCACAGATTCATTAGCAAAAACATGTGAGATAGGAAAGATTACACAAAGGCTTCTCCAAAATGGAAAAAGAACCCCATTATTTTTAATTTTAAGTTCAACACTTACATTTGAGGCTGTGGAATAATGCCAGTACACTACAAGTCTGCAATTTGGTGCTCTTTAAGGTTTGAAACCTTACTGTTCACATCACTCATAGTGCTCAGTTTTGGAGAACAGCTGCATAGAACGTGTCTCGGGGTGGTCTATGGTTTCATTTGGCTGAAGGTTCTTTTTAAACAAGTCTTCAAAGATTTCTTTTTTGACTTATTAAATGGAACAAACTGCAACAGTTCGATTAGTGTGACGCCATACAGCAGGAGAAATGTTTGTGATAGGGGACATGCACAAGTGCACGAACACCCAGTCTGTGGACCGTCAGCTGGCTCTTCTCATGTTCTTCTTGATCTTTGAACTTTAGCCCTCTGCAGCTACAAAGTAGGCACTGCCTTTGACCTTGGGGTCATCGGCAAGTGAAAGACGACTTCTGTAACCTAAATGTCACTGCGCTCACACATTCTGACGTTAATCTACGCATTTGTTTTCAAGAATTCGTCACCCGCCTCTCTTCCTGGTCCCTGTGGACAGAGTGTATCTGGGTGCCAGGACTGTGGACCTGTGGTTAAAAAGTAACTGGGCTGTTGATCAAACAGTGCACTGCGTAACCAGGATTACCACACTGGAGGTTCATTTCGACTTTAGCCCCCAGAGAGGAGGGCCATAAGCTCTGCACACACCTCCCTCCACCCCTCCTCTTGAACCCTGCCCTTTCCTCTACTGTGGTGTCGGGTCTCCTGGGGAGTTATGCTTCTCCCCACACAAAAGAAAATTCTGCAGTAAAGTTGCTGACATGAAAGTGAATGTCAAAACTAAATCTTTTTTTTTTTTTTTTTTTTTTTTGTTTTGTTTTGTTTGTTTTTTTTTTTTTTGGTCACAATTTATCATCTTGATAAGATCCTTCATTTCACTGACACACTGAGATATGACTGTGGTCAGATTAATGTGGTATGACGTCTCCACCTATTGGCCGGGCTATGAAACAACTCTGTTCACCTTTCAGATTTGGCCGCATCGGTCGTCTGGTGACCCGTGCTGCTTTCCACTCCAAGAAAGTGGAGATCGTGGCCATCAATGACCCCTTCATCGACCTGGAGTACATGGTCAGTCAAGAGAAAAAAATGGAAAATGAAGCATTAGTTTGAAATCAACACCAACCATAAGCCACATGCATCTTATGAGTGAATGGTGGTATAATGTAATGTCCAGTAAGTGTTAATTTACCTAGTCTGCTTAAAATGAAATTAAATATAAAATTAGGGCTTTTGGAGTCGGGGGGTGCACACTTCCTTGTACAAATTAATTTTCCTTAAGCTCCTCTTTCCAATTTTTGCAATAAAGGTTCTCCTTCTCATCCCCCTTTAGGTCTACATGTTCAAGTATGACTCCACCCATGGCCGCTTCAGTGGCGAAGTGAAGTCTGAGGGAGACAAGCTGGTCATTGATGGACATAAAATCTCTGTTTTCCACGAGTACGTTCATGTGCCATATCTGTATGAACTATCAATTTATGTAACAGTTTAACAAAGATGGTCACTTGCAAAAAGACTAACTATTGTTGTTCTTCCCCTTTTTCCCTTCAGGAGGGACCCCGCCAATATTAAATGGGGTGATGCTGGTGCTGACTATGTAGTGGAGTCCACTGGTGTGTTTACCACAATTGAGAAGGCCTCTGTAAGTGCTCGATCCTGTAATGTAAATGCAGAAGAAAGTTGTATGTGATGTGTAAAAAGGCAATTAATTTAATGATTTCAACACAATGCTGCAGGCTCACTTGAAGGGTGGTGCCAAGAGAGTCATCATCTCTGCACCCAGCGCTGACGCTCCCATGTTTGTCATGGGCGTCAACCACGAGAAGTATGACAACTCCCTGAAGGTTGTCAGGTAAGAGTGCCAAAATCACTGACTGAAGGCTGCATTTTGATAATGAAACAGAATTATTATCAATGCTCACCTGTTCTAATGTAAGGTGTAAATGTCTTAACTGATCTTTCATTAATTTAAAAAAAAATTGTGACAGTGTCTGTTTTGGGAAAAAAACGTAACTTTTTTTTTTTTTTTTTTCCCCTCCATAGCAATGCTTCCTGCACAACCAACTGCCTGGCACCCCTGGCCAAGGTCATCCATGACAACTTTGGCATCATTGAGGGCCTGATGGTAGGAAATGATGCACTCCACTTGAACAATTTTGAGGAAAGGATGGTTGAGTTACATTTTTGTCTTCCCCTTTTTAATCTTTCTGCTTGTGTCCATTAGAGCACAGTTCACGCCATCACTGCCACTCAGAAGACCGTGGACGGTCCCTCTGGTAAGCTGTGGAGGGACGGCCGTGGTGCCAGCCAGAACATCATCCCCGCTTCTACTGGCGCTGCCAAAGCTGTCGGCAAGGTCATCCCTGAGCTCAATGGGTCAGTGCAAATAAAACGTTATTGTACTGTTGAACTATATTTTGCTTTGCAAAGGTGACAAAATGCTCCAGTAAATCCCCTCTAGTAAAACACATTAATATTTTACAGCAAGCTGACTGGCATGGCCTTCCGTGTCCCCACCCCCAATGTGTCAGTGGTTGACCTGACAGTCCGTCTGGAGAAACCAGTGAGTAATCACAAATGTAATTTACATCTTGGTGCAGGAATAAGTGTTTTTAATTTCCTTCCCATTTAAAAAATCCCATTTAAAAAGATCAGAACCACCAAAGATTTATTTCAGTCATTTTCATTGTAGCTGAAGACTTAAATCAGCCATTTTTATTTTCAGTTCTTTAAGTCAGTTCTGCAGATATCAGCCTCTCTAAAAAATTAACCCATTTTAAATTTGCATTTATGTAACATCTGGTTCACCGCTTGTATTTTATTTTCTTTTTAAAATGCCAATAAAACGTTTTTGCCTGTTTCAGGCCAAATATGATGACATCAAGAAGGTTGTGAAGGCTGCAGCTGATGGCCCCATGAAGGGCGTTCTGGGATACACAGAGCACCAGGTAAACGCATAGCTTTCTTATTTCACGGTTAAGTTTTGGCTGTGGGTTTGCTTGCTGATGTGCGCTTCTCTCCTCTGTCCTGAAGGTTGTGTCCACAGACTTCAACGGTGACACACATTCATCCATCTTTGATGCCGGCGCTGGCATTGCCCTCAACGACCACTTTGTCAAGCTGGTCACATGGTGCGCCTTCAGCACTGATTGTTTTCATGTCTTTTTATATTTATTCCCAGTGTTGCCTACTAAAACCCATTTTTCCTCTTTGCCAGGTACGACAATGAGTTTGGCTACAGCAACCGTGTCTGCGACCTTATGGCCCACATGGCTAGCAAGGAGTAAACTTGGCTGTTGCTACAATGTCACATTGGCCACATTCTTCTTACTCCTGAGTTACAAATGTGCAATGAGGCATTATATCATTTGTAAGTCCGGTTTCATCATGTAGCCATCCCCCATTATATGCCTGAGGGAAGGTCCCACATAGAGTAAATAAAGATCTAAATTGGTGACCAATATTTTTTTTTTCTTTTTTTTTTTTTTTTTTTTTCTATTTTTCAAATTCCCTGTTCTGTTCTTGTGTTAGATGGCGTGAAAGTATTTGCTTGTCTGTAGTACGGAAGTACTGCAGTGGTGGAATAAAGTCCTTCGTTTGTGAGATTCACAGCCTCCTGTCCCTTTTTTAAATAGGTCAGTGTCTAGATCAGCAGAAGTCTGCTTACAGTTACAAATGCAACATTTTCAAGAATAAACTAGCAGGTGATGTGCAGCTTTGACTGGTGGTTCATTATTTCTTTGAATCACCATCAGAGCACTGAGGTGATGACTGTCTTGATCCTTGCAGCACACCTGAGCTGTAGCTTAAGGGTATAGAAGCTTGTTTCTGCCACTGATTCCCTGATTTGGGCAAGTCAAAATTTACACTTACTAACTCAAACTTATGAGAGAGTCTCTCAAAATTGAGAAAATAACTTGAAATTTTGAGATAAGTTAAATTTGAGATAATGGACAGAAATTTTAACTTCTGAACAGTCAGGACACATTTGTGTCCATGAAAGGGTCCAAGAAAAGCTGTATTAAGATAAGGGAGAAATTGTCTTATTTTGACAAACTAACTGCTTTTAATAGCCAGCTTCTATTCTCATTACAAATTTTCTAGATATAATTTATGATATAGATGAAATGATTTTAGGCCATAACAATTTAGAGTGTCATCTCAAAAACAATGGTGCTTATTACCATTAGTATTAAGGTGAATGCAGCATTGCACAATAAGAAAAAAGAACTACACTGCTCGAAACAAAAATAAACACTTTGAAAACACATCAGATCTCAATGGGGAAAAATAATGGATATCTATACTGATGTGGACTGGGTAATGTGTTAGGAAGAATCTGTCATTTAATGGAAATGAATATTAACCTACAGGGGACTGAATTCAAAGACACCCTAAAAATCAAAGTAAAACAGGCTTGTCAAAATTTCATTGCAGCAGCTCAAAATGGTACTCAGCAGTTTGTGTGGCCCCCACATGCTTGTATGCATCCCTGACAATGTCAAAGCGTGCTCCTAATGAGACGACTGATGGTGTCTTGGGGGGGATCTCCTCCCAGATCTGGACCAGGGCATCACTGAGCTAGTGGACAGTCTGAGGTGCAACCTGGTGCCATTGGATGAACTGAAACATGATGTCCCAGAGGTGTTCTGTTGGATTTAGATCAGGTGAGCATTGTGGGCCAGTCAGTGGTATCAATTCCTTCACTTTCCAGGAACTGCCTGCATACTCTCACCACATAAGATGTTGGCATTGTTATACACCAGGAGGAACTCAGGACCCACTTCACCAGTGTAGGGTCTGACAATGAGTCCAGTGATTTCATCCTGATACCTCACGACAGTCAGGGTGCTGTTGTCTAGCCTGCAGAGTCTGTCTGTCCCTCCATGGATATGCCTCCCCAGACCATCACTGACCCACCACCAAACCGGTCATGCAGAACGACGTTACAGGCAGCAAAATGTTCTGCACGGCTTGAGCTTAAAGAACAGATTTAGTGCTTTAATGGAAGAGAGTCTCCAAGTCTCTGAACTCTACTTTTACATTCTTCTTCCATCGTCTTTTAAAATGTACATTCTCCAAGGAAGAATCATAGAAACATACAAAACCAACCACAATTATTTGACATTAGAATCAATTCAATTAGATTTAATATATGTATTACACAAGCCTCTGGTGAGGTTGGTGCTGAGGTGGAGCGCGTCCCCCAAAATCATCCCCAGGAGTCCAGTTAAGGTGAGATCTGGTGACTGTGGAGGCCATAGTGTACAATAAGTGATTCACATTATTTAACACCCACTAAACCATATAATTGTGTCCTCTATTCTGAAGATAAACATCTGCACCATCAAATGTAGAAACTGTTCTTTTCATTCATTTTTCTTCAATATGACAAAAAAGTTAGAGTCACGCATGAAATGTGTGATTGAATTCTTTAAGTAACTGGACTGCAGTTGTGCTGGTAGTGCGACTAATCTGGTGCCTCCTAGAAGACCAAAAGACCTCAGGAAACATCTGCTGTGATGCCTTTTTGATCCACACGGAGGTGCTGACAGTCCAGGAGAAATCCTCAAGGATGTGAACACCCAGACTCCACCACTGATACAGACCTGATCCTATTGCAGTGGCGCTGATAGTGTTAATAGCAGCGGATTGGTTTCTTATTCAAACCTCTTGTTCGTCAGTCTTTCACAAAACTGAGGAACAAGGTGAAACCCAGGCAAACAATATGCATAGTTAGCTGTACCAACAGATCTACCCAGCTAAGATGGGGAGTGCACTACTATAATGACAGGCCTTGTTCTGTACAACAATATAATCTAAAGAATGTAAATGTGCTCTTGGGCATAAATATCTGTGTTTTGTATGACTTTTAAAATTTACATTGTACATTTTTAAAATAATATTTTATTTTACAACATACACATAAACATAAATACAGTGGATTAGTGCCATAATAATTTTTTACAGCCAACTTAAAAGATCCTTTGAGATCAATTTGTCACACTGTAACTTTAATATGTTAAAAGTTTCGTATTTTCTTCTCTTATCTGTCTCGCCTGAAGCATTTATATACCACTATTGGATGGCAGTGAGTTTGTCTTTTTTCTCCTTTGCGCTTCGTGCCATCTGTCCTAAAAGGACAACCCCCCCCCCCCTTCCAAGTCCCAAGCTAATGGCACTCATTAACCCCCCACCCCACCCCACCCGGCCACCCACCCCTCCGTGTTCCTACTTTCCACTCTGGTGAATCAGCTGCATGGTCACACTGAAGGATATTGCATTACACAAATGGGTGTTTTCCCTGCTAAGTTTGATCAATAACAGAAGCACCAGAAATGTTAGGGAAGAAACTGCCCAACTGTATATCAGTCTTCTTGTCTGACTCTCCATCAGACTGAATAAGCATGAAGAAAAAATTGTTGATTGACTCTTTTAAAACTGGATTTTGGCGCATAATGTGAATAATTCTTTAGATTTAAACCACCACAACCCAGTTCAAGTATGACTTTTATTAGAAGTCTCAAATACCTTTTATTTACAACTTTGGCTAATGAATTATACAAACCGGGCCTATTGATGGCAGACAACACAACCCCCCCCCCCCCCAATGTGAGCAAGAAAGCAAACAGTTAAATAACGCTCCTCTATTCGCGTATTTACGGCAGATGGATC
Source organism: Archocentrus centrarchus (assembly GCF_007364275.1). Classification (NCBI taxonomy): domain Eukaryota; kingdom Metazoa; phylum Chordata; class Actinopteri; order Cichliformes; family Cichlidae; genus Archocentrus; species Archocentrus centrarchus. The sequence continues at coordinate 26,534,439 of NC_044361.1, forward strand.
TTCCAATCCCGCAGCACTTTCTCCTGCCTGCGGTTACAGCTTGTTGCCAGAACTTCAGTAACACGGAGACGCTGGATTTCTTTGTTATTCATTCATGCTCTGCGGCTTTTTCTTCATTCATTTAAATGTATTTTGCAAAGCATCACGCTGAGGCACACATCCGATGTTTTGTATTCTTCCGAGTCCATCTGTCTTGATTTAGGTTGCTTATTTATTTATTTTTTTTGTGGACCGTCAGAGAGCAGTGATCCATCAGCCGACGTTAAGACCTTTGGGCTTTACGGATAAGGTTCTTATTTATAAACAGTTATATAACCAAGTAAATAGGCCTATAGGCGTTTTGCGCGCACGTCGTTCCTGAATGTTAGACTTCGTATAATCTATAATCTATATTCTGTTGTAGCAAGCCATTTTCTGTCCGTGTTCATGCCAGATCTGCAGCGCTTCAGTTTTCCCTACCATAGCATGAATCCTTTGTTGGGGGCCAACACGCATCTCCAACAGCACCCACAGCAGAACCAGACGCCCGGACACCCGGACTCTCCCTCAGGCCTCCTTCCCGACGCTGTTTTCAGTGGACCGGACCCGGCGTCTTATCTGCTAGGTGAGCAGCCCGGCCCGGGGCCTGATCAGTCGGGGCCTGACTTCACCGCAGCCTCACAGTCTTCACCTTACCTCCACTATCAACACCGCCCTGTGCCGCATCCCCCTGCAGCGATGGCTCTCAGAAACGACCTGGGGTCCAACATCAGCGTCCTCAAAACTCTCAACCTGCGGTTCAGATGCTTTTTGGCCAAAGTGCATGAATTAGAGCGTAGAAATAAGATTTTGGAGAAGCAGCTGCAGCAGGCGCTGGATGCCAACAAGGGCTGTCAAGGTGGATGCTGTGAGAACCAGGCGCACACCCAAGAGGCAAGTGTGCAGACCGGTTTCGTCGGAACAATACAGCTTAGGCCCGGCTCCCTCCCCTTTCACAATACCAACAACTCAGCCAGGAGGCCTACGACCCTGTTCGCAACGCCACTCACGACATCCCTGCCACCTGCAGCCACTGAAAACTCGAGTTCAACCCAAACAAATGTCGCCTGTAACCCAACCATCACCATCAGCCAGTCATCTCCCTGTGTGGATTCCCCAGGATCTGGCTCTAAAACGGGAGGCAACAACAGCACAGGCCCGGGAGCCTCCACCAACCCTCCTCCACGGTTCCTTCCGGGCACAATCTGGTCCTACAACCACACCCGCAAATTCGGTCCGGGTGCCGAGCGTCTGGCCAGCCCAGGAGTATCCTGGATGCACCCGGATGGAGTTGGTGTCCAAATTGACACCATCACCCCTGAGATAAGAGCCCTGTATAATGTCCTGGCTAAAGTGAAGAGGGAGAGAGATGAGTATAAACGCAGGTAAATGGACCAAACCTTTTTATTCCAGTTCCTTCAGAGGCATTTTTTATGAAGCATGTGGTTGTTCTGTGGTTTTGTTGATTGTATGCAATGCTCCACTTTGGAAAAGGGAGCAGAGCTGTAAAACAGCTGCAGCCCAGCTGCCTTCAGCAAAAGCAGAGTTGGCACAAAAACTCTACACCAGTCACCTCCTGCCTGGCTCTGCATTCACCACGTCTGGTCACAGAGTCAGGTGCTGCTGCTAGAAATACACCAAAACAAAACCCCATCGGGACCTAAATATAAAGTAGAATGAAGGTCAAAGCTTAGTGACAATCAGTTTGTGATGCAAATATTAAGCTCAGGGTAGACACTTTTATGGGTCAGATGTCAGTAACAATGTCAGTTTTTCAGAGTTCAAAATTATAATGCTGACATATAAGCAAATATGCTTTAAAAATCCATAAAAACAGAATCTATTTAGAGTTCAAGCTGGTGTGCTGGACAAACTTTGTGATGACCCAATTTTCTGATGGTGATTGTAGTAGATTATGTTGACATCAATGACTTGCAGCCTCATTTACCAACATTTAATTGAACTAATATTTTTGGGGCATTTAACTACTGTTTTTATGAGCCCTCTTTCAAGTATAAACTAACATTTTTTGCTGAACATTTACTGGTTGCAGCTTATCAACTGTTAGAACTTGTCACGTGTGATAATAAACCACATATATGGCGGTTTTGAATGGAGTAACAGCAGTCACCTTGTGATCAGGGAAACTGAGATGGACATTTTCCACTTGCCTTCTCACAAGTAAAAAGGTTTGCACATTAATCAATTATGAGAATATGAGATCATGTAATCCACAGTTGCTGCTATGGGCTCATGTGACTTTTATTCGATGACATTAGCACTTCAAATATGGATGCTTTGATCTCCATTTCAGGGAGACAGCTGTCTGTGTGTTTCTGATCACGTAATCTCTAATATGGAACAATGGGACTGCACTTTTCTCTAGAAAGCTTGGTGAAAACATCAAACTCTTTCTGGTTGTCTAACAGTTTTGGTGGATTACGTATTATTTGTTGTTAGTGAACTCCAAAAAAAGGCCCTTTGCGCATTCATCATTAAATTCCCTCAAATTATATCCAAATGAGCAGCCAAGCGTTCTTCACAGAGGAGATCCTGAGCACAGCATAGTGGGTTCTTTGTGCGTGAACCAGAGAGAGACGTCTTTAACAGACCAATGAGTGAGACAGGTCAGACACATTCTTTCTGTCTGTAGAGCCACTAGCATGCCTCATTTACCGCCCTGTTGTACAGAAATATATCATTTTATTTGTGAATTGAGGTGCTTCACATAGCTGCTCCCTCTAATCTAGTTTAAAATAGTTTCTCCTTCCCTAATGAGTCTCTTTGAGGGGTCACAGCTGTCCCTTCACCCCTGTGATCCTACTGTAGGAATCGGTTTACCTCAGGGCAATGAGGGCATCACAAAATGTTTCTTCACATGAAAGTTATTCCCTCAGATTCAAAGCCGTCACATAGCTTTTAAAATAATATTTTATAATGTAATGCTTGTTATTTTTTTTAATTTTAATTTCTGTTTTAGAACCTTTACTTTAAATTCCAGCCTAAAGCAGCTTGTGGTGCATTTTTTCTTGGCTTGTCAGAGTTGGCTCTTTGCACTGTTATTTTATTCAAGGACAACTGTCTCTCCCTGCTTCCTTTTACCCTCCTTCTGTCACTGCCCTCACACACACCCCCACTCTGTTAACCACACGCTTTATCTGATGATCTCTTTCTCTTTTAAAACCAACACAATCATACCTTTTCTTCCTTTCTCACACTCTCTTCCTTCCACTGCGCACTTAGCGTCCTCTCTACGCTCCATGCTGTATCTGCAATGCAGCATGCACTGCAAGCTGTAACTGCTGCTCGGGGGCTTGGCTTGCAGAAGGAAGCGCTTCTCAGTTTTCTGTGCGTGCTCTCCTTACTGATCAAACAAGCACCTGCTACGACAACAACAACCCCTGTTTCATGACTCAGTTTATTTTAGATTTAGTATTCCCTATAGGGATCAATGTACTGCAGCATTCTGCATTTTAAACAGAGAGGCTGCAGACTGCAGTGACCGAGTTTCCCCTTGTGGTGTAAAATCACAGAAACTGAGATTATATACATGGTCTCTGCCCAGGCTTTTACATGTGTTAGTCATCTGAGTTGCATCATGGTAACCTGGAGCTGGAATTGGCGATTCACTCAGTTGCACGTGTACACTTTTGCTATTTGCAGCATTTTTCTGTCTTTAATATAACTTCAATAAACTGATTTTATTGTGAGATTCAGACACTTAGACTGAAATCTAGTTGCCCTTTTTGTACACTTAAACTATGACAGTATATGACAGCCAACCATTTGTAAATGGTAAATAGACTGGCACTGATATAGCACCTTTCTACTTACTTAAAGCACTCGATTATGATTCTTATTCACCCAATCACACACACCTTCGTACAGTGCTTTTATTTATACCTAAGCACTTTTATCTAACATTCACACACCAATAGATGCATCAGGGGCAACTTGGGGTACAGTATGTTACCCAAAGATGCATCAACACACGCTCTGTGATTTAGAAATTAGAGTTAAGTAGGATACAGTTTTGTATAAGGAATAGATTCTTATGGGGGTAGACAGCTAAATTAGCCAAGTGGGTATGTTTTTCTGTGTTTCAGGTTTTAACTCTATAATGACCAGTGGTTTGAGGGTATTGGAAAAACACTGGTCATTGTAGAGTTTGTCCACCAGTGAGTACTGACAGCATGATTCCTGTTTTTAATGTCAAATTTCCCATTCAATATTTATCTTGGGAACTAGCTGTAGCAGCAGACATTATGTGTTCAGGTTGTCTCTGAGCATCTTAAGGGGATTTCTTCTAATTTGGGACAAGAGTTCTGTCAAAGACTTTATGAAATGATTTTAGAGGTCAAAACTCATGGCCACTGTGTCCTGATGTTTGTCTCATTCTCATGAATGCGATATTTCATGAACATCTTTCTTCAAACTTGGTATAAACATGTTTGTGTAGTCAGGAATGAACTGAAGAATTCGTAGACTTATGACAAAATTTCAAATTTAAAGATATATGTTTTGCCTTTATTAGATAGGGTAGTGAAGAGAAGACAGGAAACTGGGAAGACGTACAGCAAAGGGTCTGAAGTCAGAGTCAACTCAAGGCCTGTGCATTTAACCCTGCATCATGTGAACTACACCAGCACCTGTTAAAAATGTATTTTGCAGCACAGATTGAATTCTACCTTTAGACAGGCAGTAGTCAGCAGTCAGTGCACTGTGCATGTCTGCTGTTGGGCAACACATCATCCCCTTCTGTTAAGTGTGTGTCTTCTGTTTGGTCATTCCTGGATTGCAGAATAACTTGATATGAGTCATGAAGATGTGATTATTGTAGAGAGAGTAGTTTGGTGAGATAAAGATGCACTGTAAATTGTAGATCTGGCTCTAAAGACTTCGAGTCCATTTAACCTTCCAACCTCCTGAACTAATTCAGTCATTGGACCATTACCTGCCTTTCTGAATGTCAAAAGGTGCGTAACTGATGAATAGTTATTTTCTGTTCTTGGTCCCTGATCTCTGCAGTAAGACATGGACTAAAAATATGGTTAATGACTTACTTACATTTATCTGTGTATCTTCTAGATGGGAAGGGGAATACACTATGAGGATGGATCTGGAACAGAAGATTGCAGACTTACAGGAGGTAACATTTTGCTTTCTTTGTATGTGCTTTTATTTCTCTTGCTGTGGGAACTTAAATCTGTTTACATAGTCACACTATGGGGTCTGAAAGTCTCCACATTATAAAGGATTACATGTAATTATGAAGGCTGAAGTTAGATTTTTGGCAAGTAGCCATCATGGTTACTGTCAGGCTAAGTCTTCAGAAAACTGATGCGAGTTCTGTCAAGTGAAGTGAATTACAGACGTGTGTATGTTTGTGCATGTGAACTAAAGATTTAATTTAATATTTTCCCTTTAAATTTTAAATCCTTTACTGGATGAAACACTTCAGCTAAAGCTGCGCTGGCCTGTTTACAATAAGGTCAAAGGTTAAATAGTTTCATGAAACTGATAGAAGTAGGATGGATTAGTTTGGTTTAATATAGATTATGTTGCAGCTGTTTGTTGATCTTGGTGAGCGGGGAGTGCTCTCTCTCTTTGCTGGCACTGATTACTTTCTTGTGCTGCCAGTTTCACTGCTACAGCAGTTTAAATTCTGACTCATACAAACCTAGTGCACTCTCTTTTAATTGATTTGCTTTTTCCTTCGACCACTGGCCATCCACTGATGAAAAGTGCCAGTCCTTATTAAAGGAAATTAAAGTTAAATTTTTATCTGCCTGTCACCAAGCATCATATTGCAATATTTGTACTTCCTGCAGCTGTGCCCTTGTAAACAAAAGCACACATTTCCCCTCCAATATTTAAATGTAACCAAAATGAAATGCGGAATAATTAAAGTGAATACTTGTACAGCATACTGTCTGTTATTGCTTAAAGTCAGAGCCATTTTTATCAGTCAGCTTTTATTCAGCGTGAGCGTGAGGAAGAGTAGCAGTGACATTTAGTTAGCCAATTAAGAGCGAGATGATGAATACCACTGAGATGACAGATAAGACCCCCAAAAACGATTGTTACCCCCAGCCCCCCCCCCCAATGTTGAGTTCATTGCAAAAGTCTTGTTGTAAGCCCAATGGTTTCCTGTGCATGTGTTTTTGAGTATGTGGCCCGTTGCCAGGAATACCTGACCCCATTTGCCAGGAAATACCACCTCACGCTGAGACCACAAATGGCAAAAAAAACCCCTTCAAAGTCTCAAAAATGCTTCACCACTATTGGAACTACATCACATATCAATAAAAAAGCTGGGAGACTTCGAGGGTTACCGTGATGTCAGACGCCTTTACATCTTCCCAGAACTGATTATGCATTTGGGATTTAAATGTTTCAGTGCTCTTTTGAGATAATTTTTTTCTTTTTTTTACTGTATTGTTTGCATAATGTGAACTAAAAACTACAGTAAAGAGAGCTGTGGCTTGGTGCATGTTGTTGGTGCTTATGTGTGTGTTCATTATGACTTATTTTATATGTGCAGGACCTGCAGGAGAGTGAAGGCTGCCAGGATGAGCTGGCTCTCAGAGTTCAGCAGCTGAAGGCAGAGCTGGTTCTCTTCAAAGGGCTCATGAGCAATGTAAGTGTAGTGCAGCTCATACAGTACTATAATAATCGCACGCAGCTTTTTGCAATAATCAGATGTTTGTCTGCTTTGTATGAGACGAGCCTCAGCGTGCACCTGTTCTAGAAAAAATTCATTTGATAATGTGTCCTTGCTATTTTGACACATGCCCTGAAGGCCTGAGCTTTTCTAGACAATACCCAATAGAGGTGGCTGCGAGAACGCAAACATCCAACTCAACTGATTCTGGTTCTGCCTGAGGTTTCTTCCTGCTTAAAAGGGAGTTTTTTCCTTCCCACTATTGCCAAGTGCTTGCTCATAGAGGGTCATTTGATTGTTGGGTTTTCTCTGTATTATTTTAGGGTCTTCACCTTACAATATAAAGTGCCTTGAGATGACTGTTGTGATTTGGCGCTATATAAATAAATGATATATCATGAATTGGATTGAACTCTTTAACCTGCCAAAGTCTGCTGTCCAAATGCAACCATTTGTGCTGATGTGAGAACAGAGCAGGTTATAGTCCAGTGAATTCACAGCTAGTGAGTAGTTGTCATGTTTTCTGCAACACTGTGCTCAGGCAGCACAGTCACCTAAACCAATCAGCCTGTTTTCAGTAATGACAACACAAATGAGGTGAACCATTTCCTGCTGCGTTCTACATTTGAGAAAGGATGACTTTGGACAATGTCCTGGTCCGATTCTCCCGACATTTTCTAAGGTTCATGTATGAAACAGCTTGCTTTAGTTAGACAGGTTAGTGAGCTGTTTACTCTTATTCTGTCTTTAGGGTGCTTTATAAGAAAGTGGTACCATAATTATGTATTAATCAGACTTATTGGTAGACTTTTCCAGGGATACTAAACTGTTCTTGTCTCCATCCTCTCTGTAGAATTTGTCAGAGTTAGACAGTAAAATCCAGGAGAAAGCAATGAAGGTGGACATGGACATCTGCCGCAGGATTGACATTACTGCTCGTTTGTGTGATGTAGCCCAGCAGAGGAACTGTGAAGACGTCATCCAAATGTACCAGGTAACAGAGCTAAAATAGTTTAATGTCCTTGTCTCTCATTCTTTTCATATGTTTTCATCAATTGTTTCCTTGTTAGTCTGATCCTCTAAACCCAGTCTTGAAAATGTTGTTACAGGTTCCTAATAACCAACCATCTCTAAACTGCCGGCGTAAACAGACTCCTCTGTCCTTTAATGGGAGTGAGTGTGACGAGCCCGTCAGCACCTCTGAAAGCGACGCGGGCGTGGTTAAGGATGAAGAGCATTGTGGCTCTGCTGCCAGTCAGATCAATGAGGAGATGCAGCGGATGCTGAACCAGCTGTGAGTGGTCTGAAAATGCAATTACTATAATATGTTTCTTTTCAGTCCATGTGTATTTATGTGTGTGCATTCACATATACATTTTTTTTTTATTTCAGGCGTGAGTGTGAGTTTGAGGATGACTGTGACAGCCTGGCCTGGGAGGAGACTGAAGAGACACTGCTGCTTTGGGAGGATTTTCCAGGGTGCACTCTGCCTCCAGATCCCACCCACCCACCAGGAGAGGTAGGCAGTGGCCACACAAGTCACTTCAAAAAGATTAAGAAAAGCTGACACCTTTATAATGTAATGCAATATTTTTACAACTACTCTATGCCATACAGCCCTGCTAATCCTATAAAGATTTTGATGCTCAAACTTGTTAGAAATATACCTGTGGCTGTCAGAGAGGTGCTGATTCATGAATGTGTTCAGATACAAGGGCATCACATTAACCATAATTTAAAAAAACAAACAAACTGTTTATAACAAAATTACAGCCAGACTGCATTGTTTCAGGGACAATTAAAATCTGAAAGAACAACACATCTGTGGCATGTTAAAAACACAGTTCACCCCACAAACTATATTTGCACGAGATTAGAATTACCAGGGTGCTTAATGTGTTTCAGAAGTTCCATCCCCATCACTTTGTTTTGTGCAGAGCATTCAGACAGGATAAACAAAGTGTGTTTTACTGAAATCTACAGAAATCTGTGGTCACCAGTTATAGACCTCACATACAGTCATGTGAAAAAGAGAGTTTTCTCAGTGCTCTGTTCATTCCTGTGAAAAGTAAGTACACCATCACTGCTTCCATAGCAAGGTGCAGCTAATCAAATGCACTTCTTTTAACTGATCATCAGCAAGTGTGGACTACCCTTATAAAAGCACAAGTTTTGACAGTTTGCATGTCTAGAGCATTCAGGTGTGTGTTCACACAATGCCACAGAAAATTCACCCCAAGGTCAGTCTGTGCAATGCTCCGAGAAACTCCAGAAACCCAAGAGCAACATGCCAGACTCCACAGGCTTCAGTTTGCATGTTAAATGTTAAAGTTCATGATAGTACAAGTTGAAAAAGACAGATATGGCTTGTTTGGAAAGTTTGCCAGTGAAAGCTGCTTCTCTCTAAAAAGAACATGGCAGCACGCTTATGTTTGCAAAGCTGCATCTGAACAAACCACAAGACAGTTGAGACCAAAGTGGATGTTTGGCCGTCATGCACAGTGCCACGGTTTGCAAAAACCAAAGCACAACACAAGCTATCAGCACAAGCGCCTCATACCAGCTGTCAAGCACTGTGGCAACGGGCTTTTTTATTTGGGCTTGTTTTTCTGTCACAGGAGCTGGGCACCTTGCACTCAGTCATCCATGAACTTCTCTGTATACCAAAGTATGCTAGAGTCAGATGTGAGGCCATCTATCCAACAACTAAAGCTTGGCCCGGATTAGGTTATGCAACAGGATGAATGATCCCAAGCACACCAGCAGCTCTACAACAGAATGTCTGGAAAAATATGATAATCAAGGTGTTAAAGTGGGGCAAAGTCCAGACCTCAGCCAGGGTGAGGTCTGGGAGGTTAAGACAGCTATTCAAAAACAAGTGCCCTCAAACCTCAATGCTTTGAAGACAGGTGGACTAAAATTTCCCCACAATGATGTGAGAGACGGAAAGTAATACAGAAAACAATTGCTTCAGGTTATTGTTGCTAAAGGTGGTTCTCCAAGCTACTGAACCATAGAGGGTATTTAGTTTTTCATGTGACTGCACTGATAGAGCTTTTTGAAGCTCATATGCTGCCATCTCATCATTCTTTGAGATTTCACTCTTCTGATGGATTTGAGTTTGTTGAATTGTTGTGCACCTGCAAACGGTGCAGGAAAAACAACAAACACTAAATCACTGAGATTATCACAAGGCCTCCATGTTTGCGATACACCAGCGTATGGTTGTTGATTACAGACACTGCAACTTTGTGTGGGCTTAACATCAGACACAGCTTGAGCAATTTGTGAAGACCCACTCCAGCCCACCTTCCTCTCAGTCCGTCTGTGTGGCAGATCTGTACTGCAGGTGCTGGAGAGGAGGTGTGGCATGTTTCTAATTAGCAACACCTGTGCCCAGTGTGCTCCACAAAAGCCCTCAGAGCTCAGTTGCTGGTGTGGCTCTGCTCTCCTGAGACAACATTGCATACACTAGTTCCTTATTTATGCCCTAACTCACACCACTGACAGTACTCACTCCACATCCCATGGTTAGTTTAAGTTATTTCTTCGTTTCTTTAATTTAAAAATAAACAGTTTCTTTAATTGCCGTTTGTGTGTATCCTCCTTTTTGTCATGGGTGTGCTGCCCATTTTGTGACACATTACTAAAATTTCTTAATTACTTTAATAAAGCAAGTCATTGCACAAAGGATCCTTAGAAGATACAGAGTGCACTGTGCTTTCTAAGCACACGGTTTGATATTACTGGTTCAGATTTTAAAGAAGCTTTTATTTGTGTAGTCGTAAGTGGAGTAGATGCAGAACAGCCGGCTGAGTCGAGTCCTTCAAAGCTCAGTCTGCCGCCCTTCGCTGCTCTGTTGTGGCTGGGCTGATTCAGGACAAAACAAGACAAACACACAAATCCAGCCTGTATTCCTGTACATGGTGTTTGTTTCCAAGAAGTGCATGTAGGTATTTGTTTTCATTCACCAGCTGTGTGCTTTTCGAACTGTCTGCGCGTTCTCTCATGAGAGAAGCTGCACAAGTCAGTGAAATATGAGCTGATGGGAGCATTATAACAGCTGTGCTTTGATTGTTGTGTGTCTGCGGTGATGTCTGATGATGCACACAAAAGCACCAGTTAAATTAATTATAACTACCTTTCATCACATGTATATATGCACTCTGTGTTTGTCTCCAGCAGGAGGACTGTCTGGAAAAAGTGATTAATGACACAGAATGTCTTTTCAAGTCTCGAGAGAAGGAATACCAAGAGACCATCGACCAAATTGAGGTCAGACGCTTTCTCTGTACTTTTATATGTTAATCAGTCTGTGTTAAATAAGTTCTTTGTTCACACATCACCCCATTTTGTTCTTTCATTTATTTTCAGCATGTGCAAGATGTGTGTGCAGTGATCTGTTATTTGTAAATGTTCAAATTATGATAATGACTTGGCATTAAGTGCAACACGGTTATGTTACTTTCTTTAAATGATGCATCAGTATGTTTTGTTGAATTTAAACTTTACTAAACAGTAAAGTACTTAAAAAAAAAACAACTTTTATATGTTTGAGATAAATTTATGCAAACCTGAGCAGCAGCAGTTTGTCTGCACATAGTTGGGGCTTTTTCAAGAAAGCAGGTTTTACAAACTCTGTTCCTGGCTCTAAACTTTGACAGCTAGTTTCTAAGACATGGGCTAAGCCTAGTTCCACAGTGGAAAAGAAAAATTCTATGAAGCGCTCCGTTTAAAAATGTGTATAGTCTAGGACTAAGCGCATTCCTTGACTGGGAAACTGGCCATGAGTTTATTTTCTCTGTGAAAGGAAACACTGATTTTTAATTTCCAGAACACCTGGTCAGTGTGTGTGTTCCCACAGAATTTAGCAATGCATGGGTAATGGAAAAAGCCAGCACCAAGTGACCTGTCACACCATGATTCACTGTGACTACGATAAATAAAGAGCAGAGACTCTCTTATAATCCAGTGGAGCTGGACATATGAATGCGTGTCTATGTGGAGTATGATATTCATCTTAAAAAACAGGACTTTTTTTTTTAAGGTAACTATATTTTATTCAGCATCACCCCATCATCATTTACCCAACTGCAATTTTATTTAATATATAATAAATACATTTTACATTTGATTTTGAAATCTGAGCCATAACCTGACAGAGATTAAATGCAACTGACAGCAACTGAAGATGAAACAGTGGAGCAAACAGATTAGACCCAGTTTACTTACAGACCCATACAGAACACATTCAGAATGTTTTCGGTCTGCATTTAAAAACTCGTTTTAAACTGCATTTAGTTCAGTTGTAGCCTAAAGATTTTTATGATGTCCAGTGATTGATCTCATATTAAATACTGCAAATAAGCTATCATCTAGGAGTTTGTTTGTAAAGACATAAACTAATACAGACATAAACTGTCTGTATTTGATTATTGCCTGCATGGATGGGGAAGTGAGACTGAGACAGCTGGTTCAGGTACAGCAGGAGGGGAGCAGGATAGGTTCAAAGAGTCTGTTATTCTGGCTTGGCTTAGAGTCTCTCACTTTGGAACAGAAAACCCAGAGTTTCCCTCATCTGAGGTTTAGCAAAGTCAGAGTTTTAAATAAACCTACATCCTGGCAAAGGGGCCCACAATTTATACATGAGCATTAGTGGAGAATTTCATGGGAAAACAATATAAATAACATCTGCGTTAGATTGCTGGTGATAGCATGGATATGTTTTAGCTGAACATCTGGAATGCGTCTAACTCTGCGTTTATTGACCCCAGTTGGAACTGGCCACAGCTAAGAGCGACATGAATCGACACCTGCACGAGTACATGGAGATGTGCTCGATGAAGAGAGGCCTGGATGTTCAGATGGAGACCTGCAGGAGACTCATCACACAGAGTGGAGACAGGTACACACAGACACACACAAACGCACACTTAAAGTTGTTTTAATTTATCTGTTTACATTTCTTTAAACCATGCGTTGGTCGAGTAGTTTATGTATGTATGTCATTTCTGTGAGGACAACTTTTGACTTCCTAGATTTTCATTTTTTACCTATTTATGTACTTGATGCCTAGGATACACATAACTATTACTTAATTATGACTACATTATGGTGGGTGAAAATAATTTAGTCCTAATTTGTCATAAAATAGAATATAATACAGTTTTATCTGCTGAATTACCTGAAAATGAATGTCATAATAATTTAAACGTTACCTTTTCCAAGAACCATCCTAAGATGATATATTTAAATATATGTATATGATATATCATATATATCATAACCTTTAAAGAAATATATAGCAAATTACCAAACCCACAGATCAAGTGAGTTTAGTCTTTACTGTAGCACATGAAAAATGATGCATTTCTCTTTCTATCGCTCACAGTACCACTGCTGTACCTCCACCCGCTGAGGAGAGCGACCAGAGAGAAAACGACAAGTCATCAGGATCTCCACCTTCTTCCTCGAGCAGTGGGAGAACATGACACACGCTCTCTCCGGCATTAACTGTGGCTGTGGTCACGTGACCGCCACCGCATCCAGTACCACACCAACGCGATATGCGCATCAGACAATGGCACCACCATGTTTACGCATTTATTTAACGAGTGGTTTCTTTTTCTGGACACAAATAAGTCGAAGGGAGCTTTGAAAAGGGAGATGAAACTGATGAAGTGAGGAGGTCTGTCATCATGCTTCAGACAGAAGCAGCTGAAAAAGTGAATTTTGAGATGGATTATGCTGTGAAGATTCAGTAGGTTGAAGGACTCTCAACTGACTCTAAGTGAGGTTACAGGAAAGCATAGCATGACTTATTCATAATACGCAAACCAACACACAATAAAACAAGGATAGTGTAAGCATCTTAAACTAATCTATGTTCTGCTTTTCCCAATATTCACTTTACCAAGTGGGAAAGCAGAAAAACCCAATCATTATGTGTATTTGTTCTGGAGCAACAGTGGTGAGTCTTTGACTACCAACATCCCTCCTTCTTCCTTCCAATAAAGTTGTCATATTGAGGTTTAAAATTTGGTAACACGCGAGGGCACTGACAGAAGGATGAATAATTTTAGATTGAAAGGTTGAAAATGTGTACGGCTCAATGATTTGTTTGAAAAAGAGACAAGGCTGTGCTTTGAAAACTTTTCAAAAGTTCCAAAGAAAAAAATTAAAAGCAGTCGTCTCACCGCCAAACTGGTTGATTTGGTGCGAGACTGGTGTCTTTGTGACAAACAGTTTGTGAGAAGATATGCCCTGAGGAGGAACAATAATAGAGTTTAGCCGAGCATAACATAGCAAAAAGCAAACAGTCCCAGCAATGAAGTCAAGGTCTTGGTCTTCATAAGCTGTGAAACAGTTGAGGCTGATCCATGGCTCATGTGGACGTACATGTTATCCCTAAATCTGTAAATAAATGGCCAAATTAGCTTACAGTTCCTGTGCAAGTGCAATAACTTTTAACAATAATACACCATTGCTGTCATCATTTTGGTATCAGCCGAACATGATGGTGGCAGAACAAACCACCCTGCTGTTCAGAGAATCTCAACCCAGAACAGACACCTACAGTATATCTGCTTATCTGTGAGAGTTGTAGAAAATTAATTTCTCCATAGATCATTTTTAGACTGTTGTAGATGATGTTAGAGCTCCAACCATTTCACAGGAAACACATCTGAAATACCACGAACACTGCAGCATGTTTGAGGTTTGTCCTTTTCAGGAAAGGTGAGGGATCAGTGACAAGCATGTCAGGAGAAATTAAATTGTTTTTTTGTTTTTTTTTGTTTTTTTTGGGGGGGTGGGGTGGGTGGGTTCAGTTTTAAAACTTACCATAGTCTCTCTCTGGTGCACTTCAAAAACGGACTAAAGTACTGGATGATAAAGGCACCCGAGTGCCATGTAAGTGTTGTTAATAATTTTTATTTTCAACAGTAATGCTTATTTTAGATAAGAGTGAGGGCTGCGTGTTTGAGTAAAGCTGCATGGTTGAGCAGAATCACTTTAAGGAGAGTGGAAAAACAAAAAGGCTGTCATATAATAAAGTAAGTTAGTCAACGAGTGCCAAAATAATGCTCAGATCGTGAATCAACAGGAAATTGCTTAAAAAAAAAGACTAAATATAGCTGCTGAGGCTATTTCACAGAGGTGCTTCATGTATATAACTGAACCTATTTTTTGCACATAGAAAAGAAGAGCAAAGCAAAAGTGTACCATAAGAAACAATCAGTAGTAGAACCTGTAAAACAAAAAATGCTGACCTACCAGAAATGGACTATTATATTTGTTCTATTTATTTTTCCTTATCTTTAAATGTTGGTGGTGAACACATCACATACCTCAATTTTACTTTATTTATGTTTTTTTGGAAACATTCAAACTTACACACTTTGCTATACAGGAAAACACACACAGCAAGCAGCTGTGAGGTGGACACCCCCTCCATCACACCTCTATTATCAGACACTGTTTTAAATAGTGTAGTTTCTTCTATGTAGATGAACCAGGTGCAATAAGTCACTTTGGTGCTTTGTTTCAGTAATAAGGCCAGGAGGAGGGTGCACGCGTGGCAGTTGGAATCAGCTGAGTGCTGATCTGAGTACGTCAGGTTTCAGGTGCATTGTGAAAGACATAAAACACCATTTCTCTTTGTACTGTTTCACTTTAACACACTGAGTGAATTTCTATGTATGCATGTGCCAGTGTGTCTGTTTTTGGGGTGTTGTGTCTATAGAGTGAGTGTTTTTAAGACGACTTTTACCGAGGCAGATGCACAGCATTAAGAAAAACGTAAACTGTTCAGTCTCATGTTGTCTCAAGAAGTTAAATATTACTAAAATGAATTTTGAAAATAAGCCGTTTTTTTGATGGTGACCACCTGTGAAATTACCAATCAGATGATCATGTAGGGTGTCTTTCCCAATAGTGCTCTTTCTTCATGAGCGTATGCCAAGTAAAGTCAATTTAAAAATATCTCAGTTTAGGAAGATGAACAACTGATATGCGGATGCTTTAGTGAAATGACTGTATGATGGCTTTGATATTATACGCGTAAAGGAAATATAGCTTTGAATATATACTTGTGTTTAAAATCTAGAGCTAAATGTAGACTGTCCACAGTCACACAGTGGAAAAAAATCTTGCTAAAGCTTTAAGACACAG
This sequence comes from Archocentrus centrarchus, assembly GCF_007364275.1. Lineage (NCBI taxonomy): Eukaryota > Metazoa > Chordata > Actinopteri > Cichliformes > Cichlidae > Archocentrus > Archocentrus centrarchus. The sequence goes on from NC_044361.1 coordinate 26,550,292, forward strand.
TGAGATATTTGCTTGATTTAGCTTTACACTGGAAATGATGGTAGATAAGGACACAAGTGTTTTGGTTTCTGGCATCACATAACAGAAAACCTTACTTCAAAATATTTTTTAGAGAATTATGCCACACAATCTGATAATAATTGTGAGCGATGATCTACAACTCCAAATGTGTATCTTTGCAGCTTTAAACATCAAGAAAAAAGAAATAAAAGCTTCACTGCAGAACTACTGTATGTAATGTGTCGAGAGAGCCTGGACGAATAAAAGGTGCAACTGAGCAACAGCAACGTGTGCAGTTTTAATTTGCAAAACACATTTCCCCTTTATATATTCAACTGAATTTTATTTATATAGCACCAAATTACAACAGTCACTTCAAGGTGCTTTATATTGTAAGACCAATAGGCCCTTTATATCAAGATAAAGACCCCACAGAATTATAGATGAAAGAATGATCCAACCATCCTTTATGAGGAAGTAAAAAATAAACCTCTCTTTAAATAGGAAAAAATCTCCATCAGAACCAGGCTTGGAAAGGGTGAACGTCTGCTGCGAGCATTTGAGTCTTTTCTGTCTACTTTGCTCAATCAGTCCATCCATCCATCCATCCATCCATTTTCTTCCGCTTATCCAATTCAGGGTTGTGGGGAGGGGCTGGAGCCTGTCCCAGCTGCCATTGGACAGCAGGCAGGCTTCTGTTGCAGGGCCGACACAGAGAGACAGAAAACCATTCACACTTACATTTGCACCTATGGGCTATTTAGAATCACCAGTTAACCTAACCCCGCTGACTGCATGTCTTTGTGGGAGGAAGCGAGAGTACCCAGAGAGAAACCACGCAGACAAGGGGAGAACATGCAAACTCCACACTTTCAAACTCAGCACTTTTTTGCTGTGAGGCAACAGTGCTACCCACTGCACCACTGTGCCACACCTAAACTCAAAACTCAAAAGACATAATATGCATAAAGAAGCTTTGACACTGTGTTGATACTTTTACTGATTATACTTATTACACATCCATCCATCCATTAATTCGCTTCCGCTCATCCTGGTCAGGCTCACCGGGGGGGCTGGAGCCTATTCCAGCTGTCATAGGGCGAGAGGCAGGGTACACCCTGAACAGGTCGCCAGCCTGTTGCAGGGCCAACACAGAGAGACAAACAACCTTTCACACTCACAAGTAGCCAATTAACCTAACCCCAGTATGCGCATGTCTTTGGACTGTGGGAGGAAACTGGAGCGCGGGAACAACGTGCTAACTCCACACAGAGAGAATGAGAGGGGCCTTGGCCAAGGTGGAATCGAACCCAGACCTTCCAGATGTTATTCTAACTGTGAGGCAGCAGTGCTAACTACTGCGCCACCATGTTGCCACTTATTACACATTTTACACAATTTTTTTTTTTTTTGATTTAGGACTTTAACTTGGAAATCTTAGGCACTTAAATACTACCATGACCTGGATGACTGAGAACCTACACAGATGTATTTAACTTGGAAAGTGTTACCAAATTATTAGCTAGTGAACTCCCCCATTATATGGTGTAAACCTAAATAAAACAAGAAGTAGGTCTTCAAATCAGAAATCAAAGATGAAGCATTACTATTAAATAACATATCAGTTCTTCCATCTTGTCAATAAACAAATTAGAGTGGTTTATTCTGGCTATTTATTCTTTTCAGTTCTTACAGTTTATATGGAAAATGATGAGTCTTTACGGCTTTGACACATAAATGTTCTTCAGTTTTAGCAGGCTGGTAGAGATCAGAGTGTGGGGGAAAAAGGAAGATATAACCAGGTAAGGAAAAAATAACACAGATGACGAGCAAGAAGACACAGAGAGAAGAAAGAGTGAGGCACACCTCGAGGAAGTTAGCAAAACAACAGAAGGAGAACAAAAGGCAAATCATACTAAAAGTTAAAATTGTAGGAGTCGGTGGAAGGAGACACGAGCAGGTATGTAGTCTCAGCTTTATTGGCGGTAAACTCACAACAAGCTAGAACTCAAAATATAACTGCCTGCAAAAGGAGGAGTCAAGCCCTTTTATTCCAGGCCTCTCTCTCCCGCCTTTTCCAGATCTATTCCGGTCTCTCTCTTCGCAATAAGAGCTTGGGGCATTCTGGTGTGAAATGTGCATATATGTGGCCACCACACAGGCCCCCCCTGAACACACAGAATGGCAAACAATACAATAATAAAAACAGCAACCATTTTCAACTCAACATAGCAAAAATAAAATACCACATCAAGAGTATCTCCTAGGGGGTTTAACCAGGCGGCCGCTACGGCTGTGCTTGGCGACCACAGGTGGTGAAAACGAGGGAGGGGCATAGCCCCGACTACGGCGAGACTGCCCCCTCGCAGGGGAAAAAACAGCAGCTGGGGGCAGGTCCTCCGAGTGAGGCATAGAAACGGGAGGACGACCGCGGCGCGGAGGTTGGGCCAACTCAATAGGACCATCCGGAAACATGTGAGCAGGCTTAAGGCGATCCACCGAAACCCGCTCCTGACTACCTCCCAGCTCAACCAAAAAATCCTTAGGTCCCACCTCTAGCACACGGAATGGACCATCATAAGGAGGTCGAAGTGGAGAACGGTGCGCGTCATGGCGGATAAAAATGTACTTGGCAGACATCAGGTCCTTTGGCACATATGACTGTGGAAGGCAGTGATGCGCCGCTACTGGGGCCAAAAACCTATCATTCCCCGGGAAAACCGGCCCGCTCCTTTTGTCGGCCCCCGAAGCAGATGCACCAGGAAGGAATTCCCCTCGAACCCTCAAAGGCTGGCCCAGGACCAGCTCAGCTGAAGAAGACTCCAGGTCCTCCTTAGGTGTCGCACGCAGGCCCAGCAGGACCCAAGGAAGGCGGTCAACCCAGCTGCTGTCCACCAGCGCAGCCCGTAAGGCAGCCTTCATGGTACGGTGGAACCTCTCGCAAAGGCCATTGGCCTGCGGGTGGTACGCGGTAGTGCGATGGAGTCTGACGCCAAGGTTCTCCGCCACAGCAGTCCACAGCTCAGACGTGAACTGAGGACCCCTGTCAGATGTCAAGTCAAGCGGTACGCCAAACCGAGATACCCAGGAGGAGACGAACGCACGAGCAACATCTGCTGAGGTGGTTGACGCCAAAGGAACTGCTTCAGGCCACCGAGTCGTCCTGTCCACCATTGTCAGGAGATGGGTGAAACCCCGGGAAGGGGGAAATGGACCTACCAGGTCTACATGGACATGTTCGAACCTTCTCTGGGGTATGGGAAAGTGCTCCAGAGGGGATTTGGTGTGTCGTTGCACTTTGACACGCTGACAAGCAACACATGAGGAAGCCCACGCCCTGACCTCTTTCCGGAGGCCGGGCCACACAAACTTGGCCCCTACCAACTTAACTGAGGCTTTAACTCCTGGGTGCGAAAGAGAATGAACTGCGTCAAAAACCCGCCGACGCCAGCAAGCAGGAACCAAGGGGCGAGGCCTGCCCAATGAGACGTCGCAAAGTAGGGTTACGCCACTATCCTGAAATGAGACATCTTCCAAACGCAAACTGGACTCGGCCACCTTAAAAGCCTGAATCTCCGTATCCGTAAGTTGGTCGGCAGCCATGGCAGAGTAGTCCACTCCCAAATGCACAGAGCTAACCTGCGCCCTGGACAGACAGTCAGCCACCCGATTACACTTGCCGGCGACGTGCTGAATGTCAGTGGTAAACTCTGAAATAGCAGAAAGCTGCCGTTGCTGCCGTGCAGTCCATGGTTCTGAAACCTTTGCCATGGCAAATGTGAGAGGTTTGTGGTCTACAAAAGCGGTAAAGTCACGGCCCTCAAGCAGGAACCGGAAATGACGCGTCGCGAGAAAAAGGGCAAGGAGCTCCCTGTCAAACGTACTGTACTTTCTCTCCGCATCTCGAAGCTTCCTGCTAAAAAAGGCGAGGGGCTGCCAAGCACCACCCACCCATTGTTCGCACACGGCCCCGACTGCAAAATCGGAGGCATCGGTAGTAAGGGCAACAGGCGCCTCGGGAGACGGGTGGGCCAGCAGGGCAGCGTTGGCAAGAGCAGCTTTGGCACTGTCAAATGCCTGCACCCGCTCAGGTGTCCACTCTATCTCTTGGTTGCCTTTCTTGCCCTTAAGTGCATTGTACAGAGGGTGCATGAGGTGAGCAGCCCGGGGGATGAAACGGTTATAAAAGTTCACCATCCCCAAAAACTCCTGCAGGGGCTTCACTGAGGAAGGGCGCGGAAAAGCAGAAACCGCCTCCACCTTAGCGGGCAGGGGAAATGCCCCTTGGGGCGAAACGAGGTGTCCCAAAAACTCTATGGCCGGCAGACCGAACTGGCATTTAGCTGGATTCACAATCAAACCGTGCTCACTGAGACGCTCAAACAACTGGCGGAGGTGCACTGAATGCTCCGCGGCGGAAGGGCTGGCAACCAGTATGTCATCCAGATAGACGAAAAAAAATGGCATACCACGCAAAACTGAGTCCATGAGGCGCTGAAACGTCTGTGCCGCGCCCTTCAGACCGAAGGGCATTCGCAAAAACTCGAAAAGGCCAAAAGGAGTGATAACCACGGTCTTGGGCACATCACGCGGATGGACAGGAACCTGATGGTATCCCCTCACCAAATCCACCTTTGAAAAAATAGTTGCCCCCGCAAGATGAACCGAAAAATCTTGAATGTGGGGAACCGGGTACCTGTCATTAGTCGTCGCATTATTAAGGCGCCTAAAATCCCCACAAGGGCGCCACCCACCGTCAGCTTTAGGGACCATGTGCAACGGGGACGCCCACGGGCTGTTTGAGCGGCGCACAATACCAAGGCGCTCCATGTTTGCAAACTCCTCCCTGGCTATCGCTAACTTCGCGGCATCGAGACGGCGTGCACGCGCAAAAACCGGCGGACCCACAGTGGTAATGTAATGCTCCACACCATGTTTAGCTACGGCTGCAGAGAAGGTGGGAACCGTGAGGGTGGGAAACTCGGCAAGCAAACGCTGGTACTCATCACCTGTGGCAAGCATGTTAGCGAGGGGCAGGGGGCCAGGACTACCAAGTGTACAGGGGTAGGTATCAAAAGACACAGCATCTATCAAGCACCTATTAGCTACATCGACCCACAACCTGAAAGCACACAAGAAATCAGCGCCGAGTATAGGTACTGACACAGACGCTATCACAAAGTCCCAGTTAAACTGACGTCCCTTGAAACACACAGTCACCAACCTCATTCCATATGTGCGAATGGGGGTACCATTCGCCGCGTCCAGCAGGGGTCCGTGACATTGTCCCAAGGCGTCCGCAGCTGAAGCCGGCATGATGCTACGCTGAGCACCCGAGTCCACAAGCAGACGGCGTCCCGAAGCAGTGTCCTCAATGAAGAGCAGCTTGTCCGAGCTGCCAGCGCACACAGCTGCTAGTGAGCACTGGCCCTCTCGTTTCCCTGGTGCTGGAAGGTACACGGCGGAATGCAGCGCTTCGCCTTCACTCCGAATCGGCGATGATAGAAGCAGAGCACGCTCTCCTTCCTCCGGCGCTCTGCGACGGCGGCCACAGCACCAGCTTCTCTAGTCTCCGTCCCTTGTAGAGCCGCACTCGGTAAAAGTGCATGCACACCGGAATGCCTGGATGCCAGCAAAATCTTGTCCGCCTCTTCAGCTAGCCCGCGGTAATCCTTGGCCCGTATCAGAGCGGAGCTGGCTAGCGCGGTGCGTACGGGAGGGGGGAGCTGGCGCAGGAACAGATGCGTAAAGAGAAACGAAGTGTCGCCCGGGCCGAGCAGAGCCAGCATGTGCTCCATCAGCTCGGAGGGTTTACCATCTCCCAAGCCATTCAGGGACAACAGGCGATCAGCCCGCTCTTCGTCTGAAAGCTGATAAATCCGCAGCAGGTTCTCCTTCAGCGCTCCATACTTGTTAGCAGGCGGCGGGTTCCGGAGCAGTCCCATCAGCCGGCGGGTAGAAGCAGAGTCCAGCGCAGCGACGACATGGTAATACTTGGTGTCGTCTGAGGTGATCCCGCGGAGGTGAAACTGGGCCTCCACATGCTGGAACCAAGGCTCTGGATCGTGCTGCCAGAACTCCGGGAGCTTGACCGTGGCCGCAAAAATAGCGGGAGAAACGGCGGCGGCTGGTGAGGAAACGGCGGCGGCTGGTGAGGAAACAGCGGCCGCGGCCGTTGAGCTGTCGTCAGCAGACATGTTCTTTAGTCGGGGTCACCAATGTAGGAGTCGGTGGAAGGAGACACGAGCAGGTATGTAGTCTCAGCTTTATTGGCGGTAAACTCACAACAAGCTAGAACTCAAAATATAACTGCCTGCAAAAGGAGGAGTCAAGCCCTTTTATTCCAGGCCTCTCTCTCCCGCCTTTTCCAGATCTATTCCGGTCTCTCTCTTCGCAATAAGAGCTTGGGGCATTCTGGTGTGAAATGTGCATATATGTGGCCACCACAAAATCATTGTTTTCATTTTTACATGCATCATTTTGTTTTAATAACCCTTAATTATGATATTAACTTGGTTGATGTGTTGACTTATATGGAATTTGGTACTTGGTCTTTTCACGGTGGTCTTTGTAGATGATTGGCAGTTTTATATCTGTCCACAGAATGGGATTAATGTGATATTTTGTGGTTCTCCTGATACTATCTACACAGTTGATGCTCAGCTTTCCTGTGGTAAAACTTTGTTTAATTTATTCACCTAAATTATTGTATAGATTTTCATGAAGTATGAAAAATATGAGTGAACATGGCCTGTTATTAGGGATTTCTCTTCAGTATTTTAATGATTTATGTCTGCTTGTGTTAACGGACAAAGAAGACCTACAAAGATGATGGCAGAGAGTGTTACCTTTGCCCTACAGGTAGGAAAACTGTCTGTTGATCACTTTACATTTTACTCGATATTACAAAAAAAAAAAAAAATCATCCCTGTTAGGCACAGGGGCATGAAGATTGTGTCTCTGTATGCGTGGTTTTTCTGTATTGATGAAAAATGACGCATGCTGAGTTTGTACTGTATGACCACATCCTTCATTGATATGCACTCTGGGTCTGCAGGCTGTCTGCTCTCACTGTCATCAAGTCATTTCTTTCTTTCTGTTCTCACAGGTATGTATCAGATGGATTGTAGAGACTGTGAACCCTGTCCTGCTGGAAGCTACACAACTGACTGGAACTATGACGAGAACTGCCAGGACTGCTTTGGAGACTGCAACCCCAGTAAAGAAACTATGATCCATTCCCCACCTTTTTTTTTTTTTTAAAGCCTGTCATGTCTGGCATTTTTCGCAATCGGACTGATGATCCGAATGCACTGATGTACCATATTTGCTTTTACAAGAACAGCTCTTTAAGTTTTCTATAGGCTATTTTTGTTAATGTTTGTATTTTTATTTATTTTTTTTTTAGTTAATTATTTATGCCAGGTCTGACAGGCAACAAGGAAGGGGCAGAACAAGAGGGGGGAAAAAAAGAAAAAGGGAGGGAAGAACAGAAACAAAGGAAAGAAAGGGAAAAAAAATAATCAAAGAAAAGTAGATATACACACACACTCACACATCAATACACGCACACATGCACATACATATACACACATACACATAATTTTGTTGTTTGCAGTAATGTGTGTGTATGCGCCTCTGTCATGCAATGTACTCAATAATGAGGGCAAGAAACTGCAACCATGCCCCCCGCGATCCAGAGGCGAATAGGGAAGGACCCAGGGGACCCAGGCCATCCACAGCCCACTAGGAGCTAAGAAGACCTAAGGCCACACATCCTAATGGCAACCACGTGCACACCCCAGAGGAGGAAGGAGGGAGACCACAGACGGAGCCCCCACGGCCAAAGGGCAAGAGTCCAGATAGCCAGAGGCGATGAGACATCCGGCCTCGCACCCCGGGACCCACGGGCACCCACACCCCAGGGGCGGCAGTGACGATCAGTGGGGAGCAGCATGGAGCAGTAGAGAGGGGTAACTCCCGCCCTCCGCAACCGCGTCCCACAGGTGCCAAGGCTTGGCAAGTCACAGACCCAGGCCCAGCTGTCCACACACACACACATACACACTCGTGCACACATACGCATGCGCACACACACACACACACACACACACACACACACACACACACACACACACGCGCGCGCACCAGTCGCTCACTCATACACACACACACACACACGCACCAGTCACACACTCATGCGCACACACACGTAACATATAAGGACACCTAGTGTGGGAGAGCGGGTACCAGCACAGAGCCAGCGACAACCCAGGGAAGCAGCCAACCCAGCCCCGAACAACAAGCCAGTCCCCACCCCAGGCAGGGTGCATGAAACTGGGGAGTGAGAAGACCCGCCCACCCTCTCCTCCCACTCAACGTGTTTGGGGTGATGTGAATGTATGTAATGAGAAGAATGCGTATGGCTGTGTGAAAGCTACAGTGCTATTAAAATTGGAGGGACAGATATAATATGAGCACTGAATAACAGCGCCCATCCACACTGCCCCCCCCCAAGGCCCTCAATGTCTAAAATGTAAATAAAATTGAGGAGCAGGCAGCAGTGAACAAACAAGCAGTGCCACCCACTAACCACCTTTAATATTGCCTCCATTTGGGTTTTCATAAAGAGCTGATAATCCATTAACAATTTAATGTAATTTTTTTTTACTGTGATTAATACATTTTACTCTCTCTCAGCATTTCATTTTAAAGTGGTTTCAAACTGCACCAGTATGTCCAGTGTTAAGTGCATCTGTGAGACTGATTGTAGATGCACCAGTTGGACCCAACATAGAAAAACCTGCATGTATTGTCAGAAGATCCTGGACAACCAAAACACAAACGCATCAGTGAAATGACTGAATAATGGCTTTGATGTTATATGAATAAAGGAAATATAGCTTGTGTTTAAAAACAGCTAAATGTAGACTGTCCTCTGTCACACACTGTGGAAAAAAAATAATAAAATATAGTTTGGCTCACCTCAACGCATTGCCTGGGCTCTGGAACCAGTCTCCTGGAGAGGGACTGGGCTCTGTTCCAGTCTGGAGTTGTCCTCCATGAGAGGTGGCAAGCTGGGGTGGGTATTCTTGTATCCCCTTGGCTTGCTGCCTGTACGTTGGAGTTTTCACCGGTGGACGAGAAGGTTTTTTCCTGTGCCTTCGGGCTGGAGACTGTTGTTTGTACTTATGCGCCAAATGACAGCTGAGAGAACCCACCCTTCTTGGAGCCCCTGGGCGGGGTGCTTGAGGGTGCTCCAACTGGTGATTTCATTGTCTTACTGGGAGACTTCACGGCTCACATGGGCATCTGCATACGGCACATGGTAAACACAGACAGCGATTACAAGCAAGATGACAAGTAAGCACTTTGCGTCCATTTATCTGTGATATGAACTGAAAGCAGCAAGTTGAGCCTTGGGGCCCAACCTAATTCACAGCTGTGAAAATCGCATCACTTTTCTTGTGTAATACACACCATGCACTGAAATAGCGGTAGAAAACTTTACATTGAGATGGCAGAGTCACACTCTTCTGCTGCTTGCGTCAAATGTTCTTGTTTCCAGACCAGCTAGCTTGCAGTGCTGGAGTTGAACCCATTTTTCGGCCGAGCACTGAATGTGTTTGGGGTGGAAAAAAAAACACTGAACGGTTCGAATACTGGCCCCAGTACCTGGTCGGTGGAAAAAGGGCCTGAGTTTGAATAGCCCATGTTCCACTTGTTGAGGCTGCTACTTAGAGCTGCGGCTGCACGGTGGATGGTGACTGTTGTGGTGGTAATCCTCAAACCAGATGGTGGTCACTGGAGGTGACAGGAGTCATCAAGCTGAAGAAGGAGTCAGATCGGGCTTGGTTGGCCTGTGGGACTCCGGAGGCAGCTGACGGATACTGTCAGGCCAAGTGGAACGTGGCTCATGCAGTGGCCAAAGCAAAAACTTGGGTGTGGTCGGAGTTCGATGAGGCCCTGGAAAAAGACTTTCGGATGACCTTGAAGTGATTCTGGCAAACCATCGGGCAACTCAGGAGAGGAAAGAGATGCTCTACTCACATGGTTTATAGTGCTGGTGGCACACTGCTGACTTCAACTGAGGCTATAGTCAGGCGGTGGAAGGAATACTTCAAAGATCTCCTTAATCCCACTGACACGCCTTCTGTAGTGGAAGCAGAGTCTGAGGATGAGGGGGACGATTCGCCCATCATTGCGGGTGAGGTCACTGAGGTGGTTAAACAACTTCTTTGGCTGGGCCCCTGGGGTGGATGAGATTCCTGAAGGCTCTGGATGTTGTAGGGCTGTCTTGGTTGACACGCCTCTGCAAAATCCCGTGGAGATCTGGGGCAGTGTTCATGGACCAGTGTGGTGGTCCCCATCTTTAAGAAGGGGGACCGGAGGGTGTGCTACAACTGGGGGATCACAATTCTCAGCCTCCCTTGTAAGGTCTATGACAGGGTGCTGGAAAAGAGTGTCTGGGCGAACATCAAATTCAAGAGGAACAACGCAGTTTTCGTCTTGATCCTCTCAAGGATATTCGATGTGCGTGGGAGTTTTCCCAACCAGTCTACGTGTGTTTTGGAGTAGGCATTTGGGTAGTGACCAAAAGAACAAGATCGCGAATACAACCAGCAGAAATGAGCTTCCACTGAAAGGTGGCTGGCCTCTCCCTTAGAGATAGGGTGAGGAGCGCAGCCATTTGGGAGGGGTTAGTATAGAGCCCTTGAAAGGAGCCAGTTGAGGTGGTTCAAGCATATGACTCCGATGCCTCCTGGGTGCCTCTCAGTTGAGGTGTTCCGGGGATGTCCTACTGGGAGGAGGCCCCAAGGCAGTCCCAGGACACGCAGAGAGATTAAATCTCTTGGCTGGCCTGAGAATGCCTTGGGGTCCCCTTGGATGAGCTGGAGGAGGCAGCTGGGGAGAGGCTTTTCTGCTTAGGCTGCTGCACCCGTGATCTGGCCCCGGATAAGCGGAAGAAAATGACTGGATGGATGGATGGATGGATTATGCCATATAATCTGATGATAATTGTGAGCATTGATCTACAACTCCAAATATGTATCTTTGCACCTTTAAACTTCAAGAAAAAGTAATTTTGGCTAAAAAATGTCTCTCCAGAGCTCCTCTATGTAATGTGTTGAGAGAGACTGAATGAATAAAAGTTGCAACTGAGCAAGGACATTGTGTAGTTATTCTTTGCAAAACACATTTCTTTCTTTTAAATTCAACTGAGTACATTGAATCAACTGAATACATTGAATCAACTGAATACATTGCAAACACCAAAAATAGTCATCTGAAGGCACTTTATATCAAGATAAAAACCCAACAATATTATAGATAGAAAGCCAAATACACAATGATCCCTTCTGATGATTTTAATGATACTGAGGAGAAAACCACCCTTTAAATAGGAAAAAATCTCCAGCAGAGCCAGGCTTCGAGAGGGCGAACATCTGCGGTGGCCGTTTGAGGTGAGGGACAGTGACAGAAAAAAGAAAGACAGCATAGAGCAGTCATACTCATCTCACGGCCCGCGGGCCAAATCCGGCCCGTGATTGGCTGGTGACCGGCCCGCGGCCATTTCTTGTAATTGCTCAAAATTAAAATAATTTTCCCTTTTATTGTGAAACAAATGCTGAATAATTCCCCCTTGTGTTCACAAAGTGAACTGTCTGTAAGACAGAATCATTAGTTTGTACACGGCCCTTTAGGTCCTAATGATTTGGGCCTTTAAGGTAGTGAACAGTTTGCGCAGGTCAAGAATCACTGCTGATCTGCGAGGAAAAGACGTGTCCTTAAATGAATATCTTGGCGAAAACAGACAGTTTAATAACAAATGGACAGATGATTTTGCATTCATTTTGCCACCTCATGCCAACGCAAAACCGTTGTGTTTAATTTGCCAAAAGACAGTTGCTGTATGCAAAGTTGCTAACATTAAGCGGCATTACGAGTCAAAACATGCTAGCTTCAGTGCAGCTTTCCCGGTTGGTAGCATTGCACGAAAAGACAAGACTGAGGCCTTAAAGTTGTCTTATGCTACCACATCAACAATCTTGACGACTTCCACTACTGCTGCTGAAAAAGCCACCGCTGCTTCACTGCGTGTAACCTGGGAGCTGGCTAAAAAGGGCAAGCCATTTGTGGACGCTGAGCTTGTGAAAGTGTGCACTTTGGGAATCGTGGAGGAGTTGTTTGCCGGTGACAAACACAAAGATGACATCGTTAACCGCGTGAAGCAGGTTCAGCTTTCGGATTCAACGGCGGCACGGAGACTAGAAACGTTGTATGAGGACAGTTTTTCTACTTTACTTGCTGAACTGAAGTGTGTGGATTACATGTCAATAGCTATGGACGAGTCTACAGATGCAACAGACACTGCACAGCTGTCCGTGTTTGTGAGATATTTTAACGGGGAGCTTTTCAAAGAGGAGCTGCTGTGCCTTTTGCCCATCAAGAGCAATGCAACAGGTGAGGCCATGTACAATTCTATGAAAAGTTTCTTTGATAAGAATTCTCTGGAGCTGGATAAAATCAACCTCCTTGTAACTGACGGTGGGCCATCTATGATAGGACGAGAGAGGGGCTTAGCATCACGTCTCATAGCGGACCACCCCACAGTTAGTTCACTACACTGCATCATTCACCAGACGGTGTTGTGTGCCAAACTGTCTGGTGAAATGAAAGGAGTGATGGACACAGTGATCAAAATTGTAAATCACATTCGCTCAACTTCAAGTTTACAGCACCGGCTTTTCAAAATGCTACTACAGGAGCAAGAAGCTCAATATTCAGACCTACTACAGCACAATGATGTCAGATGGCTGAGCAGGGGGCGAGTCCTACAGCGCTTCTTTGCACTGCGCAAAGAAATCACAGAATTTCTTTCCGGTCAAAAAACAAAGAAAGCAGATGAGTTCTCTCAGTTTATGCAAGATCAGGAATCTGTGGCTCTGGTTGCATTTCTGTGTGATATCACTAATCACTTGAACCATCTTAACCTGCAGCTCCAAGGTGGGGATTCGGATGTGGGAGAGCTCTTTGAAAAAGTGAGCGCTTTTCAGACAACCTTGGGCGTATTCGTGACGGACATAGAGGGGAAAAAACTTCACTTCCCTACACTGCGTGATGTTCCTACAAATGGGATTGTGCTGTCACGAATGGTAGCACTGTTAAAAAATCTGTCAGAGAACTTCAGATCGCGGTTTCACAACTTCAAAATCCCACAGCAACTGCTACTGTTTGTGCGCAACCCGTTCGCCGTTGCTGTCACCGGGAGCTGCCCAGCAGAGGCAAAAAACGCTGTGCCTGCTATCAGTGAGGGCGCTTTCCAGCTGGAACTGGTCCAGATGCAGGCTAATGATGTCCTAAAAGCCAAGTTCAGAGAGGAGAGACTGTGTGAATTTTGGGCACACTCTGTTCATCAGTATCCGAACTCTAAAAGACTCGCTTTGACAATGTTCGGATCCACTTACATATGCGAGTCGGGGTTTTCAGTGATGAATCTAATTAAGGACAAAAAGCGCAATAGTCTCACCGACTCACATCTCAACCAGTGCTTGCATATTGCCTTGACCTCTCAGAAACCAAACTTCAGTAAGCTCTCAAAGGAAATGAGATGTGTTACCTCACATTAAGCATGTAGTCAGTAACTAATAGTATGTGATGCATGAAGAGGTTAAAACATAAACATCTGATTACATACCTGTGCTGTCTGTTCCAAACTTTAAAATAACTGAAATATAGTAAAGCAGTTTTTTTTTTTTTAAATTGTATTTCTGAACTATTCCAACATTTGGTGGCTTGCACTGTGCAGTTATGTGTTTAATATATTTTTAAACAGCTTTCACACCAAAAGAGCTGAAATATGTTCATTCTATGCCTAAGAACTGTTAATAATCATTTTCATTTTTGAATTTGTCCAATATTTGCCTGCATAATAGGAAACGTTCCAGCTATGCTGTTCAAGATGGTTCAAAATATATCTTGCTGAATTGCAGTGGAGCTAATAAAATGCATCAAAATATGAGCACAAGCTATCAGTCTTTTTTAAAGTTTGCTCATTTTATATGAATGTAGTTTAATGGCTGGCCCTCGGTCACTTCTCATTTTCCAAATGTGGCCCTCTGCTAGATCAAGTTGAGTATCCCTGGCATAGAGAAATGACAACTTTTTCTATGCACCTTAACATTGAGCTCATAAACTAAAACAAAATAAGGAAATGCATAAAGAAGTGCTGACACTGTGTTGATACTTTTACTGATTATATTTATTACAAATTTCAGTCAACAGTGTAAAGATGCCAGTGACTGTGACAGACAGTTTTCTATCAGTGTGACTGATCACAACACAACAAATGATTTCTATTGATTAGTGTTTTATGTGTCTTAAGCTTCATGCAGATAAAATTTATTTAAATCAACTTAACATAAAAACTGAGGAAATTTGTGTTTGGTCGATTATTTCTTTGTTGTAACAATGGTTCTTGGCAATAAATCTTATACCTTTGGAAAGCCTGTTTATTCCCCCTTAAATGCCTCATTTGTAAGGAAAATGCATCCGTGAGTTTCGCCCATAAAAAACTCACCAGATCTTCTCTGCCAATGCCAGACAGCTTATTCTGCTATTGACTCATTTGGTGTCATTTACTGGATTGGATGACTGAAGTCTGAAGAAACAAGACATGTTGGCAATTTAACAATTTATCTATTTAACAGGAGCCTCAGTAGCATGTGGAAGAACCATACACTGATCACAGAAGCTCAAAAGAAGAGTCAGTAGCAGATTAAGCTGTTTGGCATTGGCAGTGAAGATTTGGTGAGTTATTTATGGGTACAACTCACATACTCAACTCTGCTGCTCAACCCACATAAAAAATAGTAAGAAATAATCTACCAAACACAAATTTCCTTCCTTTTTGTGCTTGGTTTAGTTAATGCAATAGTAAAGTATAGCAAGTGTTTTAGTGCAGGGGAACTGGCTGACAACCGGACAGCCTTCCTTTTGTCCACGCAGTTAAATAGATGTAGACTGAAGATTTTCTTGAGAATTGATAATAAATCCAAAATGTCTAGTGATTGATCTCAACACTGATGACTAATTGATTATAAAAGCACTCATGTTAAATATAACAGATAATGAGCTATCATCTAATAGGGATTTTTTTTGTAAAGATGTAATCTTCTGCATATTTATGCACGTCTATATTGTCAATAATGGCCTAAATTATTTTATAACAGACATTTTATTTTTCATCAAATCATCATATTTTCAGTATGTTCAGGGTTTTTTGTCTTATTGAAAAAAATTACTAAGGCTATTATTTTAAGAGGGTGAGGGTGTGTGTTTTGATATTGAAACTATGAATGAGGAAATTAAACCAAGCATCGGTCAGCTGGTTTGGGTACAGCAGGGGAGTTGAAGAAACCCTGTCAGTGAGGTTAGCGTCACACAGTCTGTTGCTGCAGTGACTGTGTCAAAGTTTAAGTTATCACTCTTTCTGATAGTTTCTGAAGTTTTCTGAGTTTCCCTCATCTCAAGATTAGAGTTTTCAAATATCCTGCTTTCTGGCAGTGAAACGTACAGTAGTGAAAAAAATAATTTCAGAGCAAACCAACAAAATCTCTGTTAGACTGCTGGTGATAGCATGGATTTGCTTTAGTTGAACATCTGGAACAAGTCTAACTCTGCATTTACTGACCCCAGTTGGAACTGGCCACAGCTAAGAGTAACATGAAGCAACACCTGCACAAGTACATGGAGATGTGCTCGATGATGAGGGGCCTGGATGTTCAGATGGAGACCTGCAGGAATCAGGTACACACACACACACACACACACACACACACACACACTGCTTTGAGGTTGTTTTTATTTATTTATCTATCCACTTTCCTTTGGTAACACTTTACTATCAAGTAGTTTAAGTATATATATATATATATATATATATATATATATATATACAGTCCAGATACATTTTATTTATTACACTCACCCATATAATGCATACCGTGTATGCTATGTACCTTACCGGCTACAAATGTATATAATATTTTGATATCTGTATATAGTGTTTTGATGTGTGCGTATATGTGTGTATATGTAAATGTGTGTATTGACATTGATATATATATTAGGGGTGGGACTTTAACGCGTTAATTTCGATTAATTAATTATGGGGAAATTAACGCGTTAAAAATTTTAACGCATTTTAATCGCACTTTGCACTGTGGAACGTTTCTCAGTGCGCGAGTTCCCGGCATACAGATTATATCGACGCACAATGTCCAAATTAGGGGCCGCATCCTGCGAAGGACCCGGCCCACGTCTTTCGCAGCCCACGAACACCACAAAGGCCGGAAGTGAGCAGCTAGCCTTCATATCAGCTGCCGTCACCTCTGCGTAGCTCATGTCGCCTAGCAACCGTGAGTGCGAAGCACAGCTGTGTAAAAACAGCTGGTTAAACGGAGAACGAACTTTTTCTCCTTTTTGTGGTTTAATTTTAAGTCTTTAATTCAAAATAAGCTGTTAAAACAAGCATAACACATTTCAACATCAAGGAATACAGCTGAGAGAATGATTAATTTCCAACTATAACAAGTGAGACATTAATGTTGAATAAAACTATCCAGTTATGATGCTTAACTTTAATTTCAGGTGTTTGCTTATCACAGGAGCACTTCCACCCTTCGTTGGTCTGTGTAGTAGACTGGTGGGAAAATAAACAAAATTTTGAAGTTTAAGCTTATGTATATTGATTCATTCATCAACTAAACTTAAATTAATATTTCTCATGTCAAATATTGAAATGCGATTAAAATGCGATTAATTTCGATTAATTAATTACAAAGCTTGTAATTAATTCGATTAATTTTTTTAATCGAGTCCCACCCCTAATATATATATATATTTATGTATGTAGTGCTTATGTATATGTGTATAGTTTTTTTGCTATTTTATTTTATCCATCCATCCATCCATCCATTCGCTTCCGCACATCCTGTTTAGGGGTGCGGGGGCGCTGGAGCCTATCCCAGCTGTCATAGGGCGAGAGGCAGGGTACACCCTGAACAGGTCGCCAGCCTGTTGCAGAGCCAACACAGAGTGACAGACAACCTTTCACTCTCACATTCATGCTGTCATTCACACCTATGGGCAATTTAGATTAGCCAATTAACCTAACCCCAGTAAGTGCATGTCTTTGGAATGTGGGAGGAAACCGGAGTACCCGGAGGAAACCCACGCAAGCACGGGGAGAACATGCAAGCTCCACACAGAGAGAGGGAGAGGCCTGGGCCAAGGTGGAATCGAACCCAGGCCTTCCAGATGGTATTCTAACTGTGAGGCAGCAGTGCTAACCACTGCACCACCGTGCTGCCCTTTATTTTATTTTATTCTATTCTATTCTATTTTAGTTTTAGTTTAGTTATTTGTTCTTACTCATCCTTTTCATTTTTTCCTCTGTACTGAGCTGCTGTAATGCGCAAATTTCCCCGGCGTGTGATCATTAAGGTTTTATCTTATCTTATCTTATCTTATCTTATCTTATCTTATCTTATCTTATCTTATCTTATCTTATCTTATCTTATCTTATCTCATATCCATCCATCCATCCATCCATCCATCCATCCATTTTCCGCTTATCCAGAGCAGGGTTGCGGGGGCAGCAGCCTAACCAGAGAAGCCCAGACCTCCGTCCCAGCCACCACCCAAGGTGTTCCCAGGCCAGCAGAGAGACGTGTCCTGGGTCTGCCACCCTTCGGCCAGCCACCCTTCGGAGGAAGCTCAGTTCTCCCCCTTGTATCCGCAAGCTCATTCTTTAGGTCACTACCCAAAGCTCTGTTCATAAGTATATGTATATCGTTTACATTTTATTTAAAATAAAACAAGCATTTCATGAACTGGGTTACAGAACATTACAATGTAAAATAGGTGCATGATGAGTATTTACTAAAGTTATTAATGTGACTGACTTCTGTAAATACTCCTCCATGAATCGCCACCTTATCGTGGTGGAGGGGTTTGCATGTCCCAGTGATCCCATGAGCAATATTATCTGGGGGCTTGTCCCCCTGGTAGGGTCTCCCATGGCAAATTGGTCCTGGGTGAGAGGCCAGACAAAGAGCAGTTTAGAAGACCCCCATGGAAATACCAACGAGGGGACTGTTTACCCTGCCCTGGATAGGGTTACCGGGGCCCCACCCTGGAGCCAGACCTGGGGAGGGAGCTCAAAGAAGAGCGTCTGGTTGCCGGGCATTAGCCTGTGGTGCCCAGCCAGGTGTGCAGTGTGTGTTGGGCGGTGGCCAAGGGTGGAGGCCCTGGCGGATTGATCCCTGGCTGTCGAGACTGGCTATTGAGACATGGAATGTCACCTCTCTGGTGGGGAAGGAGCCTGAGCTAGTGCGTGAGGTTAAGAGATACCAGCTAGATATAGTTTGGCTCACCTCAACGCATGGCCTGGGCTCCGGAACCAGTCTCCTGGAGAGGGGCTGGACTCTGTCCAATTCTGGAGTTGCCCTTGGTGAAAGGTGGCGAGCTGGAGTGGGTATTCTTGTATCACCTCAGCTTGCTGCCTGTACATTGGAGTTTTCAACGGTGGATGAGAGGTTTTGTTTCCCTGCACCTTTGGGCTGGGGAATGGGTCCTGACTGTTGTTTGCGCTTATGCGCAGAATGACTGTTCAGAGTACCCACCCTTTTTGGAGTCGCTGGGCGGGGTACTTGAGGGTGCTCCATCTGGTGACTCCATTGTCTTGCTGGGAGACTTCAACGCTCATGTGGGCAATGACAGTGAGACCTGGAGGGGTGTGACTGGGAGGAACGGCCAGCCTGATCTGAACCTGAATGTTGTCTTGTTATTGGACTTCTGCACAAACCACAGTTTGTCTGGAACAAACATCATGTTCGAACATAAGGATGTCCATAAGTGCACGTGGCACCAGAACACCCTAGGTTGCAGGTTGTTGATCAATTTTGTAATCGTATCAGCAGATCTGCATCTGTATTTTCTGGATACTCGGTTGAAGAGAGGAGCTGAGCTGAAGAAGGAGTCTTATTGGGCTTGGTTAGCCTGTGGGACTCTGGAGGCAGCTGACAGGTATCGGCAGGCCAAGCAGAACTCGACTTGGGCAGTGGCTGAAGGAAAAACTCGGGGGTGGGAGGAGTTCGGTGAGGCTATGGAAAAAGACTTTCGGACAGCATTGAAGCAATTCTGGCAAACAGTCAGGTGACTCAGGAGGGGAAAGCGGTGCTCCACTTACATGGTTTATAGTGCGGGTGGAGTGCTTCAGACCAAGGCTGTAGTTGGGGGGTAGAAGGAATACTTTGAAGACCTCCTGAATCCCACTGACACGCCTTCTGGAGTGGAAGCAGATTCTGGGGATGAGGGGGATGACTCGGCCATCACCGGGGGTGAGGTCACTGAGGTGGTTAAACAACTCCTTGGTGGCAGGGCCCCTGGGGTGAATGAGATTAGCCCTGAGTTCCTGAAGTCTCTGTCTTGGTTGACACGCATCTGCAACATCACGTGGAGATCTGGGGCAGTGCCATTGGATTGGCAGACTGGGGTGGTGGTCCCCATCTTTAAGAAGGGAGACAGGAGGGTGTGCTTCAACTATCGGGATCGCACTCCTCAGCCTCCCTTGTAAGGTCTATGCCAGGGTGCTAGAAAGGAGGGTCCGCCCGTTAGTCGAACCTCGGATCCAACAGGAACAATGCAGTTTTTGTCCTTGTCCTGGAACACTGGACCAGCTCTTTATTCACTTGAGGATATTCGAGTGCACATGGGAGTTTGCCCAACCAGTCTACATGTGCTTTGTGGACTTGGAGAAGGCATTCAACCACGTCCCTCAGGGTATCCTGTGGGAGGTCCTGCGGGAGTATGGGGTGTCTGGCCCATTGTTGTGGGCCATTCTGTCCCTGTACAACCGCAGTGAGAGCCTGGTCTGTATAGCCGGCAATAAGTCAGACTCGTTTCCTGTAGGTGTTGGACTCCGCCAGTGCTGCCCTTTGTCACAGATTCTGTTTATAATTTTTATGAAGAGAATTTCTAGGCGTAGTCAGGTGGCGGAAGGCTTCTTCCTTGGTGGCCTCAGAGTCTCATTTCATCTGCTCTTTGCAGATGACGTGGTCCTGTTGGCTTCATCAGGTGGTGGCCTCCAGCTCGCTGTGGAACGGTTCACAGCCGAGTGTGAAGTGGCTGGCATGAGAATCAGCACCTCTAAGTCTGAGGTCATGGTCCTCAGCCAGAAAAGGGTGGAGTGCCCTCTCTGGCTCAGGGAGGAGTTCCTGCCCCAAGTGGAGGAGTTCAAGTATCTCGGGGTCTTGTTCATGAGTGATGGGAGAAGGGAATGGGAGATCGACAGACTGATCGGGGCTACATCTGCAGTGATACGGACGCTGCACTGGTCTGCTGTGGTGAAGAGGGAGCTGAGTGTAAAAGCGAAGCTGTTGATTTACCAGTTGATCACGTTCCTACCCTCACCTATGGTCACAAGCTTTGAGTAGTGACCGAAAGAATAAGACTGCGAATACAAGCGGCAGAAATGAGTTTCCTCCGAAGGGTGGCTGGCCTGTCTCCTAGAGATAGGGTGAGGAATGTGGCCATTTGGGAGGGGCTCAGAGTAGAGCTGCTTCTCCACCACACTGAGAGGAGCCAGTTGAGGTGGCTCGTGCATCTGACTAGAATGCCTCCTGGGCGCCTCTTGGGTGAGGTGTTCTGGGCATGTCCCATCGGGGGGAGGTCCCAGGGTAGACCTAGGACACGCTGGCGAGATTATATCTCTCGATTGGCCTGGAAACACCTTGGGGTCCTTCCGGATGAGCTAGTGGAGGTGGCTGGGGAGAGGGAAGCCTGGGCTTCTCTGCTTAGGCTTCTGCCCCCACGACCCGGCCCCGGATAAGCAGAAGAGAATTGATGGATGGATGGATGGATGGATGGATGGACTTTTATATAATTTTGACTTTTTGCTATGTTTTCATTTATACACCTGATTCGGATGGTTAAATAAAGATTTTCCACGGACTCTAAATGATATTATAGCACAGCACAGCACGACTCATTCATTATACACAAGCCTACACACTAAAACAAAGATAACATAAAGTAATTTAAAATACTCAAACACTGAATTATTGAGTTTGAATAGGGCTAAGACAGAGAGAGACAATCTTTCACACTCACATTCACACCCATGGGCAATTTACAGCCAAATTAGCTTATATTTCCTGTGCGGGTGCAACAATTTCTAACAATATTACACCATTGCTGTGAGTTGTATGTTAATCACCATCATTTTGGTATTATTTTTTAAATGTCCAAAAATGTACTAAAGTACTGGATGATAAGGGCAACCAAGTGTCATCTAAGTGTTGTTAATAATTTTTATTTTCAACAGTAATGCTTATTTTAGATAAGAGTGAGGGCTGCGTGTTTGAGTAAAGCTGCATGGTTGAGCAGAATCACTTTAAGGAGAGTGGAAAAACAAAAAGGTAAGGTAGTCAATAATAAAGTAAGTTAGTCAACGAGTGCCAAAATAATGCTCAGATCGTGAATCATCAGGAAATTGCTTTTAAAAAAAGACTAAATATAGCTGTTGAGGCTATTTCACAGAAGTGCTTCATGTATATAACTGAATCTATTTTTTGCACATAGAAACGAAGAGCAAAGCGGAGCAAAGTGTACCATAAGAAACAATCAGTAGTAGAATCGGTAATACAAGAAAATGCTGACCTACTGGAAACGGACAATTATATTTGTTCTATTTATTTTTCCTTATCTTCAAATGCTGGTGGTGAACATATCACATACCTCAATTTTGCTTTATTTATATTTTTGGACACATTCAAACTTATGCACTTTGCTATACAGGAAAACACACAGCAAGCTGCTGTGACGTGGACACCCCCTCCATCACACCTCTATTATCAGACACCATTTTAAATAGTGTAGTTTCTTCTATGTAGATGAACCAGGTGCAATAAGTCACTTTGGTGCTTTGTTTCAGTAATAAGGCCAGGAGGAGGGTGCACGCGTGGCAGTTGGAATCAGCTGAGTGCTGATCTGAGTACGTCAGGTTTCAGGTGCATTGTGAAAGACATAAAACACCATTTCTCTTTGTGCTGTTTCACTTTAACACACTGAGTGAATTTCTATGTATGCATGTTTTTGGGTGTTCTTACTACACAGTGAGTATACCAGGGCAGATGCACAGAATTAAGAAAAAGATAACTGTTCGGTCTCATGTTGTCTCAAGCTGTTACATTTTACTGAAATGACACATAAGCTGTCTTTTGATGGAGACCACCTGAAAAATTGAGTCAGAAGATGATGTTTCTTTTCTTTTTTCCAATAGTGCTCTTTCTTTATGAGTGTATGCCAAGTAAAGTCAATTTTAAAATATCTCAGTTTAGGAAGATGAACAACTGAAATGCAAATGCTTTAGTGAAATGACTGTATGAATTCTTTGATATTATATGCGTGAAGGAAATATAGCTTTGATAATGTACTTGCGTTTAAAAACTAGAGATCAATGAAGCCCATCCACAGTCATATATCAGAAAAGAACTTGCAAAAGCTTTGAGACACAGTGAGACAGTTGCTGTATTTAACTTTCCAGTGGAAATGATGGTAGATAAGGAAAAGGGTGTTTTTGTATAGCTTCAGACATCAAGATTGAAAAACTGGGCTTAAAAGTGTCACTACTGTCTCCCAAGAGTCTGAATGAATAAGAGTTACAACTGAACAACAACCCCATGTGCAGTTATTATTTGCAAATCTCAACTCAGTTTTATTATATACACACCACATGGACGAAAGTGTTCACGACTCATAATAAACAGCCACCTCGTGGTGATTTATAATCTTTATATTGAAGTAAAGGCCTTACAACATTATAGATAGAAAGTAAATGATTCTACAATTCCCTATGTGCAAGCATTTAATGACACTGGAGGAAAAAAAACTCCCTTTAAATAGGAAAAAATTTCCTGTAGGGCCAGGCTTGGAGAAGGCTAACATCTGCTGTGTCCGTTTGAGATGACAGAAAATGAGAGAGAAACGAGAGATGGCAACAATTCAACTTTTTCTGCCCACTTCACTATTAAACTCACAACCCCTTTTTTCTCCTTCCTCTTCTTCTGGCTGGTCTCTTCAGGAGTTGCAACTGCAGATCGTCTGCCTCCATCTCAGCCTATACCTAATATCCTCGTCTGTCAGGCCTACCCTCTGCATGGCCTCCTCAGTCTTGATGATTTGAAATTTTGATTCAGAGTTTATGCCAGATACCCTTTCGGATGCAACCCTCCTCATTTGACAGGTGGGTTTTCGAATTCAAGACTCTTAAGCGTTTAAGTTGAAGGCAATTGTAATTAATAAGTCTGATTATATTCATCTTCAGAGCTTAAAGAGTATCATGACCTGGATGACTGAGAACCTACACAGTTGTGTTTCACTTGGAAAGTATTACCAAATTGGTAGCTAGTGAACTCACCCATTATATGGCATAAACCTAAGTAAAACATAATAAAATAAAATGTACTTAAATATGACAAAAAGAAGTAGGTCTTCAAATCAGAAATCAAAGCTGAAGCATCACTATCAAATAACATATCTGTTCTTCCATCTCCTCAATAAACAAGTTAGAGCGGTTTATTCTGGCTATTTATTCTTTTCAGTTCTAACGGTTTATATGGAAAATGATGAGTCTTTAGGGCTTTGACGCATAAATGTTCGTCAGATTTAGCAGGCTGGTAGAGATCAGAGTGTGGGGGAAACAGGAAGACAGGAAGATATACCCAGGTAAGGAAACAATGACACAGAGAATGAGCAAGAACACAGAGAGAGAGAGAGAGCAAGAGAGAGAGAGAGAGAGAGAGAGCAAGAGAGAGAGAGAGAGAGAGAGAGAGAGAGAGAGAGAGAGCAAGAGAGAGAGAGAGAGAGAGAGAGCAAGAGAGAGAGAGAGAGAGAGAGAGAGAGAGAGAGAGAGAAGAAAGAGTGAGGCACACCTTGAGGAAGTTAGCAAAACAACAGAAGGAGAACGAAAGACAAATCATACTGAAGGTAAAAAGTATTGTTTTCCTTTTTAAATGTTATCATTTTTATTTAATAACCCTTAATTATGACATTAACTTGGTTGATGTGTTGACTTATATAGAATTTGGTACTTGGTCTTTTTGCAGTGGTCTTTGTAGAAGGTTGGCAGCGCTATATCTGTCCACAGAATGGGAGTAATGCGATACTCTGTTGCTCTCCTGATACTATCTGCACAGTTGGTGCTCAGCGTTCCTATGGTAAAACTTTAGTCCTTAATTTATTCACTTAAATTATTTGTATAAATTTGGTGGTTGAAAAATAGGTGATATGAGCAAACACGACTTGTATGATGAGTAACTGGGGACATTTGTTTTGCTTTATTTTAGTGATTTATGTCTACTTTTGTTAACAGACAAGGACCACCTACACAGATGAGATGGGCAGAGTGTGTCTTTTTTGCCCTGCAGGTAGGAAAAACATGATAATCTGCTGTGAGCTTCTTTCTTATTCTTATATTTTGCTGTCTATGGATCAGTTTACATTTTACTCTGTATTACAAACAAACAAACAAACAAAAACATCCGTGTTAGGCACAGGGGCAAGAAGATTGTGTCTTTCTCTGCATGCGTTGTTTTTTTCTGTATTGATGAAAAATGACGCATGCTGAGTTTGTACTGTATGACCACATCCTTCATTGATATGCACTCTGGGTCTGCAGGCTGTCTGCTCTCACTGTCATCAAGTCATTTGTTTCTTTCTGTTCTCAAAGGTGAGTATCAGATGGATTGTATAAAGTGTGAACCCTGTCCTGCTGGAAGCTACACAACTGACTGGAACTATGACGAGAACTGCCAGGACTGCTTTGGAGACTGCAACCCCAGTAAAGAAACTATGATTCATTTCCACCTTTAATATTTCCTCCTTTTTTGCCAGAATTGTGATGATACCTGTGATTTTTGGGTTTCTATAAAGAGCTGATAATGACACTGAGATTAATCCTCTTTAAAATAACCTTTATTTCACTTTCTCTCAGAGTTTCATCTTAAAGTTGTTTCAAACTGCACCAGTACGTCCAATTTGAAGTGTGACTGCGAGGCTGGTTTTAGATGCACCAGTTGGACCCAAGACAATAAAAACTGCATGGACTGTGAGAAGATCCAGGACCCAGTCACACCCAGTAAGTACTGAACAGTCAACTCTCCCATTATATAATCCTAAACAAGTTGGGGACCTCATGGCAAGCAAAATCAACTTGTGAAGTTTTGTGAGAAAATGACCAGGGACAAAGCCAACAGCTTTACAGCCATTTATAGGTGTGACATTTAAAAAAAAAAAAAAACCTAACAAAGCAAAACAAAAAACTTTATGAGCTCTGTCATCTTAGCTCTGGCTCCTGTAATCACCTCATTTTGAGAACAGGTTCCTCTCAAATATCCATGAATATGCAAATTTTGTCTAATTAAACAGATTTGAAAACATTCTTGAAAATCTCTCCAAAAACCTGCAATAAAGCTGGAATGAAAGTGTCACAGAGGAAAAGCTCTTTTGCTGTAACAATATGTCCTGAAGGAAATGATCTTCATTGTGTTTGGCAGTCGATCCATTCTGTGCAGGAATAATAAACACGTCATTGCTGAGTAAGAAACATTTCAGGTGCACCCGCCACAGGAGAGCACAGTGTTGCACTGTACACTGGATACAGTTAGGCCCATAATCTGATGGACAAATATGCAATTTTTGTACATTTTACACCACCACAACAGATTTTTTAAATAAAAAGTGCAGACTTTCAGCTTTAATTCAGAGGGTTTACAAAATTTGGGAATTGTTTAGGAATTACAACCACCTTAATGCACAGTTCCCCATTTTCAAAAGTAATTGGACAATTGACTGATGAGTAATTTTATGGCCAGCTGAGGCCTGTGCCCTCATTGTTTCATAAAAAAATGAAGCAGAGGTAATCTGAACATTTGAAGTTTATTCAAAGAATTTATATTTTGTAGTTTTTCACTGTGATTTGAATGCATCACCAAAAGGCCTGAAAGACAGCTAAAATAATGATGTATTATTTCCATGATTAAGAGAATCCTTGCAAAACATCTAATCAAGTCAAGAACACTCTCAATGAGGAAGCCATATCATTGTCAAGGTCTAAAATCAAGAGACACCTTCATAAATGAAAATACAGATGGGTTTACAACAAGGTGGAAACCACTAGTTACACACAAGAACGTGACGGCCAGATTACACTTTGCACAGCTTTTCACTTATTAAATACTGAACTGAAATGAATGTAGACCATCCCACAAGCAAACAGTAACTGAAGGTGGCTGCAGTACTGGCCCAGCAGAGCATCTCAAGTGAGGAAACAGCTTTTGATGATGTGCTATGGATTCTAGACTTCAGGCAGTCATTGACTGCAAAGGATTTTCATCCAAGTATTAAAAACTGTTCTTATATTTAATATTAGTTTGTTAGTTTTTTTCAGTTAATACTGAACATCTGAAAATTGGGGGACTGAAAATGTCTGCATTCCTAAACAGTTATTGCAATACTTTCTGAAAACCCCATGAACAAGGCTACAGTTTAGTCACATCTTGCTTGTGTACAGATGTGGTGTAAAGAGGCAAATGTGAAAAAAACTGTGTCACTGTCCAACAAACCTAACTGTATAAAAGCTCTGAAAAATTAAGCCAGTGTGGAAGTAACTTAAATCTGCATTCTTTCTTATGACCAGCAGGGGGCCACTCCCCTACTAGAAAAAAAGGGGGTCAAATTGCAAAAGAAGTCTATGGGAAAATTACTCTTTTGCTCACTTTACTTATTACCTCAGTAAACAGCTGCTAGTTTGAAGAGTCAAAAAGGTAGCAAGGTATACGTTAGTGTGGGCATACCAGATGATTGACTGTATATAAGCAATTATTGTCCCTTATCATTATTATTATCCCTCATCACTTGAGGTCCTTGCTCATCATGTCTAGTCTGAAGCAGTGAGGTAGTAACTGCACACAGTGCCATCTTGTATTCTTGTATATACTGCCAATGTATTGCACATCATTTTAGGGGGATACGTAGTTCAACCAGGAGACTGTAGGACCATTTTTGGATTAAATGCACCCATGTTAGTGAGCTGGTGTATGCATTTAGCACAGAAATAAAACCACAAAATAAAAGAAAAAGATTATTGGATTTAATTTTATACCAGAAACGCGTTAAAGGAATGATAATGTTGTCTGTTGGAAAGATCACATATCAAAAGCATATCATTTCTCATTTCTCTTTATTTCCAGTGCCCCCAGGTGGCCCCTAAACCACTTAATTGAGTTGTGAGGAACAGTTTTGTTTGTCTCTGTGTGTGGTGGGATGTTGGTGTTGGCGGGGGGATTTTTTTTTTTTGCCCTTGATGAAAGGTTAAAACAATGACAGGAAATAGGGGGGAGAGAGAAATGGGAAAATATGCAAAAAGCCACTGGCTGGAAAGCAGATATGGGACAATACAGTTCATGACCAGTGCGTTGATTGCTAGGCCAGCAGCCTAAAGTCATAACTTTTACCCTTATTTCATTTGAAGTGGAAAAATGTACCTATCTGCTCTGTACAGTAGCTGAGGCATATCTGTGAGACTTTGAGGTTTGTTCTTCCTCTGAAATCTGAAAGCAAACAATTGATGTTTCTGTTCTCTAGAAGCAACCACCACTAAGCTGTCAGGTACAGAAAAACAAATGCCTTCCTCAGTTTCCTCCGGACATAGCAGCACTTCTCCCAAACTCTGCCAATCTCCAGGGTAAGCCTCAGACACAGTAAACACTGAATACTTCACTGTGTTACATAAAAGTATTTTATTCATACCTGCATTTCAGACATTACTTAACATGTGCAGGTCATATATTTGAAATACTAAACATTTTATCCTCTCACACAGATGTGGCCCTCACACAGTCCCAACGAAAGTCAGTGACCAGATTCCCAAACCAGGTGAGAATGAATGACTGTGTATATGGAAGGAAGGAAAGGAGTGTTTTGGGATTATTCCGTTTTTTATTTGACTGGAAATCAGAAAGTTATAGGAGGTTATGTCAGTTAGAGCTGGTCCACTGCCTTATTTCTAGACTGCAGCGACTGAATGAACTAATTCAGAATCCTGCACAGAATTCACAGGCCTCAGAAGACAAGAGGACTTTGATGAGTCACCGAAGTGCAACTACTGACCTCTGCAGCGAATGTTAGAGTCTATAAAATTCAGTACAGATGTCCATGGTGTCCTGGATATTAATCACCTTCTTTTAACACAGTCTTCAGCTTTTTCTGGTGTGCTTAGTTCAGATGCTGAACAAGGTTCATGCCCTAAAGCATGAACTTTAATCAATCCTTAACAATAAAAAGCTGAATTTTAGTCAAATAAAGATCAGCATAATGCCATCAGCAATCCCTTGTTCTCTTTCCCCATGAAACTCATGTCTATTGAACTTTTTTTTTTTAATGGTCTGGACTTCTTTTTAGGTTCATGAAGATGTTTCATGTCTCATTTGAGAAGCTTCTTCAGAACTGAAGAAGTGAAATGGCTTCATGAACCTAAAAAAGAAGTGCAGCTGCCTTTAACTCAAGCGCTTAAAACATGACCTGGATGGCTGAGAGCCCACACAGACACTTGTTGAAAAATATTTTCACCTGTTTGTCCATGTTTCACCTGCAGGGGCACTGTGCCCTCTCAGCGGGGACTACCCCACAGTTTGAGAACCACTGCTGTGGCGTGATCAACAGTTGAAACTGTTACTTAGTCAAATGCTTTCATGACCAAATACCTGCTAAACCGACACTATGATAAAAGTTACAGTGTCATGGGTATTTTGCCATTTAAATAAAGCCTGACTGTACCAAAGTGCAACCTCATCAAACCGCTAATGTGAATATAGATTGCAGAAGCCACATTTGCACAGCCGAAACTTTCCCCAGGGACTCGGGACCTTTGGAGAAAGTCAGCACATTACCATCGCAGGAACTGGCTCTGAAACAAACAGGCAACAGACAAGTTTGATTCTTTAATCATATTTTCATAAAATGTTTACTGTAGAATGTGGCAGCAATAGAATAATAACACTATTTGGTGGTTAGTTTGTTTGCCTGAAATGCCACATTAACCTTGTTGAACCTGATTCTCAAACGCTCAGAGGGAAAAGGTTCCTTTGTTTGATTAGTGGATAAATGGACCTCATTTTCTTCAGCAAAATATGGGGATCAGGTCTGATCCTCGACTGGCGCCCACAAGGGTCTCATCCTTATTGTTTCTCCTGTACACAAATAAGTGTCAGAGCAGGTATGAAAACTGGACCATTTCACTGCGTGCAGATGATTCTGCCATTGTGAGTCAGCTCCTGGATAATGAGACCATTCATAGCCCAGTCCTTGATGATTTTGTTAAATGGTGTGATGAGTCCTGTCTTCAATTATCCATATCTAAGATTAAAGATATAATCGTTGATTTTAGGAAAAGTACTCGTGCACAACAGGCCAGACATTCTGAATGTGTTCAGAATTCTAATTTTCACACTGAAAAAACAGAGATAACAGCAGCACCGTGATGAGGTGGTTAGCACTGCTGCCTCACAACATGAAGGTTCTGGGTTTGAATCCAGTCTGGGGCTGTTCTGTGTGGGGGTTCTGTCTCTGCAGGGGTTCTCTCTGGGTACTCTGGATTCCTTCCACGGTCCAAAGATATGCCTGTTTGATTAACTGGTGATTCTAATTTGGTTGTGAATGTGAGAGGATGCAAATACAGGGAAAAATGCTGACTAAGTGTTAAGAAGTGCAATAGTGTGTTTTTGAGAAATAGCTTTTTGACAAGGCACATAAGCACCATGTTCATACAGCTAACCATATTAATCCAATTAAACATCTATGGAAAGATGTTTAATTGGATTAGCTTTTCAGCTGGGAGAAGGCACTCCACATGAGATTGAAAACTTTTTTGTAGAAAGGTATCCACACTGTTATGTAATAAACTATAAGGGGGGTGGGTTGTTCAGACACAGCCCTAACCGTGTTTTTATTTCTCTCATAGGTCATAACAGCAGTCCTTTGGCAGCTATTGTCATCCCAATGGCTTTCCTGGCAACTTTGGCGCTTGTCATCTTGATCTGTTTCTGTCGTCCGAGAGATGAAGCATATATAAGGCAAAGTAAGATGTACACATCAAGGACATGTTCATTTTCTGATGCCTCTGTCAAACTTTGTGATTGAATTTCAATCAATTCTGAGAAATAATAAATGTTTAACACAAGCAGTGTGGAAATTACTGTGAATTCAGGGTTATCATGGCCTTGGCAGACATGTTCTTCACTGTTTTTGCTAAGAAAGTCATGCTGAGTCATCATTGATGAACTGTGTAAACACGCCAGTTTCCTATTATTCGTATTACTCATTACTTAATGTACTGTTTTTCAGCTATTGCAAAGCTCTGGAAAAAGGTACAAATCCAATGCGCTCTCGCATGTTTACATATATTACATCCTTTTTCCTTTATTTGTGCCAAGTTAATGGTCGTGTTTTCCTGCAGGATGGGCGACGTGCTTCTCACAAGTCAAAGGAGCCAACTCATCCGTTCCCCAGAGACTCATTCAGTGCAAAGCAGCAGCTCTCAGCCCCTTCAGCAGCCAATCTTGGTACAGCTGAGTAAAATGAAGACTTCTTCTGTGAAATACTTGACTCACTCACAAATAAAGATGACAGAAACAAAAAGATGCAGCTGTAATACTGTTCTGAGTCTGAGTTGTACTTGTCGTACTCTTCTCTGTAGGTTGCTCAAAACGTCCTTTAACCCATTCTCTTTGTGTGTTTTCTCTTTGTAGGTCCGGTCCATGTGCACAATCCAGGCACAGTCATCTTTAGCTTGCTCAGTCAATTCACAGGCCAAGTTGGGCCAACAACTGAATGTGGGAAGGCAGCTGAGAGAACGAGGAAAGAGGAAGAAGATAAGAGAGACTGCCCTGGGTTTCATCCTCCATCTTCTCCCAGTATTCCTCTCTCTGAGGAGGAGGGGAGCAGAGAGAACAACATTTTCTTTCCCTCCCAGGAGCAGGGAAAAGACTGCCACATGTCAAAAGAGGAGATGCTATGATGCATCGTAAAAATCCCAGAAGACATGTGTCCAGACTAACCATAAGGCTTGGATACTTCTTCATTAAACTGTGAAACCACTGAGTGTGGATCATATTCAGATTCCTTCAGCAAGCTTTGAGGATTCACTGCAGTGACATCAATTCTGCAGGTTCTGGAAAACACTGCACATCAGAAATGTATTAAAACTTGGAAGAACAGCTGCAAGTTGGTCTTTGTAAGTTATGATTTCAGAAATCTTGTATATACTTTTAATAAGCTCGTTTAGCTAAGTGTAAAGTATTATACCTGAATGTTCAAGGTTTTGTATTGATAGTAGACATTTTGAGTAAAATCACTTTTATTTTGAATGAAAAAAGAAATAGAAGAAAAAAACTGTATGCACATTGTTGCAGAACATTCATATATATATATATTTCACATTCATATATATATATATATATATATATATATATATATATCACATTTTATTATGTGTATATATATATATACACACACACACATATATATACACACACACACACATATATAATGTGAAATATTTTGATAATAATGTAACATAGTACATACTCCCCTTTCACTGCCACAGCTTCACCTCTGTGCTCTTTACCCTCTGCAATTTTATACATTTTAATGTCATGTCGAACGTCATCTGTCCTCTCAGGAACCACCATCAGTCTCAAACCATACATCTTCTGAAGTTCCATTCATCAGCATGGCCCAGAGTGCTGGCTAACTCCATTTTATCACTAATGTCCAAAACAGTGACAGATGTTTTGCATCTGGTATGTGCCACTAAGTGTCCTGCCAAGTTCTTGCTCAACCAAATTCAGATACATGTCTCACATTTCCCACACATTTCCTGGATGGGCTTTGATACTACTTCCACGCCAGCACATGGAGGTTGTGATTTTTCAGCCAAGAAGTAGCCTGAGCAGCAACAAATAAGGGGATGTTTTTATTAGAAATTAGCTTATTCAGGGCATTTATATCTTTACAGAAAACACAAAAGTTCTAAAATGATTTAGAAAAACAAATCTACTAACCATGTTTGGACTTAATCCAGAGTAGAAATGGCTTGATTTTTGTCATAAAAACCAGCACAATTCCTGTACACAGGAGGGCAATTATCACCAGGAACCACGCTGTATCTATAATAACACATGAGAGAGTTGTTTTCCAAAATTTACATCAACAATTATGGCACGGTGAGTTAAACTTGAGGGCAGGATGAGCACCAACTTGAGCCTACTTTACCTCCAATTTGTTTGGGGGGCAAATGGGTAGTGGCAACTCCAGGTCTTGCCACTAGAGGGAAACAAAAAAAAGAAAGAAAATGTGATGAGCTTACTACTGGCATTATTAGTTCAGTGACAAGACGACACTATTATGGTTCAGATTTGTCTGTGAGCTTACTCTTTTGGCCCTCATTTTCAGCACTCAGATCAGAAAGTGTGGATTTAGAATCATATCAAATGATAACTTATTTCACCCGGTGTGTGTGTGTGTGTGTGTGTGAGAGAGAGCGAGAGAGAGAGAGAGAAAACGTAGATGACCTTTCTCCACAGTTACTGCAGAAGAAGCAACAGTTACTAACTGATATCAGAATATGCAAATAGCTTACCAACATTATTACCAGCTCATTTGTTTTTTGTTTGGATTATTTTTTAGTCCTATCAGTGTGTAACCATTTCAGTGGTATCAGAGACATTTTAAGAACTCTGGGTATGACTTTCAAAGTATCACCTGTCCACATTACTGTGTGTCAGGACGGTTACAGTGTTTTCTGTTACAGTAAAACACACTGTGACATTCTATTTTCTCTCCAGTGATATTAAAAAAGAAAAGGCACAACAGGCTACTTTGCTCATGTGCACCAGCACAGAGCCCTGAGTAATAATGACACAGGGCATGACATTAACAGGACCCTTAAAAATAACACTGTTTTCATAGAGATGAAACAGTAAAATATGACACAATCCAAAAATTACCCTAAAAACTTTCAAGCCTAAGCCTCTACTGCAACCCTGTCTCCTAGAATTTGTGTTCATATATCCCTAAACTGTTTTAGTGAATTACACTGTAGAGGGGATTTAGGCATGAAAGGAAAATCCCATAAAGAACTGCACTGAGCCTGCTAGTAGACTGTTTAGGTTGACATGCAAAGTGTACAGTTTGCACATTCTCACCTGCATCTGTGCTCTCATCTGTGGTTAGGTTTAAGCAACTAAAGCACTTCAAGTCAAGTCAGTAAATTCCCAACGTCTGAGAAGTGCTGAAGGTGCCAAAACATAACCATAACAAAAATTTAAGCTGTAAATTCTAAATGACATTTCTTCATTATGTTTCATGAGAAATGTAATCCCATAACAAATATTTGCCCTTCAGGACGTATAGTATTTGTTGTCACAAGCTACTTGTAAACACTGAGATAGTCACCTCAGGGTGAGGTGACAGTGGATTTTAGGTGGATGGCAGCAGTGTGAAAATAAACTAAAAGCATGACTGGCATACTCTAAAGCCAGAAACAACCAGCTGAAAGATGCTAAAATCTGCTAAAAGAGCTGAGAGACCACTGTAAGGTTCTGTCATGACTATCTATGA
Source organism: Archocentrus centrarchus (assembly GCF_007364275.1). NCBI lineage: Eukaryota > Metazoa > Chordata > Actinopteri > Cichliformes > Cichlidae > Archocentrus > Archocentrus centrarchus. The sequence continues at coordinate 26,584,036 of NC_044361.1, forward strand.
TCGCATTTCCTCAAGGAAGTCCTTGCAACATCGTCACTGTATCTGATGTTAGTGCTGGTTAGTGCTGCTTTAAAAATATCTTGCTGATATTTTTATGCCGATTGCATTTTCTTTGTGAAGCGTTTTTTAGGTTAAAATGTGTTTACTTGTTTGGAAGTGCCACACTGGATACAGACGAACGCACTTATTAAATGATTTTGTGTATACATGTAAATAAACAGTTTTTTCAACAGATAAAGACACATCTCATCTTGCTACTTTCAGTCTTGTTTTCATAAAATAAGTCATTTGAACTCATCGGGCCATCTGGGATATTTTTAAATAGAAAAATGTTATAGTTCCAGGTATAGTTAAATGAGTAACTTCTCGTTAAACATATGAATTTGCTGACCTTTTGTGGTTCAGCCTGTACAGTCAGACACCTTCTGGCCCGAAAAATGGTTTTGGTACACCAAATGGTGATTTTGAAATCTGAGTATAACTATGTTATGTTGTGTTACTGCTTTTCATACCAGTGTCAAGTTGGTCTCCAGTATTGTTTGTAGAATTTGTTTGGGCAACAAATGTATAATGTCATTTCTTTTTTTGTGCGCCACCTAGTTGTAAAGAATGTAAAACTAGCTTTCTAATAAGAATGTGATACTGCAGATAACCCTCAAATGTCTGATGTTTAAAACTATTCAAAACAAAACACTGTAATGAATAAATATTAACGACCACGTCAACCGTTGTTTCATATTTAGTTGAATGTGCAGAGAAGGGTTCATTTACCAGTAGTGGATGGAGGGACGGTGGGTTTGGTTGTGGTCGGTATCACTACACACTCTTGGCAGTCTTGGTTTTTGCATTGGTAGCCAGCTTTACATGTGCACACAGTGTCATGAGTCGTATTGCATTTCGTCTTGACCTCCATGTTTGCTGTGGAAAAAAAACGGTCATTGTTAAAAGTGATTTACAGGCAGAAAAAGTTGAAAGAGTGTGCAAAGGATGTCTTCATGATGAAACAGAAAATGTGAAATGACTCACAAACTGGGCACGGCAGGTAAAGATTCGGGTTTTAAGTCATAAGACGGTTATATTATCACGTCTGATGTGTCATCTTTAGAGAATTTCAGTTTGATGAAACAAGTTCTTTCTTAAATCATGTTTAGTGTGCACACCTCAATCAGATGTCACAAATTAGCAAGCAGAGAACTACTTATATGACTTCCACAGAGGCGCAGTCATCCCAGAACAAACGAAACAAAATGAAAATTGTAAACACAGATCATTTTATGGTGTTTAAACCAGAGAGGGATATGACACAACATGCAACGTCTTAATAGCGCCAACTTAATTCTAACATCAGCCAACAGCGGCCAACCAGCAGTACTGAAATGCACTTTTCCAGACAGATTACCATCAAATGTGAAGCTGAAGCGACTATAACCTTACATTTTGTAATACACAGTGATACCTATGTTGGCTGTCCTCCTAACTGGGAGGTCAGAGGCCACAATACAGGGAATATGGACATTTTAAAGCTAGCAGGGATGTGCGCTCTTAAGCAGGGTCTTTTAATCTGATGACCCATAATGATGCATTTAAATGCAATGACAAAAATAAGAAGCATAAACATACAGAATAGTAAACAGAAGAGAACAGGTAGTCAAACATTTTGTTCCACTGAACCTTTTGAGAGGCGACAAACTCCAACACATCCAAAATGTTATCACCATCACCATCAAATCAAAAAGACCAAAGAAACAGAAACATGTTTTATACTGCTACACTGCAGGATCGTTGTGTAAAATTTTTGAGTGGGTAGAATTATTTCCACATAAATTTGTTTCCACAGCCGTTAATAGACATAAAGCCCCTTCTTGTGCAGCTTTTGATGTTTTGAACACCCACCTTCCTTTGCCAAAGAAAATGTAAACAGGTTTTTATATACATGTATATAAGCTACAAATACATGTATTGTCAGATTTTAAATATCTACATATGGCTGGTTTGTAACTTGGACTGAAGTATGTAAGCCCTTTGGTTAAGATATGTAAAAAAGAGATGAACAAAAAAAGTCAGAATCAGCTAAAATATTCATGTAGCCAAACTTGAGACTGAGAAACACAAATATGTCTCAGTTCTGTGTTTTCTCTCTTCTGTGTTTTCCACAGTGACATTTAAAGAAGGCAAGAGAGGCTGTTTTGCTCACCTGTACCAGTACAGAGCCCTGAACAATAATAACATAGGACATGACATTTCTGCTCTTTCCGCTGTTTACTACTTTTTTTGAATTTTTAAAAATTTTTTCCGCTGACATGAAGATGGTCTACTTTTATGGCCTCCTCCTGTCTCAGTGGGCTCCGCTGCAGACGCTGTTTGTATCACTGTGTAAACACAAACTTCTGCTACAGAATCCCAACATATTAAACCCCACAGAGAGTTTCACAGACCCCCCTCTCGCTTCCCCTCCCTTCTATCTTTCATCTACTTCTGACTGTATACCCCCTTGATACATAAAATGGGAAATCCCCTTGCAAATGTGAGCTTAGGTTTTGTATATGCAAACTTTTCTGAAATCACAAGTTGAGAAACAACTAACAGTCTGACTTTGTCATTCTGTGGACTAACTGGTCAAATGCAGTGGTCAGGTCTACAGAGAGTTAATGACTCACTCACTCATGCATCAGTTCACACACACAAAATGTATAAGCAACCACATACTGGTGGTGGTGGGGGTCTTAAAATAGTATTTTTTACTGTAATGCTTTGTCATTCATATATCAGCTTAAAAGATAACAGCCACACTCTAGCAGGAACATTGCAGAGTACAACTCATAAAGCTCACTGTCATCATTCATGCCGCTAAAGCGCTTCATGTTGTCGGTCATAAATATTGTCTAAAGGTTTTCACACATTTCAAGGCCTCACACATGGTGTAGCACCTCCACACCCAAAGCTGAAGCTGTGAAGTTACTCACGATTGTCGCAGCTTTTACAAAAACTGCAGGACATTGCTGTGTTGTAGCTGTCAGTGAAACGGTCACCTTTACAGGGTTGACACTCACGATCGCAGGAGTTTTGTGTGCGTGAACCCAAATGATAACCTGGAATATATGAAACATCAGACTATAGTTATAGTGCTATTGTTGGCATCACAGCTATGATCTCTGTCGGGATGTGAGGAAGTCACTGTACCTGGTGGGCACTTTTCACAGCAAAGGCCAGGTGTCAAAATCGGCCAAGGATACTGTTTGTCACTGCACGTCACAGAAGAGAGCGCAGGAGGAATGTACAGTACAGAAATAATAAAATAACAGAGTAGCTGCATCTGGGAAGAAGCCCACAAGCAGAGGCAGAGGAAGAGGAGGAGGAGGGGGAGGTGGGGAGTAAGCAGAGAGAAGAGGAAAAATGTTGTTATCATTCGGTCAGATGCATACATGTAATGATGCCAACAGACACTCAGTGAAACGTGATAAAGGCTGAACATCATAAACCTGATAAAGACTTCTGTCACGAGATAAAGAATTTGGTAGTTGGGCTGCCTAATATGTTAGGACGCACATTTTAAATTTTGTAAAAGCACGCAACCCACTGATGACAAAATAAGCACAGCACTAATACAAACCAACTTTACATCCTCAAGAAAGCAGATTGCCAAAATCAACTAAAACATTCAACATGAGGGCACAGTTCTGTTAAAGATGCAACCAACGGCTACAGCTGAAAATATTTTTCTAAAGTCTTTACTTACTGTGGAGGAGAAGTTAAGAAAGATGTCACCTGGGACCCTCTGAGTCTGAGACTGAGCAGGGGACGAGAAGTGTGTCAAGGGACTATTCATGAAATGTCAGATGACTCATCATGAAAGTTCTTGCATTAAGCAAAACTTCAGCACCTTCTGCCCCACTCTTTCATCCTGCCTTTTCTGAGACCACCCTGGCAGCACACAACAACATGCCGTCCTTCAGCCTCCACGTTTTTCCATCATCTCTCTCTCACTTTCTCCAAAATCTTTCTGCTGCAAACTGTCTGATGCCTTCCCTTCTCTCATTTTCCTTTTCAGCTCTCTCACTCTCTTCTTCTTAGTACACGGTGATGAAGTCATTTAATGTAAAGCATGCACCTCATACGTGTCTTATTACTCTTACAGAAAGGTGTCAATATAAATGTCATTCCAAGAAATTACTTTATGACAGTGAGAAGCTTTGTAGTGCTATGAGGACTGAAAACACTGTGCTGCAAAATCCACACATAGGTGCCAAATCACTCATTTTAAAAAAAATGTATCATTAGAAATGTGAACTTTTCAGCTGACAGAACATAAATCGGTTATGCTTTATTAATTCATACTCTGCATTTGACCTATTCTAAGCATAAGGAAGCACACCTCATGCGCCTTTCTTTAGATGGAGTGAAATGCAACATACTATGGCATGCTTTTATTGACTGATATACTGATTATTGTCTTGGTTTGTGTGTTTTTTTTTTTTGTTTGTCGGCTGGATTACTCAGAAAAGTATGGCCTGAGATATATAAAACTGTTACCAAAGTGGGGCATGGCTAAACTTAGAAGTGTTTAAGTTATTTAGTCAGATTTGGAGCCAGGAACTTTTGGAAAAACTGGGCAGCAACTGAAAAACTGTGCAAAACTGGGCTTTTCAGATCACAGCTTCACACACACACACGTCAGCTGGAATAACAAAAAAATGTGAAACACTGTTTTGATGTCCTCAAGACAGACTCACAAGATAATCACACTAGTACAAACTGATCCAGATGCAGACATCCTTCTGCCTCCAGCGGCTCATTTTGTGGATTGTGTGAGGAGCACTGTTATCCTCGATGGAGGTATGAAGTCCCAGACTGCTCTTGTGTTACTTACACGCATACTTTGAATTTGTTGAGTCTAAGTTAATCTGAAATAAAACAAAAAGTAGATTCCAGAAAAGTTCTGCTGTAAAATGATGTGAATGATAAGTTTCCTGTTAATTTATTTATTATGAGTGCAATTTTTGTAGCGTCGGCGTGAGAACATTAATCAGCAAAAACCAATAAATTTGCATTTCCCAAGCACTAACTCTGCTGGCTATTTTACTGTTTTTAGTTAGTTGCCAGCCACTGAAAGAGTCACTATGTTTAACCTCAGTTTTCACACAACCAAGGCCACAACACGTGACCTCCTTTCAACCGTGAAAGTGGGCCGACGCTTGAGAAAGCAGGGTCTTAAAGGGACTGCCTTGAGTGACAAGTGTGACACTTAAGTGAGCAGAAACAGTCTGATGGAGTATAGAGATGACTGGATCAACTGGCTTACAGCAAACCTGGTCATGCTTATCTTAAGGTTTCAGTATCGGTATTGATGCTTGACCGTAAGAGTTGGTACGTCTGAACAAAACTTCAAAGGCACTTTTGCCAGGAACATGTTGACTGTTGTGTTATGAAGTAAACAGATAAACAAAGCCACTTTTTTTTTTTTTGGTTGACAAAATCTGCATGCTGAGTCAGAGATGGACTAGTCAGTCCTCACAGCTGGACTTGGAGACTATGTGGTAAAATCAGCAGTGTATTTGCATGTGCATGTCTGGAAAAACCTATGTATGCCAAACAAGCGTTTGACTCTCTGTGAGTGTAACACAGTGAAAGGCACAGAGAGGAGGAGGAGGAAGAAGGGTGAACACGTTTTTTTCGTCTGCTAGCTGAAAAGGAAGAATGTGGTTTTTCTGAGGAAGCACTTGTCTTGCTCTGCTGAGTGAGCTGTTTAGTGCACTGTAATAGCAAAGTCATGTGAGGTTATGCTTTGCTGGGCTCGTGAATAGAATACAGCCTAATCCAGCACGCTTTTTTAAAATGATGGTAAATATAGTTGCACTTAAGTTAGACTTACCTTAAAACATTTACTTGCTCTCTACAGTCTACAAAGAACCTTTTATTGACTAAGGTCTTTTCCAGAATAAGTTAACATCAACTAATGATTTAAAAGTAATGGCTTAACCACTCAGCATCCACTCAGTCCCTGATAAACTGTTCAGGGGTAGACTTCAAAGGTATAAAGGGTTGATCTCTTTATATGGAATTATCTCATCTTTGACACATACAAGAAGAAGAACTATAAGACCAAGATGAATGGAAGAAACTTACAATGTGTTTGCATAGAACGTGTCTAACATGCACTAAGTCTACACCAAAGCGGTTTCTCCAGTGACCTGGTGATGTTAATAGGTTAAAAATTAAATCATTTGAGGCATTAGTGTTATGTTATATAAAATAGCTACTGAATGGCATGATTCCCTATGGCTTAATTACCTTTGATTGTCAGTGTGTGAATGTCTCAATTTGACTATTAAACATATTAAATAATAAATGCTGAACTTTTAACCCAGTAGTTCTTTTTCCCCTCTCTTTTTCAGAACAGGTGCAAATACTGTCAAGGCTGTTTGTGGTTAATGAAAGAGTAGTTAATAAGCAACCCTGTTTACAAAAAGCAGCTGGCCCACTTTGTATGGTGTAAACAATTAAATGGCCTGCAGAGAGGTCAGACCAAGTTTTGGTGCTGACTTCTTGAGGTCTTCTTTCAAAATCTTCACATATCCTCTTTTCTTTCCTTCCACCTTCCACCATCCCCACAGCATCATACTCCCCTGTCATGTTTCACTTTCCCTTCTTTCTCCAAATATAAGCAACATCTTCATGGCCAAAGAGCTCTAGTTTCATCTCATCTGACTATTTCTGACATGCTTCCTTTTGCTGTATTATTGCAGGGCCTCTGCCTAACAATATAAAGCACCTGGAGGCGACTGTTGTTGTGAACTGGCGCTATATAAATAAAAATGAATTGAATTAAATTCCAGTATGCATAATCTTTCTCCAGGTTGTCCTTAGCATACTTCAGTCTGGCTTGAAGTTGCCTCTTCTGCAGAAGTGGACTTTTTCCTCTTAGTTTGTCCTCATCTGTAAAAAGCGTATGCATGCGTGTGCGTGTATGCGCGTGTGTTTCAGGGGTCTGAAATAACAACCCTTCAGCAGGCCAGCTCCAGAGCATCTTCTACTGCCTAATGGTGAGGTGCAGGGTGTTTCAAGCATATCAGGTATTGTGGCAGTGGAGGATGAGAGAGTCCCTTTCTACAGCTGCAGAGGAAACTAAAGTGCTTCCATCTCCTATGTGTGACTGTAGCTACCAACCAACCCACTTTGGCAGCCTTGTGGAGAATGCTCTTGTTCACATCTCAGGGTTTGTTGTTTTATTTATCTGAGTGTTTTATTTGCTGGTCAGTGTCACTGCAAGCTGTCAAAGTGTGCTTGATCGCGCTTTTGACTTGTGATTTTTACAATTTTATTGTATGCAATAAAACATGGATCATAACTTTAGTGTATAGTTTCATTGCTAAAAGAAATTGAAGTAGATCAGTGTCTATTGCAGTGTCTTATTTTGATTTGCAAACTTTGTTCATTTTTTTTTGTCTTAAACATTGCCATTAATAATACTTAAATTGATTTTTAAAAGATCACTGACTATAAAAATGCTTTTTTAAATTCAGAAACCTGCAAATGTTATTTTTTACAAGTCAGGATCTGGTTATTGTAGACATTTATTATCACAGTAATAGTGTTAAAAAACACTGGTCACTGTAAACACTCATAAAAGATTAGAAAATACATATGTTGTTTGATGCCTGCACCCTAATCATACCTGGAGTATTTAACATTTATAATTATCAGAGAAAGTTACATACTTTATTTTTGGTGCATTTTAGTTTCCCAGTCTATATTAGTGCAGATCGAGATTAAAGTTAAGCTTCGTAACTGGCTAGTTTTATCTATTTAATGTCTTAGCAGAGAGCTGTCAGTATATACGGAAATGAATCATTCGCTCGTCTTTATTCCTTGAAATGTGTGATACTTGTTTTAACAGCTTATTTTGAATTAAAGCTGAAATGAAATAAACCAAAAGACTTATCAGGCATTAGTTCAGATCAGACGGTTTTAAAGATTTATTCAGCAGTATAGTAATCCACTGACAGTTGTCAGTATTTCCGCTCCTGCACAGAAAACAATCATTCCCGATAATTAATTCGGTAAACGTTATTTTCCAAATTGTAAATAAATCCGGTTTAAAACAGCTCTTATGTTGCTTTCCTGCCGTCACTCGGTCCAGCAGTGACCTGAACTAGCCATCAAAGTGACCAATCACATTATGCTCCACAGGCTCCGCCCAAACTCTCAAGTCAGTCGCCTCGCGGTCGCAGAATTCCTCCGCGCGCGGGGGCCCCCCCCCCCTCCGGGAGCGTGAAACTGCAGACACTCACGTGCGCGATGCTTCTTTGTACGCGCGGCGGCTGAGTTCTGTGCGTGGGGGGGTTTGAAGTTACTCGCGGAGATTGCATACTTGCTGATTGTTTTTTCCTGCGTATGCGTACTCAGATAAGCGTGTGCACATTCACACCTATCCTGGTAAATAATTCTGCAAAGCGTGTGTGGATATTAATTAATGGTTGAAAAGTCTTAAAGTTTTACTTGAATCACCGAAACACACACACACACACACACAGGTTTTCAGTTACAAGTCACGCAGCTTTTCAGTTGGTAGATTTTTTTTTTTTTTACATGTGACTTTTGCCACACTTCTACCGCAGCGGACTGAGATACACACAAATAGATTTGTTACAATAATAGCCCCATATGCAAACAGCTCCTCTCCTGTAGCTACGCTTTTCTCTGCCCCCTCCTGATGTGTTTATTATTAGTTTCGGGACTCACCGGCGCTGAACAGTCATGTAGGCTGCAGTGAGTGAGAGAGTGGAGCATCATATTGTCATGAACTGCTGTGGCAGGCAGAGTTGGACCCCAAAATGCAGATTTCGGAAATAGACTTAAACACAAAAACGCTCAGCTTTATTACTGCCAAACACACGGAAAACAGAAACTCACTCACGGACGGAAATGCACACAGCAGGAAACTCACTCACGGACGGAAATGCACACAGCAGGAACACAATGATGCCGTCGCAACAGAGAACAGAGGGAAATGCAGACAATATATACACAGGGACTGACGAGGGACACCAGGAGACAGCTGGAGAGAACAGGTGGACAGAATCATAAACATATATACGTCTCTGGACAGAATCATACCAACGAGACTGGGGGAAGCAAAACTGAACACACTGCACAAGAAACAGGATACTACCAAAATAAAACAGGAAATAACACGAGCGGGATAACCACACAGACTTGACACACAAAGCACTGGTTTGTGTTCCCCATGGGGAACCAGAAATCAATATGTAAACAATAATAACCAACAGGACAGGAAACTATGATAACAGAACCTAAAAGGAACTAAAACACAAAATGCTGGGCCCATGGCCCAGGACCATGACACATATAGAGCTACTTTACAGCTGTAAATGAAAACATTGCGAATTGATGTCTGTTGGAAGGAAATTCTCTACTGTGGCAACACCACCAAGGTATATAAAGACATGTAAGACCACGAAAAAGAAAAAAAGAAAAATCTTCATCCTGGAACGAGCATCAAAAGAAACAAAGAGAGGAGAAAGGAAATCCCTCAGACAGACCCAGACACCCAGCAAACATCAAAGATCACTGTCACAGTCCTTCCAGAGAGACAAAGAACATGCAGGTAGCTCATATAGAGGTGAAAGTTTGAAAGTTTCAGACATGGATGGTTTTGGTTAATGTTTAAGTGTTACAGCTGTTACTCTAGCAGACTGTAGCTTGTAGACCTGTAGACTATATTCACATTCAAATAATATATTCAGCCCATTGAATTGTGTTAAATCATTTTGTTGGAACTGAAAAAAAAAAATTTCAAACATAAAATATGAATTCATCACGTCTGAATATAATAATCTTTCTGTGTTGACAACGTGCTTTAAAGACATTTCAGGTGTCCAAAAACCCCAGTTTCAAAATACACGAAAGTGTGCATTTTATTGTGTTAACTTTTTATTGTGGAAAGTAAAAATCACAGTGATTTTGTGGTCATTAAAATGTGTTAAGAATTTGCAAATTGATGATGATTCATCTCATAAATCATGACACACTGCTCTCCCCTACATAAACTGCTTTTATAAGTTAAAATTATTATCAACACTGGCCCTGTGTTTACTTGATATTGAATTGATACCACAATTTGTGGTATCGTACACCACTATTAGACACAACTGAAAAACTTTAGACCCGCCTACTTTCCCTGCAGTGCAAAAAAAACCCAGGGTTAACCCTTAAGTGACCTGGATAAGTCAAAATCCTGCTTCTGGGTGCATCCTTTGGGTGCTTTCTGGGCATGCCCAGCTGGGAGTAGACCCAGGGAAAGACCCAGAGCTCACTGGAGAGGTACATTATATGGGCAAAAGTCCTGTGCACATTATTACACCTACAGGAGCTGCTTGGCCATGGATACCCCTGCCATGAATTCTGCAGAGCACTGGTGACATTTAGGCACAATGTGATTCAGGACTCTGTAACTGTATGTGGTCTGCACTTCCTGCTGATTTGCTGTGGTTCCTAAATGCCATTGAAATTAAAAGATTAAGGGGTGTGGCTCAGTACTTCTGTTCTTAGTGCATCTCATCAGCAAACCCCCCCCCCCCCCCCCCCCCCCCAAGGAGGAGGTGGAAAGCATTGCTGGGGAGCAGAATGTCTAGAATAGTCTGCTTAGTCTGTTGTTGCTTCAGTGGATGGGTGTCACAGATTTCTTGCAGTTCTTGTTTCTTTGTGTACAGAGTTTTTCTGAATATGTCAATATGATGTACCAGACACATAAATCCACAACGCAATGTTGCTTTGAACTACTTGCCCACGCAGTCTTTTGCACAGGGATGAACCCCTCCCTGTACTTGTGAAAGACTAACTCAACCCCTGACACCCAGTCATTTTAGCCTATTGCCTTTTCACTTAAGTAGTTGCAGTTTGTTCATATATATATATATATATATATATATATATATATATATATATATATATATATATATATATATATATATATATATATATATATATATAAATGTGAAGTTTTCCAATTAAATTCTGGATTTAAATGAGCTGCAAATCATTGTATTCTGCTGGTATTTACATTTCTATCCACATCCCAAGTTTTGCAGATTCTTGTCATTGTCTTTCTGGGGCTAAGTCGTCTTTAGGGTAAACGGGTTTCCTCTAAGTCTGTTGTTTTGTCCTCAGGTGCCGTTTTGCCCGTTTGCCTGACGAATTCCTGTGAAACGTGCGCGTCACAGCATTTCCTGTCAAAGACCGCCTCTCTCTCCGATACTGGGCAGCGGCAGTAGTGTCGCGCTGCTTTCTGTTAAAAAAGAAAAAACAAGTATATCCATATAGTAGTAACTTAAATATCTGTTCCCACTTAAGGACCTGAAGTAAAGAGATATTACTCTGAGTGACAGCAGTTGTCCAGGTAAGTGACAGTTAAATACCTCAGCAGCCAGTCTGTGGGAATGAGCGATTCATATCAGTCTGGTGGGCGTTTGTGGTGTGTACTTAAACCGAAACCAGTGACAAGAAAAAAGTTAAATGACAAGTATAGATTAAGTTCTTAAACACATCAATGTTATCTGTACATACGTAAAACAAGACTACCTGACGTTTTTGTGCTCTTAAAGTCGCTCTACAAATCAAAGTTTGGACGGGGAAGCGAAGAGGGAAGCTGCCTAAGCGAGTGGCGCAGATACTTCTCCACGAATTGTTTCGACTCCTTTCGTTTTAATGTGTTTAATTTCCTTAAATTAAGAGCTTGTTGAAGGCAGAGGCTGCATAGGGTGCCGTTTTATGTGTAGTATTACCTTTCAGAATCACTCTGCTCGCAGTCAACTTTAATAAAAATCGAACCGAAAACATTTTGATCATTATCAGCCCCATTACATATAACGATATGTTTGTTGCATTAAAATTGCATTTATGGGATATTATTATTATTATTCCTAATGAATTAACCGGTTTCCTTGCTTGCCTGTGCAGTGACATGCAGTTTCGTTTTATCTACTTAGCGTACTGAGGAAACCACTTCTGATAATTCAACCCCCAAACCACATATTTACATTACTATGTCATCTGCTTTAGTCTGAACCATCTCTTCTTGTCTTTTAAAAATAGTATCCAGTACAAGTCTATGGAATATGTTATTATGATTATAAATTGGGACATTGTTTAAATTGTTCAAGTCAAACAGGCAGACTGGGCCTGGAAAACCTGAAAAGGTTCAGTGTGTCACTTGGTTTGTGGTAATTTGAATTAAAAAATAATCTTACTGTAATGCACCAAATCTCTGTCTCTTTGCACACAAACTCCATCAGGAGTTGAGCAACCAAACTTGGCAGGCAGGCACATCTTGGGTTCCTGGAGGTTCTTATCTATATCAGAGGCTATGATGTAATCATTTTCCCTGGCTATCCAGTAATGTCCTATTTGTAGCATTTATAACACTGTATGAAAGCATAGTACATGATAATTTCATGGCAATAACACTATCGCATTGCCTGCCAACCACCAATCACTGACCAAACAATACTATAGTATGAGCACGAAGGAGTATTTCTAATATGTATGACCAAACACCAGCTAATGCTATTAGGGCCTTAAAATGTGTTCTGCTCTCTGTCAAACTAATGCTTTTATGATTTTCGTCACTGTGCCTATTCCTAAAATCCTTCTTGTTAATCACCACTCAGCTGACCTGGGAACAGACAGCATTCCTGCACAGCAGCAGAGTGCCCAGTGATCGTGCTCGGGGCCAATGGAGTGCAGCAGCTATGCTATGCAACTACATTTCTGCAAATGAGTGGACTTTGGCTCATTTTCACTATGGCAGTATTTGGGCACAGAGGACGGAGGAATAAAAAAACCTCTGTAGGCACGCTACTCTGCCTCATGGTGAGAAAGCCTTGAAGGTCATTGCCTGAAGACATGAAAAATTGCCTTGTAATAGAACCTTTCTTTACATATTCATTGTAAATTCTTTGTTTTAGTGCCTGTTCATCTTCAGTTTTGCATCATTACCAGAGGCACAAGAAGTTAGCTTACAAGAGAACAAGACCTGTAAACTTGATGAGTTTCTCACTGAAGATGGAATATGTTGCAACAAATGCGGTCCAGGTACTGTGTAAGCCCCTGCATATCACATATGTCACAGTAACAAGCAATTTATCTGAGACATCATCAAGTTAACTTTTAGTTTTTTTTTAAATGTGATCTTCTTGTTTTCAGGGTTTAAGCTTCTAGAAAAATGTCATGGTCCTAAAGAGAGATCTAACTGCATACACTGTCCCGATGGACAGTACATCGACCAGATGAACTACTCAAACAACTGCAGACAGTGCAAAACCTGCAAAGGTAGATCAACTTTAACTTTTCCTGATTCAGCTTCATATGGTGGAGTTACAAGTGTATCATCAGCCTCAGGCTTACCTTACTCCATTTTTATTATTTGTGCTCTTTCCTGCAGCAGCAAAGCATGAAATTGAGGAATCACCATGTAACAGATCCCAGAACACTAAGTGTCGGTGTAAGGATGGTTATTACAGATATATAATTGACTCTTTAACATATGACTGTCTCAGATGTAAAAAGTGCAAAGCCGATGAAGTGGAAAGAGGGACATGTAAGTCTTAACTTATATCAATACCCAGTCATAGCCCATCATGCATTTCTTCACGTGAGTCTAAATAGAAACAATCTTGCTGTTCACAGGTAGCCCAGATAATAACACTGTGTGTGGATGTAAGGACAACTACTACAAAGTCAAGGGCAAGTGTGAACCGTGCAAGAGGTGAGTATACCACCACTGTACGTGAGCTTTGTGTGCACGCATTGTTCCTATTCCGCTGTTTGGGATGGTTTGTTTAAGTTGTTAACAGGGAAGTGCGTTTGTTAAATTAGAACTTGCAGCACACTGCTCAGTTTGTTCAGTCTTTCCATTTGTCGGCCACAGAGAAGTTATGACACATAAAACTGGGTTCCTGCAATGTGAACAGTCACTAAACAAGTTCTCATTTGTTGAATGCCCCGTCTGTCTGGTTCACTCGGGGAGGAAGTAAATGTCTGTAAGTCTTAGCAATACTCAAGAAAACGTGATGTAGACAGATGAATAAACTCTACAAGCCGAAATCCTGTGTCATACAAAATCACGTAGTACATTCAGACATCTTTTCCTTTTAAAAACAGAATTTCTATTGAAAAAATCATGGCAACAACCCAAGTTTCATGTTAGTTCATAACTGTAAAGTATGTGGTACAGTGATATTTATCATGGGAAAAAACCTGGGTGCTCAGGGGAACTTACTGCCCATACACCCAATAATCCCAAGCTACATCCTATCTGACACATAAATGAGGCTATTAGTAGTAATTGTGTCAGCTGAATAAGTGTGAATAAGCTCTAATTTAGTGATAACTTTGAATCAAATACTTGAAAGTGTGAAAATGAAATTGCTTGAATTCATATGATGGTGTAAAAAAGGCATCTTGGCTGTCATGTGAATCATTTCCTCTTAAGATGTGCCACTTCCTCCTCAGTGTTATGAAATGCACTCTCTGTTCTCCACAGTTGTTCCTCTGAGTGCAGCAGTTTGTGTAAATCTCCTACAACAGGTGAGCACTAACCAGTCTTTCACACTAAAGAGTCAGCAAACAGCTTTTCAGAATAGTCATAGATTTGCTTTAAGCATATTAAAATATTATTATAGTTGTTTATATTATACTATTATTATTGCTGACAAATTTCATCTTACTTAGATGTGATGTATATTTTTCAATTTTTTTGACTCTAGAAAAACATTATATTTTCGGTAGCTTCTCGAGGCCATGCACACATTTTCAATGAAGAGTATCATTCCACATTATTACAACATTGACAAAAAAATTGAATATTTGGGAAAAAATATGTAAATTTGACAATATTCTTTAAAAAAGTGAGTACAAAAAAGACATAGGCTATTCTTGTCTTTTTTTAAAATATGTATCTGTCTTCTTTTTCAATGCTTTTTTAGTTTTTCCTGAAGTCACGAAATCTGTAAATCCAGATGGATATGTTATAAATGTAATCTCTGGAACTGGAGCTGTGATAATCGTTTTGTTGGTGCTGGTGGTTTTCATCACCTACATGCTCACAAAGCGGTATACCAAAAAGAGGATACTACGGTCCTCCCAACGGTCTGATGCTTCCCAGGAATCTTGCGAGGTACTTCGATTTAACTGTCTGTGGTTGCTTTTCTCAGCTGGGTCTACAGTCTACAGCCATTAAATGTAATCTGCGCTTGTTTTATAGCAGGTTCTGGTGAACAGTGAGGAACATTTGGAGACCAGTGTGAAGGAGTTTCCTCAAAGCGCTGTGGCTGAAGTGGAGGGTTCCAAACTGCCTGACTGTGTCCCCCTGGAAATCAAGCGTGAGTGTATAGCAATGCGCGCTCCTCACCAGAGGTCCAGTGTGCAGACTTCAACAAAAAGCCAGCTATTGTATTCAGGTTTATCTCTTTCCCTCAATAGCACTATTCTTTCCCCTCTCTGCAGTGTCTGAGCTGATCTACACAGTGCTGGATCTGGTTCCCGTGGTGCAGGTGAAGCAGCTGGTGCGTCTTCTTGGTGTGACGGACACGGAGATCGAACAAGCTGAGTTGGATTACCGATCCTGCCGGGAGGCTCACTATCAGATGCTGCGGGCGTGGGGCTCACGTTCAGGTGGAGGAGGACGAGGAGGAATGCTGCACAGGCCACTGTTGAAAGAATTATTAGAAAAACTAAGAATGATGCACCTGGGAAAGGCAGCTGAGGAACTGGAGACAAAGTATGGCATTCAGTAACTCTGTAACATGTGCCAAGCGGAACAAAAAGCTTATGACCCCAAGTATTGTTGGCTTTAAAGACTCAATCATGGATGCCAAGGTGGCATGGTGCTACATCACAGCAGCAATTTTATTTCACAGCACACAAGTGAGACTGAAGACTTTTCGCCAGTCACTCAGCGAGATGACTGGAAGAAACAGCCAAGAGCAAAATGAACAAATGGTTCACAGAGAAAGTGGAATTTTGCATCCAGATCAGTCATTTGTAAATAACTTTTTGCAATGCGTATTTTTCAAATACTTGGAAAACCAGGGTTATTATTTTTAAGTGCTGAGAAGACCGATGCTACATTCTTCACAGTGTGTCTCAACCTACAGCTTGTCTTAGTTGATCAAATCTGAACAAAAACAAAACTGTAATCTATGGTGAGTCACGTGTGCCAAAGAGTTTTTTTTTTTTTTTTTAGCCACTGAACAAAGCCAAGCTATACATTTCCCAAAGATGCAGAGATTCTTCAAGATGACCAGTGTTGAAGGATAGTCTTTGGCTGCACAATGGCTGTCCTACGTGTCACCCTGAGGCAAGTTTGAAGTTGGCCATTTCAACAGGTTTTCAACCAAGAGTAGCCTGAGACTTAATTCTGAGGTAAAACATGCAAATAGAAATGGTTGGGATTCCAAAAAGAAGAAAGTCCAGTTGAGTCATGGTGGCTAAATGTTTGTGTGCATGATGTGCATGGAAGTGTGGCCGAGGAATTGCACTCATTCATTGTAGCGTAGGATTCAGGAGACGTTATCGCTGTCCAGTATGCATACCTCAAACTTCATTTCCAGCCCAAGTTCATTTCTGCTGAAATCTTACAGTCTGAATGCACCTTAACACACGTGTTATTTCTTTATTATCACTATGCAAGTCTCTAAAATATGAGAGGTTAACAGTGTCAGTTCCATTTTAGGGTGTGTATTTCAATGCATTTTGTACTGTGTGCATTTCTACAAAGTTTGATCGGCTTTTTACACAGAGCCTAATGTTTTTATCTACTTTATCAGTGTATCTGACCACTTAAGCTACATGTTTTTATTTTAAATTGTCACTTGTAATGCTACACTTGTTGCAAACATTGCAAACATTTATATCTTTTTGTAGAGGGGAATGCTATATTTAATCTTGCTACCACTGAGTTAACTGGTGATCTTTTAATAGTACAGTGGTTCACAAACTCTTTGTGGCATGCTTCCCTCTCTCTTGTTAATACACAAGCACATACACAGTTTCTATCAGTCGTTAACACTGATGGGGAAGGAACTTAAAAAAAAATGGATCCTAGTTTAATTTCAGTGAAATAAAGGTCAGCACAGTGACACTGGCAAGCTTATTTTTTCCTACACTGTGTGTTTAGCTACCTGAAGTGGCTCCGTACCCACACAGGGAGGCCTGCCCTGCAGTTTGAGAACCATTTTAATTATAGTTCCTGATGCAGTAGTAGCACGGTAGTTCCCAGTGGACTGTTACTAGTCCATTTTATGAAAAATTGTATTTGGACTGTAACAATAATAGGGAAGTTTGTGGTTCCTATTTACAGTAGGCCTGACCCCTGCCATATTCTGCAGCTTTTCACAGGCCCATAAGCATTCTTTGAAGCCCTATCATGCAAGCATTATTCATGCTGTTACAGAAAAGAGGACACACCTAGTCCCAGTGTGTCTCTGCCAGGCCGCTTTTAAAATACCAGTCTCGGGCTAAAGATTCACAAAGCAATCAGTAACACTTGGACTGAAAAAGTGTTTCCAGATCACCTTCACCCTGTTTCAAATGATTTTATACTTGGAATAAAAGTATTTTCTGACTAGATAATCAGTGCCAAACAATTTTGTACATTTGTCAAGTGTAAATATCTCAAGTTTAAATAAACATCTCGTGTCTTTCTCTTCGTGTCTGAGCTGTGTGGAAAATGCAGTTGTGCATATTTCAATGCCGTCACACTGTCAGTCTGAACTCCAACGTGAGGTTTTCAACATCAACTCGAGTAGAAGAAAAATCATTCTAACCAAACTATATATATAGTTTATATATATATGTGTATATATATATTATTTCCTTCCAGTAGAAACATGTTTTTGCCTAGTCCTCCCAACATCACCAAATTTCATGTCAGTACCTCCCTTTGGTCTGTCATATAATGAACACAAAATAGCTTAATAAACACACTTTTCAAATTATTTTTCCCTGTTTGTTGAGGGTGATCAATAAGTTCAATTGAGAAGAACAATAAACAAATCTCCTTCAAAAAAACGAGGCACCGCCTCTATTTTGCTAAGCACTTTAACTGCGACACATTAACCAGCCTTCAGCACTGAGTTGTTGGCTGCAGAATCCAGTCATTCTCGTCGGGCCAGTTGTAGAAGGCAAGGGCGCAGGTGAAAGGAAAAGAGAGGGAGGGACGACTGAGGCAGAAAGAAAGGAGAAATCTAACAGAAACCAAAGATGACTCTGTGAAACAAAATGGATCCAGACAAGTCCAGGTAAAGTCTCTGATTTTATTAATTAAAAGTACAGCTGCTGGTTAAAGAATAGACACTGCTTTAAAAGGAACAGTGTGCTTTATGTGTTCACTACGGCAAGGCCCCACACGTCAGAGCTCATGTTTAGATTCATGGACTCTTGTGTGGCATTGGATTTGTTGACTTACTGAAGTTATTAAATTACCAGCAGGCCTGTCTTTACTGACCAATTATCAAGTTTTAAAGAAGTAAAAATCTAATGTAATTAGAGTTCACTCATAATTACTGAGTTACCGTGGGATACAGGCAGTGATTATAAACAGGTATGACATTGTGATGAAAGCACCTGCGTCAGTCCTCTGATGTTTGACAGAACAGTGACAGCAGATTAGTTTGGTGTACTACTACTACTACTACTCTACTGGTTGCTTGTGTGAGTATCTTTGCTTTTGCCTTCTAAAACTGTATAAATAAGAGTATGAATGCTGGAGAAAGTGTTAATGTAAAATACACCTAATGCTTTAGACGTGCCAGTTTTACAATGACACTAAGCTACAGCAGTAAATGGTGCAGTGTGGAAAAAAAAAAATGAAACCTTAAGTTACTGCAGGAAATGCTGCAAGTTGAAGATATTGTCAGATACTACAGGTGCGACACTATGATCTGAACAGCTGTGTAACTGGAGCTAGAGTCACTATAATCTGCTGCTGATCACCTAGCTGACTCCTGGTATTCACTGTGTCAGTCTGATCCTTTAAAGACAGAATGTGGACCAGTTTGCCTCCTACTATTAGAGCATCTCTCAGTTCAAATACATGTTCATGTTCATGTGCATTACACCAGTTTTGTTTTTTTTTATCAGGCCCATCCCTTAGGTTGTTTTTGCACAGCTATGCTGCTTATCTGACTTGTTTTATTGTACATAAATAAGTACTTTTGTTATTTAAAATGCCATGTATATTAAAATAGCGGTGCCCAGCTTTGACCGTTAAAAGGCAGATGTAAGAAGAAAGACTATATTTATGCTCCAAACTTTGCTGTAAACTTTTTCATAAAAGTTACTGATGGTTGAAGATAAGATAAGATAAGATAAGATAAGATAAGATAAGATAAGATAAGATAAGATAAGATAAGATAAGATAAGATAAGATAAAACTTTAATGATCCCACGACAGGGAAATTTGTGCATTACAGCAGCTCAATACAGAGAAAAAATGAAAAGGATGAGTAAGAACAAATAACTAAACTAAAATAGAATAGAATAAAATAAAATAGCAAAAATCTATACACATATACATAAGCACTATATACATAAATATATATATCAGTGTCAATACCCACATTTACATATACACACATATGCACACACGTCAAAACACTATATACAGATATCAAAATATTATATACATTTGTAGCCGGTAAGGCTGCTTGTAGCAGCATCCAGTTACATTTTCTTTAAAGAACTCCCACAGCATTTTACTATTACCATTACCATCATATATATATGACATATATTGAGTTTTCATAATTTTACTAACTTTGCTTATTTTAATCTAGTTTAAATAAAACAAGGCTTGTTGGGTTTGCCATGTGGGACCTTTTGGTGTGCATATCTATGCTGAACTGTTAGGTGTTCATTTGGACTGATTGCCTACACTCAAACTGTGTCACTGCTGGGATCCCGAAAAGCATTTTTAAAGTGGGGATTAGCCTTGAGCAATCTGGGACTTGTCACTGAGTTTAATAGTATTTCAGTTTATCATTATATGTAGATTGTGCAGTGTGATGAGCATTTACTCATTGTCTTTTTATCGAGTCCCTTGATAGGAAGTGGAAACTTTAACTATAAATACTGCGGTATGCACCACTGCTTCATGTCACTTATGTCACTATAAAATTAAACAGTGAACTTAAACTAAAACAAGCAGATCGATACATGTGCAGTCAGACTCACAGGCTGAACATCTCGGGCATCACTGTCTAAACAATTCATCATTGTTTTCTTTGCATTTCCAAATCTTTCGACAAGTCTGAGTAGCCTTTTAAAAAGATAACGAACACACGGCATCCCTTCATTCTTCGTGCTTCAGTGTAAACGCCTTTCCTTGTAACAAACAGTTCTGTGACCTGACACACATTATAATGGCAGTGAGTAACCCTGTGTGCTTATCTTTAGCCTTACTTCAAAAACACAGCATGTAAGCAGCAGAGAGGGAAGTGAATCACCAATGGATGAAATGGGGCTGCAGAGCGTGGATGGAGAGAGGCAGAGGGAGATGGAAACCAAAGAGCCCGATGCTGTTGACAGTGTGGCTGCAGACATAAACGTTTTCCACAAGGGGGCAGCAGACAAACAGAAGTTCAGTACGATCGGCTTTCAGGCAAGTGGACTGGGACAGAAGCATGAGGATGGGGGAAACCTCCCATGCTGGGAACAGTGGGGGGAAAATGAATCAGATTTACTACAGTACTTTAATTAAAATCAGTCTGGATTCTGTATGATTATATACTAAAAAAAATAAATAAATAAATTGGCACTTTATTTTAACTTCTTCCTGAGAAAATAACACACCTAGAACTGAATCTAAACCTAATGTACAAGACTATTTGCATAATTTACATCAGCAAAAGCGCAATAGTTCAGTACAGAAAAATTATATTGCAAGTCAGTGTGTTACACTGTCTTTATGTATTTATTTTTGAATATTCTGGTGGTAACTGTTTTGCAATCCTTTCTTGTGCATACATGTTCAAATGTCCAGCAATATTTTTCATATTTCCAGAGGCGAACCAAGCAAAAGGTTGTGACTGACTTTGCAACACTGAGTAAAGGAACTTCTGCAGGAGCCAAAACCAGAACACCACTCAAACAAGTCTTTTTCAGCCAGGGAGTGTCTGACAAAGTGTCTGAGGTATTGTGCTGTGCTCATCAAACTACATTCTGCTTTTCTAAGGAACAGATACAGACTTGCTGTAAAGGCATCCGCCCACTCAAACGCCCAAATTGACTGCAGCGCACCTCATTCTGTTCCACTGTCATAATTTTAGACATAGCCTGTGTCCAAAATTAACAACTGTTTCTAATAAACAAAGACTGATTCGGTACATTTTCAGATTTTCCTCTCATTTCTGTACCTGACTTCTGTTTTTTTTTTTTTTTTTTGTTTTCCAACAACTTCCCAGGAGCGAGTTCAGCTGGATGTGTTGAAGCAGGCTCTGGAGGCCTCCACTCTGCCGGTGAACCGGTGGAGATGGAAGGAGGAAAGTCAGGGAACCACGCTGGAGAAGAGCTGGACAGATATAGTGCACTCTACCTCAGTATGGGCCCCATGAGGATCTTTTTCTTACTTCCAAGAAATCCAATTAAAACACCAAAATTGATCAACTGATTGATTCTTTTAACAGATATCACCAGTTGAGCCAAAGCCTGATATCCTGTAGTTTATTTCTGTGCAGCAGAAATTCATTACAGTCCAAAAACTGTTAACTTGAATAAGCCATGCCATTGTACTAGATGACATGCCTCTCACCTCTTGCAGTATTTAGGAAATCTAAGAAAACTTTTTTTTAATAAGCGCAGCTTTAGCAGGAACAATCGGGTTTGGTGGCCTGTGTGAACTGGGGAAGTGGGCAAGTAATAAAAGAGGAATCAATACTTTGTTCTTTGTTTGTTCTTTTTATGGGACTTGTTGGTGACAATAATAATTACACACTATGTAAATGCCACACATTCTTTCTGTGACAGCTCTCGCATCACTTAACTTTTTTTTCTCTTGTCTTTATTTCATGGGTAGACTATGTCTAAAATGCAGAGACACCAACAGGAGGCGCTGTGGGAGTTTGTACATACTGAACTCGCCTACATCAACAAGCTGCTCATTATAAGAGACGTAAGATGTCACTCTCTAGCTGCCGACAGACACATCAAAGAGTAAAGTTTCAGAACTGAGAAGGGATTTTCAACAGGATGTATAACAAAGCTGTGTCTGCCTCCTACAGTTGGTTATTGCGGCTCTTGTCAACTTGCATCAGCATGGATTTCTCCTGGAGGTCAGTGTGCAAAGCACGCATCCTCTTCTACACTAAAAACACAACAGTGTGCTGCACCGTCACTTCACCTGCAGGCCTTTTTTCCACTGTTCTACATACCACTGACATAGATTGATTAACAACGAGAACATCCGCTTAAGCTGAGGCAAAAATACAACTCGAGTGCGAGTGGAACATACAGCGGCATATTTCCACTGAGCAGTCGGAAAATATCGCTAAGCAGGGGAGTTAAACATATTTAAATTTTTGCTGCCGCTTCCTGTTTTAACAGGTGACCCCCGAGTTGCTTTTCTCCAACCTCCCCGCTATCCTCAGTGCGCACCAGCTGTTCTGGCAGGAGGTGATTTATCCAATGTTACAGGAAGTGCGAAAGACAGGCAAGCCCTTTGACCCCATGTGGTTAGAGGCTGGTTGCCTCCAGGTAAGCCCCCACTGTGTGACAGATACATTACATACAAACATTTTATAGTTATTGAGTCTTACCTCTCAGATCACGCTTTTAGCTCTTTATAAGGGGACTTATATGTACAGTTTTTGTTTCCATATGCGCTTGCATTTCTGCATGTTATGTTGTCCCTTATTTGTTGGACCAATATGCAATTTTTGTAGTTTTGACTCTGTACACCACCGCAGTCAAGATGCGATTGATGTGCAGACTCCGAGCTTTAAGTTTTGTTTTTTGCTTTTTAAGAAAAAATTTTTGCATTAACTTTTTGGAATTACAGTCATTCATATACACAGTCCAAAATCAACCTTTCAGAGTGAGAGCAAAAGCTTTAGGCCTGAAAGACCACAGAAAACAACTAAAGTTCACGATGACAGAATTATTTCCATGGTTATGACAAACAACTTCACAGCAGCTAACCAGGTCAAAAACACTGTAAGGGAGGTGGGTGTGTCATTATCAAGACTACAATCAACAGATGCCTTCATGAATGTAAATATAGAGGGTTTACAACAGCATGCAAACCACTGGCCCACTGATTATGCTCAAGAACAAGAAGGCCAGTTTATACTTTGCTAAAAAGCATCTAAATACCAAGAGATGTCAATGCAAGTGAGGGAGGCCGTCACTGTGCTGAAAAACAAAACAAACTAAACAACAAAAAATAAAAATATCAGACAGATAGCAAAAACTTTAGGAGTGGCCAAATCAATAATTTGGTACATCCTTAAAAATAACTAATGCATTTGCCAGCTCAGCAACACTGAAAGGCCCGAAAATCCACGGAATACGACAGAATTATTTCCATGGTTAAGAAAAACAACTTCACAACATCTAACCAAGTCAAAAACAGGAGGTAGGCGTATGATTTTCAAGGTCTGCAATCAACAGACGCCTTCATGAATGTAAATATAGAGGGTTTACAGCAAGGTGTGAACCACTGGGTGTGCTCAATTACAAGGAGGTCAGATTAGATATAGACTTCACTATATGCTTTCTGCTCAGATTCACCCAAATGCTGCAAAACTGATCAGTCAGCACTTCAAAGTGCAAATAGATAATGACCCTTAAGCATACTGCAAAAGCAACCCAAGAGCTCTAAAGGCAAAGAAATGGGATATTCTTCAGTGGCCACGTCAGCCACCTGAGCTCAACCAAACAGAGCATGCTTTTCAAAGCAAAGGCCTATCAGAGCATCTCAAGGGAGGAAACACAGCATTTGGTAATGTCCATGGCTTCTAGACTTTTGTTTTGTTAAACCCCTTGAATGGAACAGAGGGAAGGAGCAGAATTAAAGAAAGTCTGCACTTCAATCACATATTGATTGCGTGATTAAAAATCCACTGTGGTGTTGTACAGAGGCAAAACTGAGCTCTAAAACTCATGTAAAACTTGATTAATGGAACTATAACTGAAAAAAACAAAAACCCAGAACAGTAAAGTGAGATTTTTGTTGGCTTTTCAACCAAGTAACCAGGTCTGCACTTCAATCATATATTGATTATTTGATTGAAAATCTTCTAAGGTGGTGTACAATAATAATAGACCTAACTGTACCTACATTTCAGATGGGAAATGTCACATTTTTCTGCCAAATTTATATGACAGTTAGAGTTAAGGTTATTTGCACATTTGCAAAATATTCATATAATGTTTTGTCAGTGTTTTTTTTTGCATATAAACTATAATACAATGATGTGCAAAAAAAAAGCTACCCAGCACCATGATCTTCTCCAGGCAAGTTTGAAAACAAAGAGTAAAATTTTCACATGCACACAAAAGGTTAAAAATATGAAACTCATGATATGTGAATGTACAAGTATTTTCCACATTGCACTTGTGTAAGTTTCATGGCGTTATGTCTCAAAACCATCGACAAAATCGTCCTCATCTTAAACTCAGTGCACCTTTAGCACTAATCTCTGCATCAGTAATGATATCGATAAACATACTGACGTGGATTTACGGGGACATTTTAACGCTCTCACTCATAACAAGTGCGCTAAACCTCATATGCAACTGTTTTACTTTTTAATGCAGGATTTTTTTAAAAAATCCTTTCAATTCTTTTTGTTCCCAGTTTCAGGAGCGCTTCTCTTGCTATCATCATTACTGCTGGGAGGAGGAAAACAATCTTGAGTTCTCACGCAGGCAGATGGAGAGCAGCCCACATTTCTTCACTTATGTCCAGGTACAGCAAAGCAGCGATAACATCCATATGAAGCATGAGCATGCGAACTATAAATGTGAGGATCAAAGAGCATTCATATATTGAAATGCTCTCCCACACTAACCCAGTTATTATTTGAATGGAATTCATTTTAATGGCTGACTAAGAACTCTGTTGCTATTGGTTGTGTTTTGTGGTTTTCATAATCTTGTGGGCGACTTCTTAGAGCTGCTTCCTGAAGGGCACCAACGTCTTCTCCAAATGATTCAGCCTTAACAGCGTTGCGAAAGATTTCTAGTTCACAAAAATTAGTGCAGAACATTTATGGGAAAAGTGTCTGCAAGAAGATTGCGGCCTGCAGCGTGACTTGCATAAAGCATTAAAAACCTCTGACATAAAATAATGAACCCCGTAGTGTAGTGGTTGACGTATTTGCCTAACAAGCAAAAGATCCCCAGTTTGATCCTGGGAGGAGCTGCACATCCCGTTGGGTTTGCTTCAGGAAGGACATGCGATGTAAAAATCTGCCAAATCTAACATGCGGCACGACCTGCTGTTGCGACCCCTTGTGAATAAGTGAGCGGCTGAAAGTAGCTTTAAATGATTGTAATCTTTTTTCAGTGTTAACTTGTGTTTAAAAAAAACAAAACGTAACAGATACATTACTGTATTGTGTATATTTCCAGTAGCATCAGCTACTGTTACCTTTTGTTTAACAGTTAAAGCCTCCACTTACCAAGAAATAGCACTTACTAGGCAATGAGGGTGTGGCTGTTAAAACAAAAATATCCCTGTTAACAGGTTTTTTTTTTCCAGTTATGGTTTCATTCATGAAGTTTTAAATGAGTTTTAGAGATCAGAGTCTTTAATTTTATTTAATATAAGAAGAATAATCCTCAGAGATTTCTGTGAACTGATGCTTGCTGATGAGTTTAGATGCTTTGAAGTACGGTTTGGTGATTTATTGGATAAACACATTTTTTGCAGTTTTAATCCACTGTGGTGTCGTACAGAGTGGATTTTTAATCAAACAAACGGTATGTGATTGAAGCGCCAGCTTTCTTTAGTTCTGCTTCATCCATCGGTTCCTTGTGGTGGAAGGAGCATTTGCTTTAATTCAAGGGGTTCAACGAAAGTCTCGAAGCCATGGACATCACTAAATGCTGTTTCCTCCCTTGAGATGCTCTGCCAGGCCTTTACTGCAGCCACCTTCTGTTGCTGCTTGTTTGTGGATTTCTTTTTTTTTCCACCTTCAGTTTTGTCTTCAGTGAATGGAAAGCGTGCTCTGTTGGGCTGAGATCCGGTGACTGACTTGGCCATTGAAGAATATCCCATTTCTTTGCCTTGAGGAACTCTTGGGTTACTGTTGCATGCTTTGAGTCTTTCCACTGTGAAGTGCTGACTGATCAGTTTTGTAGCATTTGGCTCAATCTAATCAGAGAATATCTAGTTTTTATGCAAAATCTAATCAGTTCTTCCTGTTCTTGATCATACCCAGTGGTTTGTGCATTGTTGTAAACCCTCTATATTTACATTCATGAAGGCGTCTGTTGATTGTAAATCTTGATAATGGTACGCCTACCTCCTTGACAGTGTTCTTGACCTGGTTAGTTGCTGTGAAGTTGTTGCTCTTGTCTTAACTGGGGAAATAATTCGGTTGTTATGCAGTTTATTGGTTTTTGCTGTCTTTCTGTTTATTTTGGATTTTCAGCCTATTGATTGTCTCCTTCGCTTGCACTGACATCTCTTCTGGCCTCATATTTAAAATTACAGCGAACTGCTTTAAAATAAAAATTCAACCCTTTGAATCAGCTCCAGATTTTATGTCTGTTCCATTTGTCATGAAATAACAACGGTAGAGGCCTCACCTGGGCATGAAACTGTTTGTGAGCCAATTTGTCCAACTACCTTTGAGCCTCTGAAAATTGGGGACTGTGTAAATAAATCTATGTAATTCCTAAACAGTGAATGCATTTTTTTTTCTTGATTCCCTTCAATTAAAGCAAGTTGAAAGTCTGCACTTCAATCACATGTTGACTGTTTGATTTAAAATCCACTCTGGTGGTGTGCAGAGTCAAAACTGCAAAAACTGCATATTTGTCCAACAAATTAGGGACCTGACTATATGACTTAATTCACA
Organism: Archocentrus centrarchus; assembly: GCF_007364275.1. Lineage (NCBI taxonomy): Eukaryota > Metazoa > Chordata > Actinopteri > Cichliformes > Cichlidae > Archocentrus > Archocentrus centrarchus. Next base: position 26,611,137 of record NC_044361.1, read on the forward strand.
GTTAAGAAACTTGGTTATGAGGAGATTTTATAATGACAGCACCAAGTTGGGATAATATTTATGTTGTTTTCGTCCTGTCCAGTGGGTGGAGAATCATCCTCAGGGTGAGCGGATGCGTCTTGGAGACATGCAGGCCAAACCCCATCAGAGGATCACAAAGTATCCCCTGCTGCTCAAAGCTGTGCTCAAACACACCCAGGACCCTCACGTGCAGCACGCACTCAGGGGCATGGTGAGGACTGTAAACTATTAAATAAAATCCTTTTAAGTTCAGCATAAAATATTTGTCCCTTTATAGATGCAATATCTGACTCACTGTGTCACACTGGCCCTGTTTGTCTGTTCTCCTGTCCAGCTGTCCAGTGTAAAAGATTTTTTGGAAAGTATAAATGAATACATGCGGGTGAGAGATGAGGAGCTCGCCCTCTCCATCTCTGCTCAGAGGGTGGAGGGGTACGAGGTGGAGGGCATAAATGAAGAAATTGACAAGGTAAAACACATCTGTCTCTCTTTGGAATTTTTTTTCCTTTCTTTCAACAGAAATTAGTCATTTTTAGGCCCAGAGAACATTCTGATCCTTGGTGATAACAGATGCCATTCTGTGCTGGCAGTTTTTTTACTGCAAGAAACAAAAAGAGCCTATTCAGTTTATTACACATAAAAAGTGCAGAGTTATGTGTTGTATGCCTTGAAATCTGGAGAAAGGAGTTTGCTTATGATGTTAGAGCTTAGATGCCACATCAGGGTTGATGTGCAGCAGGCACTTCTTTTTGTGGACGTGAAGCTCACAGGGCTGTGATGACTAAGTTCAGTGGGCGCTGGGTTTATTGTTGTGGTTTTCAAAAGGGTGGGATTTACACAAGAGTGGGTTATGAATTGGTGAGATGTAGCTAGCCATGCAGTTTATGTTCAGCAGAGCATCCATCAATAGTAAACAAGAAGCTCAGAAAGATATTTTTCTCTGTCTTTGTACTGATGAAATGCTACTGATGATTACATACAGTGCATTTCATTGACAGCACGTCCGAGAGATCTGCCAGTTTGACCTAACGTGTCCCATCAGAGGCGTGGGTCCTGGAGTCATGCGCAAGCTACTGCTGGAGGAGAACTTAAGGTTTCGGGGCAGGAAGGACAGTAAAGTGAGAAAAAATGGCACACTTAATTGCTGCACTTTTATTTTGCTTTCCTCAGAACTAACTTGTAAGATCGCTTCTTTTCTTCTTCTTTTTTTTTTTTTCTTTTCTTGATGTGATGCAGCTAGAGTTTGTGGCTCTGCTTTTCTCAGATGTGCTTCTATTCACCAAAGTCCAGAAGAAAGCAGAGCGGCTGAAGGTGGTCCGACCTCCCCTGGCCCTCGACAGAACCTACTGCATAGCACTGAAAGATGGCTGTAAGTAACATGTTCATTTAGAGTTGAGACACTTGGATGTAGTTTAATTATTTTAGAACAGATAATCTAACTGTCTCTCTGCTTCTCTCAGATTCATTTGTCCTTGTGGAGGTAGGTGAGCTTCAGAGTGCAATGAATGTCCTCATACTCGTCACCAGCACCACAGAGAGCTGCTCCTTATGGGTATCCGCCATCCACCAGGCGAAGGTGACAAAAAAACAAACAAAAATAAAACAACGCACATTTTTATTACAAGTTTTGAAGTCTTTGTAGTCTGGTTGCAGCTTTAGCTGCAACAGCACTGTGGCCTTTTGCAATGGCAGTGTCAGTTTTTGTTTTGGATTGAAACAGTTCAATAACAGTGCTGTAAACCCCAAATAGTTGTCAGAAATTAAAAAAAAACAAAAATTTATTTTGGTCATTCAGTGTTATAGCTTTACTATTGTAGCATGAAGATAAAGAAGCACAGTGACCCAACTTCAATTCAGTTCAGGTCAGTTCAGTTAAATTCAGTTTTATTTATACAGCGCCAATTCAAAACTGCAGTTGCCTCAAGGTGCTTTATATTGTAAGGTAAAGACTGCAATATTTAGAAAGCAGACGACCCCCTATGAGCAAGCACGTGGCGATGGTGGGAAGGAAAATCTCCATTTTAACAGGAAGTAACCTCTGGGCTCAGGGAGGGGCAGCCATCTGCCGCGACTGGTTAAGGGGGAGGAAAAAGAGAAGAAGGGAAAAGGGAAGAAGGTCAAAAACTATGTGAGAGAGAGCCAGAGTTTAATAAGGAGGAGAGAAGCTGCAGAGAGGTGTGCAATACTGCGGCTCTGTTATTTCATATTTTCCAGCTTCTCAGTGGAATTTTGTTGTGGTCCATGTTCCACTTGCACTTGAGTTGTATTTTGTCTCAGCTTGAGTGGATGTTCTCATTGTTAATAAGTCAGTGATACGCAGAACAGTGGAAAAAGGCCTGCAGATGAAGTGACTGTTCAGCAGTTTGTTGGGTTTTTTGTGCCTCTTAGTACATTTTAAACTGCATATTTTAAACTGAATTATCAGACTCCTCCGGGGCAGTATGCATGCCAACAAACTGGGCTGAAAAAATGTCAAATATGCACATAACAAAATTTAACAAAATTATTGTCTCAGTTATAATTAGAGTACCATCTGTAAACTCCAGAGTTTGGATTGGACTACCTACTGATATTTTTGTTTTTGTGGGACATTTGGTCATATTTGCTCAGCCAGCATGAAAGTTGAATGAAAATATAATTTTCTTCATTTTTGTGACTACAAATTTCATGTTAAAAGCATCCCCCTTGTTTTATTTTGCGTTATTGTGAAATGCAACACTTTTACAACGTGAGGGTTTTTTTTTTTTTATTAGTGTGTGCTCAAATATGGGAGTTTTCAGGACTGCTTGGAAACGTGTGAAGGTATAATTTCACAGCACTCACTATATAGTTCCAATTTTTCAGGCAAATCAGAGGTAGCTGAGGAGAAAATTTTTTTGGTATAAAAATTTGATGATTTGAGACAGACAACCTGCTCCAACAGTCTGATCTAACTCCAAGCATGCAAGTTACACCAGCAATCCTTCTACAAACTCTGTTCCAAAACACAATTTTCCTCACAACTGACCTATTTTTTTATACCAAGGTGAAGCCAGTGCCTTTTCAGCACCAGCCCACAGTTTGACAGGTTTCATAAACATTTATAACATAGTTTTACTAGTAGAACTTGTGGTACTTTCCATAGAAAGAAAAATCATAGCGGACAGAATCTGTGGGCCGCATTTGCAATACTAATACATTTCTTAGCTCCTGCAATAAAGAGTCGCAGCAGTGGTTACAGCTTTATGGTGGAAATGTGTGGAACTGGTAGGTTGTAAAGGGGTGTGTGTGTGTGTGTGTGTGTGTGTGTGTGTGTGTGTGTGTGTGTGTGTGTGAGAGACAAGTTGAGTGACTTTTTTTTTTTTTTTTTGATTGATTGTTAGGAAACACTTAGGAAGCTGAGAGAGACAGAGAACAGCAGGTTGGAGACTTTAAAAATAAACCAGCAAGATGAAGAAGCAGTGACAGATGACATGGAGACAGAAGACCAACCCGTTACACATCCAGGAATGGAGACTTCAATGGATGAATTCAGTATCATCGCTCACTCAGTAAATGGGTCAGAAGCGGCAGAGCAGTATCGACCTCTGGATGATGTGTCCTCCGAGAAAAGTGAGTTACTTTTTCAGTACTCCCAGTCTAAAGACAGTACACAGAAATTTGGGCACAAGAGGAGCCCGCTTCAGCCACCAGCATTCACAGAGCCTGAATGGATAGAAATGGGGGTGAGACAAGATCATGCTGGAAACCAGGGGGAGAAAGAACACGATATTGTTGAAACTCAGATAACAGATGAGCAGAGCGTGACTTGGAACCACAGTGTGCAATCTGCCCCTTTGCTCAATGATTTCACTCACAGACATGCTGCAAGCCCATTTGGATACAACACAATAGGACTACACAATTTTTTACCAGGTGGACTCCCAGATGTTGACTACCCAACAAATGAAGATACCACTTTACAACCTAATAATCAACCAGTAATAAGGAAGGGATTTGAGTTTTTAAGACAGCAGAGTCAACGAGAAACATTAAGAAAAGACTTCGACTCTGTTTCTGTGAACCAGGGCAAAAGGAGAAATTCCAGTGTCAGTTTGTTTGGAGACACTGAGACAGCTCAACAGGCTTGGGTCTCCAGAAATTTAAAGTCACCTTCAATACAGCGGAGGAGACCAGTCAGCACAAAGCCATCCCCTTCTCAGACATCCAAGGAGTTCTTTCAGGGTTGGGAACAAACTTCAGCTGCTTCAAACAACTACTCTTCCTCTAATTCGGGCTCTAACTGCAACCCAAAAATGAAAAGGAACTCTCTTCCCACCTACCCATCCAATTCACAGCGGGTGCTCAGACTGGGCTCCCTGAGGTCAAACCCAGGCATGTTTAGCAGTGAGAGTCCCTCTCCTGATCCCCAAGCCTTTTCCGAATCTGAGCTGCCTGGCATGAAGTTCCAAAATAAAAAGCCCAAAATGAAAACGCATAGAAGTTCCTCCACACCCACCATGAGCACTGAAAGGGGAGCAAGAATTAGCCTGCCCTCCCGTAGTTCGTACACACCATCCCAAGCAGAGGGCAGTCATCCCTCACCTCTGCAGGGCCTTTTAGATAGAGCAAAAGAAAGAGAGAAGGAGAGAGGAGGGTTAAAAAAAGACAGAAATTTAAAAATGTCAAATCCGAGGTCAGGATACCCTCCTCCTTCTCCCTCATTTTCTGCCACACCTTCACCACCATGCAGCGATGGAGACAGAGACACAGAGTGGGAGGAAGTTGAGGTAACAAGACACAGGGCCCTCACTGTAAGTCAGGGATGGAAGGAGCAGCTGGTGGACGGCGATGAAGATGAGCAGGGGAACAGGTTAGTATATGGCAGTGATTAGTCCCTTTGACTTTCATCATTTTTATTGTTAACATTTTGTTTAAAAGGGGCTTTTTAGTCTTCTCCTTATTTTCTGTTGTCCCCTGTGAACCAAAAGCCCAAGCTTTTGTTTCGCTCTAAATGTTCAGTTTCAGGGTATGAATGACGTCAAAGACGGGTCTTATCCCTAATATGGTCTTCTTAAGCACACAGGCCTGACTGTGAGCACATAAACCCCACCCACCTGTTGTTCGACTTTTCTGTTTTTGAGGGGTGCCGATCAGAAGAAAGCTGGCTTAAAGAAAGAGGCGCTGAAAAGCGCACCAAGGCCCAGTAGAAGATAAATGAGGCCTAATTTGAACTGCGAATCATGCAGAGCCACCCCAGTAGAGTCCAAAAATAAAGACAGAGTTGGAAATAAGCACTGTCATTTCAATATTTATTAAACGTTTGTCAGACAAGTGATATGCATTGTGTAAGAAATAAGCAATACCTGTGAAAGAAAAGTGTCAAACATATCACATGGCAAACATTTGAGGAAACATGCATCTATCGTGTCACTCATAATTTTGCTTTGCTTTTGCATTACTTATTTTATCTTTCAAACATTACATTAGATTTCCTCAGAATAGAGGGGTTATCAAGATGAAACGCAGCAAGTTGAGCCTTTAAAGCCACAGTTTTCCATGCTGTTCAATAAAGATATGCCGCAGTAAAATTTCCAGTGACATTTGAAGTCACTTGTGGTATTACAGTAATTGTGCCTTCATAATGCCTTGCATTGTTGTTGATTATATACTGCACAATGCACTTACCGCAGTGGCGACCACAGTGGGGTCGGGTGGGTGCTTTCTCTTGTTTGCACCACATACTGAAAGTTTGTGTTGTAGCAAACACTGTTGGGTAGATCAGGCATTTAACTGGGCTGTCTTAAAATAATAGACGGAGTTAGCATACGTGACTTCTGTTAGTCGGAAAATATATCTTTAAGTCTGTCAAGCTTCTAATCTTTAAATGAGTTTTCAGTGAGGTGTAGGCTGGTAATGAATAGATTTTTACATGACAGTGGAAACTTTGAATTACTGTTTCGAACCTCAGTATGCTGTGAGCATCGTTAAGTTCTGATTAAAATAATGAATATAACGAAGCCTTTTTTTTTTTTTCCTCACAAAACACCAACAAAAACATTTTCATGTTTTAAAATGAGATTTTTATACCAGAGAGTTAGCAGGACTCCTAAAATTGTTTTTATTCAGTATTTTCTGTATTTCAGTACAAGTCTTAATTGTTCCTTTGGATAGTGAACATTATGTATAATTCAGCAAGTTTTGTTGAACATTCATTTAAATTTAATGTTCTGATAATATGGAAAACTGTTGATTGTCTGAACACCTGACTGATTAAGTACAGTGTTATGCATGATACTAATCATCAGTGTTGGATGGTAACAAAAAAAATGTACTAAGTACTGTACCAAAGTATAAGCTTTTTTTTTAATATTTCCATTTTCTACTGTTTAAACTTCTCCTTCATGACCCCATTAATTCAAATATCCTCCACTGCATCAGTTTAATAACATTAGTCGCTCTGCAGAGTAAGGTTAATAATATAAATGTAAACTTAATTGACTAGAAGCCCTTTAAGGTGTAATCCTATAAACCTATGATTGTAAAAAGAAACCACTGAGCCAGTAAATGTTAAAAGAATGATCAGTTTTGACCTTCTGTTTCCTCCTTTCAGTGTTATGTTTACAGATGGTGAAAATGTGGACTGGGCAGGCTGGTGCTTTGATGATGAAGAAGTCATGGATCATTTGCATCCTGGAAGAAATAGCCTTATGGAGGAACTCAACCAATATATGGCCTCATGGGTTCTTAGTGAACTGTCAGAGCAAGAAGATGGGGAGTGCAGTCAGGTGTAGCGCTGAAGCTGCATCGCACCTGTAGCCACTGAGTGGTTTCAGCACTAAACTGCCAGCCAGCAAACTGAGGTCGGTCTCAGTGAGTTGGCTCAAAATTTAGTCTGTGAATCTTAATTTCAGAGTGACAATCTGACAAGGGTAGAAATTTTATTTTTTTTTTATAAAAGTGGGAAGGGAACGTTACAAAAGAGACTTCTTTGCACAAATATCTTAAGATGCTGCACCTTGTTCTTTAATGCTTGAATTCATCATTCTGTAATGAATATAAAATAGTGATAAATATAGCCAGTGTTTGGTATATAGAACTAGTGTCTGATGTAAATATACTTTTTTTTTCTAAATTACTGTGTATTTTATTTATATGAGCAATAATATTTCCCTGCCATTGACCATCAGGATTCATACTGTATATAAATGTAACAAATAAAACCAGATCTATTTCTCTTAAATGCACTTTATTTGTAAAGCAGTTTGCTCTCAGTTTGTCATATACAAGCAAATAAATCATCACACACAAACAGTTAAAAACATTTACAGTTGAAATAAAGGATATCATGCACTTCATTTTTTTTTTTTTTGAATGAAGCAGCATTGCTACAGTATCTGCTCTGAAAATATTTACAAAATCTGTGTAAACAAGAGTCTCTCAAAAATATTGCAGGCGGCAAAAGATTTCACTTCAGTTTAGTGCTCTGAAATTCTTCCAGCGAAGTCTTGAATTTTATATGTCTTTAATTTTTCTCTCGGTTCCTCTCTCTCTCCTCCCGCTCGTTGGAGATGGTGTGAACAATGGTCTCCAGGGCAGGGTACTGGAAGATCCTTTTCCTCTGTGGAGAAGAAATGTACAGAGTTAGTCAAAGAAAACTCTGAAGATCTAATCCATGAGTGCACATTTTAATATTTATTCAGTGTTTTATTTCAAATTTACAATTTTTGAATTAACTACTGCTTTTTTACCCTTTGGTGGTTTTTGTACATCTGAGCCAGTATGAGGAGCAGAACAGCAAGGAGAAAGCTGAGTCCGACCACGGTGGCGGTGTTATTTGAGAGACCCGAGGATTTCCGCCCACTCAGACCACCTGCAATGAGGAAAATATCAAATGATGTGTTTTATTTGGTAATAATTGTGTATATTTATTTTCAGCACAACATAAGCAGAATAAGAGAGAACTTACTCATCAGGTGAATGTTGTATGTTACATTTCCCAAAAGGCCTTCTTTCCCATAGAAGCTGCATGTCCATTCGCTCCAGCTCTCCTCTGACCCGTCACTAATAGTTACATCCTTCCCCTCCCAGATGGGTCCGGTTAACGCTGTGCCATTTTGGTCGTAAGTCACATGAACCCACTCGTATTTGATGACCTCGCTTGCGTCGGCCAGTTGGCAGGTCAGCGTCATAGAGTGTTTTTCCTTTAATGGGACAACTGAGAAGAGAAACGAGAAATTATAGCAAAAATAAAGATGCGGTGGATTTTCCCTCAAACTGAAAGAGTAGAAACTTACCTTTAGCAACAACAAGCTGCATAGTCCGAGTCAGCCTTTGCGATCCTACGGTCCCAGCACATGTGTAGTTTCCTTCATCCTCATACGTGACCTCACTAATATGGATGGACTTATCCCAGCGGAGTCGAGCAGGTGATGAGGACAGAGGCAAAGAAAGAAGTTGGAGGTCGCGAGCAGATGGACCCCCAGCATTCACTTTCTTCCAGCCTGAGCTTAAAGGTCTTAAATTGGGGGTGAACACACAGGGGAGAGTGACTGCAGACCCCACAGCAGCATAAACCTTGGCATTATCTTTGGGTGGTTGGATGATTCCTGTTGAGAAAAGAAAAAAAAACTGTTAAGGGCACAAAAAAAACCTTTATCTAACAGATTCATAAATTAGATGTCCAGGTTTATATTTCACCTTTCACAGACATAGTTGCTGAAGCTTGCCCCTTATTTCCATCGTAACTCACGACGCAGGTCCAGGTTCCACTCTCTTTCTCAGTTACTCTTAAATTCTTTAAAGCATTCTCTTTACTCCAGATGGTTCTAGTCTGAGGAAAATATGGAGTGTTGTTCAGCCTCCACTCCACAGAAACTCCATGACGCCAGGGTGTCAGCGAACAACTGAGTGAAGCGTAAGTCCCTGAAATAGGATCTGGTGGACTGATGGACACTGTAAAGGAAGAAAGTGAGAATGAGTTGGATTCCTGTTAATTTACAGTAAATGCTACATACTACAGTCTTTTAACAACATACTGTAATATTAATTTTAATGATCAGAGTCTAATATTACTCTATATGATGAAAAGCTCTATGGTCTTGTGTAATTAGTGAGTTTGGGCTGGGTCCATTAGTGCCATGTTAATCTTTAACAAGTTCATGTAGCGGCAGCAGTTTGAGTAGAATATAAAAACATGGGGATGTCTTCAGTTTCTTACCTTTAATAATTCTGAGCATGACCTGATTGTCATGCTTTCCATCATCCAGCTTACAAGAGTAAAGCCCTCCATCCTCCTCAGTCACGCTGTTAATCTGAAGGTTGAATTTACCCTTGTCATACTGGTTGTGGGGGCACTGCACACGCTGGGACCATTTGGAACCCCGGTACTCCAGACCGTTCCGTTCCTTTCTCCAAATAGTGCTGTGGGTGAAGGTAAGTTACAACAATCCAGAGTCATCAACATGTAGATACAAGTTTTTTAATTTGAAGATGAAAGGGGAATTTGTTGGTGTTTGTGGCTGGTTAAACTTGGTTATTCTAGATATGAAACATGAGAGAGAGAACAGCAAGAAATTAAAAAAAAAATTATTAAGTTTAATCTTACCCTTTTTTCCATGTGACTCCAGACAATGATAAGTGGATGGCTGATCAGTGGTGCAGGGTACTGACAGGGTAGCACAGCCTGCGAGCCTTCTGCAGCAATTACTTCAGTGTACGTCACCACACGTCTAACTCCTATGTGAAGAAACACATGAAATTCATGTCAAAATTAAAAAAAAGAAAAGAACTGCAAAAAAAAAAAAGTACATTTTAGCGCAGATTTGTTTTTAAATCAATCCTGCCGTTACCTGTTATAAGAATGGAAACCACCGCAAAGATAAAACATTCCAACAAGTTCATTTGTTCGTTTTGGTTTTGATATCCACAAACTCTTAAAATCTGCCTTTCTCTTTGGCTCTGCTTCTCTGATGTGTTTTTGTGAGGTGGGTTAAAGAGGTTTATATATAAGCTCCGTGGGTAGGTGTTGGAGGTGGGGTGTTTGGTAATTCCTCTGCTGATCATGTGACTTCAGCTACACGCCAAACTTTGTTGCGGTCTGTCTTTCTCAGCCTGGAAACTATAAGACAGAGATGTAAACAGGGAGCCCCACTTCCTCCCACGGATTCTCTCTAATGTATTTCCTGTTTCTTTTGCGTCAAACACTCTCTGTAACATCATGTTTAGACTATTTAATTTGCAAACCAATGAATACACAAGAAGAGTACAGTATGGGATCATAGACAATAAGATATTCTATAGTTATACCTCCAAAAATCTCTTAATTTAGATGAGCTTTGGGGCCAAATAAATAATAAGCTACATTATAATTAAACATTCACTCCCCAGCGAGTGTTTGTTGTTTAGAAATATCTTCATCATCGTTCACGGAAGCTCAAGTTGTTGCTTTGAAACTGAGATGGCAAAAGTGCAACACAAACCATCCCGTCATCACTCCGTCACTGCCAGTTAGTTGTGTTTACAACCACTAGTTAACGTTGCTAACTCATAATCATCATCATTATCTCCAGTGCGAGAATGAAGACATTTATGGTACCTTTGTGTGATGGATATTCATGAAAGTGAATCATCCCCTCCATTCTCATTTTGAAGTCACTATCAGTGTACTAGAAACAGGCCTACACAGCCAGACAAACACGTAATATTTTAGCATATTCCATTCAATATCAAAATGAAATATTCACAGTGAACACTGTCAGATTAGAGGAAATGCACAGATTACAGATCATCCCCTGAATCAGAATAGTTAGACACTTGTAGGAGAAAATTAAGGTGACAAAGGGTGTGATAGCAAAGGGAACAGGTACTGTATCTGCCTGCTTCAGAGAGTACTTCAGCCACCTGAGAGGTGATGCTGTTAAATGGAGCTCATTGACAAAGTGTTGTTTCACAGAAGCATTTGTTGTGTCTGATATTATGTGTAAGTACATTTATGTGGACTCCACAAAGAGTTGCTATAGTGTTTTTACCTTAAGTGCTAGTTCTGTATTTTTTTTCCACTTTACAATTGATTCATTATAGATTTTCTTTTTCATTTTTGTTGGTTATTCCTAACACTCTATTCATTAAGAACCATGTCAGTACAAGACAATACAGAATACAGGCTAGACCTATAACCAAAGATAATCAATCTGGCAGATAGATAGATAGATGATAGATAGATAGATAGATAGATAGATGATAATAGATAGATAGATAGATGATAGATAGATAGATAGATAGATAGATAGATAGCTAGATAGATATAGATAGATAGATAGATAGATATATAGATAGATGGATGGATGGATAGAAAGACAGAAAGAAGAAAGAAAGAAGAAAGAAAGAAAGAAAGAAAGAAAGAAAGAAAGAAAGAAAGAAAGAAAGAAAGAAAGAAAGAAAGAAGAAAGAAAGAAAGAAAGAAAGAGAAACTTAGACCATCACCCAGATATTCATGAGAATGTTGTGTGGGTGAAACCTCAGAGCTGTTTTTCTTCATCTTGGTGAGACTTTTCCTTGTAAGAGCCATTGACTTTTGTATGACTGGTATTGTAATCCTTTCATCTATCCACGCTGAACTTCAAATTGAAATCATGTTTTTTGTTTTTTTTATTTGACTTGAGGCTTTTGAGAAACACGCCGTATCAAAGCTGGGGGGCACCTCACAGTGCATTACTCACTACTGTGAGGTGGTCTTTCCCTCAGCTGCTGTTTGTTCACCTCCACTGTATCTGAATAGGAGGTGAAGGTACTCTGAAGGAAAGCACCCCTCATATGGAAACTACTGCACTGTGAGCTTGGAGGGATGCAGATGACTAATGCAGATGCTAATAAGGATGAATTCTGGAAAATAGTCCAAATCAGATTTCTTTTGTACAAGTTCAGCAGATGAGTCGTTTGTTCCCATGTCAAGAGCTCACTGCATTGTCCTCACACCTATTTGCCCATTTTCTGAACTCACATCAGCATTTAACAACCTTTAATAGAGAGCAAATGCCTTCTGAGGTATTGTCAACAGTTCTGCGGTTTAATTTCAGCAACTGACTGAATTATATCATGGTCACATATTCTACATTTGCTGGTGCTCATATATTTCCACTGAGTATTACTGGCAGAGGAGCAGAGTGCAGATAAAACATGCAGCTCTGCTGAGAAATTTTTACATTTTCTTATGTCAGCATTTTGTTAACGCTGACATTCAGAGATTCGGTGTATGGGAACTTGATGTGTACTGTGATGCAAAAACCAAGTGCGTGGCAAAATTTATTTCCTATGTATGATTTGGACTTCCTGAAAAATACTTAGCATTACATAAACATATATTAAAGGAAAAAATCTGAAAAACATTGTGCTTTTCACACTTTTCAAATTATGATTTTTTTTTTGTTGCATTTTTTTAATTTTGTTTTGCACATTTAGTCTACATTGGAGTCAAATTAAAGTTGCATGTTTACAATAAACAGCAAATCTTCTCTGCACAGAGTACAGCTCTGTGGTTATGCTAAATGTGAATGGAATCTAATGTTTGATGATGTTTTGATTGGGCTAAATTTCCACACACTAGCTGTCGCATTAGCAATAATGAAATACAGACTAAGATCAGCTCTGCTGCTCTTATTTCTTTGAAAAAGACAAAATATTCCATTTAGCTCTTTGCAACAGTAAGACTGAAAGTATCAGCATCTGTCACTGATGTCATTTGTGTGTGTGTGTGTGTGTGTGTGTGTGTGTGTGCGCGTGTGTGTTTGTGCGTGAATGAGAAAGAACGACAAAGAGAAGAGACAAACTAAAAAAACAGCCTGAAAGTTTGCAGCTGCAGGTTCAGCAGCAAATCTCATTAATTAATTTGTAGGTTTTGCCAGTTTATTAGGCACGCCAACCAAATACCACAAATGCAGTCCAAAGTTTAAACCCTGACAAAAATGATAATTTTTTTTTTGCTTGTTTATTAAAATCAGATTGTAGATTGTGTCACTGATGCAGTGTATTGTGTTATGTAGACAGGTGTTATTTTGTTCCCATTTATATCAATGTAGAAAGGCTAAATTATAGAAAAATATGCAACAGGCTACATAGCCTGGGTGGGTTTTCTTAATTCTCAATAACACTTATGAGATTTGCATTTAAAAAAAAAACAAACTGATTTTTGTTTTTGTACAAGAGGTCACCTGTCTTATTTTCTTCTTTACAATTATTTTTATAGCAAAGTCCAGTGATGCAAGAACTTATTACAGTGCAGCTGAGTGTGAACATCAGGACACACGTATGAGAACGTTACTCGTACAGTAGACTTTACATGCAGATGTTTTTGACAAAACAGCCGCAGTCTCTCAGCACATGACCCCCTCAGGGCGCATGCTTAACCAACTTCTGTACTCCCTGTACACCCACAACTTCACACCAACCCACTGCACCAAGTTTGCAAATGACACTTCTATGGTTACATATAATGGAGATGAGTCTGCCTACAGGGATGGTTTGCAAAGTGTTCCATCAATGACCTGGTGCTTAATGCCTCCGAAACAAACAAGCTGATCATCAGCTTCAGGAGAAAGAAAGTGGAACTGGCTTACACAAGGTGGGGGCAATGCCGAGAGTGTCCAACTTAAATTTCGCAGCACAAGCGTCTCCCAGGTCCTCACATGGACTATAAAAATGATCTCTCCGTGAAGAAGCACAGAAACTGTCTTAAAAAGCTGCTGGTGTCCTTTGACTACATGGAAAGTATACTCAGCTATGGCATTTGTTGTGGTATGCCTGCTGCACTGACGCTGACAAGAAGGCTCTTAAGAGAGTCATTGCATCAGCACAGAGAATCACCACCACTCAAGTATCTGCACTTGAGGAGATCTAGAGAGCCTGGTGCCCATGTCAGGCCACAAATATCACCAAGGACTCTGGAAAGTGCTACAAATTAATAAAGGCCCACAACTCTAGACTACAGAAAATCTTCTATCAGCACTGTCTTATAAAACGGGGCACTTCTGCATCTCAGAGTTTCCAGAGCGTAATATCACTCGGGAATGTGCAATGGATGTGTGTATTTCTTGTGATTCACATGTCTGTGTATTTTAACTTGAACTTGTTCTTTTTTATATTTTTAGTTTTATAACAGAAAGGCTTTTAACAAAGTCATTTAAAGTTTTTCTGCTTGATGTATTGTATCTGTATGCACTGCACAGAAATATGCTCATTGTACATCTGTAGAAAGACAACTAAAGGTATTTTGTGCTATTCTCTTCTGTTTAATACGCTGATACGACAGATGCTAAACACTGTAATAACATTCATATAACTAAATCCTAATGTGTTTCTGTCCACTGTTTAACTTGCATTTGTCCTCACCTGGCATGTTTCTTTCAACTTAAAATTTCCATTAATTCTTTTTTTCCATGTTTTTTTTTTTCTTCTAATTTATATGCCTAGATTCTTTTATATTTTCAGTTGCTCTGTGGACTATTTTAAAAAGCACTTGAACACTTTTCTATTTAATCAGACTTCCTATTGACATTCTTTTGGTATTACTATTTTTATTACCTTTGTTTTTCCTAACATGATTTGGTATAAACTATTTTAATTTTCTGTTACATTTTATTGTGATTATTCCTTGATGTCCGCGAAGAAAAAACTTTACTTACTTACTCACTCTTTTATTGGTAGGCCCATCTCCCTCTACCGGGTAAAAATCGTAGTGAAAATTTGCAGACAGAAAAACTCATTTCCTTTGCGCTTCTCTACAGGCAAATACGGCACCGGCGCGTTGCATTATGGGGCACAGAGTAAAGATGGAAGCATCCAGCGAGAGCATGTCGAAGTGTCAATAACAAACATTTTAAAGTGTTAAAACCCCGCAGTTGATGCTTGGTTATATATGAAAAAATACTCAAGTGGCATAAAATTGTGAACGCGTGTGGAAACAGGTAATGGTCGTCAGACTGACTTTGTGTGATAATGTGCTAGCTAGAGCTAAAGCTAAGGGTCAGTGTAAAGATATTAAGGAGCTGATGAAGTCATCTTAAACCTCACCTACCTGAGTCTGCAGTTAAAGTTTTATCTAAATAACCTGTTATTGTAGACAACTGTGGCCATGTCTCTACTGGGAGGTTTGCTGAGAGCTGGAGCGTCCTGGTGTCAGTCTGCTGGGACGCTGCTGCACACAGTCAGAACCATTTCTACAGGTGAGTGATCTTACTGGTTCCAGTACTGGTAACCTGAACTAGTTTGGTCTTATTATCTGTACTGCTGCAACAGTTCTACTAATATAGATTTTATGTTAGTTACTGTGAAGCGTACAGACCCACTGTATGATATTAAATCATTTGATTCCGTGTAAAGTAATGAAAATAACGTTGAAACATCAAACTCATTCCCGGACTGTGTAAAAGAGCTTCTATTGAATTGAAAGCTTTATTTCAGTAGCAAAAATGAGCTGAGACTCAGACTATATTAGGGGTGTCATCTCATATCAACTTTTGAAGGTTCTTCTGGGATTTTAAGGCATCTCGTTAATTGAGAAAACCTGGACTTTTTGTCAAGTGAATGTATTGAATGCTTTTTCTCTGAATTTGATTTGAGTGGTATTTGTACTTTCATCCCCAAATGTGGGGGTTAAAAGGGGCTGTGTCCTTTCTGCAGCTCCATCTTGCTGCTTCCTCTGCTTGCTTCTGCTTCTCCTTTATCAAGGTGCCCCAGCAGTTGTTGCCCATTCCCCTAATTGATGTGGCAGGAAGTAAAAACCCAACAATAAAGTACTCACAGCCAGCAGTTAGCATAAAATTAGAGAAGATCAGAAACAGTCTATACAAGGATTCAAAAATGCACCAAAAACTAAATCTAAATTGAAATCTACTGAAATTAGAAATCATATCATCATGTTAGATTGGTGTACTTAGATTTGTTTACATTAGTTGGCCAAAATAAATAGTTTATTGGTCCCAAAAGGAAATTTAGGCATCCTGTAGCTTGCAAAACACAAAACATCAAATGGAAAAAACTTCAAATACATATGCTAATAGTCACGACAGAGAATAATGGAAGGATTATGAGAAACTACAACAAACATCGTTCACTAATTAGACCTGTCCCTGTTGTTCCATAACAGTGCAAAGAATGCCACGTGAGGTTAGTACAGTAAAGTAGAGTTGTGTTTGTCTGTGTGGTAACCACCTTTGTGCTGCCTACAAACAAAGCCACATTTTATTTGTTCAGTGAATCCACAAGAAGAGTACAGTATGGGATCATGGACAATAAGATATTCTATAGTTAAACCTCCAAAAATCTCTTAATATAGACGAGCTTTGGGGCCAAACAGACAGTAAGCTACATTATAAATAAACATTCACTCCTCGGTGAGTGTTTGTTGTGTAGAAATATCTTCAGCATCGTTCACGGAAGCTCAAGTTGTTTCTTTGAAACTGAGACGGCAAAACTGCAACACCAAACCGTCCCGTCATCACTCCGTCACTGCCAGTTAGTTGTGTTTACAACCACTAGTTAATGCTGCTAACTCATAATCATCATCTCCAATGCGAGAATGAGGACATTTATGGTACCTTCTTGTGATGGATATTCATGAAAGTGAATCATCCCCTCCATTCTCATTTTGTAGAAACAGCCAGACAAACACGTAATATTTTAGCATATTCCATTCAATATCAAGATGAAATATTCACAGTGAACACTGTCAGATTAGAAGAAATGCACAGATTACAGATCTTTCCCTGAATCAGAATAGTTAGACACTTGTAGGAGAAAATTAAGATGACAAAGGGTGTGATAGCAAAGGGAACAGGTACTGTATCTGCCTGCTTCAGAGAGTACTTCAGCCACCTGAGAGGTGATGCTGTTAAATGGAGCTGTCCATTATTTTGACAAAGTTTTGAATTATTGTGTCGTTTTTCTATAAGTGTGTGTTATGTGTGATATTGCATGTAAGTATATTTATGTGGACTCCCCAAAGAATAGCTGTTTGCTCTTTGCACTGCCTACGAGCAAAATCACATTTTATTTGCTCAAAAAAAGTCACACAGGTTCAAATCATTTCATCATTACATCAAGTCCACAAGAAGTCAGACCAATATAATGTAAATGGGACTTTTTAAAGCGCTAAACAACTACACATTACAGAATAAACACATCCAATAATTAGGTTTACATAGAATTTGAACTCCTGAGCGACCTCTGCTGACAAAAAATAAAATAAAATAAAAAAATGGAGCAGCAATTATATTTGCTCAACACAAAATGGAAAATCAAACCACCCGAGACTTGAGGTTCATAAATCAAGCTTTTGCCACTAGTTGGTATCTTTTCAGTCAGTGCCATCTGTTCCAATTTGGCTGCATGGTACTTTTTTTTTCTACAATTATTAAAGAATAAAAATAAAATGAAAGTCTGGGTGTTTAATCTTTTCAAATTATTTAATCTGAATGTTGGTCCAGGCGTGAAAGCAAAATGTAAATGTTGTCTTTTATATGTAGAAGTATACGCTATGTATACATCCATGTTTGTTACAGTTATGCTGAAATCCTTCCAGAAACTAGTTTGTATTTCACCAACTAGTCTGCAGTTTACCACAGAGACACTTGACTCTGCAACACATCTGCTCAGCTGTGATGCCACCGTGCTGCGCACAGACCTCAGAGTATAATAAACAAAAATCAAAACCTGCTGGACAAACTCCTAAGTACCTCAAGTATCTTTTCTTCTGCATTATGTTCTGTTAATAAGCCTTCCATAGGTGCGCCTGGTGGCTTAGTGGTGAAACCGGCGACCACATACATATGCGTGTTGCGGTGCGGGCGGCACGGTTTCGCGTCCCGGCCTGTCGCCAATTTACCCGCGTGTCTTCCCCCGTATCTTTCCCTCCCATTTCCTGCTCTCTCCACTGCTAACAAAAGCCACTGTGGCCAAAAACACACACAAAAAAAAAGCCTTCCATATCAGCTCATACAAACAACATACGTTGACAATTTTGTCAGTGATTGGCCAGTATTTCCTAAAATGCAGCTGCATATAAAAGAACCTGCTCCATTTCCCAGTGTACATTAGCTGGATTTGAGTATTTTGATTTGATTTGATTCATTTTATGTGGATCTATAAATCAATTATTTGGAGAACAAAATCTATTTGTGCACATTATAACACTTTATACTACCATGTGCTGTTTCAGGTACGTGCTGTCAGATCAGGATGATGCGATTCCTCAGCCAAAAAAGGTGGACCAGATGGACTGAGAAGAGGAGCATGTATGGCGTATATGATAACATAGGAATCTTGGGTAAGTCCCCCTCAAGCTTTACATCAGCAGTCTCTACACGCAGTAAAACTACGAGGAAAGTACTGTACAACTGTGGATTCAAATTTGTTTTTGCTTCTGGTGGTTAGTTACTGTTCCTGTCATAATATGAGGAACTTAAGTTCACCTGAGAGAGCTGAGAATCTGTCTGTCTGTCTGTCTGTCCTGTCTGTCTGTGTGTGTGTGTGTATGTGTGTGTGTGTGTGTGGTTGTGTGTGTGTGTGCGCGCGCGCGCGCGCATAGAGATGGTGTGACTGATTATGAGTGTAGGCGACAAATGTAAGATGATTGAACATTTTCTCTGATATTTTGCTTTCATTGTCTTTATCTCAGTTCGTTTAGCTAATTTTGCCACATTACACTTTTCTTTTCATAAACTGCGCATCTCTCTTTATCCTGTTTCTGCAGGGGACTTTAAAGCACATCCTAAAGACCTGATTGTGGCCCCCTGCTGCTGAAGCTTTCAAGGTAATGACTGCAGCGGGCAATTAGAAAAAAGAAGATGGTGGGAGACAGAATGATGACTCAGGACAGGCACAACTTGGAGAAGATGATACGCTTCCTCTACAGACGCTTCAACCGCACCGGCAAACATCGCTAACACTGAACAAACTGCATCAGGCCAGCCAATAAGGACTGTTGGAGTCTGTTAGTGTAATTTCATGCTGATACTTGCTCTGTGTTTCCATTTTTCAAGGTTATCATGTTCATATTAAGAGAGAAGTTGTGTGTTTCAGACTTCATGTGCTTTATTAATTTCTTTTGGGGACTCATCAGTAAGAGATTTTCCAGACACTCAAAATAAATGATATTAAAACCTTAAAATAAATGATATATTGTCTGGAATGTGTGCCTTTTTATTTCTCCAGACCAAAATAAACTCCCAATAGCTAGCTGAACTAGTCAGCTTTGCTCTATAATCACAGCTTGTGGCCAAGGCCCTCCCAATAGAAGTGACACTGGGCCTGACTTCCTGAACTCCCTGGATACTAATCCAATACCGATTCCCCAGAATGTGCTGGGAAAGGGATGTTTCAAGGAGCCAAAACAATGGGAATGCCTAAACATAATACAAACGTATGCCATTTCAAAGTTAAGGATGCTAATAAACAACGTCCAATGACTGAGAAGACTTTCACCGAGATGGTGGACTCTGCCTGGAGAGATTTGCTCCCACTGGAGCACCGCTGAGCTTGGTCGCTGGTGTCCAGTGATAACAAGGCCTTTGTCACACTCCAGTTCATTTCACTGTTGATAGGTGGAAACCGATGCTCAGTGCAGGTGAGATTCTTCATGTGGCAGTGGTGCTGAACAGGGAAGGCACTTCCCAACCTCCAGAAAACACACCCATCTCCAGTGACAAAAAGTACATTAAAAAAAAAAAATAAAATTCATGTATTTGCAATATTTTTTTTTATTATTTGTTTTTTTACTTTGCAGCTCACACAAATGCAAAGTATGTCAAGGAGTCCTGAAAAGGGTCACATGACAGACTGTTGTGGGAAAAAAATCCCAAAATGGAGACTTAATGTGACATCCTAACAAAACCCTTCCAGAAATGGCATCCAAATACTTTTTGACAGACAGCCTTTATTGCTCCATGACACTTTACCTTATTTCCACGGTTCACGCCACTTAAATACACATAAGAGTTGGTTCAAAATAGAAACAGAGTAGCTAGATGTAAGCTCAAATGTAGGACTGGCGAGACATCAAACAAAAGCCACTGCAAGGGAAATGTAATACGGGAGCAGAAGGAGGAGGGAACTGGGAGAATCCCAGGCCAGGGAGGAAACAGTCGAGTCAACACTCTGTAGGCATTCACGGTACCGCAGTGTCGTCCCGCCGCCCTATCCGACACAGAGCTGCAGTACTGCAAAGTGTGAGGGGAGAGAGGGGGAGGGGAGGGGGTGCCGCACTGTCGTTACGAGTCCAAGTGGAGAAGGCAGGAGGAGAGACGCATTATTGCAGTTGCCTACAGAGCCACTTTACACAGACGGAACTACCGCACTTCGCACAAAGCGCGCAGTGAGAGAGAGAGAGCAATCAGGAACAACAGATTTCCCGTGACTGCACTTTTTTCCCCCCTCATTATTATTATTTTTAATCGCACGCATTTGCCAGTAGCTTTCAGAAGAGGCAACTCAACAACCAGCCAATCAGTGCTGCGTCTCAGCATCCGAGAGCGGAGCATCACTTGGAGGAGCCGGATGCATCCCTCCAAGAATCCAAACCCGGGAATTCTCCTGCATGGATTATAATTAGAAGTACTTTCCTCTTGAGCTTGCATCGCTCTTTTTTCACTTCCTGCTGCCTAGTCCAGTCACACAGTGAATTATCACCCGACCTGTATACGTGTCTCAGTATTGCGGTACTTTGGTGACGACTTGCAGTATAAATGCATCGCTAGAAGATCGGCTCTACTGCGCCAAGAGCCTCCTCCTCAGTCTACTGTTAGTGCGGCATCTGTTTACTAATTAACATCTGGACTTTCCTTTGCACAAGTGCCTACGGGTTTTCGTCTCTTCTGTGATCTTGCTGTTTTTTTCTTTCTTTCGCGTTGTACTTCAGACCCTCCCTCACCTGCCTCACATCCCGTCACCCCTCCTCCGCCGCCCGTGAGTCAGTTCAAGCAGCTGCATAGAAGATGTGAGTATTAATGCGGCTTTTCCACTGCGCTTTTTTTTTTTCTCAACAAGATAAAAATGTTTAATATATGGTGGAGAATAAACCATATTCAAGCTTATTAATTTCTTTCAGATATTTTTTTTCCAGGGTGGTCTGAAGTGAGGTGATTTAACTTTCAGCTTGAAGGGTTTTGCTGACGCAAGCGAAAAATATTCCGTCACAGCTTCACTAAATTATGTATTCAAAGCTTGACTTCTGTCTCTCCAAAGCCCGAGGCGAGGATGAATGAATTTTAGATGCTTTTATATCAGATGTATCAGATTTTAATTTTTAAGAAAATGCTATTTTGGGCAGCGTGTTATGTGTTAGAATGTTTTTGTGGGACTTTGGGGTCATCACCTGTTTAATGTTGTAAAATATTAATGTCTAATAGATATTAATTATCATATATTAAACTGTCTGGCACCTGCCTCTGCAGAGGTTGTTTGCAGTTTTAATTCTCCTGTATACCCCTACCTCTCCCCTGCTGGATTAACCCTTTCTTCAGTTCTGCCTCACCTTTTCTTTTTACTTCCACCCATCTCTCTGTAATTCATCACAAGCACTTCTGTCTCCTCTTTTTTTCCTCACCAAAAATATTTTCTCATTACTCATCCAGTAGCTTCCTGTGGCCTACATGATGTGTTTTATTTCCTCTCTCATTGCAACCCCTTTCTCTCACTGACACTGGCTCATTGGTTCCTCTTTTCCCACCCCCACTCTCCTCTCCTTGTATCTCTGCCTCTTTTTTTTTCCTGTGTGGTGGTTTCATTCCTGCACATTTACCTCTTGACCCTTACAAGCCTTTACACAAAGCATTTTTCCTTTTCAGCTCCTTTTTGGATACTTTCAAAAAATTATCTATTGTAGAATGAGAAATATCTTGCTTCTTCCAATTTTTCTCTCACAAACTCTCATAATCGTGCTTCTTCAGGTCCTGCCCAGATGCCTGCCCACCAGCTGGAGCTCCTGGAGCTCCAGGTGCCCCGGCGCAGATGGAGCCCCAGCCGCCCACCTGCTGCCCCTCCCAATACCACCAGTAACCGCAGGCTACAACAGACTCAGGCCCAAGTTGAGGAGGTGAGCTGCCCTGAGGTTCTGGGTCGAAATTTAAAATTGTAGTCTCTATGTGCACAATTGCTCTGGTGCAGGATTATCATGTTTAAGATATTTTGTTGTTCTTGGATTCTTTGTAGAGAAACAGTGACGTAAAATATGCATGAGCTGCAAACTGCAAAAGAATTGCCACTAAAATATTTTTTTTTTCTTTTTTTTAAAAAAAGCAAAATTCTCTTGTATTTGTCTCCTTTCCACCTTCATTGTTCCCCCTCCCAAAATGCTCTCTCATCCTCACTGGCCTTGTCTAGGTGGTGGATATCATGCGGGTGAATGTGGACAAGGTTTTGGAAAGGGACCAGAAGCTTTCAGAGCTGGATGACAGAGCGGATGCTCTCCAAGCTGGAGCCTCCCAGTTTGAAAGCTGCGCAGCCAAGCTAAAAAACAAGTACTGGTGGAAGAACTGCAAGGTGGGCACATTAGTGTGGCTTTGTTACACAGATTGTTAACAATAGAAAGAAACTCTGAATTAACAATATGCCGATTACTATGTGATGTAGTGCACAGACATATAGTATGAATAGAGGACTACATAGCAATTTGTTACGAGCTGCTGGAGTAACTGGAGCGATACCTTGGGGAAAATGGGAGAAAGGCAATCTGTTATCGTACAGTTTTCCCTCTGAATACTAAGGGATTATATAACTAAGCCACAGCAAACACAAAGAGCCTTTAAGTGTCGTAATTGTTTTGTTTTGTGGTTCAGATTTGTCTCCTTTCTGTTTGAAGATAGCAACACACTCAACACACATTTCCATGAATTCTTGTGTAAAAGGATGAACTGTGAATTTGAAAATCTTGATCTTTTTTTCAGATGATGATCATGATGGGTATCATTGGAGTTATTGTGGTTGGAATCATATTCTGTAAGTAGTTTCATTTTGACTTGAATGCAAAAAAAAAATTCCAAGTATAACCGATAGCTTTCAAAATGTAGATGATCATTATCTGAGCTTCCCACTCAGCCCGCCTATTTACACTTGCACACGTGAGCCATTTCGAAATCACTGATATACCTATTCATTGTGTGTTAGAACTGATATAGATGTAGTTTTAATTATTTTTTCAATTTGACACATATGAAACAACACCAGCATAATATTTTTTCTGCTTTAACAACCCAACATTCCTACATAAGGACAGCTCA
Organism: Archocentrus centrarchus; assembly: GCF_007364275.1. Taxonomy (NCBI): domain Eukaryota; kingdom Metazoa; phylum Chordata; class Actinopteri; order Cichliformes; family Cichlidae; genus Archocentrus; species Archocentrus centrarchus. Next base: position 26,634,383 of record NC_044361.1, read on the forward strand.
GTGTGTTCCCTACTTGTTTTGTTTTAATGATGTGTTGCCAGAGCCATTTAAATTAATTACTTCTTCACCTCTCTCTTTTTTATTCACAGTGTACTTCTTTCACTGAGCCCAGCCCATCAGTACAGATGGATATGGACTTGAGGATGATATGAGAGGGGAGAGGGGAAAAAAAAAAAAAAAGAAACCCAAGCGCTGCTCCTCAGTTTTGTCAGTCCTCTCCTTCCTCTCGTCACACAGTCTTCCATCAAACCATCTTGCACTTAAACATTACATTAGTGTTTATAGGTGTCTCTGCTTTCTCCGTCCTCTTTCCCTCCCTTCCTTGCTGCTTTCTTCCACTGTTTTAGCGTGAACTCTTGCTCACTCTCTCCTGCCTCTGCACCTCATGTATTATTGAAGGACGCAGCAGGCAGTGAAAAGAGGAAGGAAGGAAGAAAGGAAAGAAGGTAGAGAGAAAATCCTCGTGGTGCAGGCGCACGTGGGGCTAAACCCGCCGAATAGCGATATGGTTGGGGGGGGGGGGGGGGGGCCTACAGAAGAGTTTGCAGTCTTTCTACACCAGATACGCCAAAGCTAATTCATATGACTTTTTTGAGAGTTCTACATTTGTAAATTGATACTGACATGCCGTACTAACACGCATCTTCTGTCACTGCTGCTTCCACTGTTGCTACTTACTAACACAAGTTCATGTTAGATTAAGATTATGATCATTTCTGTTGTTTGCGCTTGTGTGTAACTGTGATCCAAAGCATTGTAGCTAATAGCGTTTTCCACTTTTAACTGATAGGCTTTGATTAGTAATTTTTCCCCTTTCCTGTCTAACTTTCACACACTTAAGTCTCTTTTTTTTTTTCTGCAACCTCCAGTGGTGACAAGATAAGAGAAATGCAAAATAGGGAAAGAGACTGTGTGAGAGTTTAGGAAAGGAGGAAGTGATTCAGGGAAAGGTAGTAGGAGTATTGCAACACATTTCTCCTGCATAAATAGGTAAAAATTCAAATCTGGACTGAAAAACCAGAGTGTTTGTATCACTGATGGTGGCATTATAGTACTAATATGCACAGCAAGTAAAACACACGAGCAGGCACTTACAGACAATCTAATGAATACATGAACTAACTGCTTCAGTCCAGAGGAAGGCCTCTTAACTCTGGTTTGCACAGAGTCCCAGCCATAGACAGATGAATGTGTAGCATCACATTTCAAACAGGTAGAGACACAAAGTTATTTTGAGAGTTGAGTCAAAGTGTTGTTAATTGTTGTTTTAAGTTGACCAGAAAGCCGGAAAAGAGGAGAGAGGGGATGATTTTGGGAACCCTGAGCCACCTGGCCGTCCCGTTCGCTGCTGACTCACATAAAAACACCCATCTGCCACCTGCAGTATGATAACGGCCAGTATGAAGTGTTTGTTTCTAACCTGCATGGCAAACGGTGTCCGTAGTTTTGCCTATTTGTGTGACCTGTGTATCTGCCATTTCTGAACCTTACTGCCGATTGTACATCTTCTTTTCTTAGTGGTTTAAAGGACCTGTGTATAATGTCTTTCTGATCTGATAATTACTGCTTATGCAACGCAATGATGCTCAAGAGTTTGCCAAATTTTGTTAAAACCACTCGCTTTGGAGAATAAAATAAAATCCAGAGACTGATAACAAACTGCTACGATAGTGAAAAATGAAAACTTAGTATTAGTCGTGTTGTATGAGTAGAACCATAGTACACATTTGTCAGTTTATGCTCCTGAAAATATGTTTATAAATTCTTTCATGTTTTTGGAGGGTCTATAGGATATGAAGTTTATTTTCCTTTCTCTGGACTGATATTCAGGGTTGATAAAATGCAAAGGGCATTTATGCATAATTGTAGCGGTTAGCCAAAATTACCTAATGATATTATGCACTAATATTATTAGGTAATTAAAACAGGGGATAAGAAGGTATGTGTTGTGATTTACAAACTGGAAATACAGTAAGAGATGAAACTGGATTTAGGAGAACAAATGCATGTTTACCACTTTTGCTGATGCCAATAAAGAAATCATGAACTGACTACATACTGACTTTGTTATATCCTTTGATTTTAAAAAAGAAAGAGAATATCATGAAAATGTTCTTTAATTATAATTAAAATTTTCCTAATTGAATTTTTATATTCTTTGCATATAAAGAATAAATTCACTCACTCACTATTCAAAGGCTTTTTAAAAAAAAGATTATGGCTCAAAAATCAGAAATCCAGTTTCTCAAATTATTAATTATTAAAATATTTTGCGTTTGAGTAAATTATAATTCAAACTGTATACTGTAAATAGCGTGTATGTCTTGGTTTAGTTCAACACACAGCCAATCACGGGGAAGACTGCTGACTTGACAGTTGTCTAGGTGATGGTCATCAGGACCCTTCATGAGGAAGGTAACCCACAGAAGGTCAGTGGTGAAAAGGCAGGCTGTTCACCGAGTGCTGTGAAGAGGCATATTAATGGAGAGTTGACTGGAAGGGAAAAGTGTGGCAGGAAAATATGGACAAACAGCAGGGATGAGCGCAGCCTTGAGAGGCTCGTCAAGAAAAGTTGATTCAAGAACTTAGGAGAGCTTCTCAAAGACTGGAAGGAGGCTGGTGTGAGTGCACCAAGAGCCACCACGCACAGACGTCTTTGGGAAGGGAGCTACAACTGCCAGTGGCGAGGCTGACGTCCAGAGTGAGGTTCCCACAGTTGGTGATGATTTTGGAGGCCATGTCATCTGCTGGTGTTGGTGGTGGTTGGCCCACTGTGTTTTATTAAGTCCAAAATCAACACGGCATCTACCTGATTTTAGAGCACTTCATGCTTCCATCTGCTAGCAAGCTTTATGGAAATGCTGCTTTCCTTTTCCAGCAGGGCTTAGCACCAGTCCACAGAGCCAAATTTACTACAAAATGGTTTACTGACCAATGTGCCTGACCCAAACCCCACAGAGAATCTGGGGTATTGTTCAGAGGAAGATGAGAAACACCCGACCCAAATATCCAGATGAGCTGAAGGCCAATATCAAAACAGCCTGTGCTTCAGTGATGCCTCAGCCGTGCCAGAAGCTGAGCACCTCTGTACCACGCCGCATCGATACAGTCATTTGTGGCAAAGGATATGAAACTTTAGCTTTTATGAATCAAACTACGGTTTATAAAAAAAAACTTTTTCATGATGTATTTTTTTCAGATGCAGGATAACTTCAATCAACTCAAAGAAATGTACAAAGATAATCGAAAACGCCTTAACCAGTGTCACAGTGTCACATAACCTTTCAATATTACAGGGAAAAAAACAACATAAAATCAATATCGCACAGAAACAGACAGATAAAACATGATCATCATTTAGCAAAGTAACAAATAAAAACAGTACAAGAAGAACCTTCTCCAATTTCCGCTTTAAGCACAATATTCTACATTTACTGGCTCTATGTTACCACCTTTCACTGAAGTTACACACTGAGTCACACATTCAAACCAAGGCTTGTATGATGGCACCACTCCATCTGTAACTACAGTTGTCTGGTTCATGATACACTTCACCCCTAAATGTCACTGGGAGCATCGGGATCTCCACTAGAATATGAAACAAATTCTGTCAAGCTCGAAAATGTCTGGATGCACAGTAAGTTCAGGCAGGTCAGCGAGGTTTAAGAGGCTGAGAGAGCTTAAATAGTTATACCAATTTAAAGTATTTTAATAGAGACACACAACCCTTTTCCACTTTATACTCATCTTCGGAACAAAAAAAAAGGCAAAATAATTCAAGGAAAACTAACTCCTCTGCCTGCTATATGGCCACTCATTTAAGGTGCTTTCAATATTATTGCTCTTATTTAAGAATTTCTGGAATTTTGTGGGCTCCTGGGAAAAACATTAAATAAATAGTTTACAAAATTATGACAAGGACCATGTCTCAGGTAATAAATACTCATCGTGCAACTGAACTAGCAGCTGCTTGTGAATAAAAATTATGTGGACCTTTTGAGTCTGCAGAGGACGAAAATGCCAACCGCTCCCACACACTTTATTATTTTTTACCTGCAAACAGCAGACCCCCTGACAACAAACACACTGAATGCTGTGAAGGGAATAAATTATATGTGAAAGAGAATGTTGCTGTATATTTGCCATGTTATCTTCTATGAATAAAATTTGTATTGTTGCTGAATAATATGCTTTGTGATGTAATCTGTGGGTTTTATGCCTTGAATTTAGCATATTGCAAGCATCACACTTGCCTAGTGCAAAAATGCTTAAGGATTAAAAATATTCAACACAAAATCTAGCCATGTTACCATATCCATAACCTGCCCCTATATATATATTATATATATATTATATATATAATATATATAAATATATATAAATATATATATATATAAAAATAGATATATATATATATAAAAAAAAATAGATATATATATATAAAAAATATATATATATAAAAATAAATATATATATATATATATATATATATATATATATTATATATATATATATATATTATATATATATAAATATATATATAAATATATATATATATATATATATATATATATATAATATATATATATATATATATATATTATATATAATATATATATATAATCTATATATATATATATACACAACAAGCAATAAACTTAAATATGTACAATGATTTATGTGTAAATTCTGAGTACTCACAAATGTGTATGGCAATCCACTTACAAACACAGAGCATGTTAGCTCATAACCCCCAACTAGGAAACACATTTACCAGTTACACTTGCACTTGAACACAGCTTACTATTGTGTAAGTGTGAAGTTGGCAGCGTAAAGTCTCAAAACGCTACGTACATGTGTGATGCGATCTGAGCGTATTAGGCGATTCGTGCATGCGTATTTACAGATCTGTGAGCGAGCAAAAAGAATGTCACAAATACTTTTAGACAAATACTTCCATGCAGGAAACGTTCTGAAAGTGAAAATGATCAGATTTATAAAGTTGAACTTTAGAATTTGTGTAAAACTCATCACTATTTATTCAGATTTTGATATATACGCATTTGTAAAATAGTTCTGTGTGTGTTCAGACCCCTCTGTTTTTGTGTGTGGATTGGAGCATGCATTTGTGAGTACTCAAAATCCACAGACAAATCCTTGTACACATTTAAATTCTTAGTTTATGCCATTGATTGTACTGTACACATTTGCAAGCCTGAGATTTATCGCTCAGTTTCCAGAAGGCCGGAAGAGCTGACCAAACCAGTGGTATACCTGCAAATAACTTAAAATGACACAAATAAACCTTTGTAGACTCAGCTTGAAGTCACGATTACCAGACAAACTTATCCCATGACCTGGTAGAAGAAAAGCACAGTGATGATCAGGAAGCCCAGTATCCACCAATAGCAATCTGCAGAGTCAAAGACACAGAGCAAAGGTTTTGTAGACAAGGTTACATATAGACACAATTAAAAGGCACAGTAGCCACTATGTAATCCTCAAAACAGAGAAGACTGACTAATCAGAGACAAATAAGAAGTTCTTATTTGACCCTGGCTATATTTTCAAAGTCATCTTTGTGTTAGACTTCATTAACTATTATTATAAATATAAAGAAAACCTCAGCCTTGCACATCAAGGGTTCTAAAATTGATTTGTAAATAGTTAAACTTTTAATATTTCATTTTCTATATGATTGAACAAGTAAATTAGGAAACTTTAGGTGTCAGTTGGTGGATTTTTTTTTAGCTTAGGACAGAGCCAGAGTTACTTTCCCCCCGTTTCCAGTCTTCATGCTAAACTATATACCATAACACATGACAGTAATATCAATCTTGTCATCACGCCTTCTCCCACTCTCAGCAAGAAAATGAAAATACTTTGAAAAAAGTGTAAAAAAAATATAGATCCTAAAAAAAACCCAAACATACATACCAGGCTGAGGACTTTCCACCACCACACTAACAGAGAGAGGTTCATCTAGAGCGGGGTGGGACACTTTGCAGATGATTTTGGTTCCTGGGGCGGTGGTGGGGGGCACACCGATGTGAGAGGACAGAGAGAACGTCCCGTCACCGTGCTGCCGATGGCTGGACAGGGAGCCCTGATCTTCAAAGAGTTTTGGCTCTGTGTCTGTAGGAGAGAGGGAAAACCAGTCCATCTGAAAGACAGAAAAGATCAGAGAATTATGACCTGTGAATCAATCAATCAGCTGAATCAAATGTTATTTTTATAGCATTTTACTCGATATTACAAAGCAGTAATCTCAAAACACAGTTACTGACCTGAGCATCCAGTGGGTAGTATTTATTGCTGTGACAACTTAACTTCTGGGGCGAACTTGTCTTTAAAACCAGCTTCTCCACTGACAGGGAAATATCTGGAGGTTCTAGAAAATAAAAAAGTCAGAGAAGAATGAACAGAATATAAAGAAGACATGCTGTGGATGTGGATTCAGATCAGGGTGAAACTTACGAATAATGTGGAGTTGAATGACCTGCTGGGAGTGGAAAGGACCGAGACTGACTGTACAGATGTAGGTCCCCTCATCTCCAACCTTCAGCTTGGTCAGCGTCAAAGAGGCGTTACCCTCACCAACAACCTGGACAGCATTTATGCTCGAGCCGTCCCTCTCACCGTGCACTAAACAGAGGA